>NC_091793.1:115152500-115777500 GCF_041296235.1 Equus asinus | reverse complement strand
CACTGGGTACCAGAGCAAAGTGACCCAGGACAATCAAGTCTGAGTAGTAAAAGTAGTAAACTTGAACAATAAAGAAAAAAATCCCGGAGCCAGCCCGGTGGCGCAGCGGTTAAGTTCCACTTCTGTGCGGCCTGGGGTTCACAGGTTCGGATCCCGGGTACAGACATGGCACTGCTTGGCACGCCATGCTGTGGTAGGCATCCCACATGTAAAGTAGAGGAAGATGGGCATGGATGTTAACTCGGCCAGGCTTCCTCAGCAAAAAGAGGAGGACTGGCAGTAGTTAGCTCAGGGCTAATCTTCCTCAAAAAAGAAAGAAAGAAAAAAAAATCCCCAGGGCCTGCAGGCAAAAAGAGAAAACAAGCTACAAAGGCAAGAGAACTGGCATCAGATTTCTTTAGAACAACATAGAAAACCAAAAATTAGATACAGACGTGTTGGTGAACATGCCTAGAAAAAAGTTTTGGAAGAATAAATACAAAGATATTAAAAGTGTCAGTAACTATTATATGTATTTAATATACATAACATATCTGAAGTTCCTTTGCATAGTGCTTCATAACTGAAAAGTCTACCAAGGCACCTTTCATAGAAGCAATGGATTATTGCTAATGTCCAAAAGCTTCAGCTCTATAGTATCAGCATAAGAAATCATAATCATTTAATCAGAAATGCTCAGGAAATCCTTTAGTGAAGATATTAAAAAACAAATTTGAATTGGACTATAATTAGAATTCCTTACTTGAAAACAAGTAGAGATCAGAATTTAAGATGAAAAGTTTATCCCACTGTACATAGAAAGCACTGAGACTTCTCAATTTTCAGATTATAATCTTAAAAATTTATACTAACGAACTATCTTCAGCTTTTTCCAAACAGTTAAATGGTATTAGTATCATCACTTATTGTACTTCAAAGAAGTATGTGCCAATATTAATTAGAGAAACATTTAACACACTCAAAAAGTATAATTATCAATTTTAATACCTATTTGTTATTCATTTGACATTTGATGGCAAAAAGGAATATTCTTTTAGTTAACTTTTAGATGACGCATTAATACAAAAAGTTTCATAATACTATTAGAGAACTATATTATTTAAAGGAATTTACCATATATTTTTCTTATTAAAAATATAGTTCTGTGGTTCCACAGAAGAGTATACTGATGAGAGAGTAAACTGGTGAGATATCTTGACAAAAGTCTGTCATTGAGCATCATGAAAAAGAGCTAAGCTATCTCGCTGGTCATCAACTCAGTAGTTGACTTCTAGCCATGTCACTAAGAGACATAGTTTGTTACTTTCTTCCCTCCTTGATGTTACTGTCAAAGGTTAGAATTTATGCCCTAACATCCTAGTTTATGATAATTGCTGTATCAATGAATATAACTAAATGTTATCCACGAACACAGCTAAATGTTTCCAAAATCTCTTTTTTCAGCGTGCACCACCTTCTCAAGTGAGTAATGAGTTCCTCTGCTAATTTAAAACCACTTGTTTTATCTTATTTCTCTAAATTTAAGGGGTACCCCTCTCTACTATTCTACCTGAAAAATAAGCCCATGTTCACCTTATCCATACATTTCACAGTGCCTACATAATAATTAGTTCGCAAACAGAAAGAAGATTAGTTTTTTTCTGATTGGTACAGGAATTAAATGTTTTGGATAAAATGAAGAACTACATTCTAATCTACCCAGCATTAAGTATCCAAGCAAAGGATACTACTTAATTAATGAAAAAATAAAAGACCAAGGTAAGTTTTAAAAGATATGTGAATCAACAGAATTTTAAATTCCACTTATTCAAAACATCAAATAGCAACAACAAAATATATAATTATAGAAAGACAATAAAACAATACTCCATCAGTCCTTTCCTCCTGATTATCCAGACAAGATTAAAGAATACTATAATATAATGTTAAAGCAAACCATTTTAAACCATAATAACTTCTCTTCCTAAAATTACTGATTAAAAACTCTAAAAGAAAAAAATTAAACCAAAAAGACTAAGCTGTTTTTAAAACTATAAAAAAGCAAAATGTAAGAGGAAGTTTAATAAGATGTTCTCAATATAAAAACTTTATGAAGTACTAAATTAAAGTAATAAAACTTTTTTAAAAATCACCATTCTTTAAATATATAAAACATGTCTTTCTTTCAAAGATCTGATATCACAATATCACAGATTTTCACAAAGCTGAGTCACTAACCTGTATGTTTTCATAATAAATTTGTAGTAATAGTTACCTTCAGATCCCATGATGAAGTGATGGATATCAGGGCCTGTTGACATACGAGGTCCTTGACAGCTTTTTTCTATTATACCTCTAGGTGTTACCATTTTTATATGAACCACCTGTTTAATACAAAGCACGATGTAAATTCTAGACATTTGTCAGTGAATGGTGTGGGGGTGTGTGTGTGTACATACATCCATATATATTTATGTAAAATACTACTTTTTAAATATTGGGTTAAGTGATAAATGGTAGGGTGCCCTTCAGAATTCTAATATCTTTTAGTAATTCTTAGACTAAAAATAAATTTTATTTAACTTTAAAAGAGGGAAAAATCAATCTAAGATAGTTATTAGTTTAGGTATATTCATCATCTTAAGAACTGAAAAACACACTTCTTTAAACTAAATTTAGTCTAGGGTTATCCATGTGGCAAAGAACTAAAAAGAAGAGAAAAAATAGCAATGATCATACTTTAATAGGCTCATTCTTTCACTTATTTAACAATATTTATGAAGTACCACTATTCATGTCAAGCATTGTTCTAGATGCTTAGAATTCTAAGAAAAAATTTATTCCTGCCTTATCTCCACCTTCAACTTGTTTACTTTGCCCACTAAGTAGAAAAGAGTGAAAAGAATGAAGTACTGATTACGTTCAGGTGAAAACTGGAATGAAGAGGGAGATGCATTGACTGAGAAAAAGAGAGGGAGAGAAATTATGTGTGACATGTCGCACAGGTGAGAAAGTAAGTATACCGGAAGAGGGCATCACTCAAAAATAGTTTCTGAGATGAGCATCAGAAATGGTTAGGTAAAAATCCAATACATTTTTAGAATGATTTTTTGACAGAAATAAAAAAAGTCTATTTATTGTTGAAGGAATGAGCAGAGGACATCAATAAGCAATTCACAAAATAAGAAATAAAAATTGCCAGTGAGGTCATTTTAAAAGTTCAGATTCACTAGCAATTTAAGAAATAAAAAATTAAAAAACATAACATAAATTAAAAGTCTAGTAAAATAAAGATTCTCATAGTGCTAGTAGGACTGTCAATTGGCACAAAATTTCTACAGGGAAATTTGGGTGTAAGCATCCAAAGACTTAAAAACATATAAACATCTTGATCCAATAATTCAAGCTCTAGGAACATACCCATGAAAATGATTAAAGATGTATGCTAAAGAAATTACTAAAGAAGATATTTTTCCCTTTGTTTTCTATAATTTTGAAATTAATAATAATTTAAATGCTCCTTAATAGAGTTACTTTAATAAACCATGAGTTATCAATAAAAGAGAATTAGGTGGACTCTAAAAATGATTGTGCAGGGGCCGGTCCCGTGGTCAAGTGGTCACTCTGCTTCAGCGGCCCAGGGCTTGCCAGTTCAGATCCTGGGCGTGGACACGGCACCGCTCATCAAGCCATACTGAGGTGGCATCCCACATGCCACAACTAGAAGGACCCACAACTAAAAATATACAACTGTGTACCGGGGGGCTTCGAGGAGAAAAAGGAAAAATAAAATCTTTAAAAATGATTGTGCAAACCTATGTTCATTTACATATTCATATGTTGATAATATATTTAAGAAGCAAATTAAACACAGTATGATCCTTTTTCATCTTAAAAATTAGATACAGACGTGTTGGTGAACATGCCTAGAAAAAAGTTTTGGAAGAATAAATACAAAGATATTAAAAGTGTCAGTAACTATTATATGTATTTAATATACATAACATATCTGAAGTTCCTTTGCATAGTGCTTCATAACTGAAAAGTCTACCAAGGCACCTTTCATAGAAGCAATGGATTATTGCTAATGTCCAAAAGCTTCAGCTCTATAGTATCAGCATAAGAAATCATAATCATTTAATCAGAAATGCTCAGGAAATCCTTTAGTGAAGATATTAAAAAACAAATTTGAATTGGACTATAATTAGAATTCCTTACTTGAAAACAAGTAGAGATCAGAATTTAAGATGAAAAGTTTATCCCACTGTACATAGAAAGCACTGAGACTTCTCAATTTTCAGATTATAATCTTAAAAATTTATACTAACGAACTATCTTCAGCTTTTTCCAAACAGTTAAATGGGTATTAGTATCATCACTTATTGTACTTCAAAGAAGTATGTGCCAATATTAATTAGAGAAACATTTAACACACTCAAAAAGTTTAATTTTTTTCATGAGTTCCATCTGTAGCCACATAAAGAAATCTAATAAAGTTTTCATAAAAGCAATTAACGTAAATTAAGACAGTTTCAGTGGAAATTATATAGTACAAAAAAATTTAAGTTAAAAATAAAATGTCTACGGTAATTACTAATGCAAATAAGTACATTAGGATGTATGCTTATAATTTGTGGCCTTTAAATATCTCCAAAAAAGGATTCAAATAAATTACATGCTTTAGCAGTACTAAATGTACCAATATATCAAATATTTGCTTAACTCTGATAAGGCTCTTAACAATCCAACAGCAAAAGGATCAAATTCTCTCCTCTGAAACTGAATTTGTTTTTTTTTTCCCCAAAGATTTTATTTTTCCTTTTTCTCCCAAAGCCCCCCAGTAGAAAGTTGTGTCTTTTTAGTTGTGGGTCCTTCTAGTTATGGCACGTGGGACGCTGCCTCAGCATAGCTTGATGAGCAGTGCCATGTCCACGCCCAGGATTCAAACCGGTGAAACCCTGGGCCACCAAAAAGCAGAGCACGCAAACTTAACCACTCGGCCATGGGGCTGGCCCCATGAATTTGTATTTTAATGCAAAAAAAGTGTGATTTCTAAAATATCCTCAATAAAAAAAATAGGATAATGTAAACATTTTTAAAGTGTTTATAATACAGACACTTAAAGTCTTAAATTGCTGGGTGTTACCTATAAAGGACCAGACTATTTCATTAAAGATTTGATATTTCTAGCAGCAAAGATATTGATGAAAATGTTGAAACTTCACATTTGAAACACAAAGCTCTAGGAATAATGTTAGGAACATCATTTTAATAGTCTCATAAATTAAACTTCTTTTAAATTGTTACCAAAATATTGATGATAAGGGAACTAACATTTATGAAGCACCTACTACACACAAGGGACTCTGCTAAGAGTTTTCATTTTATGTCCTTTACTTCGTATAATAATTCTATACATCAATTATCATTATTGTATTTTACAGAGTAGGAAACTGAAGCTTAGAAAGTGAACTAATTTGCACAAGATCATACAACCAATCAATGGAAAAGCTACAAATGATACCTAATTCCTAACCAGGATGTTCATAGTTACACTATTATTACACTAACTCCCAGAGCACTGGCACCAGATCAGATAAAACAAAATGGTGTGCACATAAAATATCACAGGTCATAGTGCCACTTACTAGAACACTGTCAATTGGGCTTTTTAATTCTATACAGAAAAAGTTTTTTTCAGAAAAATAAATATAAAATCTTCTAAGGCAAAAGAATGGCAATGAGAAAATCACCTAAATAAATGGACTAAAATCTTGAAAGAGTTGAAGACCAAGGTGCCACGAGGCATATAAAATAATATGTATATATTCTGTAAGTTAGATACTATGAAATATCTACCAAGCTTAAAAATCAGTCACTTGAAAAGGAACATCCTTAAGTAATGACCACAGCTGTCCTTTAACTGCTTCTATTATACATAGCCAACACGACTATAATCAAAAAGAGGTATACTTTTGGGGGACTCTACCATCCAACTCAATTTTTAAAGGCTTTAATCACTTTATAATAATCTTAATATACTAATGAATTATTATATAATAACTAGAAAAAAATTTACCAGGTCCTCAATATTGCCATAGATATTCTTCTTCATGCCTGATGCCCGAGTAGATACCCATCCTCCCACAGTGCTGAATTCCAGGGAATCCGGTTCATGACCTGTACAATAACCACTTTCTTTAAGCTGAAAAACAAAAATGTGGTATTTTACTAGTGAAAATGGTCCCATTTCACACAGCATTCAACACATTAACTCTTCCCACTTCAAAATTTCCATATGTCACTGGAATTTGGACTATTAAAACCCACATTGAAAAAGAAATACTTTTATCCAAAAATATTTTTAAGCTTTTGCCTAGTGGAGAATCTTGTAAAACTGAAAAGTATGGGCCAAAAGACAGTTTATTTTCCAGAGGTTCACTAGCCAACCTTACTCCTTACATCCTTTTATTTTAAAAGCGAACTACCCTCCCTACTTTTTTTTCCCCACAAATAGACAATTTAAATACTTATGGAGATCAGATTATGCTTAAATAACTGCCAACTTCACCTAAACACTTTCAATAAATAAAGCACTTAATCTCTTGTTCTCTCTACCCTAATATAATATGCAGCAAGCCTGCAGAAAATCCAAGCAAATTGCCTGTACTTAATTCTCTCAAGGAGTCATGTGTTTTAATGTACAGCCATCTGGCTAGGTTTCCTGCATGCAATACCGTCATTTATTTGTTACGCAGATCATGCATTCCTGTACATTAAATAGTCACTTGTTTCTCATTTTTCTATATTAGCTTGGCTTTACCATCTGCACAGCACCTGAGGTTGAATGGATGCCCTTTACTACAACACCACCAAAGCCATCCCACTGAAATCATTTTAAAGATTCAGCCATCTCATGTCAAACGGTACAGACACAACCATCTGCATACCCACTGTCTACAGCACTCAAGCCCATCAATCTGTGTTGACCATCTTGATAGTCATCCAGTTAAGCAATTGCTTCTATTTTTCAAGTAAGCCAGACAAAGATGTAGAATATGTAGCTATGTTTGTATGCACGTATCTAAGTATGGTGTAAAAGAAGTAATCCAAAATTTGAGAGCCTATTAGGTTAAACATAATTTGTTAGCTTTCACATACAAGCAATGCAAACTATTTCTCTTTTCTAATTTTGTTGCTAGGAAAACAAGATTTAAAAATATATCAATTGTTACATAATATGTTTTTTTCTAAATATTCAATACATTTATTTAATTTTAAAAGGTTAATAGCCACCTCAAAATAAGTAGCTTACACACATGACTGAACAGGTTAAAATGAAGATTATCAGAACACTATTTTATATTTCTTCCTTAACTCCCAAACAATCTATATTCATATTATTTACTCTCAAAAGGCTACTGTTACTTAATTATTCTAAAATTAGGAGAAGAAAAAGAAAAGCTATTCATGGAGAACTTAAATGTGCTAGACACTGAACAGGGAGTTTTCAGATATTCTCATGACGAAATCTCCACATTACCTATATAGAATCAAACCATTAAATACACGTTGAAACTATTTCTATAAGTATATCCAATATGAGATATACAATTAATTTGCCTCTTATGTCTGCTAGGTTACTTCATTACCTTCTCCAATTATTAGTAGCTCCTATGAGCCTAAAATTATGTAAAGCAATGAAAATAAGGACACAAAAAAAAACAAAACAGTCCCTATGCTCAGGGAGCTCTACCTAGCAAACCAATATAAATCTACCTCTTTGTGAAAATCTAACTCACTTCCTACTAGGTAAGTGAGGTAAATGTAATGGTTTCTTTTTTTTTTGAGGAATATCAGCCCTGAGGTAACATCTGCTGACAATCCTCCTCTTTTTGCTGAGGAAGACTGGCCCTGAGCTAACATCCGTCCCATCTTCCTCTACTTTATATGTGGGACGCCTACCACAACATGGCTTGACAAGCGGTGCTATGTACGCACCCAGGATCCAAACCAGCAAACCCTGGGCCACTGAAGTGGAACGTGCGCACTTAACCGCTGCACCACCAGGCCAGCCCCAATGTAATGGGTAAGAAGGTGAGCTTGAGACTTGTCATTTACCCTTGCTAGAAAATGTGCATACTATAGTATGCTAATTCAGTAAGAAATGACTCTTGGCATACAGTATGTACTTAATAAATGGTATCTATGATCATATAAATTCAGCAGCTTCCCCTTTTAAAATTCTATGTGTTTGTTAACACCATTAACTGCTAAGAAAAATCTATTGAGAAAGGTCTATAGATTTACTCCATACTTAACCAAATATTTTTTTTAATAAAATAAAACAGTCTCTCTACTCCATCTATACGCCATGAAGCTCGATGGCAATAAGAACTTTATCTTACTTCTGTGTCCTCATTCAATATGGAAACAACAAATATTTACTGACTACTATGTACTATGCTTCGGATACATCACTAAACAAAACAAATCCTAAATTGTTGAGCTTGTATTACAGAGTCAGAGAAGGGAAATGAAATTAACAAGAAACATAGTTAAATTAATACAGAACAATTAGAAGAGAAATGTAATGGAAAAAATACAAAGTAGAGAAGGGATGTCCAACTCTACCCAAGTTGAAGTAAAAGGGACTAAATTTACTCTCCCACCTGAAAAGGACAAAAAACAGAAAAATCTTAGCAAGCTAAAGTTTTCCAAACACTGGACATGAGGTAACAAAGAACAGTGACCCCTAAGAGAAAGCAAACAAAGGACGTGAGCGCTATGACTGCCCCTAGCTTACTGCTCCAGGCTGCAGCGCAGGGAAGAGAATCCAGGCAGAACTCGGCAAACACTGTGAGTTGAGGAGACGGGGTTAGAGGTGTGGGAAACCAAGGTCTAGAACTCACAAGAGAAAGCACTGAAGGGGAGACAGTAGCACAGAGAGAGCCCGGAGAACGGTAAAGGTCCCCCTCCAGTAGTCGGCAGAGTACTGAAAAGCACATACAAGTAAGGAAACTACCCAGGACCAGAGGAAAAAGTGCTCCAAAGAGATCGGAGAACAGCGCCTCACAGCACTCACAGAGGGCCAGAAATAGTACCTGATCCCACCAGCCCGGCTGTGGAAACTCTTCCTTCACAGAGCATGAGGTAGAAAACCCAGGAAGGTCACTGCTCAGTAATGGGAAATGATTAGCCTCAGACTGAGCTCTGCTCCAAACCCACGAGAACTAAAGGATCAAATTGTTTCCAAATAACTGCATCCCAGAAAAAAGCTCAAGAATATTGACAGAATTGAAAAACACCAAGACCCAACAAGATAATATTGACAACAGTTGGCGTCTAATAAAAAATTACCAACCATACAAAGAAGGAGGAAAATACAACACATACTGAGTAAAATAATCATTATGAGGTGAATAAATAAAACTAACCCGGAACTAACACAGATGTTAGAATTAGCTGACCAGGGTGCTAAAACAGTTACTGTAACTGTATTCCATATGTTCAAAAAGTTAAGTAGAGACCTAGAAGATATAAAAGGACTCAAACATATAGAAATGAAAAAGACAACGTCCGAGATAAAATATGCTTGATGGGATTAAGAGCAGAATACACATAGGAAAATAAAAGATTAGTAAACTGCAAGACATAGCAACAAAAACTAAAAGAAAAAAGTGAAAAGAGCAAAGTGAGCTGTAAAACTTCAAGTAGTCTAATACGTAAGTAAAGAGAGTCCCTAAGGGTCAGGTAGGGGAAGGGGGCAGATATTTGAAGGAGTAACGGCCAAAATTTTCCAAATTTGATGAAAACTATAAACCCAAAAACCAAAGAAGCTCAACAAATTCCCAACATAAGAAACAACACCAAGGTCCATAATAATCAAATTGCTCAACCAGTGATAAGAAGAAAATTATGTACACAGGAATAAAGGTAAGGGTAACAACACATTTCTCCTCAGAAACAATGAAATGAGAGGACACTGGAGCAATATCTTTATATCACTGAATAAAACAAAATGACACTGTCAATATATAATTCTATACTCAGTTAAAACATCTTTAAAAAACAAAAATGTAACCTCAAATTAATAAGCAATTCTAGCAAGGTTACAGGACACATGGTTAATATACGAAGGTCAATTGCTTTTCCATATACCAACAATGATAAAGTGGAATTTGAAATTAAAAACATAATATATTAGCACCCCAAAAAATTAAACACTTAGGTATAAACCCTAACAAAGATTACACACAAGATCTATATGAGGAAAACTACAAAACTCTGATGAATGAAATCAAAGAAGAACTAAATAAATAGCAAGATAGTGTATGTTTGTGGAACACTGAATATTGTCAAGATGTCAGTTCTTCCCAAACTGAGCTATAGATTTAATGCAATCCCAATCAAAATCCCAGCAAGTTATTTTATGGACAGAGACAAACTGATTCTAAAGTTTATAAGGAGAGGCAAAGACCGAGGATAGCCAAACACAATACTGAGCCAGGAATTGGACGGATGCTACCCAACTTCAAGACTTACTACAAAGCTAAAATAATCAAACAGTGTGGTACTGGAGAAAGAATAGACAAATAGATCAATGGAACAGAAGAGAAAGCCCAGAAATAGATCCCCATAAATATACTCAACTATCTTAGACAAAGGAGCAAAGGCAATACAATGGAGCAAGGATAGTTTCTTCAACAGATGGCGCTGGAACAATTGGACATCCACATGCAAAAAAAAAAGAATCCAGACACAAACCTTACATCCATCACAGAAATTAACTCAAAATGGATCATAGACCTAAACGTAAAACACAAACTATAAAACTCCTAAAACATAACATAGGAGAAAACCTAGATGACCTTGAGTATACTGATGCCTTTTTTGATGCAATACCAAAGACACGATCTGTGAAAGAAATAATTGATAAATTGAACTACATTAAAATTAAAAACTTCTGCTATGTGAAAGATAATATGAAGAGAATTAGAAGACAAACCACAGGCCGGGAGAAAATATCTGCAAAACACACATCTGATAAAGGACTATTACCCAAAATACATAAAGAACTCTTAAAACCCAACAATATAAAACAAACAACCCAATTAAAAAATAGGCCAAGACCTTAACAGACACTTCACCAAAGACAGCAAATAATCATGAAAAGATGATCTACATTATATATCATAAGGGAAATGTGACTTAAAAGAAGATACCATTACACGCCTATTAGAATGGCCAAACGCCACATCACTGATAACACCAAATGCTGGTGAGGAGGTAGAGCAACAGGAACTCTCATACAATGTTGGTGGGAATGCAAAATGGTACAGCCAGTTTGGAAGACAGTTTGGCGGTTTCTTATGAAACTAAACACACTCTTACCATATAATCCAGCAATCGTGCACCTTGGTATTTACTCAAAGGAGTTGAAAACTTATGTCCACATAAAAACCTGCACACACATGTTTATAGCAGCCTTACTGCCAAAACCTGGAAGTAATCAAGATGTCCTTCAATAGGTAAATGGATAGATAAACTATGGTACATCCAAACAATGGAAAATTATTCAGAGAAATGAGCTATCAAGCCATGAAATGAAATCAAGTCCCCTTAAATGCATATTACTAAATGAAAGAAGCCAATCTGAAAAGGCTACATAACCTATGATTCCAACTATATCAAATTCTAGAAAAGGCAAAACTATGGAGACAATAAAAAGATCAGTGGTTGCCAGGGGTGGGGAGAAGAGAGATGAACAGGCAGGGCACAGAGGACTTTCAGAGGAGCAAAATTACTCTGTATGATATTACAATGATGGATATATGCCATTATACATTTGTCCAAACCCATAGAATGTACAACACCAAGACTGAACCCTAAGATAAACTATGGACTTTGAGTCATTATGATGTGTCAATGCAGGTTTATTTTTGGTAAAAAAAAAAAATCTACCATTCTGGTGAGTGATGTTGATAAGGGGGCAGGGAAGCTATGCATGTGTGGGGACAAGGGGCATCTGGGACATCTCTGTACTCCCTCTTAATTTTGTTGTAAACCTAAAACTGCTCTAAAAAAATAAAGTATTAAAAAAAAAACAGATGAAGTAAAGACATTTTCAAACAAACAAAAGCAGAAAGAATTCATCAACAGCAGACCCACACTAAAGATATGTTAAAAGAAGTCCTTTAAGTAGAAGGAAAATAACATTAGATGGAATTAATGGCACCAGAGCAGGTAACTACATGGGCAAATAGGTAAGATGTTTTCTTATTGTTTAAATGTTTTTAAAAGATAACTGACTGTCTCAACAGAAATAATAACAATATTCTGTAGGCTTTACAACATACATAAAAGTAGAATGTATGACAATAATAGCACAAAGGAGACAAGAGGAGAGGGAAATATAATACTATAAGGTTCTTATACTAAACTCTGAAGTGTTATATTATCACTTGAAGTTAGACTGTTTTAAGTTAAATAGGTATACTATAAACCCTAAAACAACCCTTAAAATAACAAAACAATGGGCTGGCCCCGTGGCCGAGTGGTTAAGTTCATGTGCTCTACTTCAGAAGCCCAGGGTTTCACCAGTTCAGATCCTGGGCACGGACATGGCACCACTCATCAAACCATGCTGAGGCAGCATCCCACATGCCACAACTAGAAGGACCCACAACTAAAAATATACAGCTATGTACTGGGGATTTTGGGGGAGAAAAAGGAAAAATAAAATCTTTAAAAAAATTATAGCTAATAAAGAAACAAAGGAGATTAAACGGTATCATAAAAAATATTCAATCCAAAAAAAGGCAATAAATGTGGAAAAGGACAAAAACAGATGGGAAATATAGAAAACAAACAGCAAGATGACAGTCTTAAACTGAACCACATCAATAAACCACACTGAAGGCAAAAGGTCTAAATACGCCAATAAAGGTAGAGATTGTCAGTTTAGACAAAAAGGAAAAGACCAAATTTTATGCTGTCTACAAGAAAAGCACTTTAAATATAAAGACATAAATTGGTTGAAAGTAAAAAAAGGAAAAAAGGAAAAAAATATATCATGCTAACAATAGTCAAAAGAAAACTGGAATGGCTATTTTACTATCAGATGAAGTAGATTTCAGAGCAAAAATATTATCAGGAAGAAAGAAGGTCATTTCATAATGACAAAATGGCTCATTAATCAAGAAAATATAACAATCCTAAGCATTCCCCTAATAATAGAGCTTTAAAACATATGAAGTAAAAACTGATAGAACTGCAAGAAAAAGTAGACAGATCTACAATGTTAGTTGGATGTTTTAATTCCCCCCTTGATAATTGATAGAACAAGTAAACAGAAAATAGAAAAAACATAGAAGGTCTGAACAACGCTATAAATTAATTTTGACTTAACAGACATTTATAGACTACTCCAACCAACAGAAGACACATTCTTCTCAAGTGTACACGGAATGCTCACAAGATAGACCCTATCGTGGGCCATAAAACAAGTATCAATTAATTTGAAAGGATTCAAGTCATATAAAGTATGTTTTCTGAACGGAATTAACATAGAAATCAATAACAGAAAGATGTCTGGGAAAATCCCCCAATCATTAGAAACTAAATAACTTGTAAGGACCCATGGGTCAAAGAAAAAAATCAACAGGAAAGCAGAAAATATCTTGAAATGAATGAAAATAAACAGACATATCAAATTTGTGGGATACCACTAAAGCAGTAGTTGGGGAAAATTTATAGTACTGAAAACCTATATTAGAAAAGAAGAAAAGGCCTGACATAAATTACCTCAACTTGCAACTTAAGACAAAAAAACCTTTTGACGAAATCCAAAATCCATTCCTAATAAAAACTCTCTGCCAACCAAGATAGAAGAAACTTTCTCAACTTGATAAGGGGCATCTACAAAGAAAAAAAAAACTATAGATAACATCATACTTAATATTTAACATCTTAAAGGACTGAGTGCATCTCTCTTAAATCAGAAACAAGACAAGGATGTCCACTTTCTCCTCTTTTCAACACTGTATTAGAGGTTCTAATCAGGTGAGAAAAAGAAATAAAGGCACACATATTGGAAAGGAAGAAGTAAAACTGTCTTTATTCACAAAGGACATGATCATACATGTAGAAATTCTAATGGGAACTACAAGAAAACTTTTAGAATTAATTAGTGAATTTAGCAAGCTTACTAGATTAAGATCTATATACAAAAATCAATAAAGAATACTCAGAAATTGAAAAAACTTTTAAATACCATTTACTATAGCACCAAAAATACATAATACTTAGGGATAAATCTGATAAAAATATGAAATATTTGTACACTAAAACTATTAAGACACTGCTAAGAGAAATTACAGACCTAAAAATACGAGAGATATACAATGTTCATGGGTCAGAAGAATCAATATTGTTAAGATGTCAGTTCTCCCCAAATTGATGTAGAGAGTTGATGCAATCCCAATCAAAATCCCAAGAAATTTTTTTTTTACATAAATTGAGAAGATGACTATAAACTTCATATGGAAATGCAAAGAACCTGGAATAGCAAAAAAACTTTGAAAAAGATTTATGACAAAGCTACAATAATCCAAACAGTGTGGTACTGGCATAAAGATATACAATAGATCAACGGAACAAAATAGAGTCCAGAACTAGATGCACACATATATGGGCAACACTTTTTTTATGATTGTGAAAAGTCAATTCAGTGAAGAAAAGACAGTCTTTTCAACAAATGGTGCTGGATATCCATATGCAAAAAAAATGAACTTCAATCCATTCCTCACACCATACACAACAATTAACTCAAAAATTTTCAAAACTCAGAGACTTGAATGTAAACTAAAAGCGAAACAAATGCGAGAAATTTTTTGTAACCTCAAGTTAAGCAAATATTTCTACATACGACAGCAGAACCAACACATATAAAGTAAAAAATTAAGTACATTGAACTTCATCAAAATTAAAAACATCTACTCTTCAAGACTCTGTTAAGAGAATGAAAAGACAAGCCATGGACCGAGAAAAAACATTTGCAAAGCATATATCTGAAAAAGAACTTATATCTAGAACATATAAAGAATTCTCAAAACTCAAAAAGAAAACAAACAACCCAATTTAAAAATTGGACCAACAATGAACAGTGAACAGACACTTCACTAAAGGAGATATACGGATGGCAAAGAGCACTTGAAAAGATGTTCAGCATCACTAGTCATCAGAGAAATGCACATTAAAACCATAATGAGATACCATAACACACCTACTAGAATGACTAAAATTTAGAAGGCTAATAATAACAAGTATTGACAAAGACAGAGAAACTAGAACTCTTATATAGCGCTAGTGGGAATATAAAATGATGCAATCACTCTGGGAAAATGTTTGGTAGTTTTCCAAAAAGGTAATTAAATATCTACCACATGATTTAGCCATTTCATTTCCAGATATTTACCCAAGAGAAATGAAAGTACATGTCCACGCAAAGACTTGCACATGAATGTTCACAGCAGCTTTATCTGTAATAACCCCAAACTGGAAATAATCGAAGTGTTCAACAAGTAAAGGATAAACAGTGGTATATCTATACAATGGAACATTGCTGAGCAATAAAAAGAAATAAACTATTGATACATGCAACAACATGCATGAATTTCAAAACAATTATGCCTAGTGAAAGAAGTCATACTCTCATTCCTCCAAAAAAAGAGTACATGATTTGATTTTAATAAAACTGTAGGACATTTAAACAAATCTACAGTGACAGAAAGTAGATCAGTGATTGCCAGGGGCAGAGTAAGGTTAGTGTGAAGAGGAATGATTATAAACAGGCAAGAGGAAACCTTTGGGGTTGGTACATGTGTTTATTATCTTGATTGTGGTGATAGTTTCATGAGTGTATTCATATGTCAAAATTTATCAAGTTGTATATTTGAAATGAGTGTAATTTATTGTATAATAATTATACCTCAATGGAAATTATTATAAAACAAAACAAAAATGAATGACTTCAAGGATTTTGGCCCAAGTTGCCCAAAGAACTGAATTTCCCAAACTGAGAATAAGAAGGCTACAGAATAAGCAAATTGTGGAGGGAAAACGAAAATTCAATTTTTAAAATGTTGAGTTTGAAATGCCTATTAGATATGAAGTGGAGGCATCAACTAGGCAACTGGATATACAAGTCTAGCGTTCAGGAAAGATGTCTGAGATGGTATAAATTTGGGAGTTCTGGCATATAGAAGGAATATTTAAAGTCAGCTGTGCTTGAATGAAGTAGGTAGCACTCAATAAAAATTAGTGGAATGAATAAAAATTCTAGGTACTTTACATTATTATTTCATCCTAACAAAAACCTTACAAAGTAGCAATTACTCTCTCTATTGTATAGACAAGGAAACTGAGGCTTAGGGGAACGAATCCCTAAGGGGAAAAACATGTTACACATCCTCAGACTATCGGCTAATAAAATAAAGCAGCTATAGATTTAATAAATCTAGAAACAAATTCCCAAAGTCCATAATTGACATGTTAGTGACCTCCCTTAAATTTTACACATATTAAAAATCAATGTAATCTACAAGTTAAAGATATTAAAGTCTGTGCTACCCAACTACTATATTTGTGTCATTTTAAAATTTCTAGAAGGAAAAAACAGGACACTTTTAGCTGTTACCTCAGCTGAAGAAACTGAAGGATACAGAAGTTTAATGAGGAAGAACCTGAAGAGGGATCAAAACAGCTGTAGAAACTATTTTATAGTCTACTAGACACAAAAAAGAAAGTTTTATATTGGCATTTAGGGAAATGAACTGGTAGGTAAAATATCAGAAGTTCCTAGTCTAGGAAAATGTCATTTAAATTTCAAGGAAATATGTTCCTTGAATTTTAATTCTAACCTTTCAAAAAAAAAAAAAACTTGGAAAGGTTAAAATACTACATCAAATGCTATAATAAAGGATATAAAACTAGAGACATGAAAGGCCATTCTTTGCTATAAAAAAAATTGCTGTGTTGATAATACCTCATTCAGGCATAATGGAAGACTAATACAAAACTTTTTACAGGTTTTTTCATTAAATACTATTATTCTGCCCAATGAAGTCATTATAAACTATAATAATTAACAAACCTAATTATCTTGACTTATGTAAAACCTTGACTTACTGGATCTTTAACACTGCCTCAACAAATATGTTCAATTTTATTCCGGTTCTCTCTTAGTGCATAAAACCAAAAATAAAGATAATAGTTCAACAATTTTTTCAAAGACTTCCATCCAGAATTGGTCACTGGCATACCAACTTCATTTAACTCTTTACTAAGAAATAAGGAAAAAGACAATAAGAGAAGATCAACGAGTGTGTCTCATCCTTCTCTTTGTTCTGTTAAAAGGCAGGGGAGAGGAGTCTCTGTAAACCAAGTTGAACAAAGTGGTCAGTACATCACTAACAAATTGAAATTTCTAAATTTTCTTCACAAAAGCTGAGTTACAGTCATCTTGACCATGTTTGAGGAGGTTGAAGGAATCAACACATTTTAATAATTACCTGCTTAGAATCCATGAAAGGAAGCTGAAGTTTCCTAAGACTTCATTAGATTCCAAAAAAAAGTGATATAAGGACTCCAAGGACTAACTCATGAGATGAGCAGGTTTCAATGAAATTACGCATTGAAAAGTTCAATGAATAGCAAATATCAACATCTACCCAGATGGTCCAACTTATGATCAACTTCTGAGAATTCTATGTCCAATTTGTCCCATTTTGCTCCATTCTTACTACTTTATTTCAGATCACTAGCTCTTGCCTGAATTATTGCAGCAGCCTCTTAACACATCCTTACGTGCCCCATCCCCCTCCACACACTAGCTAGCCAGAACTAAGTACAAAGGTAAAGTGCAAACTTCTAAAAGGGGCTTTATAAAGCCCTTTACGATCTGACCTCTTCGTATTTCCTGGCTTCATCCTTTACCACTGCTATACATATATACCCACCCAATATACAAACACCAAGAATGTGTGTCCTCTCATATATACACACTAGACCTCAGCCATACTCAGCTATCTGCAGGCCCCCAAAAGCAACAGCTGCCCTTAAAGCCTCATGCTGCTTCCTCTGACTGGACTCTTCTCCCCACCCCCTACCTCTTTTGCTAATTCTCACTCTTCCTGAGATCTCGTTTTAAATGCCACGCCCTCTGATACCTTCTTTGTTCAACTCCTTCCTCCCAACCCCATTTGATGAGCCTAACACCCTGCAGCTAGCCTTCACCTAGCAATTCTCACCCTGAATCATAACTGTCTATATACCTAACTTTCTGTGGTAATATAACATAATCTTTCCAAGGGTAGGGGATGCTGTCTTATTCACTACTGTGTCCTCCAGTATCTAATTCAGTGCCTGACCCACAATAGAAATTGAACAAACTCATTCAGTGAATGTACTATGAAAGGTACTTCCTTCATAGAGGGGTCTTGAAACATCGCAGTTTTGGAACTCCTAATTAAAGAAATAACATACCTGTCTCTCCAACTCTTGTCCTGTTATGCCAGCTTCTACGTGAACTGTCAGATTATTCTCATCAACCCAGAGGATTCGATTCTGTTGCAAAGGAAGAAAGAAGTCTCATCTCCATGAATTACTGACATTTTCTGAGGAAATATAACTTCCTAACTCAAAACAGCAAGTGACAAGACAGTAATCAAGCAAGTAGGGTTACCTACACTAGAAAGCTCCACTTATCCTTGACTGTACAACATGACAGACATAGTAATATAGGCAGTATATCACGCAGGAGTTGGTTTAAAACATAGACTGCCTTTATTCAGATATTAATTGGAATTAAACTCTACTTCTTACCTTAGTCAAATTATTTAACTGTCTAAGCTTAGTGTTTCCTCATTTGTAAAGTGAGGATAGTAATACCTATTCACAGGGTTGATGTAAGGATTAAATGAGATACTGTACATAAAAAGCTTAGCATATACAGTTCCCGGCATTCTGCAAATAGTATCTACTCTATTAATAGTTAGCAATCACATCTTATTTAAGAATATCAGAAGATGGCCACCATGAGAGTAGAAAAAGACACTGCAAAGACACTTGAATATAGCACAGTTATACATCTATGGGGATACATTCTGCGAAACGCATCTTTAGGCAATGTCTGAATCCCCGTTTAAACAAATGAACTGTAAAATAAAGACCATTTTGAGATAACTGGAAAAGTTGAATGTAAACTAAATATTAAGTGATACAAAGAAATACTTTTAATCTTGCCAGGAGTGATAATAATAGAGTGAGAAAATGTCCTTTTTAAAAGATACACAGAAATATTTAGGTGTAAAGTAGCATAATATCATGATTTGCTTCATAAATAGTAGAGAAAAAAAGAAAGATAAGCCAATATGACAAAATGTTAATAATTATTTAATCTAGAGAATGAATATACGTTTCTTTCTGCTTTCATGTTTGAAAACTTCAAATTAACTAAATAAATAAATAATAAACTTTTAAAATGTCTTTAAAATGGAAGAATATGTAACCAGGAAAAATGTTGACTACACAAAGATTAAGTTCATACCCAAATTAAAACTTTAACATGGCACAATATCCAACTCTTGGACCACAATGAGCCAAAACTTCAAAAAGTAATCCTATCACTAAAATTAGTTAACTCCTCTATTCTTCCACAAGCAAAACTACAACACCATTAGTAAAAATAGGGAGGACAAGTAAGTGTTGGTGATTCAAATTAACTTCAACTGATATTATTCATTTTCTTTTCTAATAATACAAATCAGGTCTTCTTTTGTATCAGTATTCTAAGCTATGCTTCTCAAATTATCAATTTTCACATGCCAATTTGGTAGAATCCATCAAGATACGTGCCTAAGAGTACAAGTGAACTTAGCTTTTGGAGGTCTGAAGACAAGAGCAAAATACAATGATGAAACAAATTTAAAACAAAGTGGAGAATATACCTTTTTAATGATAACTGAGCCATAAAGATATTTGTGTGTGTGTGTAAGGAAGCCCTGAGGTAACATCTACTGCCAATCCTCCTCTTTTTGCTGAGGAAGAGTGGCCCTGAGCTAACATCTGTGCCAACCTTCCTCTATTTTGTATGTGGGATGCTGTCACAGCCTAGCTTGATGAACGATGTGTAGGTCCACGCCTGGGATCTGAACCAGCCAACCCCAGGCCACCAAAGTGGAGGGCACAAACTTAACCACTATGTCACTGGGCCAGTCCCTAAAAATAATTTTTTAAATCAAACGTTATCTCCAAATACATCTTAAATTATCATGTACCATTTGTGAAGTATCCAAAGAAATAATTGTTCTTGTCTCATCTGCAGGACACATCAGGGCATACGAAACACTTGTTCCTCCTGCCAAAATAGGAAAAAACGTTATGTTTAAATATTTTATTTTTAGCTACATTTCTAGGGCAAATCCCTAATATAAAGCATACAGACAGGCCTGCTAGAAAAGTAATACCGATTTCTACTTTGCAAAATGTACTTTGCAAATGCTAACACACTAAAAGCAAACTCACCTTTATTTTATGCTGCTTGCCAAAATGAAGAAATATTATGGAGCTGAAAGCAATGGGATATGGCTTCATCCCCTGGGCACACTCAAGTGAAGCCCCTAGCAATTTGTGGAACTCCAAAAACATGAATTAGAAAAGTTCTAAGCTAATGATTACTGTGGAGAGAGAGCTTAAAAGACAAAAAACCCATCCTATACAACTAGAGACATCATTACCTCCTTTCTACAAAAATTATGACATTCATTTATCACTTAAAATAATATCTTATATTCCCACACAAAAGAATATAAATGTGCTAAAATTGCCCAGATTATATGCTATTAAAAAATTAATTTATATGTTCTTCAGTAAAAAAGTGATTTTAATATAGAATAAATAATACACAGAAGTACTTAAACAATGTAGTACTTCTGTTTTCCATTAACATTTGTTATCAAAGGAAAAATGCTCTCCTGATACCAATACAGAACAATATGGTGTTCTTAGTTCTTAACCAGATCTGTATCACCATTTATCAGAATAAATTCTTAATTGGTATTTCCATGTGTTTTGGACAGAAAACATGTGGAACTCATCTTGATACAAGGTAAGAATTATACAGAATGTTGATCTACAAGGTTCACCTCAATTTTACAAGGTAAGACCATAAATTGCCAGTTATGAACACGCCTGTGATCAGTTAACCACTATTTGCTGTCACAGCCATTTGAAATCAGAAAAATATTTCATTAAAAGCCATACTGTAGTGCCTTTTTTGCATAAATTCAACAAAGTATCAGCTGAAGAAGGAGTGGAACTTCTGATTTATTGGGGTCCTATTTCCATTCCATCAATGCCAATTCAATCAGCGAAGGCAATTTCCTTTGGCTTGCATAAGTTGTTGAAACAATGTGGTTGATCAAAGATCAAGAGATCAAATTTGTCTTAAAATGCAAACAATATCAACTTTCGGTATTAAAAGATATTATGATTTAATCATCATTGTCCTGATTTATCTTCTACACTGTGTAGCATTCCTTCTCAAAGGTTTATGTTGGGTATATTTTAGGCTTTGAAAAATAATATTCTCTCCAAAACGATACAGCCTAGAAAGTCATTACTAAATCAGGTACATTTTCTTAGTTAGGCATTAAGTCACAGCTTTAACTAGGATCCATAGGGAAAGAAGCCATGTACTAAGGGTAGGTACATCACGTCTCAAATAGTTTAGGTAGATCTACTCAGAACAGAAATAATCAGCATAAACCAATTTTCAGAATAACCATATCATAATTTCAAGAATGTTTTTTTTAGTGGGATGGCACAGATATTTACAATACAAACATTTTAAATAAAAAGAACAAATTTACATTATAGTAAAATTCAAAAGGCACAATACCTACCACCAATTGGTATGATACAAAGGTTATATTTGCACGCTAGATTCACAATCTTAACTACATCATCATGACACGCTGTTGAAAAAAGAGAAAATCAATTAATCAGAAAGACACACATAAAATCTGTGTCACGCTGCAAAATAAGGGTCTATAAAGTTCTTTAGTGTCTAAACTGTCTTCATTTACTCACTCACTAACACGTTAAATAGCTATATTAAAACAAACTTTATTACTTACCTGTTTAACTTGTCATTTTGAAATAATTTCATACTTACAAAAAAGTTGCAAAAATGGTACAAAGAATCTCCTTCACCCAGCCACTGGAAATATTAACATCTTACATAATTATAATTTAATTGTCAAATCAACTGACACTAATACCATACTATTGTTACAATACTTTTAACTAATCTACAGACCTTACTCAAACTTTGCCAATTGTTCCACTAACATTCTGTTTTCTGGACCAGGATCACACGCTCCATTTAGTTGTCATGTCTCCTTAGTCTTCTTTAATCTAAGACAGTTCCTCAGTCTATCTTTGACTTTCATGACCTTGACACTTTTGAAGAGCATTGGTCATTACTTCACAGACTGTCCCTCAATTTGAGTTTGTATGTTTCCAAATAATTAAACTCAGGTTATACATTTCAGCAGGAATTCCACAGTGACACTGTGCCTTTCTTAGTGTGTGATATCTGGAGGCTCATGATGCAGACAAGTCTCCTTCTGGTAATGTTAACTTTCATCATTTGCTTATATAGTATCTGCTGGTTTCTCCATGACAGGAATACTATAATTAACAGTATCTTGTCAGGAGATACGTAGACTATGTAAACATCATGTATCTCATCATACTTTCCACTATTAATTTTTGCACCCCTTCATGATCCTTTACTCTGTTTTTTAAACAAATTTTAAAATATTATACAAAATATACTGCATATGAATTCCCTTCTATTGTACACAACTGAAGGGTACTCTCTCTCAGTGTAAAAGTTATATATAAGTAACAAAAATCTGACTGCAGGGCCAGCCCCTGTGGCCTAATGGTTAAGTTTAGCAAGCTCCACTTCAGTGGCCCAGGTTCGTTTCCTGAGCGTGGACCTACACCACTCCTAAGTGGCCATGCTGTGCTGGCTCACATACAAAATAGAGGAAGATTGGCCACAGATAGCTGAGGACAAATCTTCCTTAGCAAAAGAGAGGAAGATTGGCAATGGATGTTAGCTCAGGACAAATCTTCATCAGCAAAAAAAATCTGACTGCAGAAGACTTTAAACACATAGCAAGAGATGCTAAGACTCAATTTGACTAGCAATAGGGCATTAAGGAGCGGAACAATATAGCAAACAGAGTATTTTAGAAAAATCAACCTTCTGACAAAACAGGGAATGGCATGAAGGAGAAAGAGATGAGGCAAGGAAACCATGCAAAAATCGAGTATAAAAACAAGACCCTGAAAGGGAAATAAAGATGCAAAGGAAAATATATGAGAACATCCATTTATGAAAGTAAAAATACTGTTCTATAAAAGTTATAATTATCATTCTCCAGGTTTGCTTAAAACTAGGAATATATGTCATTTGTATCATTCCAATTTTTAATGAAAATCTACTTTCAAGCTTTCAGATTAAGCTTATAAAGCTTTACTGTTTGTGGTAAAAATTTTTACTAAATGGAATACTAGCTCATTAGCAATTAATAAAATATGTGAAGATGTTTGCTAAAAACCTTTAACAAGGAGAGGAGGCAGAGCGAAATGGCGGGGTGACCTGACCCAGGACTCTCGCCCCTCCAAAATACAACCAAAGAAACGGAAAAACTGAATTTCAACCAATGACCCCTAATGCCAAGACTGTCAAAGACCTACAGAATAAGAAGACAGAGAATGGAGAGGCTGTAGCTGCCCTCAGAGGAGATAGAACAGGGTAAGAGAGAACTTCGCTCCCTCCCCTAGAGACTGGGATTGATGCCGCGAGTGAGGGAAGGAGCGGTGAGGGGCTGTGTGACCAGCGGATTGTCCAGGACTCCCGCCGCCGGTGCAGTGGAAACCCGGTGATGAGGGAACGCTTCCGTGTGCAGGGACCCCATCACGCCAGGGCCCCAGGAGACCAGAGAACGAGAGCTAATCCAAATCCAGATTTGTAGGCAAGAGAAAGTGCCCTCCGCCGCAACCCGCGCTGGGTGCCGCCATCTTGCCTGAAGGTGGAGGGCTCAGAACGTGTGGCTCTCAACCCCCATCTAGTGGCGACAGGCTGTAACCGCAACCAAATACAACCATCATGCGCAAAAACCACTCCTCTACCATCCAGCAATTTATAAAAGCTCCAGACCAGAAGGAAAACAATAAAAACACAGAATTAAGTCCTGAGGACTTGGAAATAGGTAAACTAAGTGAAAATGAGTTCAGAGTAGCTATCATCAAAAAACTCAATGAGGTAGAGAGAAAGAGAAACAAGCCAATGAGTTCTGGAGTTACTTCACAAAAGAGACTGAAAATATAAAGAAGAATCAAACAGAATTACTAGAGATAAAAAATACAATGGACCAGATAAAACAGAATACGGATTCCCTGAATGCCTGTGTAGACACCATAGAGGAGAAAATTAGCATAATCAAAGATAGACAGGCTGGATGGCTCCAGACAGAGGAAGAAAGAGAACTAAGAATTAAAAAGAATGAGGAAAATATCAGAGAGATAGCGGATTCAATGAGGAGAAAGAATTTAAGGATCATAGGAATTCCTGAGAACATGGAAAAGGAAAATGGAGCAGAAAGTGTGCTTAATGAAATTATAAAAGAGAACTTCCCAAATCTAGGGATTGAGGGAGAAATGTGTGCAGAGGAAACTTTCAGATCTCCTAGATTTGTCAATGTAAAAAGACCTACTGCGAGGCATATAGTAGTAAAAATGGCAAAAGTGAAAGACAAAGAAAGAATACTCAGGGCAGCAAGACAGAAGAAAATAACCTACAAAAGAACTCCTATCAGACTTTCAGCGGATTTCTCTGCAGAAACCTTACAAGCTAGGAGAGAATGGAGTGACATATTCAAAACTCTAAAAGATACAAATCTTCAGCCAAGAATACTCTATCCAGCAAAAATATCCTTTAGATATGAGGGAGAAATTAAATCTTTTCCAGACAAACAAAAGTTAAGGGAATTTGTAACCAAAAGTCCTCCACTACAAGAAATCCTCAAGAAGGCTCTCATACCTGATAAAAGAAAAAAGGGAGAAAGGGGTCACAAACCACAGAGTAGGGAGACAGAGAGATAGAACCAGAATAGGATAGCAAATATTCAACTATAGCATTAGGATAAAGGTAAGGAAACTACCAAAGAAAAGACGATCTTATCACTCTAACTACAAACTCATAACACGAGTTGGAATAAGAAATCAAAATAATAATTTAGGAGGGGAAGAGCAAAGGGACTAAATCAGTCTAGGCCAAGTAAGTAAGAGACCACCAGAGAATAGACTATATTATACATGAGATTCTAAATACAAACTTCAGGGTAGCCACTATACTAAAAAGCAGAACAGAGCCACAAAACATAAATAAGGAAAAATCTAAGAAACCCAGCATAAGAAATTGCAGTAGTCAATGGGTAGGCTAAAACACACAGGACAAGAAACAAAGGTAACGCAGGAAAACCAGATAACGAACAACAGATTGACAGCATTAAGTCCACATGCATCAATAATCACCCTCAATGTAAATGGATTGAACTCTCCAATAAAAAGACACAGAGTGGCAAAATGGATTAAAGAACAAGATCCAACAATTTGTTGCCTCCAGGAAACACACCTCAGCCCCAAGGACAAACAAAGGCGCAGAGTGAAGGGGTGGAGGACAATACTTCAAGCTAACAGCAAGCAAAAGAAAGCAGGCGTTGCAATTATTATATCAGACAAAACAGATTTAAAAATAAGGCAGGTAAAGAGAGACACAGAGGGACAATATATAAGATCAAAGGGACACTTCATCAAGAAGAAATAACGCTTATAAATATCTATGCACCCAACATAGGAGCACCAACGTTCATAAACCAACTATTAACAGACCTAAAGGAAGATGTTAAAAACAACAGAATAATAGTAGGGGACCTCAACACCCCACTCACATCAATGGACAAATCATCCAGACAGAAAATCAACAAGGAAATAGTGGAGCTAAACGAAAAACTAAAACAATTGGACTTAATAGACATATATAGATCACTTCATCCTAAAACAGCAGAATACACATTCTTCTCAAGTGCACATAGAACATTCTCAAGGAGAGACCATATGTTGGGAAACAAGGCAAGCCTCCACAAATTTAAAAAAATTGAAATAATAACAAGCATCTTCTCCAATCATAATCCTATAAGGCTACAAATTAATTACAAGAAAAAAGCTGAGAAAGGTACAAGGATGTGGACAAGCAATGGATCATTGAAGAAATTAAAGAAGAAATCAAAAAATACCTGGAAATAAATGAAAATGGTAACATGCCATACCAACTCATATGGGATTCAGCAAAAGCTGTATTAAGAGGAAAGTTCATCGCAATACAGGCACATCTTAACAAACAAGAAAAATCCCAAATAAGCGATCTTAAACTACACCTAACTGAATTAGAGAAAGAAGAACAAATAAAGCCCAAAGTCAGCAGAAGGAGAGAAATAATAAAAATCAGAGCAGAAATAAATGCTATTGAAACGAAAAAGGCAGTAGAAAGGATCACTGAAACAAAGAGCTGGTTCTTTGAGAAGATAAATAAAATTGACAAACCCCTAGCCAGACTTACAAAGAAAAAAAGGGAGAAAGCTCAAATAAACAAAATCAGAAATGAAAGAGGAGAAATAACAACAGACTCTGCAGAAATACAATGGATTATAAGAGACTACTATGAAAAACTATATGCCAACAAAATGGATAGCCTAGAGGAAATGGATAAATTCTTGGACTCCTACAATCTCCCAAAGCTCACTCAAGAAGAAGCAGACAATTTGAACAGACCAATCACAAGGAAAGAGATTGAAACAGCAATCAAAAACATCCCAAAGAATAAAACTCCAGGACCAGATGGCTTTCCTGGGGAATTCCACCAAACTTTCAGAGAGGATTTAATACCTATCCTTTTCAAGCTATTCCAAAAAATTAGGGAGCATGGAACACTTCCTAACACATTCTATGAGGCCAACATCATGCTGATACCAAAGCCTGACAAGGACACCACAAAAAAAGAGAACTACAGGCCAATATCACTGATGAACATAGATGCAAAAATTCTAAACAAAATTTTGGCCACCAGAATTCAGCAATTCATCAAAAGGATCATACATCATGATCAGGTGGGATTCATACCAGGGACACAGAGATGGTTCAACATCCGCAAATCAATCAACGTGATACACCACATCAACAAACTGAGGAATAAAAACCACATGATCATCTCAATAGATGCAGAGAAAGCATTTGACAAGATCCAACAGCCATTTATGATAAGAACTCTGAACAAAATGGGCAAAGAAGGGAATTACCTCAACATAATAAAGGCCATATATGACAAACCCACAGCCAACATCATACTCTATGGGCAAAAACTGAGTGCCATCCCCCTGAAAACAGGAATGAGACAAGGATGCCTTCTAGCACCACTCTTATTTAACATAGTACTGGAGGTCCTGGCCAGAGCAATCAGGCAAGAAAAAGGAATAAAAGGAATCCAAATAGGGAAGGAAGAAGTGAAACTCTCGCTGTTTGCACACAACATGATCTTATATATAGAAAACCCCAAAGAATCCATTGGAAAACTCTTAGAAGTAATCAACAACTACAGTAAAGTTGCAGGGTACAAAGTCAATTTGCATAAATCAGTAGCATTTCTATATTCTAACAATGAGCTAACAGAAAAAGAACTCAATAACACAATACCATTCACAATCGCAACAAAAAGAATAAAATACCTCGGGGTAAATTTAACTAAGGAAGTGAAGGACCTATATAATGAAAATTACAAGGCCTTTCTGAGAGAATTAGATGATGACATAAGGAGATGGAAAGACATTTCATGTACATGGATTGGAAGAATAAACATAGTTAAAATGTCCGTTCTACCTAAAGCAATCTACAGATTCAACGCTATCCCAATCAGAATCCCAATGACATTCTTTACAGAATTAGAACAAAGAATCCTAAAATTCATATGGGACAACAAAAGACCCCGAACTGCTAAAGCAATCCTGAGAAAAAAGAACAAAACGGGAGGCATCACAATCCCTGACTTCGAAACATACTACAAAGCTACAGTAATCAAAACAGCATGGTACTGGTACAAAAACAGGTGCACAGATCAATGGAACAGAATTGAAAGCCCAGAAATAAAACCACGCATCTATGGACAGCTTATCTTCGACAAAGGAGCTGAGGGCATACAATGGAGAAAAGAAAGTCTTTTCAACAAGTGGTGCTGGGAAAACTGAATAGCCATATGTAAAAGAATGAAAATTGACCATTCTTTCGCACCATTCACCAAAATAAACTCAAAATGGATCAAAGACCTAAAGGTGAGACCTGAAACCATAAGGCTTCTAGAAGAAAACGTAGGCAGTACACTCTTTGACATCAGTATTAAAAGGATCTTTTCGGACACCATGTCTTCTCAGAGAAGGGAAACAATAGAAAGAATAAACAAACGGGACTTCATCAGACTAAAGCGCTTCTTCAAGGCAAATGAAAACAGGATTGAAACAAAAAACAACCCACTAAGTGGGACAAAATATTTGCAAGTCATATATCTGACAAAGGCTTAATATCAATAATATATAAAGAACTCACACGACTCAACAACAAAAAATCAAACAACCTGATCAAAAAATGGGCTGGAGACATGAACAGACATTTCTCCAAAGAAGACATACGGATGGCCAATAGGCACATGAAAAGATGCTCATCATCGCTGATCATCAGGGAAATGCAAATCAAAACTACACTAAGATATCACCTTACACCCATTAGAATGACAAAAATATCTAAAACTAATAGTAACAGATGTTGGAGAGGTTGTGGAGAAAAAGGAACCCTCATACACTGCTGGTGGGAATGCAAACTGGTGCAGCCACTATGGAAAACAGTATGGAGATTCCTCAAAAAGCTAAAAATAGAACTACCATACGACCCAGCTATTCCACTACTGGGTATCTATCCAAAGAGCTTGAAGTCAGCAATTCCAAAAGTCCTATGCACCCCAATGTTTACTGAAACATTATTTACAATAGCCAAGACATGGAAGCAACCTAAGTGCTCATCAACAGATGATTGGATAAAGAAGATGTGGTGTATATATATATATATATATAATGGAATACTACTCAGCTGTAAAACAGAACAAAATCATTCCATTTGCAATAACATGGATAGACCTTGAGGGAATTATGTTAAGTGAAATAAGCCAGTTAGAGAAGGATAATCTGTGTATGACTCCACTCATATGAGGAATTTAAAAATATGGACAAAGAGAACAGATTAGTGGCTACCAGGGGAAAGGTAGGGTGGGGGGTGGGCACAAAGGGTGAAAGTGGTGCACCTACAACACGACTGACAAACATTAATGTACAACTGAAATTTCATAAGATTGTAACCTATCATTAAGTGAATTAAAAAAAAAACCTTTAACAAGGCAAAATTATTTCTAGAATTATCACCTAATCAGAAGCTTTCCTTGACCATGTTATCTAACATAACAATCCCTCATCCCACAACCCACCCTATTTTGCTCTTTCTTACTACGACTTAATTTTCTTTATAGCATTTATCATCACTCAATATATTATATATTATTTATTTATTGTTCTGTCTCCTTCCCTAACTAAATTTTACAACACTGAGAATAGAGATTTTTGTTTTGTTTTCTGCTTATCCTCAACAGCTAGAACAGTATCTAGCACCTATGTTCATAGGCCTAAAGTTTTAGTATTTAGACTGCTGAAAATAATGCATAAATACTAAATTTAATAAGTGAAGTAGTTTTTAAAATATGTTATCGCTAAAGGAGACTTTATTTTTACAAGCATACCTTACCATGGAGAATACATATTCTATGAGTGACTAATTACTTGTTCAAACTAAGTGAAAAATAGAGATATCCACACTGTGTAAAGGTCACAATGGTGACAAATCCTGCTTTAAGGATGACTCCAAATCAGGCAGTTACATATATTACAAGTTCTTACTCTTAGACAAGCCCTAGACACCCTATTAAAGCAACAGGTAGAATTGAGATTCAGATTATGGCCAGACTTAAAGATAGCCACAATGACAAATTTCCTAGGTATGTGTATATATGTGTATTATATATGTAGTATATAGAGAGCGATTCAAACTGCAAGATGAGACATCCACCTCCACTCTATGGAAATATCACATTGTCTCAAATTGCCAGATTGCCTCAAAACTTACCATCATGCAAAGAAAAACCTGAACTTTATCACCAACAGAAAATTTGCATTAAAGTTAAAAAAAAAGGCCTCAGTGAACTGATAACATGTTGGGAAACAAATTATTTCCAAGAAGGCCTTGCATAGAAGATTCAACAGAATAAAATTATAAAGTTGATTTGGGAACCAATACACTATTCATATAGATTCTTGAGGCATGGAACAAGATAGCAAAGGGGATATTTTGGAAAAATTAACCTCTCAAGAGTGTACAGGAGGCTTGGAGGGACAAGAAACTTGAGGCATGAGAACATTTAAGGCTACTGGAAAATTCCAGTTGTGCACTGATAAGGGCCTGAAATGGAAATTGGGATGGGGAAAAAAAATGGAAAGGCAAAGTTGTCAGGGAACTAACTAAATGGGAAGGATTTTATAGAGCAAAGAAACTTTTCTGCAACAACTAACTAATTCCATGTTTCCTAAATCTAGATTTATTTTTAAATTTGGATTTCTCAAAGTAAGACATACATTCCTACTATGGTAATCTCTTAGTATTTTAATATTCAGATACACCAAGAAAATACCTAGAAGGCACATTTAAAAGTTCTATTCAAGACATATTAAAGAATAGTCTATTAAGTTTCCTATGGGAAATGAAAATTGGTAAATTTCACTCTCATTTTTTCCAGCAAAAAATGGAATGAACCTTCCTCAAATCTTGGTAGAGAAGTAGCCTAAAGCTACTAAAAAACAGGCAGGAAAAACAAAAGTATTTCTTCTATTTGAGGATATCTTTTTCTTTTTTTCAGAAATGGCTAAATTTCTACACTAAACTAACAGAGGCAAAAGACTTATTTCATAACTATTCCAATACACAGAAGAATACGCATCACAAGTATCAGGAAAGTAATTTCATGTCAGCAACATATGCTCTTGGATTTTCCTCCTATGTACGTCACCTCCCTCCTACCCCATAATAAAGCATGATTTTTCCCTCAGATACTTCCTGGAAAGCAGAAGGATCACATCTAAGAACTGAGAGTCAATGAATGAGCCAATTTTTTGAAAAATAAAATACTCTATATACCCTTTTATAGAGTCTAAAGAGAAAAAAGGATCAGAAGATCAATGGAACTTTTTAAAAAGGTAATTACGGACAGTGAGGAACGATATATCTGTTCTGCTTTAATTTTCTGCTATAAGAGATGGGTATAAAAACCACATATATAAATATACTGCCTAACCATCAGCAAGATCAAAATAACAACAGAAAGCCCATCCATCCTCTATCTCAAGCCAAATCTCTGAATAAAATTAATTTCTAAAAATTGAGTTATTTATAGCAAAGAAAATACGTATATCAAACAACTTGTTTTGCAATCTGAACATTATGTGTTTTAGCCCACAGCTGATATCAATAAAGTACTATCATTAGTTTTCAGTAATCAACTATGTTAATTAAAAGATTCTATACATCTGAATATATCAGTGATTAATACTAATTTCATTAACCTTTCAAATTAACCAAAATACACTTTTCTACTGACCTCCCAATAAGATATTTACATTTAAAATGAAGACTTAATCAATCATTAAAACCAACAGTTCAGGATGATCAGATCAAGCCAGAATTAGATGACTTTTAGTAAACTCTAAAAATATAGCCACCTATATATTTTACAACTCATATGTTAAAACATACATATTTCCAATACTAAATTTACTTAAGATTTAACAATTCTAAATTAATGATACAAAGAAAAAAGGAACTTACTTGGCCATAAAACTATATCAGGAATACGCTGAAACATTCCTTCCCTGAGCAAAAATATCTCATGAAGACAATGGCCTGTTTTGTGGTTTAAAAAAGAATATGCAAAAACATCTTAAATTATAGGAAATTTAAAAATTAAAAATAAACTATGCTTATATAAAGTTGCTTACCATGAGCTCTAAATACTCGATCATCTGCTTCTTGTGAATATGAAATATTCGTTTCTTTAAGGTCATGAAGAAAATCTTCATTTACAATAGAAGGAGGTGTATCACTAGGATTTAAGGATGCCTGGAAAATAAAATTGGTTTCTTTGACTTATTTCTAGAAAATAAATTTTGAATACCTCTGTTATGGAGAGTGACTATAAAATGTAAATATGTTTTACATCTAAACTAAGACAGAAGCATAAGAAAACACCAAATAATACATATGAAAACCAACATTGTGACAGCAACAAATTACAGATGGTCTGTTTAATCACATTCTGTAACAAAAATTACAGAGGGCTTATATTTCCTCTTTTGCGTCTATGGTCCACCTTTTCATTATTTCTAAAGATTGCAATCAAGATGAAGGAAGAGGGGCTGGCCCAGCAGCCGAGTGGTTACGTTCATGAGCTCTGCTGCGGTGGCCCAGGGTTTCGCCAGTTCAAATCCTGGGCGCAGACATGGCACTGCTTGTCAGGCCATGTTGAGGCGGCATCCCACATGTCACAACTAGAAGGACCTGCAACTAAGATATACAACTATGTACCAGGGGGATTTGGGGAGATAAAGCAGAAAAAAAATTAATTAATTAATTAAAAAAAAAGAACAAGGAAGACAGCAAAGTCTCAGATCTTCAATTTTAGATTAAGGAGACTGAGGGAAAGCTGGTTGACTTTTACATTATCGACATTTTCACCTGTAGATAAAATTCATCATTTCCTATACTTCAATTACCATTTTAAAATGCTCACAGGCTGGCCCGTGGCTGAGTGGTTAAGCTCGAACGCTCTGCTTCAGCAGCCTGGGGTTCACTAGTTCAGATCCTGGGCATGGACCTACGCACTGCTCACAAAGCCAAGCTGTGGCAGCATCCCACACAGAGGAGCTAGAATGATCTACGACTAGGATATACAACTATGTATTGGGGGGCTTTGGGAAAGAAAAAAAAGAGGAATATTGGCAACAGATGTTAGCTCAGGGCCAATCTTCCTCACTACCAAATCAACAAACAAATAAATAAAGTGATCAGCAAAAAGTCTCACAAGAAGTAATAAACACATTTTATAGGACTGCTTTAGACCTCACAATATAATTATAAACTTGATACTTAATTTCAACTAACAGGTAATCTGAAAAATAAATCTTCAACTTTAAAGCTATATGACACTGGACATGTCACTCAACTTCTGTGAGCCTTGGCTTCTTCATCCATTAAATAAGATAACACCACTAAATTTTTACACCCACCATAAGACAGGAAAGTTAAATTTAGTAACCTTTGTGAAATGCACTTAATATCATGCTTAGCACATAGGAAGAGGTCTATAAACGGCTGGCCAAATCAAATCTGCTATGGGAAAAAAAAAAAGGCCATGAGATAGTATTTAGAAAAAAGGAAATATAAGAATATGTAAAGAAAAATATGATATTTACATAGTCTCTTGGTATCTTATTAAGGTTCTGTACTTAATATTCCATTATATAATAAATATTTATTGAGTACATGCTATAAGCTAGATATCATGCTAGGCCCTGGGGATACAGCAGTAAGTTAAACAGAAAAAAACTCCTAACCTCATGGAATTTAGCCCACATTGAAAAGAAATGATCAAAAGAACCCCAATGAAACATAGAGATTACTATTAAGTTAATGAAAATTGAAAAGGCCTCAAAAATAGAAAAAAGAAGTACATGTAAAACTGGTGAAATTTCTGAATATGGTAAGTAGATTGCATCAATGTCAAAAACAAGTACTTACAAATAGTTGGAGAGAGAATTAAGGAAGTGAAAAGAGAGATCTTTTAAGAAAGTTAAAAAGAATTTGGCTTAGGAGGGGCAGGAGTTAATTGTTTAGCCTAATTTAATTACCAGAAAAAAATATAACAGTGGATTTATAAATAAACCAAATAAGTATTCAATGAATATCTACAGAACTTAACTTGTTGGATAAAGTGGAGAATATAGTGTTAGCTATAATCCTTGCACTTAGGTAACTTATATACAGTTAGAGGGACATGCAGAATACCATGCTATAGCAAATAATGATAACAAATAATAAAAATCATAATAATATTTAAAGATGCAAACTATTTCATTAGTTTGATATGCACACAGTTTAAAGTTTTCTAACTCCACTTTCAGAAAAGTGAAACAACACCCATGCAAGGCCAATATAACTAGAAACTTCTTAACAAAAAAAACATGACAAAATGCATCCCAGCAACTATACCAAATTACAAAGACAGGTCTAATTAATTTGGGATTAAACACACACACACAGAGTTAAGAATATTAGTAATCATTCTTATTTGCTTACTTTAGAGGTAGATTTATGCTCCACACGTACTCCAAGGGTATTTTGGATCCATTCTTTAAAAGTTGGTAAACTCATGCCACTAAGAGGGTACCTAAAGCACAAAGAAGGTAAAACATTAGAGTAAGATATCTTCATTTAAACTTAAATCTTAGATTATGCTTCTAGTAATGGTCAAGTAGTTCCTATCAAACCAATCCTCCCACATATAACTATAAACTCTGGACAAAACACAAACAAACAAAACCCAAGTATCTGAAGGCAGTATAGGCAGACCAAAAGCAGGCAAAAACAAGGGTAAGGCAGTGTGCCACACTTGGAAAAGGAAACAGCACTACATGAGTTTTCAGTTTTGTTTTTTTAAACAGGTTTTGGCCTGAAGTAAAGCCCCAGTTGGTACCACAAAAGAAACAAAAAAGCAGAAAATCTGTCTTCCTGGCTTGAAGAACCAGAGGACAGTGTTTGCAGCGAACAGCACACGTGGAACGAGTACATGGAAATCAAGAAAAGGAGAGAGTCAGAGAAGGTCTGTATAAACAGCCCAAATGTCTGGCTGATCTTGAATTACACGTGTATGAAGCAGACTCTAAGCAGCCCAGCTAAGCTCAAAACAACTGAGCAGATAACTCAGCTGCTCACCAGCACAGAGGGAGAGAAGCGGGAGTTAGGTCAGTCAAGGTAACTGATGTTAAGGGGGAAAAAATCTCTTCAGAAGAATATAAGAGAGTCTAGAGTCTCTACAACATATCATTAACAATGTCCAAGATACACTCCAGAATTACTAGACATGAACAAACAAGAAAGTGTGATCCATAATCAAGGGGAAGGGCAATTAATAGGGACTGACCCCAAGATGATCCAAGATACTAGAAATAGCATGCAAGGATTTTAAAGCAGCTAAAACTATGTGAGAGAACAAAAGGGAAAAATATGTTCCCAGGAAATAACAGAAAAGTAATCTCAGCAGAGAAATAGAAATTATAAAAAGAACAAAACAAAAATTCTACAATTAAAACTCCAAAATAAAAATTGATTGGAGGAAGTTAAGAGCAGATTGGAGGTGTCAGTGAATTTATAGACAGAGCAATAAAACATAGAATCTGAAGAACAGAGAAAAGAGATTGAAAAAATAAATACAGTTTCAGGGACTTATGGAATAACAGCAAGACTAACATACATATAAATGGAGTCCCAAAAAGGAGAGAAAAAAGGGAAAGGGAATAAAAAAAGTATTTGAAGAAACAATGGCTGAAAATTTCCAAATTTGATGAAAAGCATAAATTTACAAATTCAAGAAGTTTAGAGAACTCTAAGAAAATAAACACAAAGAAGGCACATCACAGTCAAACTGCAATTAAAAAGAAAGAGAAAAAGAAACGGGGAGAGGAAATCTTAAAAGCATCTAGAGAAAAATGACACATTACATACAATGTAACAACAATAAAAATTATGACTGACTTCTCACCAGAAACAATGAAGTCCAGGAAACAACTGAACAACTTGTTTTTGTCTTTTTTTCAAGATTGGCACCTGAGCTAACATCTGTTGCCAGTCGTCTTTTTTTTGTCTCCTTCTTCTTCTTCTCCTCCCCAAAGCTCCCCCCAAGTACATGGCTCTATATTCTAGTTGTAGGTCCATCTGGTTGTGTTGTGGGGGACGCTGCCTCAGCATGGCCTGATGAGTGGTGCTAGGTCCGCACCCAGGATCCAAACCAGCGAAACCATGGGCCACAGAAGTGGAGTGCATGAACTTAACCACTCCGCCATGGGGCTGGCCCCTGAACAATATTTTTAAAGTGCTTGAAAGGAAAAGAAAGTCAACTCAGAATTCTCTATCTGGTGAAAATATCCTTCAAAAATGAAAATGAAATAAAGACATTGTCAGATGAAAACTAAGAGAACTTGGTGCCTGTAGATCTACACCACAAGAAATGCTAAAGGAATTTCTATTGGCTGAAGGGAAATACAATGCTAAACATAAACTGAAATCGTCAAGATAGAATAAATAATACCAGGGCCGGCCCCATGGCCAAGTGGTTAAGTTCGCGCGCTGTGCTTCAGCAGCCCAGGGTTTCACTGGTTCAAATCCTGGGCGAGGATATGACGCTGCTTGTCAAGCCATGCTGAGACGGCATCCCACATGCCACAACTAGAAGGACCCACAACTAAAAATACATAACTATGTACCAGGGGGCTGTGGGAGAAAAAGGAAAAATAAAATCTTTAAAAAAAAAATTAAAAAAAAAAAGAATAAATAATACCAGAAAGAATATGTGGATAAACATAAACGATTATTTTTTCTTAATTTCTTTAAAATATATATGACTGTTTTAAAAAAGTATAACATTGCATCATGGAGTCTACGATGTAACAACTCTAAAAAGAACAAGGACTAGTAAATAAAACCGCAGATTTACAAGGTTCTTAGATTTTACATGAAGTGGTACAATAAATTTAAAACTAAAAAGAGCAAAATAGAGCAGATATAGTGTGAAAAAAACTAGATTTGCTACTCAGATTTTGTTTCCTACATCTTCTATCCAAATCCCTATTAAATAGTTTATATGAAACATTATTTCATATAACAAGAAATCCTAAATTTTATATATATGAGAAAATTGATGCAGAAAACTCAAGTGCTTGGAGACTCAACTTTTCAGTTTTGAAAATACTTCTCAGAGGTGGCAAAATATTAAATAGCAATGAGTGCCAGAAATAAGGAGATAAAGTAAGTACCCTACCCTAGATTAGTGTAGTTAAGAAGGCTGATATGCAAACAATAATAATCCAATGTGTTATACTAGCAGTAATATACTAGCACTCTGAAAAGACCAAAACAAATTTTAAAATGCATATTTTAAAACAGTACTTTAAAATTTTTTATTTAAATAAATACCTTGCATTATAATGTGCTAGACATTCTTCCAAGTGTTTTATGCATATTAACTTAAAATAATGTTATGAAGTTGGTACCATTCTCCTCATTTTATAGATGAAGAAGCTAAGCACAGAGAAGTTAAATAACTTAAGAAGTTAAGTAACTTACTCAAGGTCACAGAACTAGTAATTTACAAAACCAGGATATGAACCAGGTAATAAATAAAGCTTCAGTCTGTGCTCTTAACCACTATATGATGTCGCTTAGTCTGATTCTTCCCCTACCACCATTCCAAATGAGATTATTCTTCTAAAATTCTTTATGAATGATATTTATAAAATCACAGTAGTGGGGCTGGCCCGGTGGCACAGTGGTTAAGTTCAGACGTTCCACTTCGGCAGCCCAGGGTTCACTAGTTCGGATCCAAGGTGGCGACATGGCACCACTTGGCAAGCCATGCTGTGGCAGGCGTCCCACGTATAAAGTAGAGGAAGACGGGCACGGATCTTAGCTCAGGGCCAGTCTCCCTCAGCAAAAAGAGGAGGATTGGCAGCAGATGTTAGCTCAGGGCTAAACTTCCTCAAAAAAAAAAAAAAAATCACAGTAGCTATATTTAGTGATTTTTTTCACTATAATGTTCTTGCAACTTCTCTATTCCCCCCCCTAAAAAAAGATGATGGGACAGCCAAATAAAACCACTATGTTACATTATAGCTATTTTATTTTTGTTTGATTTTATAAATATTTTATTACAAAAAATTAATGTATATATAAAGAAGTGTATAGCTGAATGAAATTTTACAACTAAACCTCTCAAGTAATCAGCATCCAGATCCAGAAATAGAACATTACCAGCACGCCAAAAATAACACTCCCTAGGCCCCTTTCCAAGCACTACCTCCTTTCCCCACACCAAAGGAACCACTGTCCTGACTGTTAACATCACAGGATAATTGTGACTGTTTCTGAACCTTAAATAAATGAAATCATACAAAATTTACTCTTTTGTGTCTGCCTTCTTTTGCTCAATATTATGTTTGTGAGATTCATCTGCGTTGTTACATGCAGTTGCAGTTCATTCATTCCACAGCTTAGTTCCATTGTCCAAGTACACAAAATTTCTTTATCCACTATATTGTTGGCAGACAATGGAGTTGTTTACAGTTTTAGGTGCATGCAGGGACATTGCTTAACTTGTTTCCTGAAGAACATATCACATGTTTCTGATGGGTATATAACCAGGTATAATTCCTAGGCCATAGGCTAGGCATTTGTTCAGCTTTAGTAGACGCTATTAGATAGTTTTCAAACATGTTTACTGCTAGCGATTGTTCCACATCCTCCCCACACTTGTTGTTGTAGTTTTTTTTTTTTAAAGATTGTCCCTGAGCTAACATCTAGTTGCCAATCTTTTTCTTCTTCTTCTTCTTCTCCCCAAAGCCGCCCAGTACATAGTTGTACATTCCAGTTGTAGGTCCTTCTAGTTCTGCTATGTGGGACACCACCTCAGCATGGCCTGACAAGCAGTGCTAAGTCCACGCCCAGGATCTGAACTGGCGAAACCCTGGGCCACCAAAGCGAAGTGGGCGAACTAACCACTTGGCCATGGGGCCAGCCCCTGTAGTTCTTTTTACTGTGAGACATTCTACTGTTAATCTCTTTCACTGATTTCCTATGTGATTGAGCTTCTATTTATATATCTACTGGATTATTACTGTTTTCTTATTGATGTATAAAACTTCTTCATATATTCTGGAATCAAGGATGTATATACTAAATATTTTCTCTTACTCTGTAATTCGTCTTTTCACTCTGTTAAAGTCTCTTGATGAAAGAAAGTTCTATATGTTAATATTGCCTAATTGATTTTTCCTTTATAGTTAACGGTTTTTGTTCTCTGCTTTTTTGCCTACCTCAAATTCAGAAAGAAATTCTCTATGTTCTTCTAGCAGTTTTACAGTTTTAACTTATATATTTAGGTCTCTAATCTATCTGGACTTGATCTCTGTATTTGTTATGAAGCAAGGTCAAATTTAATTTTTTTCCGAGACAGTAGTTTAAGTCCTCCTATAGTTATTTTCACTTCTTTTGTTTTCTAAGTATACGTGTTTAAAAGGAGAAAAGAAGAGATACTCCAGCAGTCGCTATTTATTCTAGATCAAAGAACAATTAAACTAATACTGAAAACAAATCAGAATAGACTATAAATTGTTCTTAACATCTATGTTGTGCAAGCTATTTAAAATGTACAAAGTGTAATGCTTTTGTTCAAGATTATTTCCCACTCATTTCATCAAAGCGTGAATAACTGCAAAAGTTTTTAGCGACTAGCCTCCAAAGATTACTTTGATTTCACAGAGATGGCCAAAAAAAAGCCAGTGTGGGGGCCAGCCTGGTGGCTAGTGGTTAAATTTGCATGTTCCATTTCAGCGGGCCAGGGTTTTCCAGTTCAGATCCCGGGGGCAGACCTACACATCACTCATTAAGCCATGTTGTAGCAGCATCCCACATACAAAATAGAGGAAGACTGGCAACAGATGTTAGCTCAGAGCCAATCTTCCTCACCAAAAAAAAAAGCCAGTGGGTAAAGTCTGCACCAAAATTAAATTTAAATTTGTAATATGCAGAATTCATTATTAAAAGAGCGGATGTTGGGCCCTACCCAAAGGAATTTTTTTATTGGAAGTGACAAAAAGCACTCATTTTGTCATGTAATTTTAACAGTCACCCAGAATGGGCTGAGTGGATGTTACTCCTTATGTTAACTTCATATTAGACAACAAAAATACTATCTAAAATTCTCCAACCAATCTTTACATAAAGGTCAGCAAAAGAAAACTAACAGTAGAAAGGCAAAAAAAGAACAAATGTTTTAATCAAACAAGTTCCTTTTTTATATTTAAAACATCACAAGTGCTAAAATCAAACTGAAATGGTACATTTAAGGTATTACATAAAATTATCCTTTTCATAAATCTAAAGAAATTGAAATGAAAGAAATTATGGCCCTCATAGCTAAAACAACTAAAGACAGTCATTCAGCATATAAAATTTCTTCATTTTACCTGAGGTAAAAGTATAGACTCTGAGAAGTTGGTTATAATACACATGCTACTATGCGTTAGTAATGTCCTACAAAAAGACCAATTTGGAACTATTAGGTTTTAATGCTGGGCTCTTATATTTTAACTGCAAATTACTTTAGGTCTCTGTAAAATATAATAGACTCGTGATATTCATGACAGAATCAAATTTAGAACTTTGTGGATCCCTGAGTTGACAAATAACATTACCTATAAAATAAAAAGGTGACCATCTTCAAGATACTTGAACCAACAGATGCAGAGTCCATGTTACTCTCATGTATAAAATTTAAAACTACATTCTGCCACTAAGATAAAGCCAGTACATCTCACATCTGAATGCACATATTTCAGACTAGGAAGAAATGTCTTGCTTGGCAGAACCTTGGATTGAAAACTTTGCTCCATTATCTACAGTTCCAGCACCAAACTTACACAGTTCAAAAAGAGTTCCATGTCAGAATGTAAGCTTTTCAGCTCTACTTTTTCTTGCATCCAATGCCCTGGGATTTGAAAAACAAGGAAGCCTGATTTAAAAATCATAAAGCCTAGCATACGGCCAAGGGCTCCAAAAATCTCATAAAATATCATGAAGTAAAAGTGATACCTTTGAAGTCAAAGAAGTAAATGAACAGAAAAGAAACATTATAAGAAAAGTTAAAGGAATTAGAGATATTTAACTTCAGAAACAGCTACAGAATGACTTGATTATTACAGTAAAATGATTTGGATTTACATTCAAAACTATAAACAAGCATTTATTTAACATTCATAAGACTGTACTAAGCACTGTAGGACATACAGAATTGGTATGACAATATGACTTTTGTTCTTAAGAAAACTTACAACTCTAGTTAGTCAAAGCTGCAAAGACATTTAATTTGTAGGGTGAACATATGAGCAGGAAACATGCAACTTTTACCAGAAATGTGATGAGGAAAGCCAAGAACCTATAACAATTGTTGAAACAGGGTGACAACTGAATGGATCTTTACCATGACTGAAGAATTTGTTCGAGAACTTTAAGAAACGGTTTTTGTTGTAAAATACCACCTTTCCTTAGGACTGAAGTAGATTATATGGTGGAAGGTATAGTACCAGAACAAGCTTTCAAGACCAATGAAATCACTCTATATGGAAAGAAAACTCTGTGGACATACATATCCAAGAAGGAAGTGCAGGTCAGGATCTACAGTGACTAAAGATAAAGTGACTCTCACTCTGGGGCAGTGCACAGAGGCAGCAAAATATTAGTAGAAGCAACCATCTATCCTCAGAGTGAGTTCCACAGTTGCAATAAAACTTTAATGAAAAATTATGCCACTGAAAACATAAAGTACAACAAACCCAAACAAATTCTCTCCATTTAAACACTAACTTGTGCTTTGTAAGCACCAATGAATGTGTAATACCTTTAAAGTCAAAGAACAATGACATTTTTCAAAAGTTTTAGTTTACAGAAATCTATAGCACTAGCTCTGAAATACCTGCCTTCTCTGTTTAAACCCAGGAGGACTCAATTCATCTATATCTAGAAAGAATAAGAATGGCAAGATTATAAACCTAGGGATTTATAAACTGACAAATTACATATCTGTTCAAAAGACAGAGTATGTTCAGGACAAAACTTCTGATTTTCCCCTAAGATCTGTAATAGCATATAATAATTGCTTCTAATTTAATGGCTAAGTTTAAAATGTCAAAGTTACCCTCTCAAAAATATATATAATCAACATTTGCTTATAAAAATTTCCCACCTTGTCAATGTTCTTTGCATGAGAATTAAGGGAACCTCCATGAATTTTCATTGAAAGTTACTCTGAGTTTCTGATACCTAAAGATTTCCCTTTCTTTCTTTCCAGCTCTGTTATATTTCTTTCTTGTGGTATTTTATCTACGTTTTCTATGTGGTTATAGAGAGCAAAGGGTTTGTATTTGTTCAGTCCTCTACAACGCAAGAATAGAAAATCTTTACAAAGAATTTCAAAAACTGCCCTTACAATCTAATATTATTAACGCAAAAGGGTGAATTAATACTGTTCAGCCAAATTAGTATTTTCTTGTACTCATCCTTTCTAGTCACAAATTCCATTTTCTCTTTTAGGAATATCACAACTTTCTTATGCTTCTGCCCACCGTCTTTCACTGGAACAACAGGAATTTTTGTCACAGGATAACTTTTTACAATGAGTAACTACTGTGCTGCTGTATATAGTGTAGAAATGTAAAGTCCTCCCAGAGTTTGGAGAGAGAACAAGATCAATACAACGGATGAGTATGGTAACCTTTAGAAGTACCTCAAGCACAGTATAATAGAAACAGCCCAAGAATGAAGCTTAAAAACACTTAAGTTTTTAACCCCAATTTCCCAGTGAGCAGGTACCTCGAGGAAGCTATTTAACCTCTCTCATTCTCAATCTCCTGATTATTTTTAAGAAAATATTACTACCCAGCTAGGGGTTATTTTAAGATAACTCAGTAGGCACTCAATAACTATTATTACCTTAAGTAATATTTGTAAATGTTTTCTGATAAAAATCAGAGAAACCTACTAACTCAACTGTTGTCCCTAGGAAACTAGACTAGATATAGAGAAAACTATGATCGAATTCAATCCTATTTATTATCTTGTCTGTGATAAGGTAATGGTGCTTCTGGAAGTACGAAAATGGGAACTGAATATTATTTAGTCATTTGGTTTTAGTTCTTAAGTAGTTTATTAGCACATATTTAATGCTAGCGCATCTAAGTTACATTTCTGTGTTTAGAGAATTGCCCTCTGGATGAGTCTCCATGGGAAGCAAAGGCTACCTTCCACTAAATCAAATGTGCCCAACATCCACTTTCTTGGTTTTCCTTGCAGGCTCTGCCAGTCAGATGTGCCCCCATTCTCTTCCCACTTTCCCCACTGGGCTTAGACTCTAGAGGCAACGATGCAAAAAAATGAGGCCTTTAAGGAATCCATTCCGTTAAGAGTGGCAGCAGCAGCAATCTTCCAATGTCTAACACCAGCAGATAAATTCTCTGGTTCTATTACAATCTCGATAAAAACCTCTCTCAAGACCACTGAATCCCCTTTGCTCTGAATTTATGCTCTCCAAACCACACCTGAATTATAAATTTTGTTTTCTACATATCTTAATATCAGGAAGCGCATTAACAAGTGTACTATACACTGAAAAAGGAATAATCTAACCATAAATGAATACACAGGGGTTCTAATTTCTTTAAGTGAGTATCTTATGAGTGTGGCATGTGGAGGACCCCTATAACCTGATCCTCTCCGGGAAAACCAACACATCAGTGCCAGAACACCCAAGAACCAGATTCTGAACCCATGAGACCACTAAGGTATAATCAGTTGTGATAAATTCTGTGACTAATCATTCATTCCACACACATACATTTCTAACATAAACCACTACCCAGCCTATAGTACTCTAGAGAAGACAGCAGGTGTCTCATACTTTCAATGGCACTGTGCTAAAGTACAAGCGACTATTTGCCCTCTCCCATAAAAGAAAGATGCTGTAGAGAGAAACGAAGATAGTATCTGAGAGGAGAGGAAGTTGGTTTCTAAGTTCAGAAGATGCACTTTTTCCCCCGGAAGATTTTGTAAAGCCAATCTCTACATAGATAAGTTTCTACGGTATTAAACATTATTCTATTTGAAACATAAAACACTTAACATTTAGAACACTGGGTAAATTTAATTTTCTCCAGAATTTCCTTCTACTTGAATTTCATGATTTCTCAACTAAGCCTCCACCAACATGCTGTCTAGCCACACTTAAGGATGGGAATGAGAAGGCAGATAATATTTATTTTTCCTATTAAAAAGCAAACATCAAATGCACATCTTCACATCTTCATTAAAATTAGTTCCTAATTACGACTCCTGAGGTTTTGTTTCAGGTAGAGCATACATTAATCAGAAAAATGGAATGATTATGTTGCAAAGAACAAGAATTTCTCTAAAAGAATAAGACTTTTCTTGCTGCTATTTCAATATATTGACATACCATAAAGTTTAAAAGATATTAACCTAAGCATATTAAAGCCCAATAGATATTAAGTCAAAGTGCAATACTGGAACATAATCATAATATATCTGATCCAATTTTTTACCTAGTCTCAATTTTTAATTTAGTTTTTGGAGCCAGCATTCAAATATTACATAGTGTACTCACTGTCCATTCAAAAGTCATATCAAAATTCAATAGACAAACACCAGCTTTGGCAGGGTCAGTGTTGCTTAAACTCAACTAAGAACTCATTTTACAATTCTGTCCGCATCTGGAACAGCAACAATACAAACTATCTTTAGAATTCTCATCAACACATTACCAAAAACATTTCAGGAATGTGAAAGCTATCACAAATGACTGATCTTTCTTCATCACATCTTCCTTAATATATCTCAGAAAACTCATTTTAAAAATACTATTTATAGTCACACAGACCTAAAATTGTTCACCTTCCATAATAACCCACGCCAAATGTAAATTCTCAGTCTTAAAAATGGAGTTACTTTGAATGAGAGAGTGGCATGGGGATTGGGTGGTGGGGTGACTATAGACCTTTTAGGATCCTGCTTCAAACAAATTACCTATAAAACACCATTTTTGAAACAAATGGGAAAATGTGAATGTGGACTGCATAATCAGATACTATAAAATTTCTGTAATTTTAGGGAGTACGATAATGGTATCATATGATTTGTTACATTAAGTCTTTAGTTTTTAAAGGATACATATGTAAATTTTAGAAGTGACACAACAATGTCAGAATCTAAAATACTACAGAAAAAAAAGCAATTATGGTAAAATGCTGATAACAAATAGAAGGAGGAGTCATTATATTATCCTCTCTATTTTTATGTGTATCTATTATTTAACATGTTACGTTTGTTACTTATGTTTAAGATATTTCATAGAAAGAAAGAGAAAAAAAGGAATGAAAGAAAAAAATAAACCAGAGTTACCTTTTCCCACTCAACTCAATCTGGCCTTTCTTATTGAAGAAGAACTTGGAATCATTATATCCCCATCCATTCCATTTCATAATTTCTTGCCTAATAAGAAGAAAAAAATAAATAAATAAGACCTATGTTAAACATCTCAAAACTGAACAGTGTATCATTTACTAACATTCACAATCATTTAAAAGACCTTATCCCACTAATATTATATTAGTTTAAACAAAATAAATACATATCAAAATGTCTGTATCAATATTTCTAAAGCAGCACCTGCTTCACAAAGGGCTACAACCACTAAATTTAATGCATTCAAAGGAAAAAGGAAGAAGAACAAAGGAGAAAAACATGCTTAAAGTATGAATGTTTTATTTTGTACATGTTATTGAGTTTACATTGTAAGATGGCCTTAAAAACTATGCAATTAAAATAAATTCACTTGAATAGGAAACAAATTTTTGTATATATCAGAAAAAAATCACAATTATTAATCTTCTGCTATGATGAAAAAGACCAATTTATAAAAGAGGTTCACTAGTAATGACTCTAGTAATAGTAGATACTTTTAATATAGTAGATTAAAAATCTGAGTACTCAGTTTACAAACATTCTAAATCCTTTAACTTCCATGTAACTACTAATCTCTACCTTGACCTACATATTAACATTAGCATAATAATGACTACAACAGTTTTCAGTATTCCAAAACAATATGCTATTTTTAATTTCCAAAACACCAGTATTTCATAGTCCTAAAAGTCATTTTCATCAAAATCAATGACTCACTCAAACAATTTTGCACATTACACAAGAACAGATAGGTTTGGGTCCATGCAGAACACAATAAGCAAACACATCTAAGTGTCGTGTCAGCATTTATTACGTGTTTTAGCGTGGTGTCCTAAAATATCTGTGATATTCTATCTAAATAAAGTGATGGTGAATCTTCTTAGTGAAAATTCAATTATTCAGTTTATGACGAATACACTTAAAAGAAAAAAGGTTATTTACTGTATTAAAATTTGAAAATACATCACAAGAAAAAAATTTGTAACTATGTGTGGTGATCGATGTTAACCAGACTTATTGTGGTGATCATTTCACAATATATACAAATAGCAAATCATTATGTTGTACATCAAACTAATATAATGTTACATGTCAATTATATCTAAATTTTTTTATTTCAAAATAAACAAAGATATACTGAGAAAGCATTCTAATTCTCCATAATTCTCAAAGAAGAAGAAAATGACAATTGACAAGCAAATTTTTTCATTACAATCATAACTCTTCATCCAGTTCTAAGGCTTTTTCAAATAAGTAGAATACTAATACAATACAACTGAACCAAATACAGGTCATTAATTGTGTACTGAACTCTCCATCTATACACAAAATTAAGAAAAAGAAACTAGGAATACTCTCTTTAAAATTAGTTTGCTATCAATAAAAACTGCTCAAAAAATATCTCAAGAGTATCAATCCAGAGACTGGATTTGTAGATGAGCCTGTTATAAACTATTATCCAATATTTTCTTCTGATTTCACATTCCTACCTCACTGCAGAGGGAGGTTTTGGAAGAAAGCTTTTGGAAAAATCTCTATAGAAAAACGTCATGAATAATGTCACCATTGACACATTTGTTTTCTTAAGATTACACTTTCTAAAAAAGATTAGGTAATGATACACTTTGCTTTTTTCATGATTATATTCTCTTCTCTTTTATGAAGTATAATTTACTTAATATTTTATTTTTATTATATTTCTATAATAATTTACATTAGAAGGATAACATGTACATTTTAATTAATATCTTTACTTAATGTTTTATAATATGTACATAAATTTTTGTATGTGAAATGCATTTTATTAGATAGTGAATTTAAACATTTGTCATGGAGTCTGTACTCTATAAAATAGTCGTTTGGTGTTACACAAAATAAATGTAAAAAACACCAATATCTTGGTATTACTACCACTAGGTACTGGGAGATTATTTCAGTACAGATGTTGAACTTGGCATTTTTACACAGCTTAACAATGAGAATCATTTTCCTTAAAATTATGCCTAGAATTTTGAAAAATTATTCCCAGGTGGCCTCAAAGTAAAAAGCTAAATCTCATTATATGTATTTACTTTTAGCACTTTGTGAGAAAAATGAGTCAAGGTAAGCAGAAAATATCTACCACTGTATACTAAAAAATGGTGAGATTTACAAATTAAAGAATCTTTGGCCTTAAATTCTCAGTTGAGTAATATCCCAAAAACTTCCAGGTTTTCAAGTGCAGACTAAGGTAACTTTTTCTCTTTTCATCTCAATCATAAAGTTCTGCCTATGATATGGGCCTTACCATATTTACACCAGCTTTTGGAGCCTTGACAGAATTGAAATGTAGGCATTTGGACTGCATTTGTGTCCCCACAAAAGTATCATGTTGCTTAAATGGCATATAATTAAAATCTAGGTTACTCCAAAACCAATCTTCAAGTACTCCTTCAAGCCTTAACAAAAAATGTAGGCAGGGGCCACCCCATTGCCAAATGGTTAAGCTCGCGCGTTCCACTTCGGTGGACATGGCTCCGCTCATCAGGCCACGCTGAGGCAGCATCCCACATGCCACAACTAGAGGGACCCACAGCTGGAATATACAACTATGTACCAGGGGGATTTGGGGAGGAAAAGAAAAAAAAAAAGAATTGGCAACAGTTGTTAGCTCAGGTATCAATCTTTAAAAAAAAGTAGGCAAATTTCCTAGGCTTCTGATTTTAAACTCTTATACACGTATAGCCTCTAAAATTACTAATATATTCTATGAGAGTAAACACAACTATGTGATTACATTAAACTTTAACATAACTTCTTGTATAGAAAATAAGAGTAATGAGTACACTGAAGAGTAAGAGTACACTGTAGGGCCTTAGAGCACTAAAAACTGGAGCAAAACTTTACGCAGTCCTAGAACTCTAAAGCTAAAAAGGTCCTTAAACGGCACCGAGTTCAACTGCTCATTTTTCAGATGAAGAAACTTGTGCCCAGAGAAGCAGTAATGATTACATCACTAAGCTAGTTGTGAGCATCAGAAGGCAAACTCCCAGTCTCAGGATTCTTCCTGTTGAGAGAGGTAATAGCTGAAACCCACTAAGTCACGCCCTTAGGTAATCAAAATGATTTAAAGAAATCCTTTTTTTCATCACACAAACATTTTTCAAAGCACTATTACATGTTATTATTATAGTTATTCTTCTGCACTTGACCTAAAAGGAAACATTTAAAAATCAAGAAATACGGTTGTGTCGGTAAGCCCAATGCCCTGTACTTCCTCTATCTATAGTATAACGAATTCTGCCCTTCAGAATAATGATCCCAAAGTACTGCAAGCACTGAAATGAAGATCAAAGAATCACCAAATTTCCATAAGATTCAAATAAAAGAATTCAATTGTCAACTAACCCCAGAGATCAATTAAGCAGACTGATCTCTCAGACTTTCCAATTCTTAGAGCTACTACACCAGATTTAATGTTTTCAAAATACGAGACACCTCCTCCCAGCAAGAAAAAAGAAAAGTTGATTTGATTTTACCACATGAAAAAGTAAAACAAATTTACACATCTGACCACAGCATCAAACAGTAAAAAAACACGCTGTATTAGCTGGTCCTAACAAAAGAAAATGGAGACATAAAATAGCATCACATATACACAAGGTGGCAGCATTCTCCCATGACACGCACAGTCTTTATTTTGCATTTCCCAGTGCTGTAGTTTGCACAATTTTTAACTGAAATATTTAGATTTAGCATTATTTTTATGAAAACCATACAGACTACCTTTCTTTATTCTTAAAATGGGAAATTTTCACTTTTAAGTCTCTGTACATACATAGATTAATAGTCAGATTACTATTCCTCTAACACTAATAAATTGCAAGCATCCTGATATAAATGCATGGTTTCTACCATTATTATTCCTAATACTGACATTTTCCATTAGAAAATCAGGAAAAAGAAAATATGCTTTAACCTACTTTTATCTGGGGTTAGCAATAATTCAGCTAGCTGATAACTAAAAAAAAAAATTTTGCAAACATAGTTCCAATAATTGAAATTCTAAATAAAAGATACTTCACTAATCAGTTCAGATGAAAACCAAATTTTTATCTCTTTTTCAATTTAAACAATGAGAAAAAGATCATATGATCTCAGAGCTTTTGAAAAACAAAAAGTAAAGAATGAAACTTAAGCTCCAATGCTGGATTTCTAACTAACCAACCTCAGTATCAGCTAAATTCAAATTAATTCCATATGTAGTACAATATGTAGAAGTTAAAAATAAAAGCCCTTTCAAGGATTTTTTTGTGCTAATTAAAATCTTTATTATCCAGTTGTATGCTTAATTATTTCAAGACCAAGATAACCTAAAGGAAATCATGAAAGTAAAAATAAAAGTGATGAGAGAGATACCAAGATTTGATCAATAAAACAGATATATCTCTGAAAAGATATACTTCAAAAAGTCCTATAAATGAAATAATATTCCTACCGGCTTCTTTTATTTAAAAGAAAATATTGAAGCTGCATGCCCACTAAAAATATAAAGGCCCAGGGGCCGGTTCCATGACCAAGTGGTTAAGTTTGCGCGCTCCACTGCGGCGGCCCAGGGTTCGGATCCTGGGCAAGGACGTGGCACCACTCATCAGGCCACATTGAGGCAGCGTCCCACATCCCACAACTAGAAGGACCTGCAACTAAGATATATAACTGCGTACGGGGGGTTTGGGGAGATAAAGCAGAAAAAAAAAACACTGGCAACAGTTGTTAGCTCAGGTGCCAATCTTAAAAAATATATATACATATATATAAAGGCCCAATGAGGGAAGAAAACTATAGAATACTACTTAATTCTAAATTTAATTTAAAAGATATATGCTTTAAAATAAATTTAAAACCATGTTCACCTTGAGTCTACAAGTCCTACAAAATTATTTCTAAAAACTCAATAGCAAATTTCCTATAAAACTATTTATACTGCTTACTGCCTCAATCTAACAGTGCAACTAATTGCCTTTCAAGTAGTTTAGTTAATCTAAATAGCTCAGTTATAAGCTCAATAATCTATGTGTACTATAAGAGAAAGTCCCTTTACAAAAAAGAATAGGGAAAAAGCAAATAGAAGACATAGATAAGATTGAAACAGCAATCAGAAACCTCCCAAAAGACAAACGTCCAGGACCAGACAGCTTCCCTGGTGAATTCTACCAAACATTCAACGATTTAATACCTATCCTTCTCAAACTCTTTGAAAAACTTGAAGAAGATGGGATACTTTCTAACTCATTTTATGAGGCCAATATTAGCCTGATACCAAAACTAGACAAGGACAACACGCAAAAAAGAAAATCACAGGGGGCTGGCCCGTGGCCTAGTGGTTAAGTTTGGTGCACTCCGCTTTGGCAGCTCAGGTTCAGTTCCTGGGCATGGACCTACACCACCTGTTGGCGGCCATGTTGTGGCAGCAACCCATATACAAAATAGAGGAAGACTGGAACAGATGTTAGCTCAGGGACAATTTATTTTCCACAAGTAAAAACAAGAACATTGGCAATAGATGTTAGTTCAAGGTGAATCTTCCTCGGCAAAAAAAAAAGAAAGAAAGAAAATTAAAGACTAATATTGCTGATGAACATAGATACAAAAATGCTTAGCAAAATACTAGCAAATTGAATACAGCAATACATTAAAATGATCATACACCACAATCAAGTGGGAATTATTCCATGAATGCAAAGGTGGTTCAATATCTGCAAATCAATCAATGTGATATACCACATTAACAAAACAAAGAATAAAAATCACATGATCATCTCAATAGATGCAGAGAAAGCACTGGACAAGATTCAGCATCCGTTTATGATAAAAACTCTAAATAAAATGGGTATAGAAGGAAAGTATCTCAGTGTAATAAAGGCCATACGTGACAAAGCCAGAGTTAACATCATATTCAATGGTGAAAAACTGAAAGCTATTCCTCTAAGAACAGGAACAAAATAAGAATGTCCACTCTTGCCACTCTTATTTAACATAGGATTGGAAGTCTTCGCCAGAAGAATTAGGCAATAAGATGAAACAAAAGGGATCCAAATTGGAAAGGAAGAAGTAAAACTGTCACAATTTGTGGATGACATGATTTTATATATAGAAAACTCTAAAGAATCCACTAGAAAACTACTAAAAGTAATAAACACACACAGTAAAATTGCAGGGTACAAAATCAACATACAAAAATCAGTTGCATTTCTATACACTAACAACAAAATAGCAGAAACAGATATCAAGAAGACAATCCCATTTACAATTTCAACAAAAAGAATAAAATACCTAGGAATAAATTTCACCAAGGAGGTAAAAGACCTATACACTGAAAACTAGAAGACACTGTTGAAAGAAATCAGAGAAGACATAAAAGAAATGGAAAGATATCCCATGCTCATGGATTGGAAGAATTAACATAGTTAAAATGTCCCTGTTACCTAAAGCAATCTACAAATTCGATGCAATCTTTACCAAAGTTCCAAGGACATTTTTCACAGAAACAAAACAAAGAATCCTAAAATTTATATGGAACAATAAAAGACCCCAAATAGCCAAAATAATCTTGAGAAAAAAGAACAAAGCTGGAGACATCATATGCCCTGATTTCAAAATATACTACAAAGCTATGGTAATCAAAGCTGCATGGTACTGGTACAAAAACAGACACACAGATCAATGGAACAGAATTGAGAGCCCAAAAATAAACCCACACATTTATGGACAGCTAATTTTTGACAAAGTAGCTAAGAACACACAATGGAGAAAGGAAAGCCTCTTCAATAAATGGTGCTGGGAAAATTGGACAGCCACATGCAAAAGAATGAAAGCAGACCATTATCTTACACCATACACAAAAATTAATTCAAAATGGATTAAAGACTTGAATGTAAGACCTGAAATCATAAAACTCCTACAAAAACACATAGGCAATATGCTCTTTGACATCGTTCTTAGCAATATCTTTTTGGATAGGTCTCCTCAGGCAAGAGAAATGACAACAACAAAAAATAAACAAATGAGACTACATCAAACTAGAATGCTTCTGCACAGCAAAGGAAACAATCAACAAAACAAAAGGACAATCTACCAATTGGGAGAAGATATTCACAAATCAGATACCCAATAAGGGGTTAACATCCAAAACATATACAGAACTCATATAACTAACAACAAAAAACAACCTGATTAAAAAATGAACAGAGGATCTGAACATTTTTCCAAAGATATACACATGGCCAACAGGCACATACAAAGACATGCAACATCACTAATTATTAGGAAAATGCAAATCAAAACCACAATGAGACATCACCGCATGCCCGTAAGAAAGGCTATTATTAAACAGACAACAAATAACAAATGTTGAGAGGATGTGGAGAAAAGGGAACCCTCCTATAACGCTGGAAGGAATGTAGAATAATGTAGCCACTATGGCAAACAGTATGGAGATTCCTCAAAAGATTAAAAATAGAAATACCATACAGTCTAGCTATTCCACTGCTGGGTACTTACCCAAAGAACACGAAAACACTAATTCGAAAAGATATATGTACCCCTATGTTCACTGCAGCATTATTTACAATAGCCGAGCCTTGGAAACAACCTAAGTGCCCACTGATGGATGAATGGGTAAAGAAGATGTGGCATATATATACACATTGGACTACTACTCAGCCATAAAAAAATATGAAATCTTGCCACTTGGGACAACACAGATGGACCCTTGAGGGTATTATGCTAAGCAAAATAAGTCGAGAGAAAAACAAATACCATATGATTTCACTCATGTGGCAGATTAAAAAACTACTACAAAAACAACAAATAAACACATAGATTCAGAGAAGAGATTGGTGGTTACCAGAGGGGAAGAGGGGGAGGGGGAGGGCAAAAGGGGTAAAGGGGACATTTGTACACTGATGGATGGAAACTAGACTTTTGGTGGTGAACGCAATATAGTCTATACAGAAGTCAAAACACAATGATGTACACCCGAAATTTATATAATGTTATAAACCAATGTTACCTCAATAAAAAATATATATAATTAATATGTTACACAGCCAAAAAAATAGTTAAATTAATAGAAAAAAAAGACATGGATTGATTATCACCACTTAATTAACACTGTTACAAATCTCACAGTTCCAAGATTGTTAAAACATTTGACTTAAAAAGTAGATAAATGCCATCAGGCTTTGATAGCTTGACACCATTAAACATCTGAATCATAGACTATTTCCTCCTGCCCTGATTAAAACTCACCAAGCTACTTCTAATTATACTTCATTTCCAACAGAGAAAACATGGCCAACTGAAATGGCCAGGAGGCTTGACAATTTTTTTTTTCATCCTGAATTAGTCTCTTGGCATTCTAATTAACTTTGGTCACTAATGAGATTAGTTAACACGAGTCAGCCTACCTAAATATGACTGACTCTAAGACTCTGACAAAATCAGGTTTCTGGAAAGGTCAACAAGATAATATCTCTGCCCTCAAGACAGTGAGACAGTGAGCCTTCTTCTTGCAAAACCTGGGCATTATCACGTCACGCACAATGTTTCCTCAATATCCCCATTGTAAGTTTTAAAATTCTAGTTGCCATAATAAAAATTTGGCCCTTCCATGTAATAAATTATTAATGAACTTTCTAATTTTTTCCAATGTGATAGTATAAAATAGATTAAACATAAGAATTAAGACACAGAAAGTTGTTAGTAAGAACACAGAGAGGAGGAACCCATATGCACTACTGGCTAAGTCACTCCACAGCACAATCACGTGCTAAATTTTCAAAGGTAAAGCCTTTTTTTTGAGGAAAATTAGCCCTGAGCTAACATCTGCTGCCAATCCTCCTCTTTTTGCTGAGGAAGACAGGCCCTGAGCTAACATCCGTGCCCATCTTCCTCTACTTTATATGTGGGATGCCCACCACAGCATGGCTTGACAAGCAGTGGGTAGGTCTGCACCCCGGATCCGACCCAGGGAACCCCATGCCACTGAAGCGGGATGTGCACACTTAACCACTGCGCCACCGGCAGACCCAAAGCTAACAGCATTTCTTTGACCCAGCTATACAACCCCTGGATGTCTATTCGGGAGAAATTCACATATGGTTCCATAAGAGAACATGTTTGATATACTCTCTGAAGCATTGTTTGTAAGAGTAGCTGGAGGCATCACTAGAAGAATGGGTAAGTGGTAAGTAAATTCCATGAAATACTATGCAGCAATCAGAAGCAGTGAGGTAGATGGGTATATACACAAAACATGAAGAGATTTTTTTTAAACAGTGGTAAACACAAAAGGAGAAACAATAAGATCTATAGCGTAATACCACTTAAGCAAATTAAAAATACACATACTAAATAACACGCATATTTTACAAAACACATATGCACTTATTCAAGAATATTCATGGATGCCGATAGCAGGAGGCAGATGGGATTAGGAACCAGAGACGGAAGAAAATAAAACTAAGACAGGCCTCGCATTTGTTCATAGACAAATGCCATGAACTAAAAAAGTATGATTATCACAACTCTGAACCTGAAGCAAATATGCAGCTCAGCCCTTGAATCTCAGTGCAGTTTCTCTCTGTTCCAACATAACAATTCTCTTTCACATATATACAGAAATCCCATGATGGTTTGTTATAAAACCCATTGTTGGGCTTCTTAGCAATCTCTACAAGAGTTTAGTTTTTTTTAAATGATAGAATTCCATTAAGAATGAGTGACCTTCAAACGTACAGCAAATCAAATACATATTTAACTTCCTACAGTCAACTTTTTATAGTTTACAAGAAACTGGCACTTTGAAGAAACTTTTTAAAACCTGAATTCAAGGGTCAACAATTGTGTCCTCAAGGTCCAATTCCTGTTACACTTTCTATGAATTAACAAATGGAAGAAAAAGGAATTACAGATATGGGAAAAAAAATCTTATTAGACAGAGGCACAAAGAAGAGGAAAGAAGAGACAACTGAGGCAAATAAGGCAAAGGCCAGCCGTACTCCTTGGCAGAATAATCTGGCACCCACTACTCTGCAGGCTCCTAAGGTGCCTTCTCTTACCCACAAACTTTTTACCCACTACCAAATTCTACAAATTAGAGGTTCATTATTGTTGTAATAATCTCTTTGAAAATGGTAATACAGACTATTAGGCATTTACACTTGTAGTAGCATCTATTCCAAATATTTTGTACTAGGGCAGACGTGTACACACACATACACACTCACACAAGCTTGGTACCTGCCATACTGAAGGCCTGGAACGGCACAACCATATTATCAGTTACCCTCATGCGTTGGTCTACATAAATGAGGAAAACAATCCAAATCAGTATCACGGAGTTGTCATAGCGACAAAGAACAAGGATGTATACTTCCCTTGACCACTTGTGCTCCCTGGGCTACACTTTAAATTTCATGATTTGTTCCCTCCACTGTCCATTCTAATCTAATTTAGGTAACCCACTCCAGACCGTCTCTACCACCAACTAGGAAAATGCCAACTCACTTTCATTGCTCCCTCGCTGCTTGCTGGTAACTGGAAGAGGAATTCTATCACAAGCTTATTATACTGACCAATCTGAAGTGACCAAAGGTCATTTCTGGTACAGCTTTACATGTCTGCAAAAACTATAAAACTGAACAAAACAAAGAAAATATGAATGTCTCCAAAAATATGTATGTGATTTTAACTCAGAAACCTACCCTCTGAGTTCTCTTTCTTAGCTGTCCTCCAGGGGACAGCCAACCAATACCTTTGGCAAAACCCTAAAAAGATGAAGACTGAAATCCATACCTGCTTGATATACATAGCATTCTTGCTGTAACAAGTGTTTTTTCTACTTAAAACAATAATAGCAATAATAATGATGATAATAATAATAATAAGCAGCAGCCCCTTCTACTTTAAACGACAGGTAGTTGGAATTATTACCTTTCCTGCTGGCAAACCCACAGAAAAAGATGAACTCCACAAAGTTTGAGGGGAGAGAAAAAGAATCTCTAGTGGTGGGGTCTCAGAATCTACATTTTAAGCAAGCAACAAGCGCCTCCAAAAACTTCTGATGCAAGCCATCCACAGACCACACACAATGCCTCAAGACGTGAGGAAAAGTTGAGAGCAGAAGCCTCATCTGTTGAATAGCCACAAAGGGATACAAAGCCTTAATGTAAACAGTTTAAATTCAAGCTGCTGTCACCCACAGTTTCTCAAAATCAGGAGGGATAGGAATTGAGGGAAATAAAAAAAAAAAAAAAAGAAAAACTTTAAACTCACTGCACTATAGGAAAAGATGAACCCGAGCAGAGTTTTTCCTGCCAAACAGGGCATCAAGCGGGCCAAGGAGGGGCACTCACCATGTGGAAGATGGTTGGGGGAAAAGGGGTAACAAGAAATGGAGATCTGGTTACATGACAGGGGGGTAGACAGGTCTACACCCAACTTTTACACAGGATTATCCTGGAAGGGGGAATGAGGGCTATACTGAGATAATATTTTCTAATCCAAATTGCAAGAAAGTTGATCTGTTTGGAACTTTTCCTAGTTTATACAGGTTAAGAGGGTTACAGAGCATAAAAATTAAGACGATTTATCAAACAACTTGTCTTTAGCACGATACTATGTTTATTCAAATTCCAATATATGTGGTCACCAAGGACACATACCGAGTAGAGGCAGCAGTGAGCCATGACTTCTAAAAGCCACCGAGAAGAGTTACAAATGAGAAACAGCAAACAGTGGCCATGGTGTACATGACACTGACAACCAGCCTACCATGCAGTATGAGAAACTGCTGATGCTCTTCACTCTTTTGGTTCTTCCTTTCCTCCCTAACACATAAGGTGATATTCAGTAGAAATTTCTTCTCACTATTAAAATGCTATGGTCACCACTGAGTACCTCTTCTTGCTGTGTTTCCACCTTAGAAACTATTTAAGCACTGAATTAATATCACTCCTTTCCATATAGTTTACGGCAACAGTAATAGTACTGCATAATACTATAAAGCTAAGGGTTTTACAATCACTTCATCTCCTTCTCACACCAATCTGATGACACAGGCATTATCTGCACTTAAAATATGAGAAAACAAGTTCAGAAAGATGCAGTAACTTGTCCAGGATCACATAAACCCTACCATGATACAACCAGGGTTTAAATGTTGATCTTTTGCCTCCAACATTCCTTAACTGCCAAGCTATGACTTCAGTACACTCATTGATTGCCACACAAGGAATACAAGGTATTACAAGAACTCAGATAATTTAGTGTTCATCTCTAGCTAAGAGGAAAAAGGCTTCACTGTGGTAGCATCTAAACTTCCAATTGCTTTGGAGGATGGTAGAAATTCAATAATCAAGCAGAGGCAGAAAAAGCACAAGGACTTTCCTATGCTATTAAATAGCCCAAAGTGGCTGAAGCATAGAGCATGCGCAAAGAAAGTCCTGGAAAACAGCAGAGAGGCTTGAATGCCAAATTAAAGGGATTGAGCTTTACTTCAACAATCAATAGTGAGCAATAATCAAAACACCTATTCTTCCAGCCACACTAAAAGTTATCATAATTCCTTATACACACCATGCCCTTTTATGTCTGCCTGCCTTTGCTATATATCCCGTCTGAAATGCCCTTATCTCTGTAGAGAACTCCTACTTATCCACCAAGAACCAGTCCAAAAGTCACTTTTCCTATAACGTGTTTCCTATCTTCCTCAAGAAGAATTTATGGCTCCTTCTGTATATACTGATTATAGCATTTACTACATCATATCTTCCATATATCTGTCTACATATCTCCACTGAACTGTCAATCAATTTTGCAGTGTTAGAATTTAGCACAGCACCAGCAGGCAGCAAGTACTCACACTTTCTCTGAACAAAGATTGGTCTGGTAATGGAATGCAAATCACTTGAAGAAGAGAAAATATAGAAAGGGAGACCTGACTAGATGTAACACAATTAAGATTTCATGTAGGTTGATGTCAATGGGAGAAAAACAAAGGTGTCTTGAGAATTACAATAGAATCTATCTGATTTGTCAACAGACTGTATAGGGAGAGGAAATGGAGCTCTGCAAGGCCTTATGGCTGAGATGTTGGGCTTGAATGTCTAAACAATGGTGGAAGTAAACAGAAATAGTAGAGTATTGGGATTGAAGGATAAAATAATGACCTTATACATGTATGCTAGATTGGAGAAACCAGCAAGACATTCAGATAGAAATGCCCAATAATTAAAAATATGAAAATGGAGGTTGAGTTAGAAATATTAATTTAAAAGGTCTCCCACTAATGGTAAAACCCAATATAGTCCAAGTAGATGAGATTATTAAGGAAGAAAGGACTAAAATCTTAAGAATTTGTAAATTTAGGAAGCAGAAGGAAGAAAAGTCAGCCAAGGCAGGGCCAGAAAGGTAGGAAGAAAATCAGGATAGTGTAATAACATGGGAGCTAAGGAAAGAGCTAAGAATATCCATCAGGAATTGGGAATTGGTCAAAAGGATGACTAAGGATTTTATAATTAGGTTATTGATGGCTTTTAAGAGGGTCATTTCAAAAGGGTAATAAAGGCAGAAAACAATTTCAAAAGTTATCTGAGCATGCTTTCAAGAAGCAGGAAAAGTCAACAAACAAAAAAGACTCAAGAGGAAAATACACAGGATAATTCATGGAGCAAGATTCTGGAAAAGGAATCATCAAAAAAGATGAAAAGATGATCTGGCTGTGACAGCTTTCAATGCATGATAGCCAGAGTTAGTTCAGCTCATTTAGCTGCCTGGGCATCTATTTTTGTCCTAAGATCACCACCACTTCTTTCCAGGCAATAGCTGACTAGAACAATGCAGACACATGACTCAGCTTTTGGGAACATGGGGGTTCAATTATTCTTCGCTAGTGGCTGAATATCCTGGAGGAGTGGGGTGGCCATATTTTTTTTTTTTTTATTAATGTTATGATAGATTACAACCTTGTGAGATTTCAGTTGTACCTTTTTGTTAGTCATGTTGTGGGTATACCACTTCCCCCTCTGTGCCCTCCCCCCACCCCCACTTTTCCCTGGTAACCACCGATCAGATCTCCTTATCAATATACTAACTTCCACCTATGAGTGGAGTCATATAGAGTTCGTCTTTCTCTGACTGGCTTATTTCGCTTAACATAATACCCTCAAGGTCCATCCACGTTGTTGTGAATGGGCCAATTTTGTCTTTTTTTATGGCTGAATAGTGCTCCATTGTGTATATATACCACATCTTCTTTATCCAATCATCAGTTTCTGGGCATGTAGGCTGGTTCCACGTCTTGGCTATTGTAAATAATGCTGCGATGAACATAGGGGTGCAACAGACTCTTGAGATTTCTGATATCAGGTTCTTAGGATAGATACCTAGTAATGGGATGGCTGGGTCATAGGGTATTTCTATTTTTAACTTTTTGAGAAATCTCCATACTGTTTTCCATAGTGGCTGTACCAGTTTGCATTCCCACCAACAGTGTAAGAGGGTTCCTTTTTCTCCACATCCTCTCCAACATTTGTCACTCTTGGTTTTGGATGTTTTTGCCAATATAATGGGTGTAAGGTGATATCTTAGTGTAGTTTTGATTTGCATTTCCCTGATGATTAGCGATGATGAACATCTTTTCATGTGTCTATTGGCCATATTCATATCTTCTTTTGAGAAATGTCTGTTCATGTCCTCTGCCCATTTTTTGATCAGGTTGTTTGTTTTTTTGTTGCTAATCAGTGCGAGTTCTTTGTATATTATGGAGATTAACCCTTTGTCAGATAAGTGGCTTGTAAATATTTTTTCCCAATTAGTGAGCTGTTTTTTTGTTTCAATCCTGTTTTCCCTTGCCTTGAAGAAGCTCTTTAGTCTGATGAAGTCCCATTTGTTTATTCTTTCTATTGTTTCCCTCAACTGAGGAGTTACAGTGTCCGAAAAGATTCTTTTGAAACTGATGTCAAAGAGTGTACTGCCTATATTCTCTTCCAAAAGACTTATTGTCTCAGGCCTAATCTTAAGGTCTTTGATCCATTTTGAGTTAATTTTGGTGTGTGGTGAAAAAGAATGGTCAATTTTCAATCTTTTGCATGTGGCTGTCCAGTTTTCCCAGCACCATTTGTTGAAGAGACTTTCTTTTCTCCATTGTAGGCCCTCTGCTCCTTTGTCGAAGATTAGCTGTCCATAGATGTGTGGTTTTATCTCTGGGCTTTCAATTCTGTTCCATTGATCTGTGGACCTGTTTTTGTACCAGTACCATGCTGTTTTGATTACTGTAGCTTTGTAGTATGTTTTGAAATCGGGGATTGTGATTCCGCCGGCTTTGTTTTTGCTCAGGATTGCTTTAGCAATTCGCGGTCTTTTGTTGCCCCATATGAATTTTAGGATTGTTTGTTCAACTTCTGTGAAGAATGTTCTTGGGATTCTGATTGGGATAGCATTGAATCTGTATACTGCTTTAGGTAGTATGGACATTTTAACTATGTTTATTCTTCCAATCCATGTGCAAGGAATGTCTTTCCATCTCTTTATGTCATCGTCAATTTCTTTCAAGAAAGTCTTGTAGTTTTCATTGTATAGATCCTTCACTTCCTTGGTTAAGTTTATCCCAAGGTATTTTATTCTTTTCGTTGCAATTGTGAATGGGATTGAGTTCTTGAGTTCTTTTTCTGTTAGTTCATTGTTAGTGTATAGAAATGCTACTGATTTATGCACGTTAATTTTATACCCTGCTACTTTGCTGTAGTTGTTGATTATTTCTAATAGTTTTTCGGGGTGGCCATATTTTACCACTTGGACAGAAGAGCAGAAAAGGCTGATCTGCTTAGAGAAACACACAACAGATACTAGCCAGAAGCGCTGCTAGCAGGAAACCTGATGGCTTTCTGGCTCTTGGTTCTAATTCTATGCCAACAGCAAGCTTCATTCCTGTCCTTTGGTTCTTTGGTGCCCCTGTACTCTTGTAATAAACTCTCCTTTTCTGCTTTAACCTAGTTCAAATTAATTAATACTTGTAACCAAAAGTCCTAATTAATACACATACTAAAAAAGAAGAATACCTTTCTAAAAAAGGTTAGCACTTTATAAAATTTGAAGGCAGGGAGTTGAATGTACTTTCTGAAAATAATAGCAGATGGCAGGTAAGAACTTGAAAATAAAACCAAAATCAGACTAGCAGTTTAATCGTTATGCTGTGAAGCTACAAATACTTTGTGAAGACAAAGCAGACAAAATACTATCTGGAAATCAAGAATGATATACAAGAACAAAAGTAGAACCTTTTACTTCAAAATTATATTTTTTAATTTTACTCCAAATGAAGATTACCACTATGTCAAAACACCAAGACATTAAGCTAGAAATGTCCAATAATTAAAAACATGAAAATAGAGATTGAACAGTTAGAGATATTAACTTAAAAGTTCCCCCAATAATGATGAAAGCTAACACTGGAAATTTTACTTCAAAAATGAAGCTACCGATTTTCTTTAAAATTCATCAAAAATAAGATAGACTAAGACTAGATGGAGAAAAGGACAGATTAATAGATAGATATGTGATAAGAAAAGAAAGTAAAATGTTAATGGTAGAATCTAGGTGGTTGGTATATGAATGTTTATTATAAAATTCAACTTTGCAATATGCTTAACTTTTTTTTAAATAATATGTTTGGAGGAAAAGAAAACTGCTGACAGTATAATCTTTAAAGTGTATCACCTCACATGGAGGGATCTGCCCAGACAGTAAGTATGAGCCATCTGACTAAGGGTACGTTGTTTACTGATAACGGTAAGTGGTTTAAATTGGCACATTTCAACCAGTAGCCTCAGCTCTCTCTCTTCATCTCCACAGGGGCCTACGCAAGCCCTGTTTAAACACTGTTTCCTAAGGTCCCTGTGGTCATGTTTTGGTTTCCCCTTAGCAACTCAGGCCAAAACATCTAACTTCCTTTTATTTGAATTTTTGGAAAGCTGTTTTCTTAAAGTACAAGATATAAATGTGCTCAAAGACAATGGCAGTCTTTCTCCTAGGATTCCAATCATTTCCAATTCTTTATTCTTGGTCAAAATTAAGTCCAAACAAGCAGTTGTCCTTTATGTCTGCTTCTGCCCACTGACCATGAATGAATGATGTATTCTAGTGCTCTTTGACCCATTAAAGCCCTTTTTAAAAATATGCTTTAGGGAAATTTTTAAGGATTTAATTGTAAAAAGCTTACCGTAGTATTCTTTATAACAGGGAAAAGTTGGAAACAATTAAATCTAACACTGTACTGGTTAAATTGTAGTACCTACATAAATACAATACTTGCGCAGTCACGGAAGATGATGATGTTGCACACTAATATTTCTTGACACGGAAAGTTATTCACAAAATAGTGAAAAATGGTAGTTTCAAGACATTATTACAGCACGACTTCAGATACACATGTCATATCTGAAAGATGCCAAGATGCTATAGTTGTTATTCTTAATTAGTTTGGATGTTTATCTTCATTTTGATTATCTATTATTTTCTATTTTTTCTGCAACAAAAATGTATAACATTTCAGAATAAATTCTTTATCCTGCCATTTTTTTATAATTGGTAAATAACTGCCAGAAGCTCTGCTGCTATCAGAATAAGACTTCTCAAAGCTATCCACAAAGCTGAAGGCCCCTATCATTCCTAAAGCCAACTGCCATACCAGTTTTATAAACTTTATTATATTTGTCCATTCTCCTACCCTAATTCTCCTGATTCTATTCTCATCCAAATTCTCTCATCAATGTTTTCACCTTCAGATTTAAGAATTCTTGTAAAACATCTTGACATAGACTAGTACTCTCTCAACCCTTCTAATCTGTTTCTTTGAAATCAAGTTGCCCTTCCATTGCGATGCCAGTCACCATTCCCCTCTCATAGCTCTGCTACAGCACTTAGCGCCTTGCAGTAACAGAAGACACACTAGCCTTCCTTAGCAGACCTGCAAATCCCAGAATGCAGAAACTATGTACTAATCCTCCCCAGTGCTCAGCACATAGAAAACACTAAATAAATTGCCAACAAACTTGGGTAGATGAAGTTTCAAACAGGTGAGGAGATGGCAAGAGACTATCTAGCTGATTTAAATGAATTAAAGGCTCCAAGCCTAGATATTACATCACATGATACTTAACAGTATGATTTTAGAGTTCCTGTTCATAACATGAGAAAATCATGGGGAAGAGAAGACAGGCAATGGTCCAACATACCCTCCCCCCAATTCTCAAAAATAAAAAGAAAACATGTCCAAAACAAGTGACCCTGAAGTCTGGTATCAAACAAGCCAACGTCTTCCAGAGAATGGAAGCTAGAAAATGTGGCATGAATAAGAGACCTTGCCTAAGACAGAAGAGACAGGTAAATCAGAAGCTGAGGTTTAGAAGCTAGACTTTAAACAGTGGTTGGGGGTGGAGGGTTATGAACTGACTCCAGCTACACTCATCTCTTTGTTACTCTCCTAATACACCACAGGTGTGCCTCCCATTAGGGTATTTGCACACACTATTCCTTTGCCTGGAACACTCATTCAACTAAATATCCACATAAGGAAATTCTCTCATCTCCTTCAAATATTTGCTCAAATGTCATGTTCTCCAGTGACTTCCTATTTAAAATTTGAACCCTACCTCCTTACTCTGCTCCACTTTTTCTTCTTCCATAGCACTTATCATCTCCTAACACACTTAATAATTTATACTTATTTCTTACATCTGGTTAATTATCCATTTCACCCACTAGAATGTAAGCTCCATGAAAGCAGAGATCTCTGTCCATTTTGTTCACTGATGTAGCCCAAGCACCTAGAACACAAGTGACCGATAAATACTTGTTTAATGCACAAAATGGATGTGAGAAAGACTGTGAGGAAAAAATGAACAGGACTTAGTGATAACAATATCATATCAAGGAAAAAGTTCTAGACTTGAGATGAAAGACCTGGATTCAAATCTAAACACTACCACTTAGCAGCTAGCAAGTGACTATTTTCTGGCAAGTGTCTATGAACTTTAGATCCTGTTCTGTAAAATGGGTGGTTGTGAGGATCAATGAGAAACATGTATAAGAGCAGCACAGTGACTGCAGAATTAATTATTAATTTGAATAAATTAATTCAAAAGAGAGTTAAATCTTAAAAGAAAAAGCTCAAGAGTAAGTGTTGAAGGATGTGACTCTAGGACTGGTGCAAATAACAAGAGAAGTGAGAAAACCCAGAAAATTTCATTTGGGAACAGAAAGGATAGATAATGAGTTAGGTTTCAATCTACAGCTGTGCTGACCAACATGGTATCACTAGCCACATGTGCCTATTTAAATTTAAATAAATAAATAAAATTTAAAATTCAGCTCCTCTGTCACACTAGCCATATTCAAGTGCTTAATGGCCGCCTGCAGTTAGTGGCTACCATAATGGACAATGGAGATTACAGAACATTTCCATCAACACGGAAAGCTCTAGTGGACAGTACTGATTTACAAAATTTGAGTTGACAGCAGAATAGAATTCAAATGGGTGTCATTTCAATAACCGTAATGCTGGATTCCTGTAAGGTTCAAACATGTTTAGAAGAAATGCAAAATCCAATCAAATTATCAATCTGAGTGGGAGTCACTAACTGTGAATATAACAAATTAAATAATTCATATTACTTGATTACAAGGTCCTCGGATATGCGAATATTTCTCACTTGATGATATGAGGTGGCTGACATGCCAACTATAAATAGAGTTTGGAGAGTCCCAGGGAAGTTGCCAACAAGAATCTGGTGAGCATCCTGGCCCACACCTCTGGTTAGTAACTTCAGATAAGCTGGCAAGGTCAAATATTACATGGAATACAACAGTGCTCTTAGTGAGTAATAAGATTATACTTACAGCTCCAAATCTCACTGGAGAGGCAGAACTCCCTCATTAAAAGTAACTACAGTTACCTGGAATGGTAACAGCCTTCCTTAATGAGTAAGCAAGCATATTTCAACTACAGAAAGATCTAGAATTAAATACATAAATCAAATACATAAATTCTCTCGCTTAAGAGAAGAGAAGAGAATCGAAGTTGGATGTTAACGTTTTCATCTTAAGAAAGCTATGCAAAAGTGGATCTAAATACTTACAAAATTTAAGAGAATCTGGTCTGTAAGAACAACTGACTTGTAAGAAATTGAAAATGTGTAACTGAGCAATAGACTTAGACTTGTGATTTTAAACTGAAATCTTACAAGTTCATAAATAACATTTGAACACTGTAAAGACTTCAAGGTCATTGTGTTTACAAATTCAATTTAATATGTCTATAAGAATGACTTAGTACCTAGGAGCATTTTATTTCCTCAGACAACTGCTGTACTTCAGAAAATTGAACATATTAAACACTACACAGTATTTTAATTATTTTAGCCTATTTATATGCAGTAATATCTGTAAAAACACTGGTTTGATAGGTTCTTTATATTAAAATAAATAACTATTCAAACCTAAAACTAGCAACCACCAAAATGCCCATCAATAACAAAAGTGATAAATTGCAATGTATATCCACCCAATATTCAGCAATGAGGATGAACAAAATACAACTAGACGCAAGAACAAGGATTAATATCAAAACCTAATACTAAGGGAAAGAAGCCAGACACAAAAGAGTATACACTGTATGATTCCATTTACAGAAAGTTCAAAACAAGCAAATGCAAACTACGGTGTTAGAAGTCAAAGTAGTGGTTATCCTGGTGGGAGGAGGCATTGGAAAGGAGCATGAAGAGAGCCTCTGGGGTACTGGTAATGCTGTTTATTAATCTAAACACTGATAAGATAGATGTGTTCACTTTGTGAGAAGTAATTAAGCTGCAAACTTATGATCTGCACATTTAGAATAAATTATGTAATATTCAATAAAATTTAGCAAAAAAAAGTAAACATATATACAAACATTTATAAATAGCAAAAGTTAGCTTTTAATCCCCGTCCCATCCCAAGGCATGTTCCAGGGATAGCAGTAATTCTGGTCAGTAGCTAGAGTATCAAGGAAATAAGAGATGAACCTAGAAAAATAGATCCTCCTGAAGGACCTTAACTGCCATACCAAGGAAACTATAATGTACTCAAAAGACAATGGGATAACACATGCAAATGATGCAGGTGGGAGATTGTTTACCTACCATAAAGTTTTCAGCCCTTTCCTTTAATTTCTCCAAAAACATTCCAAACATTCCAGCAATACCTTCATTCCCCAGCCTCTAGTTTCCAGTGTGGAGGGACTTGAGTAAGAGTAACAGCCCTGGCCTGTCCCCAACCCTCACACTCACTCCTTCTTATGGGAGGAGTGATTTACTCCTGAGAACTATTTTGAGTTAGTGAAGTCTTAGAGTACCAAGCAGCTGGGGTCAGCCCTTTCTCTCTCTTTAGAGTCCATCTGCTAGAGAGAGGTTATACTCCAGTCTCTCAGGGCCATGTATGAGGCTTACTGGAGCTGGCTCTGCCCTTGCAGAGGAGGCCTTCTGTAGTCCAGCACTGCCTATGACTGAATCTAAGTCAGGGAAAACATCAGGTAGTCCAGATCTAAGCCGTATTTCCAACCAGCTCTATCAGTAATAAAGCCGACATTTTTACCTCCATCTATCTATACTGAGTGTCTTACTTCTCAACTGATTCTGAACTCAGATGTGGGAGAGTGATATATTAAATATTACCCCTAAAGCTCAACAAATAAAAGAGTACTAATAGGCAGAGGGGGATTACTACTCTATGTCAGAGGAGTAAACTCTACTCAGGATCCTTTGATTTGGTTTGGCATTGAAACTAACACACTAATCTGTTGAACAGGAGAAGTTATTTTCTGAATAATAAGAAAATAAAACTCAAAGGACTAATACTTCCTTAGCACTTACTTTTAAAGTGTTCCATACAGTAGCTCATCTGACTACAACAGCACTCCATTTCTCTGCAGTCTAAAAACAGCTCACTTAATTTATTCCTAGATATTTTTATTAAGTGACCAGAGGGTAGATGGTTCTATAGTAAGTAACTTCCTGACATAAAAAAGTCTCTTTGCAGAAAGTGCGGTTCATCTCAAAATTACACTTGCAATCTAAGAGAAGTATGATACCAAATAACCACGGAGATTAAGTCTTCAGGGCTTCTTGTTCATTCACAGCCCAAAGACAGTTAACTTACAGCCAAGCAGTAAATCTTCCATGACCTCTTCTCTTTCCTTCTTTCTCCTCTGATCCTGGGTCTTCCACATGCTCCTCCTCTTTCCCTTTTATTCTCGACACTGTCTTCTCCCACAAGTCAAACAGCAAAATTCACTCACAAATGGAAATAGGCTGGTCTAACTTTTTAAATCATGAATTATATTTTCTTAAATTGTGAAGTTCATTTTGACAGGATCACATATTTTCTAATTTATTCAGTAAGCACATTATAAACAAATGTCTTCTTAACTATACAACATTGTATTTGACCCTGATCTACCTTATGACAAAGAAAAGTAACTTGATGAATATGGAGTAAATAATTCCCCCCTCAGAGAACAACATCAAGTGCAATATACTGCACAGGGGAAGGAATACAGGCTCTGTGCCTGAAGACAGGTCAGAGGTGAAATGCTGTCTCTTTGATTTCGTAGTTGCATGACCTTAACACAGATTAAGTTCTCTGAGCCTCCACTTCCTCACCTGTACCATACATACAACATCACCTACTTTTCAGAGCTGTTGTGAGAATTAAATGAAATAATGTACACAAAGCCTCAGCACACTGTCTGGCACATTAGGAGTTAAATTAAAACTCCCATTACTACTATCACTATAATTCCTAGCTAGGAACTCAAAGTAGGCTAAGTATTTCATTCAGCATAACTACTAAAATAAGCTCTAATTTTGCCAAATGATGCTAAGTCATAAGTCAGGTCACTTATGCAAATAGCTTTGTTGCAGAAATGCGTCAGCTCTTACAGGATTCAGGATGCCCTCCTGGGAAACACAGAGGTTAACTCAGCTTGTTTCCTCCTGGAAAACATTTACCAAGGCTTCTGGCAGATGTTAAATAATACATTATTTTTTAAAGAATGGTGTCTATAAAAGACAGTATAAGCAAGTAAATTAAACAATAAGTAGCATTCTTACTCAGATATTCCTTTGATCTGAACCAGAAGAGTTTATAACCTCTGTGAAAACTGCCATAGAACAGTTCTGACTAATGCAAACCACAATGAGGCTAGAGCCAAAATTCACAACTGGGAAAGCAGTTATCAGTATGGAGGGACAGATGTCAACATGGGGTTTTTTCCTTCTCTTTTTCATAACATAATAGCTTTAAAAAAAAACTGAAAAAATCCAAAACCAAGGCATAAAAATGTCACATATATAACTAACATTTACTATGATTTTTAGGAATCTAAAACTGCATTTAGAAGTAAGACCAAAAAGAAACTATTCATGGAGTAATATGCTCTTAAAGAAAAACGGAGCAGGGCCAGCCCAGTGGCATAGTGGTTAAGTTCCCACGTCTGCTTCCACAACCCAGGTTTGTATCTAGGGCACAGACCTACACACCGCTCATCAAGCCACGCTGTGGTGGGGTCCCACATACAAAATGGAGGAAGGCTGGCACAGATGTTAGCTCAGGGACAATCTTCCTCAAGCAAAAAGAGGAAGATTGGCAACAGATGTTAGTTCAAAGCCAATCTTCCTCACAAAAAAAGAAAAGAAAAACGGAGGGTCCAAAAGTAAACCATCACCCTCAAAACTCTGCTCAACAACTTCACATAATGAGGATATATGTTCCTGGATAGAAGTAATTAGAACCAACTCACAGGAGACCGTATGACAAGTACAACAGGTAGTGGTCGGTCAGCCCTCTTACATGTCCACATTCCTCAGGACTCTGTCACCCTTTTTGTATTTTCATTGTCTCCAAACTCCCACGGCATTTAGTAACATAATTTTAAGTATTACCTAATGCACTAACTTCCAAAACTCAAATCCATCCTTTCCTCTCTATTCTCACTGACATCATCTTGGTTTAATCCTTCATTATTCCTTACCTGTCCTGCTACAACAACCTCCCCTAACTGATCTCCCTATGTCCATCCTCATCCTTCTCCAATCCTTTCTTAACATTGCAGGTGCAGTGACCTCTCTCAAACCAAAACCCAATCTGGTCATGTCCCTGCCCAGCTTGTTGCCTTCAAGGGTTCTCCATCACTTTGTCGCCTCAGCTGCTTCATTCTTCCTCACTACATTTATCACTATCTGACATACTATATTACTTGTTTGTTCACTATCTCCACTCCAATTAGAATAGAAGTCTATAAGGGCAGAGTTTTTGTTCATTGTTATATATTGCATAGTAAGCATTCAAACATGTACACATGAATGAGTGAATGAACAAATGAATGAATGAATGGACTGACGACCTACAGGCCAAAGACCTCTGTGACCTGCCAGTGCCTTCCTCTCTTCACTTTACCCCCACCTCTACCAATACTGAAGTGTTTAGTTGTCTAAATTCAATAGGCACTTTCACGCCCCCTTGCTTTGCCATATGCTATTCCCTGTGTCTGAATGCAAACTCTCCTCACCATCCAATCAACCTGCCACACCATGATCCATATTTTAAAACCGCCTCCAGAAAGCTTCCCCTGACCCCCTATATTAGAGTTTATCCCTCGCTTTCCCTTGTGCTACATCTGTACCTGTATCTACAACGGCTCTACTCAAACTGTGCTGGACTGTGTATCTCCCTTATTAGACTGTGAATTCTTTGAGGCCAAGGACTATTATTCATCTCTTTACTCCCAGTGCCTAGGACAAAACCTGTCATAAAGCAACTACTCTATAAATGTTGAGTAAATTAACATGCACAACTATTCTGTTAGAGGAATGAAAACACGGAGTGTCATGAAGTCACTCCTCCAATTCCATGATGATAACAAGCCATGAAATAAAAGAATTATAACCAGTGACATTATCCAAGGTAAACAGCAAAAAGGAGTTATACAAACAACACACATCACCAAACAATTCCAAAATAACTGACATACAGTCACACTCACACTTTGTTAGATACACACGCTGACTCCTTCTTGCTCCATCATTTGTCTTTCCTTTAGGCTCAGCTCTGCAGCTGGCAAATCAGGTCCAGCTAAGCAGGAGGAAGTAAAAGGGAGATCTGGGTTCCCATGAACAATATATTTTGTAGATCACTCACTGAGGAAGTTTTTGATGTTCCATCTAACACAACTTTTTGTGTTCCCTCATATTTTGATTCAAACTTCAAAACAGTTGTACAGCAACTGAAATTTCACAAGGTTGTAAGCTATCATAAACTCAATAAAAATTTTTTTAAAAAATCCATTGTTGAACATAGATGAGCTGATATGGATTTTTAGGCTACACATTAGACCTTAAATTTTGTGACTTATTTTTCAAAGCAGATCTTTTATTAAAAGATTGTTTATTAAAAAAATGTTGCTACTTGGCAAAAAAAAAAACAAAAAAACCACTTGTACAGGACTAGATTTTACCACTAGCCACACCTAAACCTGAACCAAACACCAGAGCTTGCTACCCATTATAATCTATGCCATCAATGGGTTACAGTTGTGCTTTCATTCTACGGAGTAGCCACAAAGCCCCACCTAAACCAGTCACCTTCAACCATGGGAAGCCTCATCCATTACCCCAGTGTGCCTTACAAACATTATTTTTCTCTGAATGTTGTAAACCAAGGCTGCTAAATCTAACCAAAAGGAACATTGCCCTATCTACTTACTTCTAAGAATGTAAACGCACATATACATGTACAATCACACAGATGCACACCAATGAACAGATATAAATGTGCATGAAGTTGTTTGGAAAAGTTTAAAGTTAAAAGTTTTAAATCCAACGACAGCTAATATAACATCAAGTGAAGCCAGAAGCCAAGATGTGATCCTTAATACCTCCCTTCCCCACCACTTAGTAACCAAGTTATGGAAAATTAACCTCCTAATATTTTTTTAAATAAGTTGCCTACTCCCAATATTATGCCTTAGTTCAGAATCACAGCATTTCGCATCAGGATAACCGTCTCCTAATTGGTCTCCCTGTCTCTGGACTCAATGACAATTGCATGTACCATTTGTTGAAGGGTTATGTAACTGGCACTGCACTATGCACTTGATTGTTTAACTCTATTTTTCAAATCTCACAGCAAGACTGCAAAGCAGGAATTACTGTCCTCATTTTCACAAATGAGGGGATTGAAGCTCTGAGAGAGGTTAAGTGACTTGCCCAAGGTCATGCAGCTGGAACTGCGTAGTGGATATTCAAACTCAGGTCTATGCTCCCCGCCATTATATGCTAAACTGCTTAACCTTCTTCCAGTCAGCCCCCCGTGTGACTTTCTAAAAGGCAAATGCAATCATGTTTTGCCCCATGTAAAATCCTGAAAACAAGACTGGCCTCTCCAGCCCTGTCATCCTCACTTCCTGCCACACTTAACTGCCAACAGTTCCATAATCTGTCTCTCACTACTTTACCTGTGAACATTTTTCTGCCAAGAACACTTTTTCTCCTTTGGCAGGTTTCTTCCAACACAAACTTCAAGATGTACTCAGACAATCCTTACCCTGGAAAGCCTTCAGCCTAACAAACGCATACCCAAAACTGGGTTAAGTGACCGTTTACTATGGTTATCAGCTAAGTTTCTTGTCGTATCTTATTTTATTATAAGTTTATCTTACTAAGCTATTAGTTCCTTAAAAGTAAATAATTTTTTTTGGTCAGGAAATTGGCCCTGCGCTAACATCTACTGCCAATCTTCCCCTTTATGTTTGAGGAAGATTGTCCCTGAGCCAAAATCCATGCCAATCTTCCTCTACTTTGTATGTGGGATGCCACCTCAGCATGGCTTGAAAAGCAGTGTGTAGGTCTGCGCCTGGATCAGAACCTGCGAACTCCTGACAGCCAAAGCGGAGCACGCAAACTCCACTACACCACTGGCCAGCTCCAGAAAATACTTCGCTTTTAAATCTTCGTATTCCCAGCACAGTGTGTCCTTAGTAGAGGAGGGACTCATGAATGTTAAATTAACGAATGAATTCATCAGAAACAGTACAATTTAAGAACTTAGCCCTATGGTCAATCTGATGTGCTTTCAAATTCTAATCAGCCACATAGTATAACCTGCCAAGCCTGCAGCAGGCTTCTAAATCTTTTTTATTTCTTTACCTGTAAAATGAGAAATAACTGCACCTACCTCCTAGTTTGCGAGGAGTAAAACAAATAATAGACTTAGCACAATCTCTGGCACATTGAAAGTACACATTAAACATCAGCAACACTTTTTTTTCCCTCTCAAAGTTTATCCACGCTGATGAAGCCACATCTCAGAAAACAGCTTCTCCTAGTAGCTTCCATCAGAGCTTAAGATCTCTCCCAAAAATCGTTAGTCAAAATCTCTTACAAACATCCTCACCCACAGGCAAGGTTCTTTCAGAATCCGGTTACACCACAGCTCAGTAGCTGCCACCACATTCTAACTCACTAACTAAAGTGTGCATTTTATGGCTTCTTACCCACCCATCGGTTTCCTCCCTCAAAGTCAAAGATGATGCTTCTAAGCAAGTGGAAATGCGCCCCACAGAAACCAGTCAGCACCTTCTTCCAGGTACCACCACTTCTGCCCGTTCCCAGGCTTATGCGAATTAGAAGAGATCTCTATGATCATGTAGTGCAAATTTAGATCTCCTCGGAGAATCACAATTCTATCCTTTTATCCATTCCAAGACCTTAGCCCCGAGAGTATTAATTCAAGATAGAAAATGAATTCCTAGCATTAAGAATCCAAGAGAAGGGGTCCCCATAAAGCCTTCCCCACTAAGAGTTCTTCAGGTCTGTTACTCTCAAATAGTGACCCAAATCCACCATTCCATCCCGCCTCCTTCCTGACAGAGTCAGGGTCTTCTCTCCTGAAAGAGATCTGGGTCCCCACTTTCAGGGACCAGGATGCCTTCCGCGCACCCGTGACACCTCTCTTCCCACCTCGCCTGTGCCCTCCCGCAGCACAGGCCTGGCCTGGTCCCTCGCCTCCAGCTCGCTCCACAGAGCCGCTACTCACCGCTTCTTGGGGATTGTGCCCGACTCGTGCGCGGCAGGAGTGGCAGTGGGCGCCGCCGTGGCCGCCGACGCGGCTCTCCGCGCTTTGCACTCATTGGTACTCACAGCCTCCCGGGGCCGGCCCCGCAGATGGCCCGAGAGAACCCGGAGCCTCCGCCCGGCGCGCTCCTGCTCCGGGTCCCGGTTCCGGAACCGGTCCGCTGCAGAGCCGGAGCCGGAGCAGGAGACGGAGCCCGCGCCCGCGCCAGAGGCAGCCGCCGCCTCCGCCATGGCTTCCGCCTTGTGCCGCCGCCTGAGACCGCTGGGCGCGGGTGAAAGGTCACTCAGAGCGGCGCCCGGCGCGACCATTCGCTGCGGCGCATCCCGGCAGCCACCGCGGCGACTGGGCGGCGGTGCCCTGCGCGGGGAGCTACTTAGTCGCAGCTCCCGCCCACGCCGCCAGCCCCGCCTCGGCGCTCAAGCCCCGACCGGGAAGCACCTGCCGAGCAGGTGAGTTTGAGCTATCCCCGGATTGGCCCAGGCCGCACCGGGCTGGACCGGGAGCCAAACCACGAGCGTTCCCGAGGTGTCCTAGTACCCTGGGTCGTGTCCTCCGCTGTGGTCTGGGCCTCTGGAAGACGCCTTGGAGCAGGAGGCATGGGCGGTGCTGCTGGACCTGACAACGAACCAGCGCCATCCTTTCCCTGAATGAGCTCCTACTGCTGCCCCTCCACTCCCCTTTCTTGCCAGGTCACTAAAGTGACTCAAAGCTGATTGGTTGCCTGTAACCATTAGAGCAAATAACTGTCATTTTCTCATCGCCTGCTTCGTTCTGGGCTCGGTGCTTACTTAATGCTAGACCTCAAGCAAGTAATCTCCATTTTACAGATGAAAAAACTGAGGCTCAGAGACACTAAATTGCCCGAGTGCATGCAGCTAGTAAATACTAAAACTGAGTTGCAACCTAGGTTCTCTTTCCCTTCGTTACTGGATGCTGTGCCCTTCCTTACCCTACCCAACAATTGTTCTTAAGACTTCTCATTTATCTACAGATTGACTTTGTTTCCAGAGAATGGGGCTTGGTGAAATTAGGGGGACCTCCTAGGACAGTGTTCCACAACTGTTTTCAGTCAGCGGGCCAGATAGGCCTTTATAAGCCACCTTGCAGACCTAGCTACCAGAAGAAAAGGGTTTTTTTGCATAATGTGCAATTCAAAGATAAGACTTGGGAATGGTAAGAGAAAAGGTTGCCATAAGTATTCCAAGCCCAATGAAGTCACCTCCTTTCTGAATAACCGCTTTCTTTCTAACACAGGCTCTGTGAAAGAGTGAAGCTATTCCAGGAGTTATTTGACTAACACAAAAGAACTATTTAATAGTTCTGAGAAAATTCAGGCAACAGTGAAGAGGACTTGATTTGTATGCCAGATCTCCAGATTTTAAGGGATATTCAGCATTAAATATCCAGCCTAGCTCTAGAACCACTGAGCCCAACTCCTGTTTACCTGCTGCTTCTAACCATTGTCCTCTTCCTAAGGGAAGCTATTGGCTATTTCAAATGGACTAAGTGAAGAAATGAGACAAAGAGGAGGAGTAAGTTGCTGAGTGCTCTGTGGAGAAAGCTCCACAAGTTTGAGAGGTCAGCAACTCTCCTCTTTGAGCTTCTCACACCGTTTCTAGATGTTAGTAGAACAGCATTAAAACATCAACTACCATATTTGTTTGCAATTGTAAAAATCATAGCTTTCTTGCCAAAAATGCTATATAAGTAACATCTTCCTCGGAATCTTTTTGGAATGAGACAGATCTATTAATTTTTTCTTGACTCCCAGAGAGCTCAACCTAACACTACTAGCATGCTTTAAATGTAAATGTAGTTAACTGAATTCTTCAGTCTTATCCAAATTGAGGTATGGACATGCTTCTTGCCAATTCTGAGGAGGCAAAATTTATCAGTTTTGCAACTGTCAACAGAATAACCAAAGCCTTTTCTCCTGGGTGATGAAAAGCTTGATGTAAACCAAAATTAGCTACCAGTGGAAAAATTACTGATTATATCATTTCAAATATGTATACAGTAATGAAATACATATAGGCAGTAAAAGCATTTGTTGAGAGCCTATTGTGTACCTAATTCATTACTGTGTGCTATAAGATGCAAAAATTTTTAAGCCAATGCTGCTTCATGGTATAATCAGGCTAATTAAGAGTTAGGATATATGTGGGGGAAAAAACTGTGTGATACTGTTGGGTAGAATAAGTGTGATGTAGATGACCTTGGTGAAGGGTTTCTTACCTCATCCCTTACAAGAGCAAAGCCCAAGCAAAGTGCCCTGAAATTTATTTCATGCTACCTAAGAGGAATGAATGTTTAACATAAACCCTGGTCCATTGAGATACCTATAATTCCCACAAAAAGTGAAACCTCGATGAATATCACATTGAGAAGGGCCAGCTCAACGAACGTGTTCCTTCCAAGTCCTGGAACACTTGGCCCTTAATAACCTGGATCCCAGTGGAGAGCAGACCACATGCAGCGAAACAAAGGGTGAATCCACAACAAGTAGGATTTTAAATGGAGTGACCTTTATTTGCATTTATGACATCTCTTCTAAGATGAGGCACAAAAAATTCTAAATAGGATAACTTAACTCCTGAAACATGCACCAAAGTTCTTTATGGCAGTGATTTTCGTTACTGATCTTCAGAGTTCCTGAATGACCTCTGAATAGAGGAATTCTTGCATTTTTATATGATTTTTATTGTGAAATATAACACAGAGAAAAGTGAACCAAAGCATAAATTATCACAAATCAAACACCCATGTAACTTCCATTTAGGTAGAGAAATAGAACATTGCCAGCACCCCAGAAGTTCCCCTTATGCCCTCTCCCAGTCACTTCACCCTCCATACCTGCCAAAGGTAACCACTGTCCTGAGTTTTATGATACTCATTTCCTTGATTTTCTTTATGATTTTAACAATTAAGCATGCATCCGTTCCCTGTTTCGTTTTGGTTTTTTTGCATTTATATAAATGAAATCATATTATGTTCTTCTGTGTCTGGTTTCTTTCACTCAACATAGTATTTATGAGCTTCATCCATATCATTGCATGTAGTTGTAGTCCAATCATCTTCTTTGCCATGTAATATTCCAGTGAATGCATATACCAGAGTTTATCCATTCTACAATTAATGGACATTAAAGTTGTTATGGATAAAGTTGCTGTGAACTTTCTTGCCTATGTCTCTAGCTGGACATGTAGATGAATTTCTGTTAAGTATCCACCTAAGAGTGGAATTTTTAGGTCATCAAGTATGCATGTGTTTAATAGATAATGAAATGCCAAACTATTTTCCAAAGGGATTGTACAAAATCTATTCTAGCAGTATATGAAAGTTCCCATTGCTCTGACAGGTTATTGTCATCTAGTTAGTTTTAGCTGTTATATACCATTATCTTAATGTAGTTTTAATTTGCATTTCCCTGATTACTAATGAGATTGAGTGCCTTTTTTGTGTGTTTGTTGGCCATTTGGATATCACCATTTGTGAATGTGTAATGAAGATAAATCTCTATTACCTTCTAGAAGCCTTATTGTTTTTCCTGTCACATTTATACCTACAGTTCACTTGGAATTGATTTTTGTTTGTGTGGTAGAAATCGGGTTTCTTTTTTTTCCATGAGTATCCAACTGTCTCAGCACCACTTGTTGAAAAGATGTTGCTCTACATTGCCACCTTTGTCGTAAATCAAGTGGCCATATAGCATTAGTTTATTTCTGGGCTCTGTCTTCTGTTCCATTGGTCTGTTTATCTACCTTATGCCAGTATCGCACTGTCTTAACTATTGTATATTCTTTTAGATCTTCTACATACAATTATATCGTTTGTGAATAGTAACAGTTGATTTCCTCCTCTCCAATCCTTCACCAGTACTTCACCTTTCCAATCCTTATACCTTATATTTCTTTTGTGTTACCTAGCTGGCTAGGACCTCCAGTACAATGTTGAATAGAATTGTAATATTGGCACCCTTATCTTGTTTCTGATTTCAAAGGGAAATCTCTCAACATTTCACCATTATTTGGAGGGGTTTCACCATTGTCTTGTTGGGTTTTTTTTAACAAACATTTTAGCAGATTAAGGAATTACCCTTCTAATCCTAGTTTGTGGAGAGTTTTTATCATGGATGGATATTGAGTTTTATCAGATTTTTTTCTGCATCTGTTTAGGTGATCATATGATTTTTCTCTTTTATTCTGTTGGTATGGTAAATTACCTGGATTGCTTTTCCACTGTTCAGCCTTGCAATGCCTGCATAAACCCAACCTGGTCATGATGTATTGGCCTTTTTATATACTACTGAATACAGAGTATTAAATTTTTTTTAAGATTTTATTCTATATTTGTAAGTAAGATTGATCTATTATTTTCCTTTTTCTAATAGGAGCATGTCAGGTTTTGCTGGCCTCATGAAACAAGCTAGTGAGACTCCTTTGTTTTCTAGTCTCAGGAAGAATTTGTGTAAGATTGTTATTTTTTCCTTAAATGTTTGTTAGAATTCACCAAAGAAACAATCTGAACCTAGGGTTTTCTTTATGAGAAGGTTTTTAGTTACAGATTAAATAGTTCAGTGCTATTCAGATTTTCCATTTCTACCTTTTCAGTTTTTGACAGTGTTTTTCTAGCAAATTGTCTACTTCATTTACATTTTCAAATTTATTGACATAAAGTTTTTCATAGTATCTTCTATTATCATTTTCATGTCTGTAGGGTCTTTGGTAATATCCCAATTTTCATTCCCAGCATTGGTTATTTTGCTCTCTCTTTTTGATCATTCTTCCTGGCATTTATCAATTTTATTACTTTTTTGGAAGACCAACTTTTGACTTTCTTGATCCTATTATATGTATGCTTTCTTTTTGTATTATTTTCTTTTTTTATTAATTCATTAACAAAATGATATTCCTTGTCATTTTCTCTCTTCTACCTTTCTTTTTTCTAATTTCTTGAAATGAATGCTTCGCTTTTTGATTTCTCAGCCTCTTTTGTGTGTGTTTGTTTTCTGATATATGTGTCTGGGGCTATAAATTTCTCTCTAAGTAATTAACTTCATTTAAGTTTTGGGAACAGTGTTTTCATTATTATTCAGTTCCATATAGTATCCATTTGTATTTGAAAAGAATATTCTCTCTTGTTTTGAGGTACATTGTTCCTCAAATACATTTTGTCTACTTATTTTGTCATTTATTGAAGTATGTTAAAATCTCCCACTGTTATTATGGATTTGTCATTTTTCCTTGTACTGCTAATTTTTGCTTTCTATACTCTGAAGTGAGCCAGCCCTAGAGGTCTAGTGGTTAAGAGTTAGTGCTCTCACCCCCGTGGTCAGGGAACCACATCACCCATCTGTAGGTTGTCATACTGTGGCAACTGCGTGTTGCTGTGATGCTGAAAGCTATGCCACTGGCACTTCAAATACCAGCAGTTTCACACATTGTGGACAGGTTTCAGCAGAGCTTCCAGACTTAGACAGACTAGGAAGAAGGACCTGGCCACCCACTTCTGAAAAAATTGGCTGTGGAAACGCTATGAATAGCAGTGGAGCATTGTCTTATACAGTGCCTGAAGGTGAGAGGATGGCACAAAAAGACCTGGCATGGTTCCGCTCTGCTGTGCACAGGGTCGCTAGGAGTCAAAGTTGACTTAAGGGCACTAACACAACAACAAAATACTTTAAAGCTATGTATTAGTTATATCAAAATTAGTATATTTTCCTGATGAATCAAACCTTTTTTAATTATCAGATATCCCTCTTTGTTTCTAATAATGATCTTTGTCTTAAAGTTTAGCTACAGCAGCTTGTGTGTGTGTGTGTGTGTGTGTGTGTGTGTGTGTGTGTATGCTCCTGTCCTTTAACTTTCAATCTTTTTGTATCCATATATTTTAGATATATCGCTTGTGAACAGCATTTAGGTATTTTTTTAAGCAGTCTGAGCATAGAATCTTGGATCATTTAGCCCATTTAAATTTAATTGACTTACCTGTAATATATTTGGTATAATGGCTACGAGCACTAGCCTCATTGCCAGACAGACTTGGGTTCAAATACTGGCTATACCATTGACCAGATGTGTTGTCTTGAGCTTGACACATTAATATCTCTGGGCTTGGTGCCTTTTCTATAAAATTGGGATAGTAATGACTGCTTCTCAGGGATATTAAAGCAAAAATATAGGAAATTATAAATGCTATTATAGAAGTGGGAATGAGGCTGATAATCCAGGTTGAAAGGAAATAAGTTTGAATGGATAATGTGAGACCAAATCGTGGGACCACTGGAAACTTAGCAGAAGAGTAAAAACTTGATCTGGTGGGAGCTATTATAAATTCTTGAGCAGGGGATTAGCATGACAAGCCTGGAAAGACCACTACTTTGGGATTCATTCTAAAGTGAAAGTCAGTCTATCAGATGTACCTGAGAACCTGTTGGCAGTTGTAAAAAGAAGCTGTCCCAGCAGATGATGAAAATCTAAAGAACTCTTACCAAAGAAGTTACTGTTTTTGAATGACAGGAATCTATTGAACTGTGGTTAGTTGTCTCTGCCGTAAAGGGCACTGAGTTAGCTCAGGAAGTCGAGGTGTTTAATATGAAAGTGGCTACAGGTGGCTCCATGTTCTGTTGCAATACTATTCTATTTCAGGAATATCGCAATCACACTATATAGGGTAAGGAGGAACAGGCTTCAAGTAGCCAAATCATTGGGGTAGAGTTGAAAGTACTTTATGTTCTCTTACTGCTCTGCTACTATCTTACTATGCAATCTAAAATTCTGTTTCTTGATTTCTTCATATTTTGGGTAGGAATAATTTATGGCATGCCTACTTCTCAGATGTATTGTAAATTGATAAATTTGCAACCATTTTGGAAACCAAAGTCAAAAGTCACTTTGAAATAATTATTTTCTTTGGAACATATAAAATCAAGATTTGATGTTCATCGGTTGACACTCTAAAGCAGTAGACTTTATAAGTTTTAAGTTTTTAAGTAAACTTAAACTTTTGGTCTCTAGGACTTCTTTATAATCTTAAAAACTGAGAACCCTGAAGAGCTTTTATTTATATCTACCTACCTATACCATATTAGAAATTAAAATTGAAAAATATTTAAAATATTTATCAATTTATTTTAAAATAATGAAAAACCAATACATATTAATATAAATAAAATATTTTTTAAAAAATAACTATATGTTCCAGGGAAAAAAAAGAATGGCATTCCTTTACATTTTTGCAAATCTCTTTCATCTCTATCTGGTGTAATAGAAGAAAGCTGGATTCTCATCTCCTCCTGAATTCCATATGTTGAGATATCACATGCCGTGTAACTACTGGAAATCTCCACTTTACGCTCATGAGAGAGTGAGAGTGGAAAAGACAAATAACATCTTAGTCTTATTATGAAAATAGTTTTGACCATGCTGACCCCCTGAAAGGGTTTCGAGGCCCCACAGAGTTTCCAGACCACATCTTGAGAACTGCTGCTCTAAAGTATTTCTATAGATGTCTGCTAAAACATTTGCTGGGTAAGCTCTAGATAACTGGATGCTAAAAGTATACTATTAATGCTATTGCCACCAGGTAATGTGCAATGCCACTATTGATAAAGTTGTCAAAAATATTTAAGGCATAATTTCATATTTTGATACATTCTATATGAAATACATATTTTTTAATTTCACACAATCACATTTTGAAAGTGATTCCTATATTTTAAGATCAAATTTCCAAATCCGTTTCATGTATAAACAGAAACACAGTTCTTATAAATGGGGTAGCTAAATTTAGTGTGACTTTTGTGACATAACATGATCGAAGTTACATTATAAAATCAGGCACACTCCCATTTTAGCCTTACAAACTTATTTTTATCATTGCATTTAGATCAGTGGCAAATAGTTAAAAAGGATGTCTTGGGCCACTTGTTCCCAAGGTGATTTTTTTTTTAATGCTGTGGAGATCATAATTTGGAAATTGTTTATTCACAAATCCTAGTTCACCTCCAGGTTTCTTAGCCCGTTTATGTGTTGTGACCAACAGCGATCGAGCACCCAGGAGCAAGTGATATTCTCAAAGATAGGTCTTTTCTGTCCTAATTCAGGTATGATGGGAATTGTTTTTTCCCATTGATCAAAAGTATTCTTTGGGGGTAAAGAGATGAAATAAGTCTTTGAGTACACTAAGACTCCTCCAGAGCCCCAAAGAGAGCCAGGTTTGAGGCTGTTGTGGCAAAAGTCATTGGTCCCCAGGGGCCTATACTCAGCTCTGATTAAATCTGCCTTTGGCTACTTCAGGACTATAGACTCTTTCACAACTCCCTACTCTATACTCAGGAGAACTTACAGAGGAAGTAATTTGCCTGCTTAACTCTACCAAGTGGCTCTCAGCTTGCTGTCTCTACTCACCATTTCCCATTATTCTCTTTTCTGAAAGGGAAGCTGACTTTGCTCCCCACTGGCTTAGGTTATGCTGTGAGAAAGCTACTGTGAGTATGTTAGGGTACATACACCTCTAATCATCATCCCATCCTTATCCATTACAGTCAAAGAAGTTTTCTGTCTAGTCTAACTGAACCATGGCACTACCTCCCACTCCCAGCAATCACATCTCCTTGGAGCCTGAAGAGGTATGAAAGCTACTTTGAATCAAATGTTTAAAATGACCTATTAACCGCCCCTGCAATGTTCCCACCACACCCCTAAATCTATTTAAAGGAGCTATATCTGTTTTTTAATTTTACTTTTGTAAATGTTGATATATTAAATGACTGTATTTTCGAGCAAAGATATATGGTAGCTTCTTCTCTTTTTTTCCTTATTTTATTTTATTTTTTTGGTAAGGAAAATTCACCCTGAGCTAACATCCATTGGCAGTCTTCCTCGTTTTGTTTTTGTTTTTTGCTTAAGGAATATTAGCCCTGAGCTAACACCTGGACCAAGCTTCCCCCACTTTGTGTGTGGGATGCCTCCACAGCATGGCTGATGAGTGGCGTAGGCCCACACCCGGGATCTGAACTGGCGAACCCGGGCTGCCCAAGCAGAGTGCATGGAACCCCAACCACTTGGCCACAGGGCTGGCCCCTCTTTATTTTTTTAACATGCCTCCTCTTCTTATTTTTTTCTTTCTTTTAATCCTATCTTTTTTCTTTTCTATTTTTTCAACTTGAGTCAATATAATGCAGTGCTAGAGAGAGGTGAGAAAAGAAAGCATTCAGGGTCAATAAAATGAGCAACAAAATCAATCTATGAGCCAAGAGACAAAGTCATGGAAAGACGGCCAAGGCTAATACCAGGAGGTCCCCCTTGGAGAAGCCAAAGTGGAAAACACACCCCAAAATACAGCCCTGCATAGAATATCACTGAGAGCCAGACTGTAAGGCAGGAATGTGAGAACAGTCATTAGGAGGCCAACTAATTCTGCTAAAGGGAATACTTTTTTAAATATGCTCTTTAAGGACATTCTCTGACCCTCTGAATATAGTCCTCAGAATATATCCTTGGTCCAGCTTGTTTTAAGCTTGTGTGCAAAACAATGGTGTGTTTGAAGTGTTAGATAATTTTTCATTTCTGTTTTGAAGGCATTTGAATATCAGGGACTGTGAGCACATTAATTTCTTATTTCTTAAATAAAAAAGCCAAAGCTACTGATCAGGAGTAATATTCTGATTTGCATGTATGGGGGAGGGTGGGCAGAGTTGAAATGCACATACCTGAAATTTTAATTATAGTCAGTTCTAACACTTTGTTTTTATGATTAGCCATAGGATCCATGAGCAGCTTTTAAGCACATCCATTTAATCACAGATCTGGTTAGAAGAAGAGGTTACCTATGTAGAGCAGGGTCGCAGGATGAACCTTTGGAGAGCAGGCAGGAGGCTGGTAGAAGGGTGAACATCAAGAAACCTCCTACAGGGGAGCGGTGCACCAGCTGGGAAAACATGACACCAGATGCAATAATAATCATGAAGAGATATAGGCCCCATAGCAGCCAGGGGTTCTGCAAAAGGGAAGGAAAGATATTTGAGTGAATGAGCCACTTTGTATGCTAGGTCTGAGTGGTACTTATAAAGCACTACGGGTCAGAAAAATCAGCCTTCAGTGGCTACCCACTGACCTGCTCTTTTGCACCTTAGCTACAAATACATTTGTAGTCATAGGAAGCACCATCCCAAGTTCTAATCACAATTTTCTAAAGACTACTCCATCACTGAAGGAGTTTATTATAATAAATCTGTGAATCTTCTGGCTCCCCAGCAGATCTTAAAATGTCAGAAAAAAAATTGCAGAAACTCAGACGTCAGGATGTGAATACATAAAATCGCCATCAAAATGTGTGAAAATTCAGTTTTACCTTATAAGAAATCATAAAATATAGGTTGATGACCAGTTATGCAACTTGCCTGAAATGAAAACGTATTTCAGCAAAATCACATTTTCCTTAGAACCAATCTGTGAGGACAACAAGTAAGCTCCTACTTCCCAGCTTTGAAGTGAAATTATTACAATTACCTTGTTTTATGGAAGAATATGATGTTTTGGATATGCATTCAAATAATCCAGTGCAGGTGGCAAGCAGGGGATGCAGCAAGAAGATTGGAAAATAAATCAGACAAAATTGGCTTTGTTAAAGCTGGGTGATGGCTACTTGGACATTCATCTACTCTCTACTTTTGTATATGTTTCAAATTTTCCATAATAATAAGTTTAATGATTATATTTAAATTTTTAACTTTGTCTCGTTTATTACTACTTCAAAAACGATCAGAGCAGACTGTAAAAGATCTGGAATGGATAGTAAAGTGTAAAGAAGGAGAAAAAAATCTGAGCATGCATGACCTTTCTCAATGCTCAAATATCAAATTTGCTAATAATGTCACTCCATAAATGTAAATTGATCAGTGGTCCTAATAGCCTTCTACTAGTCCTTAACTTTAATGCCATGATTTCTCCAGTATTGACTGAAACTGATATTACCCTACGTTTGTGAAAGTGAGAGATGATAAAAACAGCCATAAAACACATTGTGCTACTTAACCACCCAGCAGTTGTGATAATTGCAAGGTCAGGTCCAATGGTGAACCAACGTGAGCAAATAGATTCCTTAGAGTAATGAGTTTATCCCCCGTGATTTGAATGAACTCAGTCAGGGAACCAAGACATCATCAGGTCAATTACTGTCTGTGGTAGCTTTGCAAAACACCTTGAAAAAGCATGATGAGCGATTAACTGCCAACTGCAGAAACAGCAAGAGAGGTCATTTCTTCAACCTAACATAAAGGCAGTATTTCACATTTCAATTCAGTTATGGTATATTATCCATTGCTGACTAACAAATCACCCCAAAATTTAGCAGCTTAAAACAATAAACATTTATTATCTCATGCCACTTCTAAGGGACAAGAACCCAGGAGCAGCTTAGGTAGGTGGTTCTCTCAGCATCTCTTAAGAAGTTGCAGTCAAGCTGTTTGTTGGCCAGAGCTGCAGTCATCTCAAGTCTTAACTGAAGCTGGAGAGTCTGCTTCCAGTTTCCCTCACAAGATTGTTACTAGCCTCAGTTCCTTACCACAAGGGTCTCACCATAGGCTGCCTGAGTTTCCTCATGACATGGCAGCTGGTTTCCCACAGAGTAAGTGATCAGACAGAGAGAATGAGAAAGAGAAAGAAGAGAGCAAACGAGAGAGTCCCCGAGACAGAAGCTGTAGCCATTTATATCTAGTCTTGGAAGTAACGTGCCATCATTTCTGCCTTATTCTGTTGGTCATACAGACCAACCATAGTACATCTTGGGAGGGGAGACATAAGGATGTGAATACCAGGAGGCAGGGATCGCTAGGGACCGTTTTTGGAGGCTGGCTACTACATGTAGGATAGAAGAAGAGAAATAACTCTTAAATATTAGAGATAAGCTATATGAAAATGGATTTGTAAGGGTGGTCTTTAAGTTTAGTATCATTGGACCCCAATCCATCTGGGATGGTTTAGTTACTGAGGTAAAGAGGGAGCCAAATAGTAACTCGCAGTCATTTAAAACTTTCAAAATACCTTAACACTGTAAATTTCTGTGTATAAAAGCAGAGTACCCCTATCAAGTACTCAAGCCAGGGAACTGCTGAGCTTATCTACATTCAGAGCTGAAGAGAACAGCAGCAGCAGTTTATCCCCACCATTCCCAACTGGGGCCATGTGTTCCCTCTGCCAAAGCTCACTTCCTGGTTTCTAGTCCCATTCCTGGTGGACTTCAATCTGAGTTGGCACAAATGCTGTAGCCTGGCTATTTTGTTGATTTGTAATCTTAACCACCCCAACCAAAGAATCACGGTAGAAGAGAAAGAAAATACAGCATGTGTATTTTTGCCTTCAACAAACTTGAAGTCTCAACAAACGAAGAAAATCTTCCATACCTACAACTAGAGGCCTTGAAAAAAACATGAGAAACTTTATAAACTGGCAGTCCCTAGCTATCCCTAGGCCTCGGTTTATACCTATCAAGTTAAAAGTTATGCTTCAATCCCTTTCTCTGTATTCATCTCTAAATCCATACATATGTTTTGATTTTGTAGCACTGCTAGTTTTGAAAAGTATTTTAGGGTTTCCTACTATCCTTTCAGAATGCAAGTCATCATTGCAAATAACTTGACTCAATAACTTAATAGTAATTGATGTGGGTAAACCATTGAAGTAATAGATAAATTCCACAGTCCACTCAGAGAATCATATTTTTTCAACTATGATGTTGATGAGATTATGATAAAGCATGTCTTCTATTGGCAAGTATATATCGTCTCATCAAAAATAGAGACTAATAACATACTCAAAAGTAGCTCTAAAATTGGTAAACTATGCAAACTAAAGAATGAATATTTAGGTATAGTATAAGGGAAAGAGAAAGATGAGTGACATCTTCTCACTCTCATGATAGCTATCTTGAAAGAAATAGCCTTTATAATAATTTTACTCCTTGGTAAAAGACTTAATCATCTTTACAATCAGTTGAATAATAAATTAACTCTCTTTAGAAAGAGTTTGATGCATATGACCATTCATTCTGAGTCTAATAGTCACTATTAATCATTATCTCCATTCAATTCAAGAGTATACTCAATATCCTACAATTCCAAAGTACAAATTCCTTTTTGAGTCCTCTCTTGATGTTATCAGAACACGTGGAATTATATTGTTGTCAGGTATTGTCTTCTTGTCAAGATAATTCATTGGTATCTCTTCAAAGGAGATTTTTTTTTTGGTACCACACTAAAAAATAAAGTACCTACACTACATCCCCCCCAAAATTAAAATGAAACATTTGTTATTCTTTAACAGAGAATTAAATAGTTTAAGATGAAGAAATTCTCCCCTCTGTTTCAGTCTCTGAGTTGTTATGTTTATACAGCCAAATTGTATGCGGTTTTCTTTTTAGATTCACTTTAGCAGACACTTTTTCCCAGGGAAAAATAGTGCTGTTGATCATAGCAGTAGGTCTAATTCCTTTTTCATATGTTTATTTTTTAAGAACTCCCACAGACTGGCTTGGCCTTAACCATAAATAGAAGTTTATTCTGTATGATTTGTGTGTGTGTGTGACATAGGGGGCAATAAGGGTAGTGTAGGAAATAAATCTTATTTTATACAAAGATGTGAAAGAAGCTTCAAATATTCTAGGTGATATCTCACCAGAGAATAAATGATTAAAATCAGATCCTTTCCTAAGAACAAGTTTTGTTAGGCCAGGAATAGAGATACCACAACACCACCAGGCACCTAGAAGGGGGTTAGGAGAGGTCAGGCAGAAAATACCTTCCTCCAAGATCAGTCATCTGTCCTCCTGTCCAACTTCTGTGTAGGGGCAGCTCACTCCAATGACATCCATAGGAATTAAAATGAATATATGCAAATATTCCTCCATCTTATGACTTCAAAACTATTGTCAACTCAGTAAAACTCTTTTCCTTATTTTTTCATTTAAAAAAGCAAATTTCACACTTACTATTGTATTTCAGGGAATTGTCCCTCATATGTAGACAAGACCTCTTGAGGCTAAATTACCTAAAATGAAGGATGGCCTTCATCTTATGAGGAAAGATGAGAGAAAGATAAATAAGAAATGAGATGCAATTTGAAATAGATATAGAGGTAAACAGAAAAGCATTCTTCAACTATACATATTACCAGGAGAGAGAGGAAAATCTCACACACACTCCCAAACAGGGAAGGAAAAGTGATTACAATCGACTATGTAAAGATAATTGTTTTTCTTTTTTTGATGGTTTCTGGATGGTGGTTGTTTTATCCCCAAATCTTATAAAATAATTTAGTTAGGTACAACAGTTGATCTTGATGAAATAGAGTAGAAAGCCAAACATTGGGCCAGGGGTGGAAATGACTGATGTATATTTTTAATTGCTGAATATATTTAGCATGAGGCCTGATGGTATACATCTCACAATACTAGAGAGGGAGAAAAACCTCCTGCTGTTGTAATAATAACTCAGAACTGTGAGTCAGGAGACCTGGATTGAAGTTCTAATCGTACCACTTAAAAAGTGTATGACCTAGGAAAAACTTTTGCTCTCTTTCTTCACTTCCCTACCATTGTTTACCTTGTTTACCTTTTGGGTGGAGATTTTTATCCCTGTTTGCTTTTTGGGAAATCTTAGTCCCTATTTACATTGAGACATTGTTAGGATCAAATGAAATAATGCATATTAAAGTACTGTTCAAAGTTAAGAGTGCTGGAGCTGGCCCCGTGGCTGAGTGGTAAAGTTCACTTGCTCCTCCTCAGCAGCCAGGGGTTTGCCAGTTTGGGTTCTGGGCCTGGACCTACACACCCCTCATCAAGCCATGCTGTGGCGGCATCCTACATAGAAGAACTAGAAAACTTACAACTAGGATACACAACTATGTACTGGGGCTTTGGGGAAAAAAAAAAAGAAGTTAAGATTCCTATAAAAATATCAGTATTCCTAAGTACATGTTGTCATTTGCCATTCTATTATATACCTTGGAAGAGAAATGAAACTTCCTAAAAATAACAATAGATTAAATGTAACACTTAATGCTAGAAAGAAGAGAAAGGACAACCCCAGTTTAGTTTAGTTTTGACAGACATAAAAATACTAAAGCAAATCAATAAAGTAATATATTAATCTTTCAGGAAACTACCAATTCCTGCCTCAGATAGAAATTAATATGGCTTCTTGAAGAGAAATGACACCAAATAACTTCATTTTATGATATAATAACAGGCTGTCCACATAAGGGGGAAAAGAAACAGGTAAGTCTGCTTCAGCCACACTTCAAAGGCTCACAGATATTTAAATGACTGTAGAAAAACCAATAAAGATTTACATTCTATTTCGCATTCCCTTTCTCAGTCTATGACTAATAATTGCTTATTGGTTTAGGCAAGATGATAAATAGGAAATTAAATATAAAATATTTTTTAAGTTGAAGATTCAATACAATTGTAAAGTATACACATGCACACACACACATGCACACACACACCAAAAAACCAAGTATAACATAATAGGAAGAACTGTTTACATTGAGAGACCGGATTCCTGCATTCTGCCCTAGAACTAATTAAGTTTGGTGGTGGTATCTCTGGTTCTGGTGCTCTACTGAGAGTTGGTTCAGCCCCACATACCTATTGGGCATTTTCTAGAGGCCTGTGGAATATTCTGCATTTTTCCCTTGGGGAGAAGAGAAAAGAAGAATGTAGATTGCAGGAATCTTCCACTTTGGAAATTTAGCTAGTTCCAGGTTTACCAATGTAAATTCTGTAGGATGCTAGTTCTTCTGGGGACAGGGCATATTTCTGTGGTTCTGCTGTAATAAATTTGGGAAATACTTCTCACTATAATTTTGCCCCCTTGAAAAGTCACATTGCCCATTAGCTTATTAAAGGTCCTGAAAATTCTTTGTAACCTTGTATAATACAGTGTGTTCACCCATGGAATGATTTTCCCTGTAACACCTATTTATATCCCTTTGAGATAAATTGGCTTAAATTATAAGGTCCTACAGAGCAAGTGCTCAAGATATGAATAACCCAGGCCAGCAGCCAAAGGACAGTGATTGTTGATGAATAATTCTGTAAATGGTGGTCCAAAGTGATCAGTCTGAAGTTTAAAGTATTAATGTCCTGGATGAAGGTCATGGGAGCATGTTTTTAACATTTGAATATGATACTAAAGTCAAATCTGTGTAAATAAAACTTTTTCTCTTAGCTATAAGATAAGTTTGGCCAAGCGGGCAGAATTGAACCTTTTAAAAAGACCTAAAAAGCTTATTGCACGCACACACACTCACATGTACACACATAAATTCAGTGTTTCCATGCATGGAAGCCATAATTGAGATGGGTGACCAAGGTTTGTGAGCCTGATAATTCCCTGGGTAAAAGAAGAATTCAGGGCCAGCCTAGTGGTGCAGCAGTTAAGTTTGCATGCTCCTCTTCAGCAGCTGGGGGTTCGCCAGTTTGGATCCCAGGCACGGACCTGCACACCGCTTATCAAGCCATGCTGTGGCAGGCATCCCACATATAAAATAAAGGCAGATGGGCATGGTTGTTAGCTCAAGGCCAATCTTCCTCAGCAAAAAGAGGAGGATTGGCAGCAGATGTTGGCTCATGGCTAATCGTCCTCAAAAAAAAGAATAAGAATCCAAGATGATACTAAAACATTCAGCAAATGGTAGAGTAGAAGAAACAAGGAGTCTAGTACTTCTTAGGTAGGATGAAGGGAGGAGTGCAGATTTAGAAGAATGTTGTAAAAGGAAAGGAAGTGGTTTAACAATATCTCAGCACACAGAAAGAATCATGATGCTTCCAAATGTATTCCTATGTTTCTTATTTGAGAGGATGATGCCTGCTTGCTGTGATAGGAAAGTTGTATATGGTGGAGGATGAGAAGATTAGCAAATCTGTCTTTGATATTTAACTTGAATTGGCAACAGTATTAAGGCCAGAATGGAGTTCAGAAGTGGACAAAGTGTTATGTTTGTATAAAATGGACAGATTATCTCCTACCCCAAATTCCATGAATGATCCTCATTATCCTCTTTCAGATTTTTATCCAGAAAAAGAAAACAATCATCTTTGTTCATTTATCCATTTTTTTAGAAAATGACCTTCTAGGACTGCATCTTTGGCATGTTCTGGGTGGGTGTAAGCATCCTGGGGGTGTTCAACAAATGATGATAAAGAAGCTTAGATGAAAAGCACAAAGTCAGGCAGAAAGTTAATAAGGTCCAATTCAGGATTCTTAATGCCTGAGTTTCCAGCAAAGCTAGATCTCGCTTGCACCACTTTTAAACTTTGTCTAGGTTTTTAAATATATTGGTTTTGTTTTCTTAAAATAATGTTCTCAAGTAGTTCTGTTAAGTAGGGACTTGTAATGCCATCAAGTCTCATTGTGCTGAATTATCATGTGTTGAAATACCAAATATTTTGAAGATATGTACAGTCAAAGGCATGTTTTACTCTATTATCTCTCTCTTGGCTAGGGAAAAAGAGGATTTGCTACAAATAGCAGGATTAGTGGATCACAAAATGAATTACTACTCACTCATGTTAAATCATGAACTTCTCATTACTGTCTTATGGTTTGTCATGCATAACATTTTTGGCAAGGCTGGCCTGAAATTTATGCAAGTTTCCAGTTATTATCATCCACAGGCCTTCGCAGGGCAGTGATGTCAGGTCACTTGATACATTCTTTAAGTTTACAATCAAAGTTCTGTATAATCTATAACTTGCATAGTAATTATTTCTGTAGTCTTCTCAATATATTCTAGAGTCGTGACTTCCAAGAGCTTGGATTGGCTGCATCTACAATAACTGCTTTCTTCAAATCTGCTGGTGCTGCCACTGTTCTCCCAGTCTCAGATAGAAACCCGAAAGCTCTCCTTGACTTGTCTCCTGTCCTTCCACTTCCATTCCGACCACCACCAAGTTACACCAGAAAAGGAATTGTCTTTTCCTCCCTGTTCCCACTACCATAGCCTATGCCAGGCCACATCTCCTCTCTCTTGGCCAATCTAACTTTCTCCAGGCTCTCTCTTTTGAATGACTTCTACATACATTCCTGCCAGAATAATCTTACTAAAGTACCTTTTGTAATACCCTCTAGCAAATCTGACTAGCCAGACCTCAGTGATCTCTACAAACAGGTACCTGCAGGTGCTTTTGGGCACCCTGAGGAGACACAGCTAAATCAGATGCAATAGTAAGGAATGGAATGTCATCATCCAAAGTGTGTTTCCCACAGCACTAGTCCTGCAAGATTCTCCAGGGAAAAAAGAAAAAAACAAGGTTCTATGATTAAATAAATGTGGCAAGCCCTGGACACTATCACTGCCTCTCCCAAAGAGTTACAAAACTCCTTAGTACACTAATGCCTTAGAGGAGTCCTGTGGTAAAGAAATTTATAGGAGCCCTGGGTATGAAACAAAGATTTCCCAATCATCAGGAGAAAAGTGCTGAATGAAACCTTCCAGCTGGGTAAGGTAGCTGAGGGGCTGTTGGAAAAGAAGAGAGGGCTAGGACCAAGGAGTAAGGGATTATCAATATTTAAGCATGGAGTGGAAAAAAGAGTGACCCAAGGGAAAACTAAGATAAACTGATCAGAGATGTACAAAGAAACCCAAAACAAAGTGGAAAAACTGGAGTGGAGGGAGAGGAGAGAATGTCAAGGAGGGATTGGCCAGAAACATCAGAGCCCCAGATGAAAACATTCAAGTGTCCCTGGATTTAGCAGTCAAGAGGTTATTAGGGACATTGGCAAGAGTATTATCAAGGGAATGTTGGAAGCAAGGAGAATTGGAGTGGATTGTGGCTGTGAAGAATTGGAGACAGTACGTGTAGACTAACCTTTTGAGAAATTTGACTGTGAAGTATTGGGAGTAACACAGGAAGGGATAAAGGACGGTTATTTTACTATGAGATTTGAAACTCATCATATGCTGAGGGAAAAGAGCCAAGCAGAGAGGAAAGGTTAAGATACGGGGGAATTGAAGAGAGAGGTGCTTGCTAAGGCTAGATAGGGAGGAGGGGATAAATCACAGGTGAGGTGGAATTAGCAGCAGACAGAAAGAGGGTGACCTTTTCTACTGGGCAGGAAAAAAAGAAGAAAAGACAGGCTAACAGAGATAGAAAGTTGTGGGTGGTGAGAAAGTTATTAATATTCATTGAGGACCTACTCTGTGCCAGGCACATTACCAAATCATTTGCATAGGTTATCTCATTTAATCCCTACAGTAACCATTTAGGATAGGCACTAATATTACCCCACTTTAACAGAGGAAGAAGCTGTAGTATGGAGAGAGAGTATCTTATCGTATAGTGGGGTGAGGATGCAAAATCAGGTAAAAAAAAAAAATCTCTTGCCTAATGAGTACTTTCTCGCAAGGAAGTTCTTCCTTAGTGTTCTCAATTTTTCAGAATGAAATAGGAGAGTGAACCAGGGAGGTGGCAAGGTAAGAGTATCTGAGAAACCAGGTGTTCACGATTGGAATAGCTGCAGAGAAGAACGAGAAAGAGAGCTAACTAAGGACGCAGATGAGAGCCTCGCTAAAGTTGAGGAGCATGCGTTAGTAGAGATTTCAATTCCTATAGTTTGTGACACCCCACTCCCAGACCCCCACCTGCTATGCCGGGGCCTAGATAAGAGGGCAGGGAAAAGACAGGTTGAGACTTGCAGGCTCTTTGAGAAGAGACGCACACATCATCAGAAGTGACCACCAGTAAAGGTGGTTTGCTCTCCTATAGATAGAAGCAAAGGGCTGTCAGGGAACAAAGGTCAGAGCAGGATTCACTCTGATTTAGGGTATTGGAGAAATCTTAGGGTATGAGGGAAACCTAAACTAGGTCTTAGTGTATAAAGGTGAGCAAATTTCAAGCCTTATCTACTGAGAAATGAATTGACAGAGCACAAAAGGAAGAGCAAGTTTGGGAAAAAACCATAAGTTCCATTTTCAGACGTGGATTTTGAGATGCCTACAGTTTTACCATATAGAGATGTTTGGACTTGGAAGTTATCACCTAAAGGTAATAGTTCAAGATTTCACATATCAAGTTGCTGGCACAAAGAGAGAGTGAAAAGATGTCACAAAGCTATCTCACAATTTTGTCACAAATAAGAGCAAAAGCATAATATGGCCATCTGACATATGATCAGAGTTAATACAGTAGCACTCCTAAGCCTCAGAGCAGTGTTTTCTGGCAATGAAACCAAGATGAAAGAGAAGACACCTGGGATACCCTTAGGGCATGGAGTGGGCAGAGAGTTCCAGATGTAACTCTTAGGAGTGAGTAGAAGATTGCAAAAGAGGCCTAGGAAGGATTTAAGTTATGCAGAGGGTGATGGCACCTGGAGGAACTGCAAAAACGAAGTTCACTTCTTTTGCAAGCTTTCCTGGTTTCAGCCTTGCAGGAAATTGTAGCAAAAATATTCTGGGTTCAATAACAAGATCAAGATGATTGAGCAAGGCCCTGAGGTACCAATGCTATCTTCTAACATTTTTTCCTAACCTCTTGTGCTGTCTTCATTGTACTTCACATACTGTGCTCTCCCAATCTCACTGACATTGCCTCACAAATCCCTTCTTACCCTAAAAGTCTATTTTAAATGTAAAGGAACCCAAAAGTAACAAATTTGTAATAGAAAATTATTTTACTGTTTTGTAGTAAGTTCCAAACCCCATGTACGTTTGTGCCTGGTTAAATCTTAGGCTTATATCTCAAAATTCAGATGTGCAGAGGCAACCAAAGAGTGTTTTAGGAACAGCCCCTGGAAGTAAGACTAGGCAAAAGCCGTCCCAACCATGGCTGGCAAGTGTGTAAGGACTTGCTGGTCAGGCACCCCTTCCTTTATCTACACTTACAATTATCCATGAACACAAACCTTTTTCATTGGATACCACTTGCCATAACTAAAAATTAGGTACGTCGATCCAGCCTCAACTCCATCTAAGAGAATACAGCTACCGGAACTCTTAGGTTCTAGTCCCAAACTCATTATTTGCTACCTGTGCTGTTGTAGGCTGGTCAACCTCTTGGAGCCTTATTTCTTCATCTGAAAAACAGGAATAATACCTGCTCCTTTTCTTCACTTGGTGGCACTGAGAATCAAACCAGATAGATATGGGAACATTCTTTCATAAGATGACTATCATGGTACAAAAATAAGGTATTGGTATAGTTATAATAATTTTATTAGTAGTAGTAATGATAATTGTTATTATTAATAACAGTAGTAAATACAAGAAGGAGTTTATTTTCACAAGTCTAATGGCATAACCCTGAGGGCTATATCTATACTAGGATCTTAATGACCACTGAAAGGCCCATCCATCTGGTACATCACTAAGTTCAATAATAGGCAGGGAGAGAGACAGGGAGAAAGGTGGTAAAAAAAAAAAAAAAGAAAAAGTTGGGGGGGAGCCAGCCCTGTGGCACAGTGGTTAAGTTCGGCACACTCTGCTTTGGCAGCCCAGGTTCAGATTCCAGATGCAAACCTATACCTCTAGTCAGCCATGCTGTGGTGGTGACCCACATTTAAGTGGAGGAAGGTTGGCACAGATGCTAGCTCAGGGCTAATATTCCTCAACAAAAAAAAAGAAAGAAAGAAAGAAAGGGAACGGATGAGGAGGAAGAAAGAGCAGATGGACAGAAAAGGGCCAAAGGGAGCAAGAAAAGTAGGACAGATGAGAAGGGAAGGCCTCCTTCACTACCTTTCTTTGGCCTCCTGAAACTCCCTTTATTACAGTTACCAAGAGGTGGCTTTCAGAAAGGATTTTTCCCTAAGAGGTCATTGAAATCATTAACTGAACTGGATAATCTACTAATCCATCGTGTTTTGAATAGGTTCCGGTCTTCACACATGGCCCTTGGAGAAGGAGATACTGAAGAAAACAGTTTTAAGGGCAAAAAATAAGAATTTTAAAAATGAGCAAGGAAATAATCTGGCTCAGTGGTGATCCACTATTTTGCATGAGACCCAACCTGGGGGAAAAATGTTTATGGCTGCATTTTTTTAAACTCTATATGAAATATTTTTCTTTTATTAGGCCCCTTGGGGAAAATGTGTATATTTTTACAATATATATTACCTATCTATTAAATAGAAAAATGTGAGTGAGCAAATTGGCACAGCTTCTTGGGCGTGTAGTTGTTAATATCTGGACAAGGCTGAAAAGTAGCAAAGCAGATGTTTTTATTTTGATTAACAGCACAGGGGAACTGGCATGGTGAGGGTGGTTGGAGTTCAGAAAAGGAGAAGAGGGGAAACAAACAAATGCATCAAATAGTTATTGAAAAATTCAAATTTTCCTCTCTTTGGAAGCAACTCAAATTTCAACTTTTGTGGGATCTCATAGATTTTTTTTGGTGGTGGTGGATGCAGAAAAACACCTTAAAACATACCCAGGCTGACCCATAGAGGAGCAAGACCCATTCCTTCCTTCTTTCTCTGCCTCTCTGTCTCTACATCTCTCTCTCTCACACACACACACACATACATATCATTAATAGTTTCTGAGGCTTATTTTTAATTTATTTTTGTTTCTCATGTATAAAACCCTAAGATTATACTTCCTCTCTTTATGTGTTAATGGAAGAAGGTTTAGGTGCAATGTTAAGGAAGTTAAATTAATAACCATTTACCTGCTAAGTGAAGCAAAAAGTCTGGCCCTGGGATCAATAGTTTATGCTTTCTTGTCATTTGAATTATGTGGGTAAGTGAGGGTATATATATATATATATACATTTACATACATACATACATATATATATATACATATATATGAAAAGCAATAGATTGGTGAAACTGAAGCAAGGCTGCACATTTAGAGAGAGCCAAGACACTTGCCTGAAAATGAAAAGGGAACTGAACTGGCTTCAGCTGAAATCCCAGCAATCATGTCAGACAACACTCTGCCCTTTCAGCTGAAAAAATGAGAAATGGAAGGGCAAAACGAGGGTCCTCCTTGACTGTCCCAAATATCTGTAGGATAATTAACATGCCCGCCACCCTGCTTGATAAGAGCCCCCTGCTCCACTCCGTTTGAATAGAAGGCAGGATCCTTTCAAACAGTAGAAATAGGGGGATAAGGAGATTTTAAATATATATATGTATAATGTTCTTTTCTGATTATAGTAATTCATGAGAAAAAATTTTTTTAATTTTTAAAATTAAGGTTCATTGTAGAAAAATTGGGATGTACAAAAAATGATAAGGAAGAAAATAAAAATAGTTTATAATTCCTCCACCCTGAGTGATGTGATGATATTACGTTGTTGATTTCCTTCCTAGTATTTTTTTTTTTCTTTAATGCTAGACTATCTTTGCTTAGTACAAGAAAAATACTGTCATTTGATGCTTTCATCACTGCTGGACAAGAAATGAATAAAAAATACAAAAGTAAAAGAAACAATAATTGTACCCAGTTGAACTGTGGGAAGCTGTACCAGCCTCCAGAATTAAGTATTCAAAGACAGAAAGCAGTTGTGAGAAACCAGCAGTGTGGAGCGGAAAGAACACACAGAAGATTCTGTCCCAGTACTGTCTGACTTTTACCTCGCTCATGACCTTAGGAACATCATTTTCCTTGTCTAGACTTCATTTTCTTCATCTTTAAAATAGGGGACTGCAGCTCAGCAGTCCATAAATATTATAAGGTACTTTGTCCTGAGCTGGAGACCAGAGATGACAGGCAGGAAATGTCTAGTCTAATCTAGTGGATTTTGCAACTTAGAAGTAAAATTCAGGTAAACTTTTGTGATGTCCCTGAAATGCACCCTGAAACTTAAAAGAAGATAATTTGTAAATTCTTGGTTTAGTCTCGGAGAACCCCACTTTCAAAGCAAATGGAAGCCAGGCTAAATGTTCTGTCAATTCAATTGTCATTATATATTTCCTAAATACCAAAGGCCAGCCTTTCAAAAGTTGGGCAGTAAAAATCTATGCTTACTCCAAACCTTTCTCCTGATCCTTCGAAGTCTCCTCAGCCAGTTTTTCCTTAATCTAGGAATTCAGTGACTTTGAATTTTCTCTTCCATTCATATGAAAATCTTTTGGAAAGTGGTAGATATGAGTCATTTACAGCTTAGTGTGTTTGTCCCAAGGATATTTGTAAAATTTTTATATACAATTATTTAATAAAAGATTTTTCTTCCTGTGGAAGGAATTTCATATATCAATGAGTAGGTAGAAAAGGTGTATTTAGAAGCAAGACAAAAGGATCTTCTTCAGTTCCCTACATTCATACCAGATTTGGGGAGCCTTTGTCCAAGAGTCTTCCAAATTCTGAAATACTCTGGATTATGTCTCTAACATGGGTCGTTCCCCAAACTTCACTAACAAGGACCTCTTCTTCCCTCACCCCTTACTTGGAGCTACATTTGAACATAGTTTTAACTTTTGAACAATTTACAGAAAGACCATCCCAATTACTTTAAGACCTAAAAGAAACATAGTATCAAAGAACCATTTCAGGAGGTGGAGAAGAGATTGTTTGCTTCTTCCTGTTTTTGTAGTGAAGCTGAAAGAATTTAGGGGGGGGTTTCTCAATTTTAATGAATTACAAATTGAATTAACATATTTACAAATAAATGATTCTTCTAGATCAGTACTGTCCAACAGAACTTCTGTGATGATGGAAATGCTCCATAACTGCACTCTCCAATAGGTACCCACTAGCCCTGTGTGGTTATTGTGCACTTGAAATGTGGCACTTGAAATTCAGAAAGTGCATTTTCAATTTTTATTTAATTTTCATTAATTTAAATTTAAATAGCCACATGTGGCTAATGGATACTGTATTAGACAGCACAATTCTAGATGATTCTTTGTGGAAGCTGGTTGGGTGCCAAATACACTATTCTGACCCTGACAAGGGAACTTCACCCAAGATGGATATGTCTTTAGAATTTCAGATCTATTGTAATTACATTAATTGCCAAGTCAAAGGCAGTTGCTATTGACAAATCAAAAACTCTACAGAATTGCCATGGAAACCCTAATGGAGAAACACAGGGCAAACCAGTATATTGCTATTTGACTAGACTCAGATGGGTCTGAGCCTATCCCTCAAAGCAATCCAAATAAAGCCAACTTAATACTTTTATTTTTCCTTAAAATTGTGTCTACTGGGAGTTTTTCATGTTTCTATGTCAACCTTTGTTACAGGATACCTTGAAAAGTTCCCCTGTAACCAAAGATTCCCCTGAAATCACAGTTTGTTCTGACTAATGGAATTAGGAGACGACTATTGTCTGTTGTTCTTAAGCAAGACCTTTGGGCCCCCTCCAAATAGGGAGCTTAAATATCTGTTATATGGAAGGAAAATTATACAGTGTCTAAAAGCCCTTTGTTGAAAATTTGTTTTTTTATAATTATGTGTTTAAGAGCTCTTTGTCAAAAATCCCTCTTTGAGAATTATGCATGCTGACTACTTTGATGTGAGTTTCTATCAAAAAAAAGAAAAGATGAGGGAAAGCTTCCCCATCAGTGTTTCAAATAAATTAAGAAGATTATAATGAGATGTTACCACCGGCCCTTAGTTTCTACCCTGATTGAAACATTAAGGGGATCCAACCATTGCCCCTGTCTCTTTGGGAACAGTTAAGCTTGCCAGGGCCTCAGTTACCTGTTACTTGTAGCCCAAAGCCCATTGAGCTCCACTAGCTGTAGAGGCCACTGTTTGCAAGAGCAGATATTCATGGAGATCCCTGGCCAGCCTCGCCATACCTATCTTATTGCCACATGGAAAGATAAAATTTGTTAGAAGTTATAAAATTATATTTATTTCTAAGATTAAAAAAATATTTTTTTTCCCTGGCTATAAAAGACTAAGGAGCCTGGAAAGGAGGCCTGAGGCTTGGCTGTCGTGAGGGCCCTAGGAGGCCGGGGATGGAGAAACTTAGGTGAACCCAAGTCCTTGGCAAGGCTGCTGTGTTTCCTATGTTGTGAGGAAAGTTGGGAAACTGAGGACTTTAGTGAAGGGAGAATCCTTGTTTTAGACAACAATAGCTGCTGGTATGAATAAAAACCGATGATGGAAATCACTTCCTAGTCAGGAGCCCAGAGAGAGGAATCCACATTTGGATCCTGTCTCAGTTTAAGATTGAAATGTAGCAGAAAAAACTCCCTAATTGCCCTCAATAATTGGCTTGCTTGCTTTTCTTTCCCTACCTAAATCCATATAAGTTTCTGGGCCTTGCTTTCCCTACCACTTTAAACTAAAAATTACACTTACAGCACATGTCATATAATCCCCTTACTTTAAAACTGAGAAAACAAAGACATAGACTCGTCAAGGGTCAACTATTGTTACTAGAACTCCTGGTGCAGAGCTTACTTCATACGCCACAAAGTTCCTGTTTCCACAGCAGTAACCAAGCCCCTATCTGTTCCCTGTTTCCTTCTCCTTTCTGTAATGAAATGATAGGAGCTGGGTGCTCTACATTGTGCTGAGCATGGATAGCCCTCAGGATCTTGGGACAGCCCTGTCTTACACTTTGTTGTACTTATGCTTCAATTCAACAAATATTTACTAAATGACTGCAAGGTCCGAGCCTTGTACTAGGTGTTGCTCCAGCAGATAAGACCCTCAAACACAGTTGCAGCTAAAATTCATTCTAAAGAGTTATTTCATCTCCACCCAAAACAGGAAGCCCTGGGGAACTCGTACCAATATATCTTTCTAACGCAGTACAGCTAATCCATATTCACTCATCTTTCTTTTCTTTCTAGCTGGTTATGGATTTCCTCTTTCCTCTTACATCTTCTTAGCATCCTTGCCTGTTGTCTTTGTTAAAGTTGAACACAAGGTTCTGGGAAAGAAGTGAGAAAGCCTAGCGTGTGACCCCACAAGCCAAATCTTGCACAGTTTCCGTATATGGGGATTAGGAAAAGAATGATTGATTCTTGAAGTTTTGGTCTGACTTTGGGAGGGTGAGGATTCTGGCATGAAGGAAAAGAGAACGTAACTAAAAACAGTGCAGAATAGTTAATATAAAATCTGGTCCCTGCTTACAGAGATAATCGGATCCCTCTCACTGCTATGGAACACACATACAAACACACACTGATCTGGTTAAGCCACGCTCTCACTTCAGATCATGCCCTCCTTCTCCCAACCTTTCTTCTGGACTCTCTCCACTGCTCTGTCTCCACCCTAGTTCAAGTCACCCTCGTTTCTTTGCCCAGACTCTAGGCAGGCTTCAATAACCTGCTGACTGGCATTTCCACACCTATATTTGTCTCATTTTGATCCTTTCTCCATTCTGCACTTAGAATGACCTTTCAAAAATGTGTCGCTTCCTGGTGTGCAAGGGTAATGACCCACATCATGAGTGGGGCCTAGAAGGCCATGCACAAAGAAGCTTTCCTCCACCTCCTTTACCTTCTCACTCTGTGGGCCACCCACACTGGTGCTACCACCAGCCTTGTTTCCCTCTGCCCTCAGCCCTAACCCCAGCCCCTGCACCCCTAGTTTTCCTTCAGAGCTTAGCTCAAATGTCACTTCTTCAAGGACAAATTCCCTAATACGCCAGACTAAGTGAGAGCGCCCATCAGAAGTTCCCTAGCATCTCGCACTTCTTCACAATGCTTATTACAGTTGCAATTAGATAATTAGTTGTTGTTTAAAGACTGTCTCCCTAGTCAGAATATAAATTTAGTGAAGTCAGAGACCGTGGCTGTGTTGTTCACTGCTCTATCTCCAGCATCGATCACAGTGCGCAGCACAAGGGGGGAATCATTAAATATTTGTTGAGTGAATGGCCACACTCATGTTCTAGAGATGCGCGCAGCCCCTCCCAATACACTGGTTCTGGAGCAGAGAGTACCTATTCTGTTCTTACTGTATGCTATTCTTTGAATTTTGATTTCGCTTGATTATTTTTATCCGCTGTGATTTTACACTTTATTTCCAAAAGATGAGAAAGAACTCTTAGATGGAATTGCAGCTGGCAGTTGCAGCCACATCAGTGTTCTCAGAATACACCCTGTCCTTTCCCATTTCCTTTCTATACTGAAACCACCAACACTTTTGGGTGACAAGTCTTGAATTCTGATTCTCAGTCAGCTGAAGTCAGGTCCCTCAAGGATCCCATCACATGCCGCTTTCTCTCTGAAAGCCTATTCTTGTCAGACCTGCTCTTCTCTTGCCAAAGGATTTCATTTTCACCCATGGAGCAGTGATATTCTGGCTTTTTATTATAGTCTTTTGATACCCATCCACCTAACCTAAACTCTGTGCTTTCTGAGGGCAGGTACATTGAACTAATATAGTGCCTAAATCGTCTTTGTATCTCAGCATCTAACACAATGTTAGGTATTTATTAAACTAAATTGATTTTCCCACCAATATAATACCAGAATGACTGGGGCAAAGTCCTTTAGTCTTCTCAGTTCCATTCATCAATTTCATCATTTATTCTCTTTCGCTTTCATAAAGAACTACAGAGAACAGAGACATCCTGTTCTCTTTGCCCTTCCTATGAAAGCTTCCCAAGATTACTGGAGAAGAAGAAAGGAGAGGCTTATAAAAACAGAAAAAAACAAATAATGCCAATAAATGCATACTTTGGGTATGAGGCATGTTTAAAGGCCCAAAGTTCTTCCTCAAATCAAATGATAAGAAGTTTAAAACGCCACAGGCATCTGCTAAACTGGTAACTCAAAAAAAGAAGGAAAAGAAATAGCCCATGTGCTGACAAATGGAACATGCCCTATTGTTAATTCTTAGAAGAAGGACGATGCACATTTTATGCTTTGTAGTGGAAATCATCCTCTCTAATGTGTAAACATCTAAAGTGATATATTCACTGAAAGTAAACATATAGACCTGGAAATTGGGAATTAGGTTCTAATCCCATTTCTGCCCCTATCTAGGAGGGTGACTTGGGCAAATCAGGTTACTATCTATAGTTAGTTGCGTTGCATGTGAGGCTTCATGTTATAGATTTTAAAATAGAAAGCCTGCTAAAGGAACTTCCTTTTATTTAAACTAATCCTCATGGGGGCCAGCCTGGTGGTGTAGTGGTTAAGTTCGCAGGCTCTGCTTCAGCAGCCTGGGGTTCATGGGTTCAGGTGCCAGGTGTGAACCTAGCGCCACTCGTCAGCCATGCTGTGGTGGCATCCCACATACAAAATAGAGGAAGATTGACACAGACGTTAGCTCAGTGACAATCTTCCTCAAGCAAAAAGAGGAAGATTGGCAACAGATATTAGCTCAGGGCCAATCTTCCTTACACAAAAAAATAATAATAAATAAACCTGTCCTCACAGAACCACGTGTGGACTTGGGAAAGGATGCCGTCAGGCCATGACTGTCAGATGAGAAACTGGATTTTGCTATTATCAAAGATGTGATATCTAGGGAAGTAAATCTTTTTCAGATAAAACCTCTTCTTGCCAATTGCCAATTAATTTCCATTCAGGTGTTTCTTTTTTTCTTCAGTTCAACTGGTATTTATTAAAAGCCTACGACTCAGAAGAAATAACATAATATGGCAGAACCATCAATCAGGGAACTTGTTCTGTAGATCTGGCTGTGCCACTACAAGCTTTGTGATCTTAGATGTTATAATGATAGTGACAGTTGTCACTTATGAAATCTACTCTCTGTCGATCAGCATCTGCTCTCTGTGCCTGACACTTTACAGGTGTGATTTCCTTTAATTCTGACAAAACCCTTCGTGATAAGTGTTCTCAGCCTCATTTTACAGGTGACTAAACTGAAGTTCAGCGAAGTTAAGTAACTTGCCCCAGGTCACATAGCTAGTACAGTAAGTGAGATTTCAAAGTCCTTACTTTTTCCACCGACTGAATTCTTTAGACCTCAATTTTTTCCTTCTGTAAAATTAAGGAATTTAATTACGTGACCTCCAGGGATGATATTAAAGAAATTTAACTGATTTGTTGACTTTTTATTGTGGAAAACTTCATATTTGCACAGAGTAGAGAGACTAGCACAATAATCTAAGCTTTTTTTTCAGGGTTTTGGTTTTTTTTTTTTTTGTCGTAAGGGTATATCCCACTAGGGGTCAAATTACACAAATTACTGTGTTTTAATATCACTGAAACTCAAAATATTAAACAACCAGTTGGAACCAATCAGCCCCTACTGTGCCATCATCTGCCCCTTTAGTTGTTGGACTGTGGAGAGGTGGAAGGAGGGCAATGTCTCAGGGCAGCAGCAGTTCACCAACCCCTATAGAATTGTTCCAACATTTTAAAAACTGGGCATACCATACCCTGCATCCTGGCTGGTTTCAAGCCTTGGTATCTTTGAGTTTCCTTCTAGCTCGAACAGGAACCTACAGAGTCACTCAATTGATATACGTTTTCCTGCTTCGTTACCCTATTAGGCTTTATTTATATGTATATCTGAAAATTTAACTATAATACAAATGATTATTTTACATGATTCTAGAATTTGGGCTAATAAGCAACAAAACTGAAATATGAGTTATGACTCTTAGGATATAAAATTAACAATATTTGAAACTAATATGATTACATCCCTAAAACAAAACAAACAAGAAAACCTTAGGTAGAATAAGCGAATTACGAGCACAAACTTGTAGGCCAAGCAGGCCTAAAAATCTATTATCACGGGGCCAGCTGCAGTGTTAGCAGGCTGAGATCAATTAGTAACTATAATGGAAGTTAAATATAATTAATTATACAATTTTCAGCTGTTTTACTTGAGTTCCACTAAAATTACTTAAGAATTACTTACTGTAATGGATGTCAGTGGTACTGCCTTCCCCAGGAGCTCTCTTTCCTGAGAACTGGTCTCCGCCTCTCCTGCTCCCATCCACATGGCTATAGGCAGAACTTTTCTCTACTTACATGACCCCACTCTCCTGGTCACACTTGATGGGTCCAGGGAGAGGCACCTGGCCCAAGCCAGTAGAATCAGAGGCATTCCTCTGGATTTTTCATACTGGAATCAAGAGAGTCGTTTAACATTGTCGTTAAAGGACAGTGACCCAAAGAGCTATTGGTGTCCATGTTTTCTTCTTTGCGGGAAAGTCCTGTCTGCAGTGAGAGCAGATGAAGCTGACATGCAGAGAGGAGCCGAGCCAACTGTCAAACGGAATTTTAATGTCAGTGAAGTTCCTGCATTTGTCCCTGAGGCCCAGCTGCAGGCTGGCCATCTCTTAGGTTTGTTTTTAACTCTTCCTTGGGATCCATAAGCCAATAATTTCTAATTTTTGCCAAAGCTAATTCCAATTAGATTTCTGTCACTTGCTGTCAAAAGAATCCCTACTTCATTAACAAAAGGAAATACACAGAATATATTTTCCGTAAGTAATAGATTTATATTTGAGTAATGTCTGTTTTATTATACCATACGTAAATCTTCTCAGTTCCCCCACTATAAGCAATAAAAAAATTCAGAATCTTAATGGATTTTTGATTACATGATTTTTTTAAACTTAGATTTTCATAGTCTAGGATATGGTGGGTGAAGAAGAACGTAAGTCTGGAAAGGTAAATTGAAATTAGAACACATAGGGCCTTAAATGTCATGTTAAGGAGTTTGGACGTTATCTTGTAGGAAGTGGGGATCCAATTGAAAAGTTTTCAAGCAGGGAAGTGATATGTTTGGATCCTTAGGCTGTTTGGTGTCAACTGAGGAAAAATCTGCTACACCTTAAACAGCAGATATTTATTTGGGCAATTAGAATTGCAATTCAGGAGACACAGATTCAGGCAGAAAAGTAAAATGTGCTCCACGGAAGACAAAGGAGGCAAGGGTTTATAAAGGCAAAAAGAGATAAATTACCCAAGTTGTTTTGCAAAATTTGTGACTGGTGCTGGCAACAACTTTTACTTCTTGCCTATATGTGATTGATTGCTAAGGCCGTCTCTAAGGCAAAAAGATTTTATCTATGGGAGTAAGCATATTTCTTGAAAGGAGGTCAAGATGACAACAGTGAAGCATTGTTCAAAAGTTACAATCCATCTGGGCAGAGACGTGTTGTACGTGCATAAACCCCACTTTAGAAGCCTTGACAGGGGCTGGCCCCGTGCCCCAGTGGTTAAGTTCACGTGCTCCGCTGCAAGGGGCCAGTGTTTCGTTGGTTCGAATCCTGGGCGCGGACATGGCACTGCTCATCAAACCACGCTGAGGCAGCATCCCACATGCCACAACTAGAGGGACCCACAACGAAGAATATACAACTATGTACCGGGGGGCTTTGGGGAGAAAAAGGAAAAAATAAAATCTTAAAAAAAAAAAAGAGAAGCCTTGACATACATTACTCCACTTTGTTATCGCTGTCCAAATTGGATAGGTAATTCTGGTGGCAATGCAGAACTTCAAATAAAATGGGGAAAAGTTGGAAACAGTTTAGTAAGTCCTCATTCTGGAAATCTAATCACTTAAAGACTCTTCCTTATGTCTGAGGCCAAATTCATTGATGAGGGACTCACTGAGGAAAGTTACCCTGAAAATGGTTGGGAGAAGAAAGGATTCAAGCAACATTTCAAAGGTAGGCTTGGCACTACTTACTGACCACTTGGAACACGGAGAATGAAAGTGAGGAAATATAAAGCGACTGTGAATAGATGGCAATACCATCAACACAGGAGAAGGACGAGGAACAGATTTGAGAAAAAGACACCAATCTAACTGAGCATCACCTTTATGATCCATTTTAGCAGGTATGGTGCTATGTCCCCACGTGGCACGCACAGTCTCTGTCATTTCAAAGACAGCCCTAATATGTCGTGGCAGGTTGTTTGTACTTTTTTGGAATTCCTACACAATGTAGGAGGCCAAGGAAATAATTAAACTCTGGAAACTTAGGATTCCTACTTGATATCTGACGAGGAAGGCATTAACTGTGGTTGTGTCATGCTGGTGTGTATTGGCCTGGTAGACGCCTTTGATTTAGATAAAAGAATAATTATAATTAAAAGAATAATTATAGCCAACCTAAAATTTTGTATATCATGCATCATCAAGAATACCATCAGTGGTCGCCCCGTGGCCGAGTGGTCAAGTGGGCAGTCCGCGTCTGTGGCCCAGGATTTTGCCAGTTCAGATCCTGGGTGCAGATATGGCACCACTCATCAGGCCATGCTGGGGCGGCATCCCACATGCCACAGCTGGAAGGACCCACAACTAAAAATATGCAACTGTGTACCGGGGGGCTTTGGGGAGAAAAAGGAAAAATAAAATCTTTAAAAAAAAAAGAATACCATCAACTCATTGTCTACTCTGCTTTCCTCTGCCTTCATGATTAAAGGTAGAGGAATTAAAACTGTATAGTGTGGGGCCGGCCCCATGGCCAAGTGGTTAGGTTCCCCACACTGTGCTTTGGAGGCCCAGGATTTCGCTGGTTCGGATCCTGGGCGTGGACATGGTGCCGCTCCTCAGGCCATGCTGAGGCGGCATCCCACATGCCACAACTGGAAGCACCCACAGCTAAAATATACAACTATGTACTGGGGGGATTGGGGGAGGAAAAGCAGGAAAAAAAAAAGCCTTATATTGAAATAAAATTTAAAAGAAAGTGATAAAGTAATATGAAGCTCAGATTTTTTTTTTTTGTTTATGAGGAAGATTAGCCCTGAGCTAACTGCTGCCAATCCTCCTCTTTTTTGCTGAGGAAGGCTGGCCCTGTGCTAACATCCATACCCATCTTCCTCTACTTTATATGTGGGATGCCTACCACAGCATGGCAGGCCAAGCGGTGCCATCTCGTCACTGGGGATCTGAACTGGTGAACCCCAGGCCGCTGAAGCGGAACGTGTGCACTTAACCACTGTGCCACCAGGCTGGCCCCATGAAGCTCAGATTTTCAAAGTAAATTATTTCTACATTCAAAGCAATTGACCAAAAGGCCCATTTTCACTATACATTCCCTGGAGAACTAAAGAGCTCTTGTCCACCAGATTTACAAAGCAAAATTATCAAATCCTAACAGTGTAACTTGTTCTGTGTTAAAAACAGAATTAGACACAGTCCCAAGTTGCTCACTGCCATTTCAACATTTTTTGAAAAGTGCAAAATTCCAATTTGCGTATGGTGATTTTTCCAAAAGTAAAATCTCAGCAGTTCGTAGACTTGTGAAGTAACTGACAACTTTGTAGTTCTGACAACTCTAATGAGCTGTGGGAAACATTAGTCAAATTCCATTTGGTTTGGTTTAGTTTCCTTATTTTAGCTCTGATCAAGAGAAATATAAAGCAAACTACATATGTAATTTTAAATTTTTTAGTCCACATTAAGAAAGTCAAAAGAAATGTGAAATTAATTTAAATAATATATTTTATTTAACCAAAATTTTCCAAACTATCACTTTAACATGCAATCAATATTTTTAAAACACTGATGAAATGTTACTTTCTTTTTTCATACTAAGTCTTCAAAATCTGGTGTGTATTTTAGACTTACAGCACATCTCCATTCAGATGAACTAAATTTCAAGTGCTCAGTTGCCACATGTGGCTAGTGACTACCATATTGGACTGTGCAGCCTTAGGTAAGGAAGGGTCACAGCTGGATACAACATCTTTCAAAAACTTAAGCTGCCTTTTCCTTAAATTACACAGTTAGTACAATGTGCTTAGCATATTGCTGGAAGGCCATTCCAAGTCTGAGGGGAAAAGTTTATATGATGCAAATTAAAAATATGCATTCAGGGGCCAGCCTGGTGGCGCAGTGGTTAAGTTTGGACGTTCCACTTTGGCAGACTGGGGTTCGCGGGTTCGGATCCCGGGTGCAGACACGGCACCGCTTGGCAAGCCATGCTATGGCAGGCATCCCACATATAAAGTAGAGGAAGATGGGCACAGATGTTAGCTCAGGGCCAGTCTTCCTCAAAAAAAAAAAAAAAAGCATTCAAATATTTAATCATTTTTATTCTAGTGTCTACCCCTGCCATTCTGTTTTCCATGTTTTGAAGAATGGACAATGCTGGTACTTTTCTGTCATGATGAGTTATGGATTAGATAACAGGGAAGAGTCCAATTGCCATTATATGGAATTTATTCCCAGTTACAGAAGTAATGTGCTATTCCAGAGATAGCACTAGTTTAAGAGGCAGACTTGATTTTTTATCCTGGCTATGCCACTAACTGTATGGCCTGGGACAAGTCAAGTCAATTCTTTGCACATTTTCTCATCTTTAAAGTGAGGATGGACTAGATTGGTAGCTTTCTAACCATACTCTGGGGACCCTAGGGACAAGGGAAGAGAGGAGAAAATAAGTGAGATTTTTGCTACACACCTACACACACACACACACACACACCCCACCAGATTCAACCACTTCAGGATCAAGTTTATCTGTTTTATGTATTAATTTTCAATATAAGCACCAAAGCTAATTAAAATTTTAAAGATTATAATGAGGGAATTTAATCATCTTCGCTTTTCTTTTCAACAATATGGGATATAATATTCGCATCTTCTGGCCCATTTCAAGGTCCTTTCCCCTAGCTTTTTCTCCAACTTCCTTGTCACAAATCTTACTTGTCCCAAGTTGCTGGTCAAGTTACCAAACCATTAGCCACTGCTGACTCCAGGCAAACAGAACAAAGTGGTGTGTTATTTCAAGTTCTGCCCATTGTGAGGATTGCCCTTTTCTCTTGTCTTTCTGGTATCTGAGTGACCTGAAAATGCTCGAGCTATCTACTTCAAGCCAGTAAGAGACATCTGTAATCCAGGGTTTTAATTTTTCCTCCTAAATTAATTGGCCATAGTGAATACTCCATGAGGCAATATATGTAAATTAGAGAGGGACAGCAGTCTGACAGGAGTAGGCAACGGGAGAATATGAGCAACTTGCTGATTAAACTTTCTTGCCTTCAGGGCCTGTCCAGGCCTAGTTCTATGTTTACCTTTCAACTTGAGCTGGGAGTCTTAACACCTGGATCGTCGTGAGCAATTAAGATTGCAGTCACTTTGTGTCCCAGGGTTAGATGTTCCACTTGGACCCAGTAACAAAGTTCTAAAATCACAAAGGTTTCAAGTACAATGGTTCATCCCTCACTTTAAAATCAAAGCTAAATATATTCTATATACCGGACCCTTGAAAAATTTCCACTCTCTAGATCTCACGTTTTTTTGAAGGTTTCAAAAATCTATAATACTTTTTACACTTTTGTCCCTGTTTGCCTAGTACTAACAATCTAGTGAGTCCATGTGATGTCCTAGAATGAGGAAATAAGCAAGCTTTCTGCTTAATTGTGGCCCAGAGCCTGAAAGGTGATATAATCCTGTGACAAGAAGGTGAAGCTATACTATTGTCCATACCAGATGAAAGCAAACTATTTCTGCTTCATCGTTCACAATTATCCCAATAAATGGCCTCGTGTCCCTTTGCATGACAGAAGGAAGATTCAAGTAGGCACTTCCTCAAGAGTACCCAGATTTCCTTAAACTGTGTCTGACAACTCATTCATATCTGGAAATTGGATAATGTATCTCTTTTCCAGACCTGAAGGTTTTTTGTTTGTTTACTTCTTTGATATATAAATCAAGTAGGACCTTAGTGGGATGCCCATCCATTTCAGTCCTAGGGACTCCATGACCAGCTAGTCACCTCGAAATACCTATGGGTCAGACAATCCTGATTTTCACACTGACCTTTTCAAGTTAGCCACATGCGAATGTTAAGTGCTGCTACTTGAACCATGCCATTCTGGAATCCTCCTATCTCTTGTAACTCTGTAAGCCAGATTCAACTCTAGCCACTTTCACCATCATCCCTGGTCTACAGAAAACATTCTCCAAAGCACTTTCAAAGATGCTCACCCTCTCCTTATAAATTTGTTTCTCAAGGCCTTTGTAAGAATGTCTTCTGGACCTTTTTGAAAGATACAGTTGAGGTAGGTGGTTGGGTCAGAAATGATAAATCTACTCCAGCATTTCTGTCCCCTGAATTTTTTTAATTTGTTCTTTTGCATTTTACCAAAGAGATTTGCATCTCAACTTCATTTTGCATAGGTCACCATTGTGTCCAGATTTCAATCAACCTTTAGCAGAACAAACAGAATTATCCTCAGCCTCTCCTCTAGAACAGTTAATTCAGAATCTCTTGTGAACCGTGTTTGCAAAATCAGCCCAGTCTAAAATTGTGTCCTCCTCTTCTTCATTCAACATTTTTAAAATCTATTCTAACCCAAATTCCACAGATTAATGAGCAAAGTTCTTTAACTCCTTTGGTGCTTGAGCCGTCTCTTCCTGAATTTCACTTTGTAATTGGCCTCTTGAAGCATACTAGAATTTGACTCTAACTAAAGATCTGGAGATAGTGCAGGATGAGAGAAGGGCGTAAGAGAACTGGCCTCCTCTTATAAGGCAACTCCCTTAAACTAGAGCTCTTCAGTATCTTCAGGCAGAGGAGAAACAGCCTCACAGGCAGAGGGAGATACTGCTTTAGCTGGCAAGGGAGGCTCAGTGGAGTTTGGTGGTGGAAGTTCTCTGGATTCTCCAAATTCTCTCCTGTATAGCATTTTCATTTTAAAAATGTAACTCTTTCTGCATCAGCATCTTAACATATGTTCATATAAGACCCCAGGTAAGGAGGTGAATTCAACTGATTTGCAAGTCAGCAATCAGCAAGAACAAATATTAGCTTATAGTTACCTCAACCCTAGGGTTATGAGAGTTGATTTTAACAAATTCATTGTGGGTTTCATTACATGTTTTAAAATGAGAATCTGGAGATTTCCACTTTTCAATTTCTTCAACTGAAATAGCTAACCTCAGCACACAGCTCTTGCATTCCTCCTACTCTTCATGCTGTTCTATGGCATCAACAGTTAGGTCCTCCACAGTCTTGTCTTCAATGCCCACCTTAGACCTAACATTCACAGGCATTCATTTCTTCAACTGTTTCACCTATGGAAGCCTGTTCCATAGGCTTCCAGCATCCCATCTCTGAATATTAATTGGATTTTTATTATCTTTAAACATAATGAGTCTGGATAACTAGTCTCCTCATTTCCCTAAGAGTCTGTTTTTTGTAACCAACTCCCCATTACCAGTACAAGTCAGGATTCATGGTTGCAAGCATTAGCAACCAACTGTAGGTAGCTTAAACAGAATGGAATTTGTTCAAGGCTACCAAGTAGCTCACAAAATCTATGGGAAAGTTGAAAACCAGGCTCAGGAAACAAATAGGAGCCAAAAGAGGCTGGCAACAAAAGCTTCAGCCAAGGACCTCTGTAGGAACAGTCTGGTTAGAATGCTGCCAGAACTTGGCCAAGAGCTGTTATAAGAAGAGTCTAGGCAGCATGCTGCCAGGGACACTGCCATCACCAGACCTTCTCTTCTCCTGGATTATTGACATCCTCACTCTCTCCGTAAATAACTTTCTGGTCCCTGCACCTTTGCATCACTCCTTCTGGATTCAATGTCAGAATCCCACTGAACAAACCTCAGTCATATGCTCAGGCCCTTGCTGTCTAGAAGAGGGAAGATCTGCCCTTCTTCAGTTTCCATAGTCGGAAAATTGTTGGAATGCTAGGTAAGCAAAACACACACACACACACACACGCGTGCACACATGCACAGTCAAACCACCATACCTGGGTTTGTTTCTGGACTTGCTATTCTGTTTTATTGGTCTGTTTATTTCGTTGCCACCATGATACTGTTTTAATTTGGGCCATTTTATAATTTCTTTTAAAATCTGATAATTCAAATCCCCATCCCCCTCAAAATATTAAAAAAAATTTTCTTGACTCTTCTCAGCTTAACTTTTCTCAATGAATTTCAGAATTCTTTTATCTAGTTTCCAAGAATATCCCATTGGGATTTTGATTGGAATTGTATTATATTTATGCATACATTTGGGGAATAATTTAAAATGTTTATAATGTTGAGTCTTCTTATCCAAGAACATGGTATATCTCTCTATTTAAGTCTTTTGTATTCCTGGGTAGTTATATAGTTGTCTTCACGTAGATTTGGCACACTTCTTACGTTTATGTTTTTGTTGTTAGGGTAGATAGAAATTGTTCCATTTTATTTTCTTTTAAAAGAGTTTTGGGGGCCAGCCCATTAGTGGTTAAGTTCACACGCTCCACTTCGGCAGCCCGTGGTTCACAAGTTTGGATCCCGGGTGCAGACCTATGCACCACTCATCACACCACACTGTGGCAGCATCCTACATACAAAATAGAGGAGGATTGCCATAGATGTTAGCTCAGCAACAATCTTCCTCAAGCTAAAAAGAGGAAGATTGGCAACAGATGTTAGCCCAGGGCCAATCTTCCTCACCAAAAATTTTTTTTAAATTAAATAAATAAATAAATAAAACAGTTTCAAGGCCCTCCTTTTGGCTCAAGCAGAATCTTAACATTTTGTAACTTTACTATGCAAATAACTATGATTCTAATTTCCCTACTAAGCTATATGAATCATTGAGCTAAATTCTTCCTAGGTTTAGCCAGCTTCCATTACTGAATTAAATCTTATATTTTGTAGTATAAATTTGAATTTGAAAGTTAAAAGTAAGGTGTGTTTTTCAGGGGAGTAAATTCAGGAAAAAATAATCAGCAGATTTGGATAAATTGGAGGACGGTGGACACTGCCCTAGTACTACAGTTCCCTCTAGTGGACACAAAGAAACATGGTCCTGTTTACACCAAGAATGACCCCAGTCTCTTCCACAGGCAATTAGAATCTGGAGGGGTTTTAGTGACCAACATCTCTGGCTTCCACATGAGGAAACTGAGGAACAAGAAGCAGAAATGATTGGCCCAAGTTCACATAGCCGACTCAAGGCTAAAATCCAAAATTTCTAACTCTCGTTTTTCTTCCTTTTTTCGCCACTTTCTGTCCTCCTTCCTTCTTTTTTAACACGTACTGTGCACCTGTCAATGAAGTAGGATACTCAGAATACAAATATAAAAAATATTTAGTCTTTGCCTTCAAGTCTAGTTTTCTTTCAAGCCTACTTCTTTTATCCATTCTCTAGGAATGAATTTGTTAGAGAATGACCAAACAACCGTCCAGGAAAGGTTCTCAGTCATCCACAAATTGACTCACAATGTGATTAATTAATTACTGAGATTTGACTGGAAAATACATCTGCAAATGTGGAAATTGCCCTTGACCAGGTTCATGCCATTTCATGAAGAAAGAAGACTACATAGCTACATAACTGTGAATTCTATTGCAAAAAAAGACAATAGGATATTGAAGGTGTTTGTGTGTGCTCACCACCTAATCCCAAACATTATCATTTGTGCGTACTTCATTGAGCAAATCTTTATTGAGGACCTACATGCCAGGCATGTCCTAAGCACTGGGTTTAGTATGGTAAAGAGAACAGACAATGGTCCCATGATTTCTGCTCTCATAAAATTTACAATCTCCTTTTTGCGTGTGTATGTAATTCTCTAAATCCCAGGTAAACTGTTTTTCCCATTTCACTTTGGCAAGTCATATTTTTAGGTTATGGAAATCAGGGAGTATGCAAACATTTTCTAAAATTTCTCTGCTCCACCATAAGGGAAATAAATAATAAGGATTTGGGGCTAGACGGGACCGGAATTGAATCCCAACCCCACCATTTACAAGCTATTAGACAAACTGATTCGCTTCTCTGAGCCCCAGTTGCTTCTATAAAATGAAAATAATATGCATCCCTTGTGAGGGATGATGTTTTATCATTATTCTTATTAATACCTAAACAGAGACATTACTTCTTGAGTCAAAAGCATGAATTATATATACATATTCCTTTCCCTAAAGTGCAAAAAAAAAATTATCAAAGGAGAAGCATTAATATTGTTCACTTAGTTTCACCAAGAATGTCATTTTCCAGAACTGATACAGAAAAATATTCATGGCCATTGACATCTTAATTTTTAAAAAATAAGGTCAAATCCTCTAACAATGGATGCTACTACAACAGCACTTCTTTAAGGCTATTTTCTTCCATGGGTAAACATGGCCTTGCTCCACAGAAACAAAGCCCTGTTATTTCAGTTGTGATAAATAAATTTGCTATGACCATTGTTTATCTATAGAAGGGATCTTTTAGTAAATTGTATCTAAACTTATCACTCCGTCTATTTAATGGTTTGACAAAGGCAAGAATCATGTTTCACTCAGCTCTCGCAGTTCTCCGGACCCAGTGGTACCTTGCATAGAGTTAGAGCATGCTAAATGTGTACTAAGTGAGAAAACCAGCTTATTATGTGTTATTTGACATGTAAGCTGAGAGAGAAAATCCAACCTAAGTTATAGGTAAACTTATTTTGTTTTACCTGGAATTAGCAATTATCAAATCCTACTCCTATAACATTCCTGTTAGAAAAAAAAAAGTAGTTAAATTCCCCAATCTCTACTCAAACCAAAGCAAAGCTTCAAAAATACTTAGACACAGAGCGAAGGAATAGGGCAGCTGCAGGGAGGACTGGTATGTTTGCACAAGGTGTGCATACAGCAGGCCAACATCCTTTCTTTGTTGTAATAGTTCCTAAAGATTGCTCCACACACCAGTCCTATGAAAGCCCAGGTTTTCAAGGTCAAATAAGTTTGGGAAACTTTGCCCAGCATTTTCTTCTCTTGCAAGTTCACAGTGTACATTGGTAAATTAAAGGCTATCAGAAGTCCTGCCTAGAATGAAGGAAACTGCTTAAAACTGTTTTACCTTGCACTCCCCAAATTTATTTGACCAAAGTTTCACCTATAAACATCCTGCAGAACTAGTGGGTTCTATGGAACACACTGACTTGGGAAACTGCCCCGCTGTGTTCAAAGGATCTCTTTATCGTGTTAACTCACAAAAAAAACTCTGCGATTTCATCTCCAAATCCTGCAGGAATGAGAATGTGGTAATTTCCAGCAATGTTTTAACTATGGTAAAATGGCACCACTTTGAAGGTCCCAGAAAATTAACACAATTGAATTTTACTTATGTAAGAAGAGGTCAGTTTGAATCCAGGAGATGGCTCCCCAGCAACACCTGGAATGTTGTCATAAAAACTGATAAACAGATATCCAAATCCTGTTTTGTATCCGGGAGGGACAGAGAGAAAGGGGAAAAAATGTAAAATTATCACAGCCAAATCTCACTGATGTTTCTTACAGTTTTCTTCAAATCGATATACAGTATCCATTTTCCTTTAACTCCATCTTGGAGCTTCCAGTTTATTTTTGCGTGTTTCTAATTCTCCTCTCTAGATGGCAGCACAGATGGAAAAATGCCAGAAAACCTTGGAGTGGGCCACCGTCAACAACAGCAAACAGCTATCAACAGCCCGCCCCCAACTCACCCTTCTTTTTTTTAGAAAAAAACAGAACCTAAGGTATGATGACTGGCACTTAATCGTCTCAAATAGATTTAATCGGTTATACGGGGATGGAAAGAATTAATGACAAACTGGTATCAGTGAATGAGGAAACTGACAACTTAGCAGCAGCTCTCCCATGCTAGTTGTGTTTTCTGTATCTTAAAGATAATGTCATCAATGTTCCTATGTTGTGCAGAGTGCCACTTAGCATGGTTATTTGCATCATTACGCTGGGCATCTGATACAGCCAAACTCCAAGGCACCTGGTTTGCTATAAATATTAGATTCATTTAAGATATATAACGATGCTATTTACTAACCCTTTTGTCAACTGATGCTTTGAACCTGCTGTAAAGTGATCGCACCATGTCACCAGATGCTGCACTGAAGCTGAGGAAGTTAGCATGAAGGTAACACTTCATTAAAAGCATGCAACTTACTGTGAAATTAATAATGCAAGAAAAACGGAGTGGAGCAGACTTAGAAGATCTTTATACTTTACGTCAAATCTCCACTAAGGATTTTTTAAAACCTTATTTTTCATGGTATCATTGAATATCTTTGTTAAACAGTAAAATGGGGTCTAACTAGCAAGATGTTCACAACAAAATCTGCTGACAGGGAGAACATAGGGAAGCTGGCCCCTTCAATGTATGGCATTTCAAGAGCTTACGAGTACTCCAAAGAAAACTAAGTTGTTCATGTGTAATGAACTGGACAAAAGCTAAAATGTGACCTGTGCCTTTTAAACAAACAAAAACGCTCACCATGGGGAGTAAAAATAAATATAGTACAATATAAACCAGCCTGAGGCCAAGTGGATTGTGGTTCATATTTAAGAAAAAATCAGTTTGCAATGTATCAGAGTTCTTTTTAAATTCTCTTTCTCTCTCTCTTTTTTAAATGAAATCAAACATTCCAGGAAATTACTCTAAACACTACATCTTTCCTTGAAGGAGTACCTTTTGATATTCCTTGGGTTGAAATTAGTTAATTCTTTGGTGAGTCAGGCTATCTGCTTTTCCGAAAACAACTTCCGGTGCTCTAAAGTCACTGAATGCTTTTCCCTGGGCTCTAAGTTTAGAGACAAAACCAAGCCCTAAAATGAAGAGGCCAAGAGGCACTGAGATAGTGCAGAATATGAGGGAGTGAAGGAAGCTGGGATAATGAGTGTCACCCAGCCACCGGCCTGCATGTATCTCAGGGGCTATACCATCCCACACCATCCAGAGCTGCAGGCCAGCAGCACTCAGCTCTGAGCTTTTCCCTGGAGTCAAGACTCATCTCACTCCTTCCAGAGACCCAGGAGTCTTGGAGGTATGACACAACCAGGACAAAGCTGAATCCTGAGAGACCTGACCACTTAATTCTCCTGCATGTACGCAGCTGCCAAACCCACCGTGTCTCAGACCCTTGATATCCTTGATGCGTGCCCAAGAGGGAAGTGCTTTCAATGAGTTATCCCCTTATGAACACTCATCCCCAGACTTACTAAGCCTCCCATGCCTCCCTTTCCTCCTAAACTTTTCCTCTGTAACCTCCAGAATCCCATTCCATCATCAACAAAGTCCCTGATACCCCCAGCCTCTTCACTGAACATTCTTTAGCTTTCTAGCTCTAAGAAACTGGCTTTCCCTGTAAGCACACTGTTTCCTCGGCAGCCCTCACAATTGGAGGCTGCTGGGTCAGGCACTTTCTGTCACACACTGCCATTTCCATGGGTCTCAGTTCTCTGCTGTCTGAAACCCTGGCTACATAGCCATTATGTCACACTCTCTACCCCAGCTTTCATCTACTGATTGCCCGGTAATGCCCTTTGTTTATTGAAGACATTGGCAATGGGCCCACAGTATTCCTTTTCATTCCAAATTCTGCCAATAATCTGGCACATTTGGTATGTCATGAGGCATACATGACCTCTCAGTTCCTTGATTTCATCTCTAATTACCTTCTCCATTCTGTTTCAATCACCCAATCCCACGGCCACCCCCAGGCTTTATCATCCAGAAACCACAGCACCTTTGAACCCATAGCTTTCTATTCTAGTTCTTCTCATTTGGTTATTTTCACTCTATCAATTTTCCAAACTTGTTAAGACCTCTAGTCTTTCTGTTTTCTTCTGTCTCCTTATCTATCCTCCATTTGCTGTCTCCTTTTCCTTCTCTACCCAGGAAGGATTCCGTGCTTTGTAATGTTGGCCTCTGGCCCGTGTCCTCAACTCCATTGTCCATTACTCTTCTGTTTCGTCTGCCTGACAAAACTTGGAAACATGTACCTTGAATCTACTTGTCTGATTTGGCCATTCCTTTCCCTGGGCTGCTGGACACTGCTGGAGAAAACCGTGGTCACACAGACTGTGCTGCCCTAAATTCATGCTCAGCAACCTCAAATGGATCTTCATTGCTTCTGCAATCCTACCATATTCCCCTGACCTGCTTGCTTTCTTTCTGAGTCTCCAGAGCGGCTATTTCAAGAATTCTTCTCTCTTTCCAAACCTCCATACTTGCCTTCTTTACCATTCTCTAGAGGTGATTTTATTTCCCACTTATTGGGGTGAGGGGAGGGGTGGTAGAAGCTATGAGTTGCAGGCAGCCTCCTTTTCCGCGCCAACCTGTAAACTTACGTGCATCTTCACCTTCCTCACCTCTTTCCTCAACTTTGCCTCTTAGTATAAAAGATGTTCCCTCTCCCATCAAAGGCCGATCTCTTGGCCCAGCCTCTGGATTCCATCTCCTCCTGACTTTTCGTTGACCTCACTCTCAGTTATTCTTTCTCACTTTATTTATATAGTCAAGCTCTTCCTCTCTGCTGGCTCCTTCCTTCTCAAGTTAAAAAGAACACATTTTGGGGCTGGCCTGGTGGCATGGTGGTTAAGTTCTCACACTCCGCCTCGGCAGCACGGGGTTCTCAGGTTCAGGTCTTGGACACAGACCTACACACCACTTGTCAAGCCGTGCTGTAGCAGCATGCCACATACAAAATAGGGGAAGATTGGCACAGATGTTACCTTAGGGCCAATCTTCCTCACCAAAAAAAAAGAAAGAAAAAAGAAAAAAAAGCTGCATTCCCCTCCATCTACAGCCCTCTCTTCCTTTGCCAGCTAAACTTGGAAAACTTGTCTCTGCTCACCGCTTCAACTTTCCCACCTCCCACTCACTCTCTGAAATTGCTTTCTCCAAGGTAACCAGTGATCTCTCTGTAGCTAAATTCAAGGGACACTTTTCACTTCTGTCTTTATTTGACCTTATGAAGCATTTGCCTTGTCCTCCTTCTTGGTAACTTCTCTTTCCTGTGTGTCTATGACACCATCTACATGCTCCCAGACATCTCTCTCTAGCCCAGACCTTTCTCTTGAGCTTCAGACCCAGATAGCTATCTTCTAGTCTGCACCACCTGTAGGTTCCATGGGCATCTCAAACTTAAACTGCACTCATTTCCTCTTCAAACCTTTACCTCTTCCTGAATTTCCCCTATGAGTGGCAAGCACCACCATGGACTCATTGATGCAACCAGAAACTTGTGTATCATCCTTGACTGCTTTGTTTTTACCACCTCTCATGTCCAATGCAACACCATGAACTCTTTTTTTTTAATGAATTTTTTATTGAGGTGACTGGTTTATAACATTATGCAAATTTCAGGTATACATTATATTTCAATTTCCGTGTAGTACCATGAACTCTTGATTCTGTTTCTCCTATCCTTTTGCTTACTTATCTCCTTCCTCTCTGCCACCATCAAGCCTTACCTAAACCACTGCTCTCCCTGTTTCCATTCTTCCTTTCAAACCGTTTCCCATACAGTAGCCATGTGATTGTAACAAACAAAGAATCTCACAGATACAAGAGTCCCCAAACACTCAGGTACACAAAACTGAAACATCTTCTCCTAGAGTAAATTAAATGTCTGAATCTGAGCCTCCAGCCTTTTTCCTGCCAGACAGCTTAATTTAGATTCTCTCAAGTGAATTCAGTGATTTGTCTGAAACTGAGATTACGTAAGTATTTCAGTTCAGAATTTGATTTCAGAAATTCCTTCCCCTCTTCTTGCCCCTTGCTTGGGTCTCCTTGGACTGGCTGCCCAAGGGAAGTGGAGAAGAATGTGGAGGTCCATGTATGATTGGCTGCATGTTGTGATGGAGTGGGAGCTCTCCATCTAGTCTCATCTGGGGTGGTCCTAATGCTGATGGGAGCTGCTAATGCCATTGTTGTCCATCCTCTGGGCACAGGTACTGCCCAGTGTGCCCTCTAGGTTTTTGGACCCTGCTGGCTCTGATGCGTGGTCCTAGGCTGGCTGGGTACACATGCAGGTCCCATGTAGCTTCATCTCACAGACGGGCAGCCACAACCCCAGCAAGCAATCCAGGAACATCTCTTCATTTTGTCCAGCACATCTCCTTCCAAGTCAGGTCATTTCTTCTCCTCTCCCAGCACAGAGGGGAAAAATCAATTCACGTTTACACATTTGTGTGAATTGTTTAATCTCATTGTTTTGATCTCTGACTAAAAGTGCAGAGCCCTTTGTATGTGAATTTTGTAATGTAGAGTCTGGGTCTCCTCAGCAGCAGACTATCTCTACAATAATTAACATGCTTTCCACTCTACTGACAAAAGAATCTGGTGGTGGTGTGTGTGTGTGTGTGTGTGTGTGTGTGTGTGTTGGTGGGGGTCACAGGGTGCAAGTTGACAGCCCAGAGCCCAAGGAGAGAGCTGAGTAAAGAGAGTACATTCCATTAATACTTCACATATCATCCTGTCACATGCTCTTTCACAATCATAAATCAGATCATTCACCTGCTTAAAGCTGGTCCGTAGCTTCTCATTGCCCTTAGGATAAAGTGTAAACTTTTAAACTTGACTTAAAAGTTAAGATCTGTCCCCAGTTTACCTCTCCCACCTCATTACCCACAATTTTCCCTCTTCTTTCAGTTCCATGGGCTCACCATGCCCTCTCTTACCTCTGGACTTTCTTACATTCCTAGATTTTCTCCAACTTTTCCCTATACGTGTCTAATTCCTGCATATTCCTCAGGTTTCAGATTAAATTCCACCTCCCCAGGGAAGTCCTATTTGACTTCCCTCCTACCCCTGACTTTCATGTGTCCCTTCTATGCACTCCCATAACCTTTTAATGTCATAGCACTTATCGTGTTTTAATTTTTTTAATTTATCTCTCTCCCAGTAGAGTATAAATGCTTTTAAGGCAAGACTGTGTCTGTCTTGATCCCTGTTCACCCTCCAACACCTACATGTGCTCGACACATGGTAGGTGCTCAATAAAGATTTGTCAAGTAAGAAATAAATGAATTAGTGAAGAAGAAATTGAATATGCAAGTCAGATATTAGCTTAGGAAGGATGAGTATAAGGATTATTACCTCTTGAGACTCTAACTAAGGTTAGAGACCAAAATTGGTATTGGCACTAGTCCACATAATTGTGTGATTTTCTTTAATAACTTGGGTTATTAATGGTAATATCCCAAGAAATGGGTGGTGGGAGAAATGGGAGAACATGGGTGGTGAATTGATCCAAGACATGGGATTTTCTGGAAAGATAGGGCAGAAGGATCAAGGGGTAAGGAGATTGATGATGCTATGAAAAAGTGTTCAAAGTAATGGACAATGGCATCTAAGCTCAATAGTTATAAAACTGAGCCAGGATGGTGCTGATAGATTGGCATGAGAGAGAGTACAAGAGGGGTCAATAAACTGGATGTTTTGATGTAGTGAAAACCAAGTAAGAAAACTAGCATACTAAGAAACAGAAGATGTAGTACAGAGAAGGGTCATGCCAGATGCAGTGTTTGCAGGGAGTGGGAAGCCATGGACTACAGGACCTAAGAGGAAAACAAACCCTAGAAAGGAGAGGATTCCCTTATTCCTCTGAAACAAGAGGGAAGGAGAAGAGGAAATGTCTTGTTTAAATATTTCTTAGTAAAGAAGAAACAGAAAGAGGGTGTTCACATTGTAGAATCTTGATTTCTTCCGTTAAGCAAGATGGGAAAGCGATATGCAGCAGGCAGGGTTGGGGTGTGAGGGAAGTAGGAAAGATTTAGAAAAGGAGCTGTGGGGAATGTGGTAGGAACACACCTACCTTGACTGGAAAATCAGAGAATTGCCTGTTAGTAGTACTGAGAGCTCAGCTGGAGCCAGTCAGCTGACATAAGTTTGCATCAGATAGTTAAATTTTCTCCATCAGTATCTTCTGCTTTGGAGCAGAAACAGAAAGCACATGGTGGGTTTCATTCAGGAGTGGGGATTAGGAGGAAGGAATGGATGAAGGACCATGGGGATGAGGGCACCTATCAGGATTGTTGCTGAAACTGTCAGCACTGGTAAAAGGCTGCGGAAGGCAAGCGAGGGCTGCTGGGTCCTTGGCACCATGAGAACAGCAGTGGGTGAAGGAGCAGGGGTCACAATGAGGAGGACAAACAGAAAAGTTCAGTGGCCTTGATAAAAATTACACCAGAATCTTCCAGATATTTTCTTCATAAAGTGAAAAGGTGAATGCCCCTTTAAATCATTAACTAAACTAGCATTCAGAGCTGGGCAGACTCTCCCAGGTTGGGCTGTTCTGCTTTGCCAAGAATTGATAAACTCCTGTGAACCCTCCAGGGCAGGTGAGGCATGATCTATCTTCCCTGTCTGGACAAGCTTGATCTGGCCTCCCTCCTCCTGCTGAAGCAGGCCTGAGGTATGTGCCATAATTCTGTGTCTTAGACTAATTATCACATTCCAGAATGTAGGACTCCTGCTGTTACAGCTTTTAGAGGGCCCTGCTCTGACCTCCCTGTCTGTGTCCCTCCCCACAAGGTGAGGAGACTGTGGGGCCACGGGGATGCACCCATTCAGAACCCACACTGATCCCTTCTAGACCACACTCTAGATACCTTGGACCACTTCAGAATTCCTTGCCCAAATGCTCCAGGCCCACTTTCAAAGGCCTGCCTACACTCCTTCTCAGTCTCATCCTCCCAAGGGCAGACCATGCCGTTGGTAGATGCATTCCTCAGCCTCAAGGAGGCCAAGGGGAGCCTCAGGGATGGGCACAGAGCATGGATGTGTGGCCTGGGATGTTAACACTCGTGCCTGAGAGGCCCTTCTCAGCCAGAGCCAGGAATGAGAAGACAAGGGAGACAACTTCAGCCTGGGGTCCAACTCTCCCCATGCCTCCATGTCCCTGCGCAGAACTCCAAGGAGTCTAAGAATTACACATTCAAGTTTGGCCTTCAGGTCATTAGAAAGATAGAGTTATCAAGTTAGGAAATAGAACATATTTGATTTATAACTTTTACATAGTTAGGCACATGGAATACAGGCCTCCGTTTGTACTCTTGCCCTTGGTCCCACAAATGTTAGGAGCAGTCCTGGATCCTGCAATGTGTTATTTACCTGTTGTGAAGAATAACTCTTCAAAATTATTATTCTAAGTTTATTTAACATATAGTTAGGTCCAAATTGTATCCCAAGATGGCAAAAAATAAAAATTCGTTAAAAGTTCTATTGGGATTTCTAAAAAGTTTTGGTAGCCTAAGACCTTTTCCTGATTTTTGATATAGTTTGATGTTATTTGGTAGAGTGTGTTTCCCTTTTTTATTAATTTCCGTATTTAAGCTGAATTTTCTTTTTTTTTTTAAGATTTTATTTTTCCTCTTTCTCCCCAAAGCCCCCCGGTACATAGTTGTGTGTTATTAGTTGTGGGTCCTTCTAGTTGTGGCATGTGGCGTGCCGCCTCAGCATGGCTTGATGAGTGGTGCCATGTCTGCGCCCAGGATCTGAACCGGCGAAGCCCTGGGCTGCCAAAGTGGAGCACACGAACTTAACCACTCGACCACGGGGCTGGCCCTAAGCTGAATTTTCTTAAAAAAACCTCTTAACCTACTGTGACATTCAAGGTACACAGCTGGGGCTTGTGAATAAGCCCCATCAAATAAATAAACATTGGAACATATCTTCAGTACATCCATCTCAATCTTGAAGATGTTATCACATCTTTTTCGTATGTTCCAGACGCTTACTGATAGATTCAGTCTGACTGATGCTAGATTTGAGGGCTGTCCTGCAAATCCATGCATTATATCTTCATTCCTTCATTATCAGATCTTAATTAAAGGAGTAGAATCAGGTAAAGCTGGAATGTTTAGTCATTATACTATAGAGAAGGGAGGGGAGATAGCCTCTGGATTGCCTGACATGGCCCACTATTCTCATTCCATTCCACTTGCACCTTGACAAGCTCTCTACTACATCTTGAATCTCAGAATGGGAGATGACCTCTTGGGAGAGTCTTTGCTAAGACCCTTCCAATAGCAGGATACATTCTGCCAACAAATCTCAAAGTCTGATTGATGGATATCACGTTGCGAGGTGGGAGGCTCCGTTTCTAAAAGAGTCAGAAGAGAACATTGATGTAGGCTTGAGAAGACCCAAGTTCTTGACTCAGAGCTGTAATGAGATTGTTGCTTAAGTGATACAAGGCAAGTCATTTCACTTTTCTGTTCCAGAGCTTCTACTGCTGTAAAGTGTTTGCGGGGGGGGGGGGGGGGGGGGGGGGGGAGGGGAGGGGCGGCGGGGAGGGAAGGGGAGAGGAGAATTCATTTAGCATACCATTTTACAAAATTACTGAGCTGTGGAACCCTTTCCTTTTGCAGCAATGGGCAAAACTAATATTCTAAGGAACACTGTTTGGAAGAAGTTAGACTAAATCACTGCCTCTCAACAGGCAGGGGGAGTGGAGATTTTGCACCCCCAAGGAACATTTGGCAATGTCTAGAGACATTTTTGGTTGTCACAACTGAGGAGACCGGAGATTCTGCTAAGCATCCTACTATGCATAGGACAGCCCCCACAGCAAAGAATTCTAACCCAAAATGTCGGTAATACTAAGGAGTTAAGAAACCCTGGACTAGATGAACTATCACCCTCTTTCAGCACTAAAATCTGAATGAGGTGGGGGTTTTTTTATTACTATTAAACACACAAAATTTTATTTCTCTTTTACTCAAAGTCAGCTGTGGGCCTGGGTGAATCTCCAAAACAGTTTTTTTCATATGCTCTCTCAGTATTTAAGCTGCTTTGAACTTATAGCAGCTTCCTATCAATATGTGCATCTGTGATTGTCTTGAGAGAGAAAGAGAAAGCATAGAGAATCATGCACTGGATCTTAAATGCTTCTATTGGATGTCTCTTCTACATTTGTTTTTAATAAGCAGCTTTACTGAAATATAAATCATACACAGTTTACTCACTTAAAGTATAAAATTCAGTGGTTTTTAGTATATTCACAGGTTTGTGCGATCATCACCACAATTTTAGCACATTTTCATTACTCCCAAAAGAAACTGTATACTGATTAGCAGTCACTCCCAGCTTTCCCCTAATATCCCACGCCCCAGCCCTAGGCAACCACTAATCTATTTTCTATCTCTATAATATACCTATAGCCAGTATTACATATAAATGGAATCATAAAATATGTGGTCCTTCAAGACTGGCTTCTTTCACTCAGCATAATGTTTTCAAGGTTCATCCATGTTTTAGCATGTACCAGTAATTTCTTTTTCTTGTCGAATAACCTTCTGTTGTATGGGTAAAACACATTTTATTTATCTATTCATCAGTTGATAGAATTTGGCCTGTTTTCACTTTTTAGGTATTATGAATAATGCTGCTGTGAACATTTGTATGCAAGTTTTTGTGTGGATGTATGTTTTCATTTATCTTGGGTTATATACCTAAAAAGGGAATTGCTGGATCATATGGTAACTCTGTGTTTAGCCTTTTGAGAAACTGCCAGACTGTTTTCCTAAATGGCTGCACTATTTTACATTCCACCTAGCAAGGAATGACGGTTCCAATTTCTCCACTTCCTCATCAACACTTGTTGTTATCTGCCTTTTTTATTCTAGCCATCCAGGTGGGTATGAAGTAGTATCTCATTGATTTTGATTGCCATTTTCCTGAAAGTTTATGATATTGACATCTTTTCATGTGCTGATTGGCCATTTGTATATCTTCTTTGGAGAAAAGTCTGTTTAAATCCTTTACCCATTTTTAAATTGGCTTGTTTGTCTTTTCATTATTGAGTTGTAAACGTTTTCTATGTATTCTTCTTCTTCTTCTCCTTCTTCTGCTGCGGCTTCTTCTTCTTTTTTTTTTTTTTTTTTGCTGAGGAAGATTCACCCTGAGCTAACATCTATTGCCAGTCTTCCTCTATTTTGTATGTGGGCTACCACCACAGTGTGGCCGCTGACGAGTAGTATAGTTCTCTGCCTGGGAACCAAACCCGGACTGCCAAAGTGGAGCGTGGCCAAGTTAACCACTAGGCCATGGGGCCAGCCCTTTATGTATTCTAGAAACAAATCTCATATTAGATACATGGTTTGAAATTAGTTTCTCCCATTGCATAGGTTTCTTGCTGGTGTCCTTTGAAGCATAATAGTTTTTAATTTTGATGAAGTCAAATTTATCTGTGTTTTCTTTTGTTGCTTGTGCTTTTGGTGTCATGTCCAAGCAACTGCTGACTAATCTAAGGTCACAAAGATTTATGCCTATGTCTTCTTCCAAAGTTTTATAATTTTAGCTCTTATATTTAGGTCTTTGTTCCATTTTGTGTTCATTTCTGCATTTGCTGTGAGGTAAAAGTCCAACTTTATCTTTTTGCATGTGATGTCCAGTTGTCCCAAACCATTTGTTGAAAAGGTTATTCTTTCCCCATTGGATTATCTTGGAACCCCTGTCAAAAATCAATTGACCATAAGTGTGATGGTGTATGAGTTCTTAAAAACACCTCTTTTCTGACATCTATAATTTCTTTTCTAAAGGGGTAAGTAATTTGTCACATCTCAGGTTCCTATGACTCTTAAATCAAAAACTTCGGAATAGAAGGTACTTTTACAATTATTTTGTTCCCCTAGAGCCATTTAGAAAATTCTGCTTGCGTTCTTTCCCTTTAACGCTATATCACCCAGACAGGAAACAGAAATCTAAGTAAACCGGGACACTGAGGACACACAAAGGATGTCCTTAATCTCTGGGTATGTGTTCTAATTTCCCCTTTTTGTCCTCATTTCTTTTCTTTTATCCTGAAGAGTTATATTAACTTTTTGTAAAATTCGTGGAGATGGATCATCTCCCTAGTGTTTGGGCCTAGGATGTATTTCTTGGCTAAAAGTTCTCTTTACCCCACTTCCACATGTAGAAAGAAATAAAACATGAGACTCTAATCTCACAAGTGAGGCACAAGGCTTATTTCCTCAAATGAGACGAGGGCTTCCGCTGAGAACATGTTTTGGGTTGAGATGGTTTTTTACAAACCCATTTAGCTCCAATTCTAGGCCTTTTTTATTGCTCACTTTATTTTGTTTCCATTTACACTGATGAATAATAGATTTAATTGTGTTCTACCATTTATATCATTAATATTTCCTCTAGGCTTGAGTGCCATGAAGTTCTCCTTTAAACTTGTATGGAGATTAAATTTGGCAGTGATTTAAGATAATTAATTCATATGTCGGTTGTTGGCAAGATCCAGTAATTAAAGTCTACTTTAGAGTAAGTTATTAACTCTTCCATAAAAAAAAGGCACTTTATCAATTTATCAGTTTTAGCTATTTATTCTGGTTGACAGATGAGATAGGGAAGTTATTGATTGTACATAATCACCTCTGTACTTTCACCACTGAACGCTAGGTCAAATGGAAGTCTGGATTGTTCAAGGGCATAGTTTAAATCTAGAATAAACCAGTTCAGGTTGACTGGGGTTGAGGATGCCCTTGGATCTTTACTTTTGTAATACTGTCTCCTGAAATTTTGCAAAGTCCATTTTTGCTCTGTTTAAAATTCTCAAGCTTTTAAACTAAAAACAGCCAAGACCAAGGATTTCAGATTGAGGTCTGAGATAATGATTTGCTTTACTGCTTACGTTTTATTTATTTATTATTTTTTTTTTTTTCAAGATTGGCACCTGAGCTAACATCTGTTGCCAGTCTTTTTTTTTTTCCTTCTTCATCTTCTTCTCCCCAAAGCCCCTCAGTACATAGTTATATATTCTAGTTGTAGGTTCTTCTGGCTCTGCCATGTGGGATGCTCCCTCAGCATGACCTGACGAGCAGTGCTAGGTCGGCACCCAGGATCCAAACCAGTGAAACCCTGGGCCACTGAAGCGGAGTGCATGAACTTAACCACTTAGGCACGGGGCCGGCACCTGCTTATGTTTTATTTTTATAATACTTTAAAAAAATAAAAAAATAAAAAGAACCTTTAGATGCTCTCCTTATGAGCAGACTAGAGGGAGGAATTCTGGTTACGTGTAATGTCTGGGACACAACAAGTGCAGTCCTTTCATTTGCAGATCGAAAGTACTCAAAAGTTTCCATGGCATGATAGCAAGTTTCATTTGTTCTGCTTTGTTTCTTGGCCTGACATCTGGTTACATTTATTCAGTTTGAGGGCACCCCGTAAGGGGCCCTTTGCTTTCTCCTGATTGGCTGGTGATGACTACTACCAAAGTCAGTCCAGGTCTGACTCTTTCATGTGGTCAGTGTGACCACAGTAGTGGTTCCCAAGCCCAGCTGACCATCAGAATTACCTGGGGTGGTTTTCAAAGAGCTTACCAGGCCTCACCCCAAATATACTGAATCTGGATCTCTAGGGTGGAGCCAGTGAATTTGTATGTTTCAAACCTTTCCAAGGTGATTCTGATGTTCAGCCAAGTTTGGGACATGGTCTAGGACTCTCTCTAGGTGTTTGGAGGTCCTATGGGTTTGGCCTTAGGGCATTACCTCTGAGAAACTTGCCAAAAGAGTCTAAAAAGACCAGAGATGCCTATTTGCAGTCTGCCCTTAATGACTATCTACTAACTTGGCAGAGTCCTGTGTTCCTTCTTTGTCTACTCTCACTCCCTCAGGCTGTGCTTGTGACTTATTTGCTCATTCAAGGTGCCCAGCAGTGGCACTGGTGAAAATAAGATAGACTTTGGTCCTGATAAACCTGACATGGACTCTTCGCTCAGCCTCCTCTGTGGGAACCATTTGCCTCATCTGTAAAATGGAGATAATTTTGTCCTCCCAAGGATGTTATGAAGACGAGAAGAATGTATTTATGTAGCACTTAGAACACAGTGCACCCTGCATTAGGCATTTTATTTGTTTGGTTTTATTTGTCCACCTCTATGTATATGTTGAGTTAGTGAAACCTGCTGATCAGTTTTCCCTGATTGTGCCTCCCTGGGTTACTCTGGGCAGTATTTCTCAAAGTAAGGGACACAGACCACCTGCATCTGAATAAGAGGGAGAGAGAACAGATATCTGCTCTTATGCAATTTCACTTTCTGCATTTTTTAACTTTTTATTGAAGTATAACATGCATATAGAAAAGTGTGTTTATTATAAGTGAACAGCTCAGTGAATTTTCATAAACTGAACACACCCATGTAACCAGCTCTCAGATCAAGAAACAGAACGTTACCAGCACCCCAGAAGTCCTCCTCTGCACGTGAACTTTGAGAACCACTCTTACAGGAAGAGCCCATCTGTGGAGCTTTCCTTCGCTACAGTTCTTCTCTCATGGGCCAAATGTGCACGCTGTGTGAGCCCTCCCCAATGTGAGAGACTGGGCCTGTGACCTCACATGCACGTTTAATTGTGATTCGACTTCCTTTGTGAGAAGAGTCACAAAGAATGTTCTATCATCTATATTCCTAGCATCCACCCTAAACTGTTTAAAGTAAATCAATTCAGGTCCTAGCCAAAAAGGAGCGGGGATCAGTCATTGCCTGAAAGCATCAGCTTATTACAACACTCCAGCATTTTCTCACGGAAGGTTGAATGAGGTGGATTCTAGTGTAATTACCATTGTGTAATTGAAAACTAAATCACTCATGACTGCATAGTTTAAATATCCATTTAAATGCTTTCATTTTATTACATTTATTTTTGCAGGACATGCTACCACCAAATAGGCTATTAATTTTTCCTGTGGATTAAAATCTGAATGGGTACATTAAAAACCAGCACAGCTCAAATAGATGCTCTCTTTTTCCAGAGATCATTAGAGAGAGATTTTCTTTTTCTTTAATCCAACTATTCAAATAATTAGATCAGGACCTGTAATAATATAGGTCTTGCCCAAAAGAGATCAGGTTTTCTATGCAATATAATGTAGGCAATATTTTAAACAGAACAAGACCCTGTGATGCTTTTGCCTGTATCTTCTCAAATTTTAACATGTGGACAGATCACCTGGGGGTCTTGTTAAAATGCAGATTCTAATTTGGTGGCTCTTGAGGTCTGAGATTCTGCATGTCTAACAAGCTCTAGATGGTGCTGATGCTGCTGGTCTGAGGACCACACATTGAGGAGCAAGAGTATTCAGAATAAGCACTAACTAGAAGCCTGGATACATGGCTGAGCTGCAGTTTCCTGTTATATACAGACTATTTCTAAGGTCCTTCTAACTGTACAATTCCACAATTCAATAATCTCTTTGCCTATTAACTAACTTTTCTTTAGGCTGCTCATTCTCATTGTTTATAAGCTGTTATCTTAGATATTGTTCTGTATTGGAAGGCCGGGTAAAAACTCTTGCTTATGGCTGAGAAGTTTTATTTTTCAACCTTCTACAAGTCTGCCTCAACCCATGTGAAATTTTGGCAAATAATAACATGATACTGGGCTTGGACCATAAGCTAACGTTGAGTCAGCAATGTAGGGCTTTGGTTAGATAAGCAAGTGTGAACCTGGGAGTATAACCCATAGAAAGGGACAGCTAATCCTACCAGAATACACAATCCTTAAATGAATACTTTATTCAAATATCCACAACTGGGAAGAGCTGCAGGACATGTGAAGAAAAGTTCAAAGAACTGGCATCATTTAGCTTATGAAGAGAGGACAAAGGATGCCTTAAGAATAATTTTTGAATGGCAGCAGAAGCCAGCATATCCTCTGAAGTATATGGCTTTACAGTGCAACAGAATAGATTTAGGTTAGCTCTAAAGCAGAACTTTCTGATGATAATGGTGATTCTAGGTGGGAGGATTACCAATAGTAATTTCCTTTTTTTTTTTAAGATTTTATTTTTTCCTTTTTCTCCCCAAAGCCCCCCAGTACATAGTTGTATATTCTTTGTTGTGGGTCCTTCTAGTTGTGGCATGTGGGACGCTGCCTCAGCGTGGTCTGACGAGCAGTGCCATGTCCGCACCCAGGATTCGAACCAACGAAACACTGGGCCGCCTGCAGCAGAGCGCGTGAACTTAACCACTCGGCCACGGGGCCAGCCCCAGTAATTTCCTTTCCTAAAGACTTAAAACCAAACATAATCCTACTACGTTGCCTGTCAGTTGTGTTATGAATTGATATATCAACTGGGGTTCAGTCCAGGCACCTCTCTATGTATTGAATACAAGGAATTATATGCTTACAAAACCATTAGGAGGGCTGGAAGAACAGAAGTTAGAGGGCTGCCCTTAGGCTTTCAGGTCAGACCACACAGCAACAATCTAGAGGTCAGGAAGCTACAGAGACCACTGCTGACATCACAGCCACTTTTCACCGATGGAGTTGGTGGTAATACAGAGGCACAGAAAGTCTGGCCACTGAAAATCACATCTAATATAGCACTCACATCAACAACTAACAGGGAAAACTAACAGGCAGGGAAAATAGCCTCCATCTTCCTTTTACCTCCAAATTTCACGTCATTATATCTGATTGGCAGAATCTATACAGAATCCTATTTAGCGGGAAAGCCTAAGAATTATAGTTGTTGGGTTGTTGTTGGTTTTTTTTCTTTTTACTATGTCAATTTTTATTGAAGCATAACATACATACAGAAGAATGCACAAATCATAATCAGACAGCTTGATGAATTTTCATAAAGTGAACACATCCGTGAAACCAGCACCCAGATCAGGAGCCAGAAATGACTAGCACACCAGAAGCCCCACTCATGCTCTTTTCTAGCCATTATCCTCCCTGACGGTAATTACGATTTTGGCTTCTAACATCATAAAGCAATTTTGCCTATTTTTGGACCTTATACAAAATGGGATGATATAGTATGTACTCTTTTGTGACTGGCTTTTCTCACGCAACATTATATTTGTGAGATTCATCCATGTTGTGTGTAGCAATAGTATCTTTCATTTTCATTGCTGTATAGTATTCCATTGGATTAATAACAAATTTATGCATTCTACTGCAGATGAACATTTGAGTTGTTTCCAGTTTGGGATTATTACACATAGTGTTACTATGAACATTGGTGCACATATGTATGCATTTCAGGTAGATATATAAGTGCAATTTCTGGCTTACAGGGGATGCATATGTTTAGCTTGAATAGATACTACCAGTTTTCCAAAGTAGTGAATGTGCCACAATCTCACCAAAACTTGATATTTCCCATCTTTAAAATTTTAGCCATTCTATTCAAAGCCTCATTCAATGTATTGAAATCACTCTGTGGTTTTAGTTTTTATTTTTCTGATGTCTAATAAGAGAAGCATGGTTTCATATACATATTGGCCATTTGGATAACCTCTTCCATGCAATGCCTGTTCAAGTCTTTCACTCAATTTTGTATCGGCTTGTCCAACTTTTTCTGGTTCTTTGTAGTTCTTTGTTCTGAATATGCATGCTTTGTTGGGTATATGTATTGGAAATACCTTTTGCCACTCTGTGCCTTGTTTTTTCGCTCCTCTAACAGTGTCTTTTGATGAAGACGTTCATAATTTTGATGTAGTTCATTTTACCAGAGGTTTTCCATTATAGTCCCTTTATTTTGTGTGTGTCCAGTTTGAGAAATCTTTGCCAACTCCAAGGTTGTAAAGATGTTCTGTGTTTTCTTGTGAAAGCTTTATTGGTTTACTCTTCACATTTAGATTTACTATTCATCTGGTATTGATTTTTGTGTATGGTGAAAAGTAGGAAATATAGTTCTGAGCCTTTCAACTCCTGTGATACTGTGGAATGGGGATGGTATATCTATAGAAGGTGGTAAAAATGAATGCTGAATGCCAAGAGAGCTGTTCTAACGCTGTCACTTACCTGAGTTTTTACACTACAAAACAAGTAGCTCCAAACTGTGAATTTTTCTGAACCCCTTTTCAAATGTGATCTGTAACAGCCATTTTCCACATTCCACACTTTCCTAATGGCAATAGTCCAACTCAGGTAGTTGCTTTGTGTCTTCTTTTTTTTTTTTAAAGATTTTATTTTTCCTTTTTCTCCCCAAAGTCCCCCAGTACATAGTTGTGTATTTTTAGTTGTGGGACCTTCTAGTTGTGGCATGTGGAATGCTGTCTCAGCATGGCCTGATGAGTGGTGCCATGTCTGCGCCCAGGATTCGAACTGGTGAAACCTTGGGCTGCCGAAGCAGAACACACGAACCTAACCACTCAGCCATGGGGCCAGCCCCTGCGTCTTCTTTCTTACCTCACCTCTTGGAATGTCATCATTGTTGCAAGAGCACTGTCATCTTTTTCAGAAATTTCAGCAAGAATTGATCTGCTTTCAAATAAATGAAAAGAAGACTAAGGTTAGATTTGGTGGGTAAATGTGAATGTTAGCGTACTTTTAAAGAAATGTGATTTTATTACCTAATCCTTGTTCTAACAGGCTTGAGGAAAATGGGTTCTCCTAAGTGGGTTGAACAAGCTCATTGCCCTACCTCTCCACACTTGTAGACACAACTACGCCTGCATTTTTTTTTGTGAGGAAGATTGTCACTGAGCTAACATCCATGCCAGTCTTCCTCTATTTTGTATGTGGGATGCCACCACAGCATGGCTTGATGAGCTGTGTTGTAGGTCCACACCCAGGATCCGAATCCACAAATCCCAGGCCACTGAAGCGGAGCACATGAACTTAACCACTACGTTACCAGGCCAGCCCCCCCAATTATTTTTGCATGTTGAACAATTAATGTCTCAATTTTATGTAAGGTTTTGTACAAAGGAGGTTTTGAAACAAATTGCCTAGTTTCTCTACAAACCAACTTCCTCCTCTAGAAATTATGGAGTAGCCACTGGAACAATAAAATGTATCTAGAGTAAAATTCTTCTCAACCACCTTGTGCCTGAATCCCTGCTCTTTCCTTAGACATTTGGATATATCCTTTGGTTCCCTAATAATAGTTGAAGTAGGTTGCCAAATATGTCTTTTTTATTATTCAATTCAATTTCTATTTCATGTCCACAAATCTCTGGGCCATTAGAAAAAATACTGCTGGTCATTTTAGGATGTATTTCCAAGCCATACTATGTAGTTTCAGGATCCTATAGAGTGCCGAGGCTTCTGGAATGGGGTGGATATCTTAGCTTGTCCTTAATTAGTTCACAATGACTTGGCCAAGACTAATGCACATTGTAGGGGTCCCATGGCCCCATTATGTCTAGGAGGCTTCTGTTGTTTCTGGGTCACCTTAAAGTTCTGATCATCTGCATATAGGCACCTGACAGCTATTGCTCTTAGGTTCTTCCAATCCTATTTTTCAGGCACTCTTCTAATTACTCTATATTCTTTGTCTTATTTAATTCTCATAATAACCCTCTAGGATAGTTGCTATTATTGTCTACATTTTATGGATGAAGACATTGAGGTTAGGTAATATTCCCAAAGCCCTCGCATCTCATTAGCAGTGAAGCTTTTGCTGTGGATTCTCTTTATTCTTTTGTGTGAATGCTCATTAATAATCCACTGGCCCACCCTTGCTCTGCCTCTCAGATCTTAGACAAACTTCTCATTATCATCTCCACTTGCCTCCAGAATTTATCTTTGCAAAGACCCATCACGACAAGGCATGTCAGTCATCTTAGTTAATCTCCTTATTCAATTCATGAAGCAAATACTTGTAGGCATTGGCTATATGTCCAACACAAGTTTTGAAAACTGAATGGGATAGGAAGCAAAAGTACAAGGGTCCCTTTCATAAGAAACACAAATGGAATTTAACTTAATTAGAAAGAAAAGTAAGTTCTTCAATCACTAACCCATTGACTTGACACTTGGGACTCAGACGTATGAAAAGCTATTGTTGTTTTTGATGGCCTTTCTTCTGGGTCATCTCCCAGAAGTAAGTTTCCTCTTATGCTCATTTGAGAGCTACTGAATCCTAAAGGGCCCACCTCTACCTACTGCCTCCCTCAGGGGTCAGTGGGTTTCAAGCCTCAATTTCCCAATTCTCCAGTACACTCAAGGCTTCCACAGGGGTTAGGATGAGGATGGAATCTTGGGGAAATTGAAAGTGCCATTTCAGAGTCAATATAGTTTTGATAGGTTTTAGGGATGAACCTGGTACCTAACCACTAAATATAAGATTTTTATGGAAAAATACATACATGTCCAAAAACAAAACAATTTTGGAACGTAATCTGGTGGCACTCCTTGATTATGAACCATGTTACATTCTTTGCATTTCTTGGATACCTTAATTTATAAACCTGACCGCTCTAAAGTGGAACTTCTGGTATTTTCTCTATTCTTTACTCTTCCAGACTGAAGTAAATGTTTCTGTCCTGACACCGGTTCTCAATTTGAGCAAATCAGTGCCTCTAGCCGCTTCGAGGAAAACAGAGCTCTCTGGGAGGGATCATTTAAGACCTTACAGCATTGTTTTCCAAAGTTCTAATTACACTTGTTTATCTGGAATCTCCTGAAAATTAATTCCTAATTAGCTGAATGTAAGATGACTTACTGTGGGAACCAGTTTTACTGGAACATTTCTCCCTAGACTTCTGAGACCATGAGTTTAGTCCTAGAGAAGGGAAAAACAGAACCATTTTCTCCACTCCAAACGGAGATCTGCTACAGCAGCCTGGTCAAACAGTCCATGATCCTGAGGGAAAGAAAAATGTCAGGGCTTTGTAAGAAGAAACATAAAATTCCTAACCCCAGAAAGTCATCAGTTCATATTATTGCTTCCTGCTCAGATTAAGAGCAGTTCAGTAGGATGAGACTCCTGAGCACACACCTGCAGGAAGGGGAGGTTGTTGAAATGGAAGATAACCCTAAACTTTGTCTTGAGGAATCTTTAAACCTCCATATACCTCGGTTTTGTTATCTATGAAATGGGGTTGTAAAACCTATTTAAAAGGAATATTATAAGATCACATGAGATATATGAAAGTGCTTTATAAATTTTAAAGCAGTATATACCACCACGGATTTTGAAAATTCGTTTTTGGATTTTCTTTGCTTTTTAACTTAGAAAGTGCCCTGACCAGCCATAATGATCACATTACACATTTTAAAACTATTGCCAAACTTTGGTAGTGGTGGTATGATAGTAGTAATAGCAAGAAAAACATAAAGAGAAGTGTGGTGGGGTGTGGGTGTGCATGCCCATGCGCTGAGTTTTCTTCATGCCCCAAGGAGGTCTGTGAAAGCCATCTAATGTTCAGATGGGAAGGAGCACAGAGCACAGGGGGAATCCACCCAGGTGTCACAGAAGCCACATTAATCTTACTGCCAAAATAACTGTCCATCTCATGTTCATTTTATTGCCTTTTTTAAAACAATAGCCATTTTTATTGCTAATAGTTTTCAAAGACTTGTGGAGATTTTTCTTGCTTCTGTTGAATTGGTTAAGATTTCTTAAGTTAGCTCTTAAGATAAATTTATCTTAAGATAACTCTGTTTTAAGAGATGAGGTAATTCCAATCTGGAAACAAGAATGACCTTGAACAGATGCTGGATTCCACCTCTAAAAAGAAAAAAGGCAGGATGTGTATGGATTCAGTAAGGGTGGAGAAAGGAAAGCTGATAGTGACTCACTCCGGTTTTGGAAAGGAGGAGGATTATGCTTCCATCCTCACAGCCTGGTGCTGGGAACTCCCGCTTTGGAAGATGAGGCAGATCTCAACATGAAAGCGGTTTGAATTAGTGTCCCACCCTACAAAAGAAGCTAAATTTATTGTTAGCTTCTAGACTGCACAGTTAAAATGGAAGAACAGCAAGTACACTCAAAGGCCTTAAAAAATGCACATATCTTTTGGTGAGCATTTCCATTTTAGAAGTCTCTCCTTAGGAAGTAATTAAGCATACAAGCAATGACTGAGCTGCTAGGCTCCTTAAGCTATGTTCATCATATAGAAATAATAAAAGCAGCCTAAGTATCCAAATATAAAAGTTTAGTTAAAGAAATACATCCATATAATGTGTACTATTTATATTTAAAGTAATATTATAGATAAATATTTATCAATATGATATATCTAAAATTTCTTAAGGATAAACACAGGTAACCAACCAATGTGTACTCAATGATTCCATTTTTGTAAAATAAGTAAATGTGTGAATGTAAGTGTAGTTTTAAAAGCTCCTAAAGGGCTTCTGGTTCAAGGTGGTGGACTGAGCATGTGCTTTTGATCACCTCTTGCTCTCCAAATCCCACTAAAATGATTTTAAAACACACACACTCACAAGAACACAGTTTATAAAAGTGCAAAAAGGAACTCCCCCTGGCTTCACCCCCAGCCTGACACTGAGTCTTGCCTCCGTCTTTCGAAGTGAGAAGAATGCTGAGGAGAGAAGAGAATGGGAAGAGATTTTTCCTTCTTATTTTATACTTTCTGTACTATTTGAATTTTTTCATTTGTATGAATGTATTTTTGTAACTTTATAAGTTATTGAAGGATAGATACAAGTATATTAATATAGTAGCATCACACCATGTTGCACTTAAGTTGGTAAGGGCAGAGGGAAAAAGAAAAAGAACAAAGAGGGAAAAGGGAGAAAGAGAGGAGGGGGAGCGAGAGAGAATGTTTTAAATGGTGTGGTGATTTCTGCCTGATCTTCCTTTCAGTTAGCTTGAACGTAACCCAAAGTAAATCTGAAAGAGGTGACGGGAATGTGATGTATTTCTGGCCCATGTGCTTTTCATACTTAGAGTATCTGGTCATACCGAGTGTGATTGTAATGTTAACAGATCCTTTTATTTTTATTTGTCTGTTTACATTTAAACAACATAGCTTTTAATACAACTACATCATTAGGTGCCCAACTGAGGCAGCAACATTCTGTTCCAACACTGAGCGACTTAGGTACTTTCAAGTGTAATTCTCATTCCTCCTTTAAGTTAGAAGTTAATTCCCAAAATGATAGAAAGTCAGCACAGAAATTAGTAATCATTGGTAATATTAAGCTGTTTTTTATTTTCTCCCCCACTCTCTTTAGCTGTATTTTCTACCTGAATGAAGACGAAGTGTTCCTTTTGTAATATAGAAAACCATATTTTTTAAAAAATTTTTAACAATATCTGTAGCTCTCAATCCACCTTCACCTGGCTAGTGGGCACCCAGTGGCTCCTTCTCTTTTCCAAAGGCAACAAGATTCCATGACTTAACTCTATTCTTAGAGCCATCTTCTTTCCTCCTCCTACACTAAATGGAGCGCTTTTTAGTGATGATACCATAGTATCACAATTTTGTATCTTACAAAACCCACTCAATCCCAATCTGTGTCAAATAATATTCATAACCAGCCCCTCAATTGTTTTTCTTTTTCCTCATGTAAAATGCTTCATGAAATTTTAAGAAACTCAAATTTATATTCATCAGTAAGAAATTTTTTTTCAGAATTTGAATTATACTTAGAAAATGTCATTTGTAGCAGATACATTAAATAGGCTACTACTTTTATTATATAAACTTAAAAGTCATCCAGGAAATTTCAGCTAGTGTAGAGAGGGAACTCATATACTGATTAATTTGTGCTTCTGCCTGAAAAATTGAGCAATCAGGGTTGGGCTTTCCCCGAAGAACAACTTTGAAATCCTGAAAGGACTATCAAGCATTTATCTCAGAGGCCTGTGGGGTAACCAAATCCTTTGGATACTTTAGACATTAGAGAGTAGAAAGCAGCTGAGGGCTGCCTACTCTTTAAATTTCCTGTGGAAATCTGTCCAAACTGGTAGACTGACCATGTTGCTGGGTTAATGGCTCCTCTCTGTGGAAAGTGAGACTCCGAGACCGTATGTTCTCTGTGGAGGATAGATACTTGGGTAGATATCTAATTTCAAGTTAGAGATCCAGTTTTAGTTTGTGTGATGCAGAAAAATTTATTTAATCTCCTGGACTCGTTTACTTTTATACACTTAAAATAGGAGTCATACTGTTTGTTTTTTCAAGGTAAATGAGAGGCTCTGTGTGAGTGTACAGTGTGGGAGTCCGAAGATGTAAGAATAAGCTTTAAAACATTTATTAAGAGAAAAGGATAAAACACACCCTGCTACAGCAGAGTTGTTGGGCCTTTTTAGTGTGAGAAGTGGGAGACAAGTGGTTCCTGATGAGCCCAGTGGGAAGCCTGGAAACATCTTCATGTTCCCCTTTAGCATTTTGCAGCTTGTTTACTGGTTAAATTAATACCTGGCAACGAGAATTGCATTTTTCTCACATGGAATTCATCTCTAAGAAAACACGCGCCTGGAAGCTGTCCACAACAATATGCTTGACAAGTTAGAGTGAGCCCGTTGGCAGAGTTGGCATGGATAAACCTTAATCTTTTCTCAGGGCACTGAAGCAAAGGACACAGGAGAGTACCTGTCAGGAGTGTTCAGGTGAATCTCATTCTGCCTGACCGCCCACAGGAGCCTGCCCCACAGCCACCTTCCCTGTCATCTGATGTAGGCCTGCCAAGAGTTCTGTACCGCAAGCTCAGCTGAACCATATCTGGGAAAACCTCTAATAGCTGCAAGTCCAGACAGAAGTTCTGAAAATCCTTTTGGAGGCAAAGATTCGTCTCCTCAGGTCCACTGAGATGCTTGACAATACCCCAACCTGGGCCTCTTTGTTCATCACCTCCAATATCTTGGATGTGCTGCTAAACCACTCACCTGATACACACCCCCAAAGTCACCACAATTTCTCTAGGGCATTCTGTCCATTGTACCATTTTACCCAAAACTCTTAGGTATGCTAAGATTTCCTTTCAGCTTGGGCTGTGCTCAGCAACTCCAATGCTTTCTCACACTAGTCCCGTGCCCCACCCCCACCACACCTGCTGGGTTCGGCCTATCCTGAATCTCCACACCACCCTCACCCACTCCACCCTATCCTACTATCTTGGTTGGATCAGTGTCCACTTGCAGAAGGCCAAAGTGTAAACCCTGCTACAGGGTTGACTGCTACAGTCTGTGCTGCTCATGTTGTTCCTATGATAGACCTTTGACATATTTCTTTGAATCTACAGTATTTGATAATCAAAGAGATGGTGATGGCATATTTTCTGCTGCTCCTCCTTTCTAATTCCTCCTTCTTTCCCTACTTCTGAGATGGGGACTGAATAGAGAGGTACCAAATTGATCTGGAGAGGATGAACTAGATGCGCTTAGATTGCAGAGCCTGGCCTCAGTGGGTAGGAACTGTAATCCTAACCTATCAGTCAAATGGTGAGATCCAATTTTAAACTTTAAGCATCTAAAACAAGAACAGTTATGAAAATACCAATCTTCTTTGAGAGTGAGATCAAATGAGTGAATGGATATGAAATCCCTTCGCCAACTGTAAACTATTTGAAAGAAAAAAATCATGTTAACAGTCATTGCAGCCGATTCTTTTCAAAGGGAAACTGCCAAGACTTTGAGTGAGTGGGAAAGTCACTACTTCTCCCACTTTGGCTTTTCTCCCTGGCCCCACCCCCAAAGTCCCAACACTCAATGCCTTCTATTAGACCCAAATCTCCCACTCCCTGTTCCTCACCCCAGGTTCCCTCACACCCTCCAGCACCAGGGGAAACTTCTCAACTAGCTGTTGATCTCATTATCAGATAGGAGAAATTCACAGTAAGGTGTGAATGAGGATTAATTCTTCTGGAATGCACTTAAATTTTAAAAGAGTTTGATAAGTCACAGGGATGTAATGGACAGCATAGAGAATAGTTAATAATATTATAACTTTGTATGGTGACAGATGGTTACTAGACTTATCGTGGTGATCATTTCATAATGTATTTAAATGTCAAATCACTGTGTTGTACATCTGAAACTAATATAATATTGTATGTCAATTATATTTCAATTAAAAAAAATAAGGGGGCTGGCCAGTGGCATAGTGGTTAAGTTCGCACTCTCCACTTAGGCAGCCCGGGGTTTGCAGGTTCAGATCCCAGGCACAGACCTACATACCGCACATCAAGCCTTGCTCTGGTGGCATCCCACATACAAAATAGAGGAAAAATGGGCATAGATGTGAGCTCAAGGCCAATCTCCCTCAGCAAATAAATAAATTATTTTAAAAAGGGGAAAAAATAGAAGAGTTTGTTAATCAAAAGAATTTTATATTGGGGCCAGCCCTATGGCTGAGTGGTTAAGTTCATGCACTCTGCTTCGGTGGCCTGGGGCTTGTCAGTTCAGATCCTGGGCACAGTCCTTCACACTGCTCATCAGGCCATGCTGTGGCAGCATCTGACGTAGAAGAACTAGAACAATCTACAACTAGGATATATAACTATGTACTGCGGCTTTGGGGAGAAAAAAAAAGAATTTTATATTGATGGAATGATCTGTAGAGAAAAAAGGAAAACTAATTTTTTTTAATGCAGTTTAGTTTATTTTTTCAGATTTTAAATTAATGCATGCATTGGTTGGCAGAAATGTGTTCATATTTTCACCAAGAAATATGTACAAAAATGTTCATAGGCATACTGTTCATAATAGATCCAAACCAGTAAAAATCTGAATGCCTATCAGCAATAGAACAGATAAATTGTAATCTATTCACATAATGGAATACTACACAGCAGTGAGATGAAAGAACTAGAACTTTATGCAACAACATGGGTGACTCTCCCAAATATGATGATGAGTTAAGGAAGCCAAGCACAAATGGGTACACACCACATGATCCATTTATATAAAGTTAAAAATTCGACTTTTAAAAATGATCCATTTATGTAAAGTTAAAAATGAATCTCTGATGTTAGAAGTCAGGATAGTGTTTACCTATTTGGTGGGGAGGTAATAGGGCCAATTAATGGGAGGCACAGGGCCAACTTTGGGATGGTAATAATATTCTGTTCCTTGATCTGAAGACTGGTTACATAGATGTATTGATTTTATGAAAATTCATTGAGCTGTAAACTTTTGTATGCATACATACATAATCAATTTAAAACACACATGTTTTAATGTATAATGTAGAAAATCTAGAATATAGGATATACGTATGGTGCTAAAGGATAGCTTTGAAAAAAGGTAAGATCACGACTCATGTAAATATCAAATGAACACGTCAAAGATTTTATTTAACTTATGATTAATGAGGAAACCATAACATGTTATCACCAGTTCAAATGGATTTGTTTTACAGAGATTTATATTATCCATCAGACAAAATTCATTTGCATTGCATTAATAGGAATCGTTTACATAGGAATAGACAGGAAACATTTGCATTACTATCAGTTTTCTACACTGTAACCTCTTTCTCTACAGAGTTGTGAAATAGGCTAGTCAAAGACAGCGAAAGCAGAAATAACCAGAATGGATGAGCTAGTTTCATCCACTAAATTTCAAAGACTTTCTTACACTAGAGTAAAATTAAAACAATCTGTGGTCCTACTATCCAGGGATCACCTATAATTACAAATACAAATATACAAATTTTGTGCCATATTTTTTAATATCATGTGAGAATTGTCTTGTATCTATAGTAAAAGTGAGCTAACTAAAAAAGCAAAAAACTTACCTGTTTCCATATTGAGTACAGATTTTCCCGTTGTTCCAGAAAACATTTGTTTGCATTTCTGATTATTTCCTTAGCATACTTACTTAGAAGGAAACGTCCTGGATCAAAAGATATGACCATCTTAAGACTCTTGATACATATTGCCAGATGTGGCAGGAATACTTTGGAGCACGTAGCTGGGTTAGGAGGAAGGGAGGAAGGAAAAACCATTCTAGGCTACTTCCTGCCATACTCCAGGAATTACTCCTGCCCATAAGATGTCAGGAGTAAATTGTATGTTTACAGTCTCGAAACTACCCACTAGCTGCCGCCTTCTTTTCCTTTCCTTTTGGACTTCACAGGATTGAGCAAAAACTCAGTCATCAACTGAGGAAAAAGTTCGGGTTGGCAGAGCAAACCACAAAAATCTAAAGTTCAAACATGAATCCAAGACTACAAGAGGCCTCCCTGCACTGATGGCTTCATCTGTGTTAGATTATATATCCCTTGAGGGATTTTCCAGAACAGAACTCAAATCCCACTTCTTCCGTAGGACTTCTTGTGTTCACACATATTTTCTGATCTGTTTTGCCAATCTGGATTTAACATATTCTGTAAGCTACATGTATTGAACCAAAAGACCTGAATTATTCAATAGTGCTTATCAGTTGCCTACTAAGTGCCAGGCACTGTGGTGTGCTAGGCCTGGGGTGAGTGGTAAGCAAAATAGATTTGTTCCTATTCTGTGAGTCCAAAAAGTACCGTTACCATATAACATATAAAATATAACCATATATATGGAATGAACATCATACATTCTAATGTCAGCCTATTTATTGTTTTGTTGTATTTGTTAATTGTTCTCAGGACATAGGTCTTCTCTTTCCAGCTAGATATGATGCTCTTTGAAGGCAGGGGTTATGTCTTCACTTCTCTGGCATCTTCCAAAGTATTGTGCACTTAATAGGGACCCAGGAGAGAGCAAGTGAATTGAAAACTTTTGTGCCTCAAGTCTGCATGGACCAAGCAAGCTATTCCTTCTAGCTCCTCAATTACTCTTAGAATCTCTGTGGGAATAAGTACAAATGATTGGGAAACATGAAATAACTTATTATGTAAGTGATCATTTTACATTTTATACCATCACCAATAGGTGGCACCATCAATTTTGAAATCATATTTTATATTGTTATAGCTCAAAATTATACGTATGGAGTTCATTCAATAAATGTTTATTGGGTAGCTTCTACATGGAAGCTGCCCAGCTGGCTACCACTAACAGAGTGAAAAATAAAAATACTAAAGATGTGCTTTATCTTACTTCCTTTTCCAGTAATTCCCCAAAGGGCATTCCACTTTCAGATTTCATCATTGTTTTATAAAATAACCTCTAAATCTTGGGTAATGACTCAAAAACAAGTTTGTGTGTGTGTGTGTGTGTTCCAACCCAACCTGACATCTTATTTAAAAAGGGGGCAAGGGATGCAAAGTTAAATAAAAAGCAAACCAGAAAAACCTGGGTGGGGCGGTGGTTTAATCTGCACAATTCAATCCAAGTTGGCTTTTATATTAACACAATTTACCACTTCTCAGTGAAAGGAACTTTCTTTCCTTTGGGAAGATAACAGGAGTGTGGTCCAGGCACAGCAGAATTACTTCTACAGCTTCCAAGGCTGCACAGTCCCATCTGGAGATAATAAAAGGTCTCATTCTTCTGTATTTATTTCGAAATGTTCATTCTCTGAAATGACCCGAGGTTGCAAACTGTAGAGCATTTGCCAGCTAAAGAGGATTGCAGCCTGAGTGCTACTTAGAGAGTCTCTAGTCCCCAGGAGAACTCCTCAGAGTTCTAAGAAAGTCTCCTTAGAGTAGAAAAAGTCCCCTTCTGCCCTTCCAGATGGCAAGGTAGGGACAAAAAAGAAACAGGAAGGGGGAAATGGAATTGCAGTGTTTGCATCAAACACCATGTAATAGTCACTGATTACTCACCTATTGATGAGAGAAAGGGAGTATTTGACCAAGTCAGTGCCTATTTTTACTTAGCTTCTTTAAAATGCAATGAATGTTGTTAGGTACATTGGGAGAGGCAAAGATGGAGCCGACAAGGATTTTTGCTGTCCAGGAGCTCCTTGTGTAGTGAGCCACAATAACGTCTTGTGCAGTAGTGGTTAGAAGTGTGGGATCTGGAGCTCTATTCATTTAAACCACTTATGCATTCTTGAGTAAGTTATTTATCCTCTCCATGCCTCAGTTTCCTAACATGCAAAATGGGGAGACTATGTGGTATCTACCTCATAGAGTCATTAGGAGGATTAAATAAATAATACATTAAGATTTTAACAAAGGATGTCTATTGTTATTAATACAGAAACCTTTCATACACGAAGGAAATGTTCAGTGTCATAAGAGAGATCTAGATAAAGAGCTATGAAAACTCAGAGACTGGAGTGATAACTTCTAGTTAGGGGTGCAGGGCCAAGTAAAGCATTCATTGATGGCTTTATGAAAGGGCATCGTAACTGAGTCTTGAAGAATAGTAGGATTTGGAAATGCAGGAATGGGGGAATGCAGGGTACTCCAGGAAGATGGACTAGAAACAAAGGTGATGGGAAAGGAAGTGAGAACGTATGGAGAGTTTGTGGCAGAAATAGTTCAGTTCACTTCAGCTGGTTTGAAGGAAACATGAAGGGAAAATGAACGGTGAAAAATTTAGCTGTAACAATAGGTGGGAGTTATGTGCAATGCATATGTCAGGCAATGGAGTTTGGACTTTATACTTGGGGTAGGAAGCCACCGAAGGTTTTTGAGCAGGAAAGTGGCTTACTCACAACCATGCTTTCAGAACTGAGTTGGCAGCCATGTGTGACATGCATTAGAAGGAAGAGAGATGGGTGTGATAGAAATAGCTGCCATTTGCTGAGTGCTAATGTACCAATCCATTTATCTGATGTGAGTAATGAAGTCAAAGGTGGCGGTGGGAACCAAGAAAGAAGAGAGATGAGATATAGTGTGGTTAGAATTTATTCAATATGACAGGTATTGCATGAGGAAGACAAGACAAAGCAAGAAATCTCTGGCTTGGATGAGTGGGAAGGTAAAAGTAAGAACCTAGCAGGTCTGAGGGGAGAAGCTCAATGAGTTCATTTGTTGACACATTGAGTTTAAAGTAGTGAGACAATGGGGCAGTGATGTCGAGGAGGCAGCTAAAAATGTGAACCTTGAGAGAAAAGCTCAGGGCTGGAAAGATTTTCAGATGCCCTGCAAGCTTATGCCAGATGGTGAAACAGAGTTTGCATGAAATTACCAAGAGAGAGAGTAGAGAGATGAGCAGAGATGACCAAGGATGAGTCCTTGGGGTACACCCATACTGGAGAAAGGGAGAAGGAAGCCAGAAGAGAAACAATCGATGAGAGGAGAAGCCCAGAAGAGCAGCAGATGCCGATGAAAGAGACAATTTCAAGAAAGAGGAGAAAGTCATCAGTTTCAAATGCTACAGAGGAGTTGACAACAGAGAATGAGAAAAAAAGATCTATAGATCTGGCAACTAAATGGCCGTTGGTGATCTTTCAAAGAGCAATTTTACTGGCGTGAAGAGACAACAAGCTGGGTTGTAGGACAGGACAGAGAGAGCAGTTTCTGGAGTCAGGCAGACTTGGATTCAAATCCAAGTTTCCTGCTTATTAATCTCAGGCAAGTGACATGTACAAAGGGAAAAGTGACACACCTTCACACTCCTTTGCAAAGCAGTAAAATCCCCTATCCTCCTCTACTGTTTTCAGAAATTCAAACTAAATTTTAAATGAAGTATAGCAATGAGGCAAAGTTTTAATTTCAAACCACTGCTCCTTCTTGCCCCAACAGCTGAGAATCTCTATGATGCTTAGTTCAATGTGACGAAAAATTGCTCAGGCTCAGAGAAGGGCAAGTGTGGTTGGAGACGATGACTTTGCAGCATAATTGATTCATCAAATTTCACTGTCACTTTAATAGCCTGTGGACAGGAGCAGAGAAATTAGATGGTGTGTCCTATCCAGAGTTGGGGATCAGCAGGATTGGCTGTACAGGAAGGATGATGGAGCCAGGGATTCTGGTCAAAGCCTTGCTAAAATGTCTCCCCATGGAGCCCAAACTCAGAAAGTGCTGTCTAGCCTTGTATTGGTTTTATGGGGCTGCCATAACAAAGTACCACAAACTGAGTGACTTAAGACATTAGAAGTTTGTCCTCTTCCAGTTCTGGAAGCTAGAAGTTCAAAATCAGGGTGTTGGCAGGGTTGGTTCCTTCTGAGGACTGTGGAAGAATCTGTTCCATGCCTCCTTCCTTGCTTCTGGTGATGGCTGGCATTTCTTTCTGGTGATGGCTGGTGTTCCTTGGCTTGTAGATGCATCAATCCAATCTCTGCCTCTGTTTTCACATGGCATTCTCCCTGTATCTCTGTGTCTTCACATAGCCTTCTTCTTATAAGGACACCAGCCATGTTGGATTAAGGGCCCAACCTATTCCAATATGGCCTCATCTTAACTGATTACATCATCAATGACCTTATTTACAAATAAGGTCACATTCTGAGGTACTAGGGGTTAGGAATTCAACGTATGTTTTGGGGAGCGGGGGCCACAATTCAACCAGTAACAGGCCTGATGGCAGGAAAGAGAGTAGTGTGAGTTAGGGGAGAAGGGGAGAAGGGGACTGGTCAGTGCAGAGGAGGTGCGAGTGGAATTTCTCAACACTAGGGGATGGTGGAGGTGCTTTTGGCCTCATATAGTCTGAGTTTGGGGGACTATATTGGTTCATACAAGTTTAATTACACCTCTAGCTTTAGAACATCATTTGTGTGTGTGTGTTTGTGTCTGTGTGTGTGTGTGAGGAAGATTGTCACTGAGCTAACATCCATGCCAGTCTCCCTCTATTTTGTATTTGGGATGCCACTACAGCATGGCTTGGTGATCAGTGTGTAGGTCCATGCCCGGGATCTGAATCCACGAACCCTGGGCTGCTGGAGCACGTGAACTTAACCACTGTGCCACCAGGCCAGCCCCTAGAACAGCATTTTTTTTAACCAACAAGAATTGACTTGGAATATGTGAGTTAGGAGCTTTACTAAAACTCCAGTGTAGGACTTAGTCCTCTGCAGAGGCTTGGGGTGTTAATCTGATTGGAAGTGGGAGGCTAAGGGACTTGTCCTAAAGCCATATTTTATGGGCAGCCCATCATGTTTACATGGTTTGTTGTTATTTGGGGTGACCTGGGGTTGGCAGAGCTGATGGAGATAAGGGAGGCCAGACTCTCAACCAATCCTTGGATGTCCATTGGTCTCTAGCTTATCCTTTCATCTTCCTGACCTTTCAAGTTCTATTGTAACTATATTAACCCAAATGTGTTAGTTAGAGATGGAATCAAGACTGCCTGATTTCCACACTCTCAGACTCACTTGCTGGCTGCATGCTCATCAGTAGGGAGGGCAGTGTGTGAGTTAACTTTTCTAATGTAGCAGTTTGAGCATTTTCAGGCAGCCTGTAGCAGCAGCAGTCTTGCATCATGGTGACACACACCTTTGCTGCCCTCAGAAGAGTAAGAGATTATACACAACACAACAACACAACTTGTGTTACAACACAGATTTTGCAACAACTCACACAAACAACAAGATACACATTAAGTTACGTACCGTAGAATGGCTGTTTCGACGGGGAGGGAGGAGAATGGGAGGCGGTGCAAATAAAATGAGATGATTGCTTGATTAATAGATAAGACAAGAGAGGGGCCTTGCAGAGACCGACAAGGAGAGGGCACTATGGACTAAAGAGTGTGATTAATACAACCTCCTGCACAAAACAAACACCAGCCAGAATATCTGGGTCAGAACTGTGAATCCATCATTCACTAACTTTTTGTAAGTTAGTTAACCTCTCTATCCCTCAGCTCATCATCAGTAAAATGGAGAGAATACTTGCACCTGCCTGATGGGATTATTGTGAGAACGAAATGAATTTGAATGTGTAAAGTGCTGAGAAGAGCACCTAGTACACAGTGGACATTCAACCGTAGGGTTGTGAGAAGTAAGTAAAATAATCCATATAAAATGCTTAGCACAATACCTGAGCCACAGTGTTCAATAGATGTTAGTTAGCTGCTGTTGTCATAGTAATCATCATTATCATCACCATCATTTCTTTACATGGCCAACACCATTCCTTTAGTGAGAGAGAGATAGCTGAAGACTGTTCTGCACAATGGAAGCGCTATGCTTTCTCCTATACGAATTCCTCCATCATTTCCTTTTGTGTAATCTTAGGCAAGTCTCTTAACTTCTTTCAGCATCAGTTTCCCCAAAAAAGCCTTGTCTAATTAAATCTCACTCTTGGCACGTGACTCCTGTGGTGGCTCTAGGATGGAACCCCACACTTAGTCTGTGTTAGTTATTGTGACAAGACCCAAAGCAAAGGCAAGGGGGCCTGACCCTCAGGGAAGTCACACTGGTCTTGGTAGAATTGCCAGACCCCTTTGGCAGACCATGCCCTGAAACATAAGCCCCATCAGCACAGCCCACTTGTGTAGCCCAAATATGGGGTCACTGGGAGCTATTGGTGCCACATGGAACCAGAGGCCTAAACCGAGATGGAATAATCTGGGTCACCTACCGTTGTCTCAGGAATTCTCCTCGTCTTGTTCTGACTCTTTATTTTCTCTTTTGTGTCAGAGTTACCCAGGACTTGCTTTGTGTCAGGTACTGTACTGTTTCTCATGCATTCTCTCATTTGGTCCTCATAACATCCTGTGAGGGTTGTTATCCTCCCCGTTTTATGGATGAGGAAACGAAGGTACAGGGATGTCTAGTAATTTGCCCCAGGTTACACAATTAGTAAGTGGCCAAGTCCAGAGCTGATGCCAAACAGCCTGGCAGCAGAACCCTTGCTACTATACTGCCTCTTGGAAATTCCAAGGCCAATTGGCAGTTTGGATCAAAAATGGAAATTGGATATAATCTTGATCCAACAATTTCACCTTAATGAGTTTATCTGATAGATCTGTTTGACTTGCTGTTTGAATGCTTATAATGGCAAAAGAAAAAAATTGAACATCCATTTGTAGGAGGCTGGTTAAGTAATTTATGCTACATAGTTGCAATGGGGCAGTGCAGACTCATGAAAAAGAATAATACAGATTTGTTGGCATGAGTGTGAAACTATCCCCAAGATATAGTCTTAAGTGAAAAAAACTTTGCACAACTATGTATATACATAACTGTGTATTTAAATTGTTTAAAAAAAAGATTTCAAAACAGTGTATATCGCATGCTATCATTAATATTTTTTTAAAAAGAGATGGACATACACATACAATTGCAGTTTTATCTGCAACAACTATCCATAGAGGCATATGTAAGAAACTGGAACTAGTACTTGTCTCTGATGAGCAGAACTAGAGGACTGGAGATCTTCTGGGGAGGCAAAATTACTTCTCACCCTTTGTACCATTACATATTTTAAATCATAAATGTTTATTGCCTTTTCAAAAAATATTTTTAAAAAGAGGGAGCAAGGAAAGAAAAAGGACTTGTGGGAAGTATGGAGGTTTCAGACCCTCCTCTGACGTTCCAGTTTATTCCAGGGTTTCTGGGGAGCCATGCTTTAGCATCATTTGAGTGCCTGCCTTGTGGCCATTTCTTCACTAAGGACTTTGTGTGCCTTCTCACACTTAAACCTCACAACTATCTATAAGGTCATTTTATTGTACCTCCATCTTACAGATTACTCTCAAGCAGATCTGAGTCTGCAGTGCAACCAGAACAGATCCTCCAGATGTAATCAAAATCTAGAATAGGCCTCCCCACCACTATCCCATCCCCATTCCATTTAGTTATTAAGGATGCTGAGGGTCTTATAGAGCAGTGGTTCTTAAAATGTGGTCTCCAGACCAGCCACATCATTATCACCTGGAAACTTATTAGAAATGCAAATTCTCAGGCCCCATCCCAGACCCATTGAATCACAAACTCTGCTGGCAGGACCCAGGTATCTGTAGTTTAACAAGCCCTCCAGGTGATTCTGATACATGTTAAAATTTGAGAACCACCATCCTAGGCCAATGGCTTCACCTGGGAAACATTAAAAAACACCAATACCTCAGTCTCACCCCACCCTAGAGTCCTGATTTAATTGGTTCAGGATGTGGCCTTGGCATGGATTTTTCAAAGCTCCCCAGGTGATTGAAACCCCTGTGACCTAGACCTTTGGAAGCAGCCACTTGCATCTGGGAATAGCTAGTGGCACACTTATGGCATAAAATGAAGCGGCAGGCACTAGCAAATATGTAAGAACATCACAACTTTCCAGTTTTCAGTCCTATCCTCTCCCCAAATCCAGTACCTAACCCAGGAGGCAGAGCCATGGGTGGGGAGTGTTCTTTGGCTAAGCAGGTATGAGCTTATTAATTTGAGCACTTTAGTAGTGTTACTTACTTTAAGCCTATAAATTCAATTTTTAGTGAATGTTAAGAAGACGCAGGAGAAAAAACATCAAATTACCCACAAAATAATAGAGAAAATGAGATCTATAAATGGCATAGTAAAAGGCTAATATTACCAGCTCACTATTTTATGGACATATTTTGTACTGAAGGTCACATCATATCATATGGCTCATCTCCAGCAAAATATGTGTTTAATCAATGTTTGTCTAATGAATCCACTAATCAGTAAATGAATGAATGGATGTCCTTGAAGGAGAAGCTAATTCTGTCTTTGGCATCCACTGCCCAACTTACTACCACTGCTGTTCTTAGAGTGGAGCATGGGGGACGAAAGTCCATTGACAATGAATGTGCTAGGATCAGGTGCTAGAGCTGAATGTCACCTGAGGGAGGCTATAAACGCAGATGGAGGCAGGAAGGAGAAAGCAGATGTGGTGGTCCTTAAAACCAGCGTAGGGGAGGAAGACATTTCCTCTACACACTCTGGATCCTTCTGGCCAGACAACAAATTAAATTCATATGAGACAGAATAACAGGAGAAAATTAAACAAAACTTTATAAGATGTATACATGGGAGAGGCTCAGGAAAACTGAGCAACTCGCCAAAATGCTGGAAGTTCTCACCTTAAATACCATCCTCAGCTAAAGACAAAGGAGGATATTGCGGGTGGGGGGAGTCAGTTATGGGAGGATACCAGAAAAGCACAGTAAACAAGGGTAAGGTTATTATGCAGATTTAAATCCTTGCCTTCCACTTTGAAAAGAGTTTCTAGAGATAAGGTCATCCCCCCTTCTTCCTGGGACAGAGAGGGAGACACATTTACAGATGGAGATTTCCTTTACAAAGGTAAATGTCTCTTAACAAAGGGTAAGTAAATTCTACTTTTCAGAGTTTCTCTCATGTCTGCAGTTTTTAAAAGAAACCAGCCCCAAATAATCCTCATGCCAAAGAGAGGTATCTTTGGGTGGCCAATTCCAGTCCCCCACACTAGCAACCAAATATTTCCTAGTCTCCTCCCCTGGATATAGTGGGCATGGCACATCCCCACCCCTTGAAGTTCTCTTTGACCATGTGACTTGCTTGGGTCACTGAGAAGATCAGAAGTGTTGTGTTTTGCCTCTATACAGAAGCTTTAAGAGCCAGGGTGTGATTTGTCCTACTTCTCTGTAGGGTGACCAACCTTCCTGGTTTGCCTGAGATTAAGGAGTTTCCTAAAGTGTGGAAGTTTCAGTGCTAAAATTAGGACAGTTCCAGGCATCAACATTTCAGGCAACAATCATTCCATCGGCTTAGGTCCAGGAGTGAGGGCAATTGGAAGCAGAGCCCCCATCAGACCAGAGACTCAGAGCACTGAAATAACTTGCCTGTGGACACACCACTAGTTCGATCAGAGATAGGTTCCAGATCCCATCTGTCCGACTTCAGAGTCCATAGTTGTGCACCACTCCATCCGACTATAGGTAGTCTCTATTGCAGGTATCTTTTTTTATTTTGTTTTCAACTTTGGACACTCTGGTCCACAAAGGTAGGTGGGAATACCAGCTTTCCTAAATTCATTGAATGACATTCATTCCACAAACAATTATTGTGCCCTACTATATTAAAGGCTTTGTGCCCAAGATGGGCTACACAAAGATGAAGAAATGGTATGATTGCTTCCCTTAAGAAATGTAAAATGTGGGGCCGGCCTGGTGGCATAGCAAAGTTCATACGCTCCACTTGGGCAGCCTGGTGTTCGCTGGTTCAGATCCTGGGCATGGACCTATGCACTGCTTATCAAGCCATGCTGTGATAGGCGTCCCACATATAAAGTAGAGGAAGATGGGCACAGATGTTAGCTCAGGTACAATCTTCCTCAGCAAAAAGAGGAGGATTGGCAGCAGATGTTAGCTCAGGGCTAATCTTCCTCAAAAAAATAATAAATAAAAACAAAAAAACCCTGAGACTCCTTTTAAAAAAAAAAGAAAAAAGAAACACAAAATGTAGAAGGGAGATAGACATGTACATGGCTACCTAAATCACAAGGCAGAGTTGATAAATTTTAGATACCTTTCTGTACTTAGCAAATTTACCACAATAAGCACATATTAGTTTTATGATTTTAAAAGCATTTATTTTAGAAAGCAACAATTAAAAACAGTTAAAGTGTCTTCATTCTTCAGGTTAGCAATTCTCAGTACAATAATAAAAACAATAACAGTAATAGAGAAAGTTTATTAATGCTTTCTTTTTCTGAAGGTCAGTACCATTTATTCAAAGATGATGATACAGCTACATTTACTGGCCTTCAGTAAGATGGGAGCTTTGAGATTTCCTTCAATTGTGCTGACAGATTTCCCATTGTATTTATGGTTCCTCATTCACCCTGTGTGACTGATGGCCCAAGTCTGCATGCCCACTGGACAGGATTCTCTGCCATGGGTCAAAGCTAACTCGTGCTGGAGGGAAGTGTTTGTTAAGAAACGAAGCGATCAGCCTTCCCTAGGGATCCTTCTCACTGGTCCAAAGACATTAGAATAAAGCCTTACCCAGAGAGGGAGTGGTGACCAGGCATGTGGCAGAGGAAGTTTGAAGCCCAAGACCTCAAAGATAACTGGGCTCTCTTGCCAGCCCTGGACAAAGAGAGTGTGGTTTCTGGGGAAAGCATCATTGTCCTGCTGCCTGGAGTTGGACAGCCTCCAGGGCTGCAGTGAGGTTTTGGTCTCTGAGTACAGTCAAGAGTACCAGCTGCTCTGGTGGTGTGAGCAGAAGTTAAGCTGCAAATGTGTGCACATTGGAACTGTTTTGGGAATGGAGGTAGCAGTAAGCAAACACTGAAAACCTACTGACTTGAGATGTTTTGTAACAGCTGTGCTCCCTAGAGAACGGGTTTCCTCATTGCCTGAATCCAAGAGCATCTCCTGGGTCCTCCCTGTTAGAACGCTGAGCATCCATGGAGAGTTTGAGCCGAGGAAGGAGGGGGCTGTCTCCCAGCTAAGACCGGGCAGCAAGGTAAAACCCCCAGCAGCTGTGATGAAGTTGTGCAGAGGACCAGGTGAGAGATCTGTCAGCTCCAGGTGAGAGGTTTCTCCCAGGTTTATAGGTGAATGTGCTTCCACTGAGCAAGCCATAGACTTCAATGTCATTGTAACTTGTGCTTGTGACATCTTTGCCCAAGAACAGCACAAATTGAACTTTTATATTCTTCAAAATATAGAAGGAAAGATATAGACTAAGCCATTTCTTCATGCCTTGAGACATCTCATAATATATATATATACATACATGATATGTATAAATACATTATAATAATGTGTTATCCTATTATTATAGTACTATGCTAGTCAGGATAGGCTAGATAGTCTGCATTAACACATAACCCTAAAATATTATTGACTTAACATAATAAAAGTTTGCACCTTACATCACAATCCAAGGTAAGTAGGGGGATCTCCTGGGCAGCTCCTTCAAGCGGCAACTTTGGAATTCAGGCTCCTCTCATCTTAAAACACCATCAACTTCAACTTTGGTTTCAAGAGTTGCCACAGAGGGAAAAGGGAGTACCTATAAAACCACACAGTGGAATTTGTGGCTAGGTCTACAAGTGCTGTCAGTGACTTCCCAATCACATGGATCCATCCTAACTGCAGGGGAGGCGGGGACATGTTGTCTTTTGTGTGCCAGGAAGATAACATGAAATTGACGAGTATCTAGCCAGTCTTTCCTACAAGTTCCTAATTATGCTTTGCATTTGATACAATTCACGCTACCTCCTTGCCTTGCACTGTATTCTGTGACTTCCACATGCAGCATCCCATCCCTCACAACAGCACTTTGAGTTGTCAGGACAGGTGTTACTACACACATCTTATAGATTGAGGACTTAGAGACCCAGAGCAGTTAGTTACATGACTTGTCCAGGTCACATACTACTAAGTGGCAGAGCTCTCTCTCAAGTTAGTGATCTCTCTACTACACCACACTGTATTCCCCAGAAGCTCAAATTAGATCAGGCACAGATCTCAGTATATAAACGCAAGTGTGCAAGAAATGTATCTTTATTCTACTCTAAATCAACTTAATTTATCTTTTAAGCCCCTACTCTATTTTGGAAGGTGTCAGCAATGACTTCCATCATTTGGGTATTTCTCCAGCTGTGAGGGTGTCTCTAAGTTTGGGGTGGGACGTGGTGGGGGTGCAGGGGTTAGTGCCAAAGTATTGGGAGATCCATTTGTTCAAGTCAGCCCTTTGAGGAGGCACCAACCAAGATGTCTGCAGTTCCTTCCAGTCTGCCTACTGATGCTAATGCCTCTCTGCCTCCTTCCTGTTTACATGACCCGTTTGTGTGTAGCAGCTTCCCTGCTTCTTTGGGGCCACTCCAGGGTCTGGAAAGTTCTGTAGGCCCACACCACGCAGCCATTCTTCTCCCCAGGCTTGCTGCCTTCCTGAGGTAGAAGAGTCAAGTAGGAGGGAAGGACCCAGCCAGGCCTTTGCTCTCTGGCTTTCCTCCACATCTCTCCCCACCCCAATGAAGGGAAGTATTTCTAGTCTTCCAGGAAAGCCCAATTCTCCTCAAATCTTTTTCTTCTAAATACTTTGGCTGTACCCCAAATCCTCTCCAGTCCTCCAAGGTCTTTTGTAACACAAAACACAACTCACAGAAGTTTTTTGTTCTTGTTTTGTTTTTTATCTTGTCACATCACTCCCTCACCTTGAGGCAATGAGACAAGGGCCTGCCGTCCAAGGCATGAAAGAGGGGATAGGGGAGTCCCAAGAAAAAAACCATTTCTCAATCACTTGTGTATCACATTTAACTTCACCAGGTTCTTGTGAGATGAAGTCTCTGTGTCATTTTCCTGAAACTAACAGTGAGGAGAAGAGGCATTGATGGGAGTTCTTATATTTGGGAACTGGCAGGTTAAGCCCCTTTCTGCCTGATTGGTCTTTAAGTATACCATTCCCTCTCCCCTACCTCAATCCCTATGCTCCACCCCTGATAGCTGGATCCTACAATCTTGGTGATCAAGTTTCCACTTAAGAACTGGGGATCTTGTCTTCTCAGGGGAAGACCCCCCGGCTGTGAAAGCCTGTCCATAGATGGTTTCCCAGTCTTCTAAATGTGGAGAAGGAGATTTGTTTTTCTTGGTGTTTAAGTGTTTATCGCTTCCCCTACCTCAGTTATGAGCGCACACCCTAGAGTAAATCTGCCCCAGAGGGACGTGTTATTGTACAGTATATCGACAGTGATGAAGGAAAAAGGAAGCATTAAGATGGCTTAAGTGGAAAGAGCACATACTACTTGTAAGAGCTGAAGAACTCAGACCAAGTGACAGGCAAAGAGATGCTGTGTTAAAGCAAAACATCGTTTAAAAAGATCTGACTTGTACGAAATGCCATTTGCAAAGTGGATTTTAAAATCATTCCAAAGCACGTTAGGCTTTCACAAGATGTTTGTTTTAAACAGTACAGTTGGCTTTTGGTCAAAAAATGAAGTTTCGGTAATGCACAGTAACAATTGTAGTATAATTATTGGCCACAAAATACCAGGCGCCCAGCCAAGCCTTTCCTACCCATTTAAGAGAGCCAAGACAAGCAAAAAGGCCCTGCCTAGCCATACCCAGAAGCTCCAAAGCTCAGCCTTTGTCACCAGGAAGGAATTAATTCAAAGAGCAAAGCCATTATGAGGCACAACCAGGCATTCTGTTGTAAACACCTTTTGTTAATACATGTTGAGAGCTGAACTTCCTCACATTTGAAAGAGGCCTGCTTGAGAGAGAATTTAAACCACGCCAGGTTTGAGATTGTTTTCTTTTCTTTTTTAGATTTCTGACATCATATCTCTGGGATTCACACAGTAGGGCAGTGCTGGCCTTGGAGCCAGAGCCTCCTCCAGTTGTCATTTGACCTAAGGATGGTAGTTCCTTGTTCTTCTGTGAACAGATGGCTTTAGCGTCAAGGGAATGAACCTGCAAAGAACGGACAAAACACAGGGGCGTTATAGGGAAGAAACATATTAAGAGATCTAAAGACACACTTCCTCATTATACATAAGGAAGCTATTTCCTAGATTCCTTGAGCTATAAAAGGCCAAGTGAATTTGCTTAAGTTAATAAATTTTATTTAATTATGATGATAATACCACAGCAAAATGTTTTCTGTTTCCTCTCTTTTTATTGCTTCCTGTTAGCTATTGAGAGAAGAAATATACTTTTTTATACTCTGATAATGATGAGGCTATCTCACTTGTTTTGTATGTGCTTCACAATGTATGTGTGTGTGTGTGTCTATAATTAAGTTGAATAAGATGGCTGCATTGTGTGGCTGCTACAAACACAGATGTAAGGCTAAAGATGGGGTCCAATTTTGTTAGAGTAAAACCCCATCATAAAAGTCCTTCATTGGGGCCAGGCTGGTGGTGTAGTGGTTAAGTTCGTCTGCTCCATTTCAGCAGCCCAGGGTTCATAGGTTCAGATCCTGGGCATGGACTTAGCACTGCTGTCAAGCCATGCTGTGGCAGCATCCCACATAAAGTGGAGGAAGATTGGCACAGATGTTAGCTCAGCGACAGTCTTCCTCAAGCAAAAAAGAGGAAGATTGGCAACAGATGTTAGCGCAGGGCCAATATTCCTCACACACACACACACACAAAAACCCTTTACTATGCTTTAGAACTGATTGAGAGAAAAAACAAAAGCTTCAGTTCTCAGAATGACCTGAAAAATCTATGGTGTGAACCCTATTCTCCTTCCCTAGTCCTGGGATTAGAATGAAGTTTCTCATTCAACTAAGGCAATAAATTCACCTTGATTTGTCAGAGTCTGGCATCCAGGAAACAGTCTGGGCCCCCCTGGGTTCAGCTGACGGATCTATGGGCCCTGTGTGCTTCTTCGCCAATAGTGGCGGAGGAGCTGGTGATATCGTGAACGTCACTGAGCCGAGAGTGGGAGCCAGGGACTGTTCTGAGCACTGCATGTCTTCTCTCATTTAGTCTTCTGCATCCTCTTGAGGTTGGCGCCTATCTGCATTTCACGCATGATGAGACCAAGGAAAAGGGCAAGTTATTAGTCTGAAGCACCTAGAATTACTGTTTTTGCAGATCAAAAAAGCTCTAATATTGGCAAGTTCATATGATTCAACCTGTTTGCCCAATGGCACAGAGTTAGTAGCAGGTGATTCCAGAGTTTGAACTTTCAACCACCCTAAAATGATGGCTGTATATCTGCATTTCAGATGACAGACCGGGGCTCAGAGCAAATGCATTTAAAAATAAATAAATAGTGCTATCAGTAGACTACTTCCTTTCTTCTCCAGGCTCTAGTTTCAATTACTGACTCTATTCACGTCATAGTGTGAAAGTTGGCTTGAGTCAGACAAGACTGCCCTGCCTGTGGCTACCCACCTGCTGTGCAGCCAAAACCAGCCCATTAAACCAGCTCTGTCAGGCTGGCTGCCTCAAAATCCGCCTGCCTAAAAATATCTTCCTCTCAGGATGGCGCAGAGCCACACACCCCATCTCCCCAGCTCGACTCCCACCATTAGAGCCACTCAGCTACAGCCACAGGCCTTTGTTAAAATTCCTCAGCAAACCCTATCAGCCTCTCCTGTTAACACACCAATGATTAGTTTATCATCAGATTACGGGAACTCAGGACTTGGATCAAGTGAATTTTGTTTGGGAGCTGCTGGGGAAGGTCAGGAACATGAGGGTAAATCATAAACTGTTATATGCGGCAGTAATGTTTGAAGCCTATTGGCCAATCCCAGCATTTTACAGCGGACAAAACTGATATTTAGGTGCTGAAGCCCTGGCATCCTGATTTTAGGGTGACCACTCGCCACAGTTTTCCTGGGACTGAGGGGTTTCCTGGAGTGTGGGACTTTCAGTGCTCAAACCAGGAAAGTCCCAGGCAAACCAGGCTGAGTTGACCACTCTATTCAATTGGCAGCCCAAAGCTCTTCTTCTCTGGACAGGTCAGACTTAGCAGGGCCTTGTAGCTAGGGCCCCCAAGGCTGCTTGGTACAGTTCAAAAACCTCAGGTGGGGAAATGACAGCAAATAGAAATTTACATGGCACAGTTTAACCAAAGCTGGCTCCTCTGAATGATCAGCCTCCAGGCATGAACTTGGATGGATGTGGAAGCACCCAAGTGAGGTAAGGTTGTGTCTGCCTCATGGTTGACCGAACCTTAGCCTCTTGGGCCACAGCATTTGGGAAAGCTGGTTAGATCGAGTCAGTCTCAGAAAATAAGGCCATGGTCTGGCTTATTCATTTCATAGAGATGAGCCACTGGGTCAGCCGCAGCCCAGTGGTTCAGAGCCTGTAAGGAGAGGGCCCCTGCTGCTTGTCTGCCATGTAGCTGCATAGAGAAAGGAATGCAGAAGTACACAGACAGGGATAAGCATCAGCAGGGTACCCCGTGCTCCCATCACTTCCTTCTTCAGAAGTTTTGTCATGTGAGGTTTGAATCCTGCAATAAGCAGTCATTCTTGGCTAACTTTGGACTTTTTTCCTTAAAGGTCAAGCATCTAATTTTTAAATATTCCTTCTTTTACTTCTCCCCCTGGCCTATTTGCCCCCAGCCCTTGGTTTCTTGGCACTTGTTTCCTCCACCAGGCCTCCTGCTTTCTGTTCTGCTGGGACCCAGCCTCTAGCCTTGCCCTGCACCTGGGGGTGAGGACGTGTTGAATGAAGGGGAAGAAAGGGAGAAGCAAGGAAGGGATAATGCAAGGAGCCCAGTCAGGCAAAATGGTCAGTAAAAGTTCTCTTTAATATTCTTTGCTGCATGCGTTCCTTTAAGCTCTGCCGAGACACTCCCACCCCCATCCCTACCCCTGCACATACCTGCTGGAATCTAAATTTTTCATGATCCATCCTTGTTCTCAACCACCACTGAAATGTCCTTCTTCATGCCCAAATAGCAAATTTACTGATCAGATAAACCAGTCACTGTTAATGGGAGTTAAAGGCAGAGGCAAAACGCTTAAAAGTGGACCTTAACTGACCTGTAGAGTTACAACCCGTCCTAGGTTGTCTTAACACTTTAGTGAACCTAATTCTGGTGGAGGGATTTTGAAATTGGGGGACGGGGTGGGAAACATAGTGAAGGATTATTTTTGGAAGAGCTCTGTGATGAGGGTTGCTAGATTTAGCAAAGAAAAATATAGGGCACTTAATTGAATTTGAATTTCACATAAAAATGAAGAATTTTTTAGTATAAGGATGTCCCTTGCAATATTTGTGATATACTAAAAAGTACTCATTGTTTATCTGAAGTTCAAGTTTAATGGGGTGTCCTGTGTTTTATCTGGCAGTCCTGTGACCCGTGATGTCTCCCAGATTTGCAGCTTATGCAGTAGAAGTCCAGGATTGCTGTGGAGTTTGGAATAGGTTCCAAATATCTGGCAGAAGGGAACCAGCCCATCGGAAAGGGCGTCATGTGTTACAGTCAGGTGAAATCACTGTTCCCAAAGCAAGGCCTGCTGATGCTTGGGGGCATCTGAGGTAGGCCTGAACAGAACACCCCTGGAGACTGGCCAAGGTGCCAGTAATAAGGGCGTGTTCTGCTGGATCCTTCCCAGAAGATACAGTGTCTGGTTCCGGTGCTGACAACTGACCCGTCTGATATCCATCACACAGAACATTATTTTTAGATCTGAGGAAGGAGTAGCAAGGTTTAAAAAATAAGGTACTAGATATAGGGGGAACTACATTCCAGAAGCTCAGTCTTGACCAGGAAATGCAATCGATGGGCCTGCTAACATTAGAAAAGGTTAGTACCAGCAGCTTTCCAGGTGAAAATGCCTAAGAATGAGACCCCACACTTTTCTTTCACTTTTTTAATAAATAAATGTGATGCTACTAACTTCAAGAAAATTGCTTTTACTGCCTATAATAATCTTTTTTGTGTCAACTAATGAACAGAAAGGCTGTTTCGATATCTGTTATTGGTGTCTGCACTGGATATACCCTGTCTGCTCTTCTGGATCTAACTTGTATTCCTCTTCTTCTCTACCCTGCTCTGTGCTCTGGGAAGCTCACCCTTAGGGAACTCCCTTCTCCTCTGTCTTCTGGTTAGTTCCAGCCAATGGAAGACATCAGTGAGAGATTGGAGGTTGGGAGGACAGATAGCTCCGAAGAATAGCTTAATTATGGTTGGTGTTTATTAAAATACTCAGTTTCAATGACATAATGAAAAGCACTCAAAATAGGAAGAAGATGACTACTTCTTTAATATGATAAAATACAGTACATCTATGTCATCCCAAAAGGCCAGCATTCTGCTTGATGGGGAAACATAGGGCAGGCCCACTAAAGTTAGGAATAAGACAGGAGTGCTCACTATCACCATCATTATTTAAAATTTTACCGAGGTACTAGCAATCACAATTAGACAGGATAAAGACTTCAAGTATGAAAATAGGAAAGGAAGAAAAATATTCACTATTTGCAGATGATATGATGTATGCTTTTAAACCCAAGAAACTCAACTGAAAAATTATTATAAACAATGAGAGAATTCAGTAAAGTAGAAAGATGCAAAATTAATATACATAAACCAATCAATCTCATATATACAAACAACCTATCAGAAGATAGAAGGATGAAGGACCTTAATTAAAGTAGCAACAAAAAAGAAGAAATACCTAGGAATAAATTTAACAAGAAATGTACAGGCTCTATATGTAGAAAACCTTAAAATAAAACCAAAAGATCCAAAAAAGATTTAAACAAGTGGAAAGACATACCTGGATAGGAAAATTTAAAATTGTTAAAATGTCACTTCTCCCTAAGTGAATTTAAAATTTCAACACAATCCCAATAAAAATACCAAGTTTTTTTCCTTTCTTACTTGACAAGATAATCTTCAAATTTATATTGCTGACATCGGGAGAATAGCCAGTAAAATTCTGAAAAGAAATATGTATGTCTGTGTGGGGGAGAAGGTGGAATGGTTAGCCCTACCAGATATTAAAACACATTGTAAAGCCTCAGTAATTAAAACAGTGTGGGACTAGTCCGTAAATGAACATAGAGATGAATGGAACAGATGAGAATGTTCTGATATGGACCCAAATAGATGCAAGAATTCGTATATGATAAAAGTGACATTGCAAATCACCAGGGAAAAGAAAGACTATTCAATAAATGGTATTGATATAACTGGATAGCTATCTGGAATAAAACTGGGCTATACTTCACACTATACAACAAGTTACAAAGATGTCATATATTTAAATGTGGAAAATCATACTGAAATTACTAGAAGAAAACTGTGGGAGAAACTTTTTATAACCTTGGAAGGTTTTTGTAAATGTAACTTAAAATCCAGAAGCCATTTAAAAATTGATAAATTCAATTATGTAAAAATTTAAAAGTTTCTGTGTCGCAAAAAAAAGAAATCACCATAATTAAAGTTAAAAGAAAAATGACAAACTGGGAAAAAATATTTTCAACTGATATAGTAATAATATCCCTTATATACAAAGCACTACTAGAAATAAGTAAGAGAAAAAATTGACAAACCAATAGAAAAATAGGCAATGGAAATGAACAAATGACTGAAGAGTTCTGGTACCAATTCCAGCATGGGGGTCGAGGTGTTTTCCCACACCAACAAGCAATTTTCAGACATCAACTGGATGTCCCACAATTCTGATGCTGTCTACCAGGAGATAGTGTCAGATCCCACTGGTTAAGGATTCAGTCCTACAAGGCTGCCAGTCTCAAGTCCAGGTTGTCACCTGTGCTTCTAACAACATCCCAACAACCCCCTCCTTGAGTATGATTAATTTCCTAGAGTGGCTCACAGAACTCAGAGAAACATTTCACCTCCTAGATTACTGGTTTATTATAAAAGGACCTAACTAAGGAACACCCAGATGAAAGAGATGCATGGAGCAAGGTATGGATGAAAGGCGAGGAGCTTCCATGCCCTCTCCAAACTCTCCACTCTCCCGAAATCTCAATGTGTTTACCAACCCAGGAGTTCTCTGAACCCTCTCCTTTTGGGTTTGTATGGAAGCTGCTTGACATGGGCATGATTGATTAAATCATTGGCCATTGGTGATTGAATTCTGACTCCAGTCCCTCTCCCCTCCCAGGAGGTGGGGGAGGGGAAGGGCTAAAAATTCCAACCCTCTAATCACAGGGGGCTCCCCTGGCAAGCAGTCCCCATCTTTAGGTGCTTTCCAAAAGCCACCTCATTAACATAACAGAAGACAGCCTTACTGCTCTCACCACTTAAGAAATTCCAAGGATTTTAGGAGCTCTGTACTGGAAATGAGATGAAGACCAAATATATAGTTCTTATTATAAATCACAATATCACAACTCATAGAAAAGATCATAAATATATGAAAAGATATTCAACTTCACTCATAATAGGAGAAATGGAAATTAAAGCTGTGCTGATATATTATTTTTCATATATCAGATTTTCAAAAATCTAAAAGTTTGCTTATCTTTGTGAGATTATAAATTGGTACAACTCCATGGAGGGCATTTTCGCAGGGTCCATCAGTCTTACAAATGCACATATCCTTTGACCCGATAATCCCTTTTAATGGAATATATCCTATGAATATATTTGACACATAGATGACCTAGATGCAGGATTATTCATGGCACCATTACTTGTAATAGCAAGACTGGAAACAACCCAATGTCCATCAATATGAAACTGGTTAAATAAATCATGTTGCCTCCATTTAATGGAATATTATGCAGCCATGAAAACAGAAAGAAATAAAAAAGAAAGATAAGGATATGCTATGTACTATACTGATACGGAAAAATCTCCAAGATATTTTTAATGAAAAAATGCAAGATGCTGAGCAGTATGCACTATCTGCTAACTTTGTGTGAAAAAAGAAAAAAATAGAATATATGTATAAATATTTGCTGGTATATACATAAACTACTCTGAAAGATATCCAAACAACCAGTAAGAGTGGATGGGGAGGAAAAAAGGGAAGGAGATCTAGTGAATGGGGAGATTGGGAAGGGAGACAGACATTCACCTTTTATATTTTTTAAATATTTGAGTCATGAGCATATATTACTTATTCACATATTAAATATTTAAAAAGTGCTTGTTAAAAAATCAAACAATACAGACATATATAAGGTAGGAAGTGAGTGTTCCTCTGCTCCTAAACCTACCACTTGGAGAAAACCAATGCCACAGACGCCTACTTATCTTAAGGGATTTAGTCATTGATAAGCAGATAGGAGACTTAGAAAAAATTATGTATTAGGCAAGGAAAGCACTATTTTCTGAGTCACTGAAATCATGTTGCTGTGGCAGTACCAAATCCGCTTAGCTCAAAGACAAGCAGCTGAAATCAATATTTTATTTTATTTTTTGAGGAAGATTAGCCCTGAACTCTGCTGCCAATCCTCCTCTTTTTGCTGAGGAAGACTGGCCCTGAGCTAACATCTGTGCCCATCTTCCTCTACTTTATATGTGGGATGCCTACCACAGCATGGCTTGCCAAGCGATGCCATGTCTGCACCCGGGATCCGAACCGGCCAACCCCAGGATGTCAAAGCAGAACGTGCAGTTAACCACCGTGCCACTGGGCCAGCCCTCTGAAATCAATATTGCTTTCCTTCTGCAGGCTTACAGTGAGCCACTGGGCTTACATAGCACATTCAATCCTATATGAGTTCAAGTATATGTAGAATTGAATTGGAAAATTATTCTGAATTAGGTAGCAAGGTAAAGAGAATGGTAGAGGCCATTAGCTCTAATGTATTAAGTATTATGTGGATTTGAAATTAAGACACTAATATTGCAGCAAATGAAAATGTTTATGCAGTCTGCAAATTCTTGGCAGTAGTACCACAGAATTCAGCCAGCAAGGGCTCCTAAGTTACAAACATAAAGAGTTGCAAAGAACACTAATAATTATTCCTTATTTTCCACTGCCATTATTAAAAATTACTAAAAATATTTTCTAACTAGACTGTGACATTCCACTAGTTCAGTAAAGCAAAACTCATGTTATGAAGACCCCTCTCAAGATCATGTTCCTTTGACTCAGAAAATTCCTTGGAGTAGAAAATGAATGTTATAAATATCTATTAACCAAAAATGAATACAAAATGACGTATTCAGGCTCCTTATTTCAACACAAATACCAAGATCTCTAGCCAAACTAGCAGTTGAAACTTTTAATACATGTGCCCTAATACAATGCAACAATTTTTATGCAATGCACTCTTTTTCCTGTCATCTTCTTATAAAAGCAATGTGTTGATGTTGGAAGAAACCTTAGAAATCAACAAGTCTAGTCATGCAGTCATTCATTCATTTCACAAATATTTATCAAGTGTCTCCACATATTAAGTAAAGTAAAAAGCAGTAGGATAAGAAGATGAATGACACAGTCTCTGGCCCTTAAGGAGCTTACATCTAAGCCAAACCCTTTATTATTTATTTTATTTATTTTGGCTTGATGTGTTTTATGTTCATGTTTTTAATTAAAAACATTTTTTTTCAATTGAGGTAACATTGGTTTATAGCTACCCCTTTATTTTTATTTTAAAGAATCTCTAGTTCTCTCAAGTTGAGACCAGTATGTCTTTTCTTTATGCCAAATATCAAGCATTTATGAAAAGAACTAAATAGTTTATATTTATGGATTGGCAGTGGTCTATTATTACTTCAATGCTTTTCACATAGTAATTTTTTGGTTTTGGATGATCATTTCAGACGATCTAACTGCTCTTCATCTTCACAAGTAACTTTAATACATTATGCCAGTTAGCCTTGCAACAACCTTCATTTCACAGAAGAGCAAACTGATGTCAGCGAGATTAATCAACTTTCCCAGGAATTGTACGGCTAGTAAGTAAGTGAACCCAGATGTGTCTGTCTCTAATGCTTATATTCTCTCTACCACAGAACCCAGCAGGACTTGTAGAGAAGTTGTAATTAGTATTTACTTTTGGAGTACTTTAAGATTGAGAATACTTTGAGTACATGAGTGTCATTTGATTGTTAAATCTGCTGCTGCTTCACAGACAATTTCTCAGAGAAAAGTACACTATAACTGTAAACAACACAATGTATTTCTGAGTACCTTAATGCCAAATCACGAAGAGCATGAAATGATACTGGACAACTGCTGGCCTCAGTCATTACAATATTCTGCATTAAAATGATCAATGTAGGGCTGGCCCAGTGGCACAGCAGTTAAGTTTGCAGGTTACGCTTCAGCGACCCTCGGTTCACCAGTTCGGATCCCGGGTGTGGACCTATGCACCACTTGTCAAGCCATGCGGTGGCAGGCATCCCTCATATAAAGTAGAGGAAGATGGGCACAGATGTTAGCTCAGGGCCAGTCTTCCTCAGCAAAAAGAGGAGGATTGGCAGCAGATGTTAGCTCAGAGCTAATCTTCCTCAAAAAAAAGTAAAAAAATTAAAAATAAAAAAAATGATCAATGTATAAATGAAGTTACTGGTTTTTTCCCATTATATTCCTTTACTTTTTTATCCTCAAACCTTCCTATAACCTTATCTTTTGTTCATTTGAATTGCTTTGCTCTACGTCTTTTGAATATCCATATCAAGTCTACTAAATCTTTAAAGATACTATAATATTTTTACATTAAATTATTATTATGTTCTTCAAAAGGTCACTGATTTTTCTTCTTTTAGGCATGTTGGTATGAGTCTCCTCTTAACACACACACTCCTCTACTCAAGTCTTCTGAGAAGCAAAACATTCACTTTATAGTGAATGATCAATGCATAACTCGCTCAGAGCAAGGTAGAGATTTTTGCAATCATAGAGATGATCTATAGCAAAAGAGATATTTGGGTAAAGTCACATGATCGAGTCTGGCACTGATTGGCAGTTAGCTTTGAAGACCTTGGACCGTGGAATCAGATCATAAAATCTGAATTGTGTTCCTTAGAGTCATATTCTTCACATTCACCCTTGAGCCACTACAATCAGATACAGGTTTCTAGGGGCCCTTGTAATTTATTTTTTTATGTATTTACAGATTTGGATCAATAGTAGAGGGCTGGTAAGCAGTAATCAAGAAAGAAAAACAAATACATGGAAATCTTAAATTGAATTGCAACATGAAAATTATAGCACAGTTTATAACAGCTTTATTATATCCTAATAGCATAAAATTATGCTTCACCCTTCAAAGTATGTCACACAGTTAAATGAGTTCCATGGTAAAAATTATAGCATAGATCATAGTCCCTAAATTGTTTAATTATTCACAAAGCATTGGGTGGTATCTTGGAATCTAGTTTGGCCCAGTGAAAGAGCAAAGGTTTTGGAATGAGCCAAACCTAGGATTTCAGGTGAACTCTGCCATGGAAGCTTGGCTAAGTTACTGAATCATGGAGCTGCGTGACCTTGGCCAAGTGATGGTATCAGACTGAACTCAGCTTTATCACCGGTTTTTTTTTTTTTTTTTTTGAGAAAGATTAGCCCTGAGCTAACATCTACCACCAGTCCTCCTCCTTATGCTGAGGAAGGCTGGCCCTGAGCTAACATCCATGCCCATCTTCCTCTACTTTATCTGTGGGACGCCTGCCACAGCATGGCTCACCAAGCGGTGCCATGTCCGCACCCGGGATCTGAACTGGTGAACCCGGGGCCACTGAATCAGAATGTGCGAACTTAACTGCTGCACCACTGGGCCAGCCCACTTTATCACCTTAAAATGGTTGTTGTGAAGATAATAATGACACAAAAAAGGTTTGGAAATAGAGCCTCGTACATAGTAGATACTCAATAAACTCAAGCCTCACATAGGGCAGTTTCCGCAGTACACATAATGATTTCTTATTAAATTGAATTGATTATAAGGAGATTAAGTGTTGGTATTATATGACCTTCCTCCTCAAGTGGATAATTAAAATTGAAAGGACATATTTCCTGCTGCTGACAATATAGTACTTCCCCAAGAGATTAGAATGGGCAAACTTCAGCAAGAAATGTCTCCATTATATTCCTTTATGGAGAAGTCTACAGTGTACACGAACACTTCTTCTATCTTATAAATCAGTATTATCACAAAATATCTGGGGCTGGCCCCGTGGCCGAGTGGTTAAGTTCGCGTGCTCTGCTGCAGGCGGCCCAGTGTTTGGTTGGTTCGAATCCTGGGCGCAGACATGGCACTGCTAATCAAACCACGCTGAGGCAGCGTCCCACATGCCACAACTAGAAGGACCCACAACGAAGAATATACAACTATGTATTGGGGGGCTTTGGGGAGAAAAAGTAAAAAAATAAAATCTTTAAAAAAAAAAATCTACTTATCCAGTGTTTAGGGCCTTTTTTTTTAATCTGTTTTTTTTTAAAGATTGGCACCTGAGCTAACATCTGTTGCCAATCTTTTTGTTGTTGTTGTTGTTCTTCTCCCCAAATCCCCCCAGTACATAGTTGTATATTCTAGTTGTAGGTCCTTCTGGTTGTCCTGTGTGGGACGCCGCCTCAGCATGGCTTGATGAGCGGTGCCATGTCTGCACCCAGGATCCAAACTGGTGAAACCTGGGCTGCCAAAGCAGAGCTCGGGAACCCAACCACAGCACCACTGGCCGGCCCTGCCTTTTTTTTTTTTTTTTTTTTTAAATAAAACTGCAATGACCTTGTCAGGGTAGTTAACAGATGATCTTAACCAATTTGGTTAAAATTGTTTATGGTGATAACTAGGGTTTCAAAGGGAGAGGAGTCAAGGAAGAATAAGAAACAGGTAATAATTGTTACTTCTCGATGAAGTTTAGGAAACATGAGTGGGTTCATTAACACATGGTTCGTGGAAGAAATTCTGAGACACCAATTGAAAGTAAAAGCTTAGTATTTTGTAGTTTCTTTTTTTAAGAACTCAAATTTGCATTAAGGTGTGTTTTATATTTTCTGGAATTTTGATGTCATTTAAATCAATAGTTAATGATATTTTCTTACCATAACTCCTCTCTGATTATCTAACAGCAAAGTCTCTAACAATGAAGGATATTGTAGGGACGTATCCCTTCCTCTAAGTCAACGTATAGAAAACATTATATTACACATTAAAACCGCTGTCATGAACAGATAATTGACATCTTTAGTCATTAAGGGAATGCAAATTAAATGCAAATTAAAGTTGCAATGACATACAGATATATTATGTACATACATAATATATATACATATATATTATATACATGTATATTAGAATGATTATACTAAGTTGTCTTGGCAAGAATATGGAGGAACTGGACTCTAATAGATTGCTGGTGGGAATGTAAAATGATATAACCACTTAGAAGAAAGTCTAGCAGATTCTTATAAAGTTAAACATTCTCCTACCGTGTGAACCAGCCATTCTCCTCCTAGGTATTTACCCAAGAGAAATGAAATGTATATCCATACAAAGACTTGTATGTTAACATTCAGCAACTTTATTTGTAATAGCTAAAAAATGGAAACAACCTAACATCTATCAACATGTGAATGGATAAACAAATTGTGGTATATCTACACAATGAATACTACTCAACAATAAAAAGGAATTAACTATTGATACATGCAACAACATATATGAATCTCAATTACGTAGAGTGAAAGAAGCCAGATTAAAAAAGATTACATACTGTATGATTCCATTTATAATATTCTAGAACATGCAAACTAATTCATCATTCCACAAAGTAGATCAATGGTTGCCTGGGGATGGAATGGAGTACTGGGAGAAGCAGGATTAAAATGAGACACAAACAAGCTTTTGGGAGTGATGGATATGTTTGTTATCTTCATTGCATTGATGGCTTCACACATATATATCAAAACTTATCAAACAGATACTTTAAATATGTGCCATTTATTGTATGTCAATTATACCTCAATAAAGCTGTTTTAAAAAAAAACACTGTGTTAATTTTTCATAAAAATGCAGAGACAATGCTGACCCTCTGCTATTAGGCTGGGTAGATCCACTGCCTGCCTCTTCTGTGGCATTCACTACTTCCTGGCTATGGGCAACTGTGATGTTTTATTACTGGACTGTAAGGACCTTGAGGGTAGGATCCATGTTTACCTCATCTTGGTCTTCCTTCAAACCCTCAGCATGGGCTGAGTGGTTGAGTTCACACGTTCTGCTTCTGTGGCCTGGGGTTTCGCCAGATCGGATCTTGGGCGTGGACATGGCACTGCTCATCAATCCATGCTGAGGCGGCATCCCACATGCCACAACTGGAAGTACCCACAACTAAAAATACAAAACTATTTACTGGAGGGGGTTTGGGGAGAAAAAGGAAAACTAAAATCTTTAAAAAAAAAAAAATCCTCAGCATGGTACCCCTCATCAGGTGTTTGGGTTTTTTTTACTGAGGTCATAACAGTTTACAACATTGTGAAATTTCACTTGTACATTATTGTTTGTCAGTCACCATATATATGTGCCCCTTTACCCCTTATGCCCACCTCCCAAACCCCTTCCCCTCTGGTAACCACTAATCTGTTCTCTTTGCCCATGTGTCTGTTTATCTTCTATACATGAGTGAAATCATACAGTGTTTGTCTTTCTCTGTCTGGCTTATTTTGCTTAACATAATACCCTCAAAGTCCATCCATGTTGTTGCAAATGGGATGATTTCATCTTTTTTTTAATGGCTGAGTAGTATTCCATTGTATATATACACCACATCTTCTTTATCCATTCATCAGTTGATGGGCATGTGGGTTGCTTCCATGTCTTGGCTATTGTGAATACTGCTGCAATGAACATAGGGGTGCATGAGTCTCTTTGAATTGTTGATTTCAAGTTCTTTGGATAAATACCCAATAGTGGGATGGCTGGGTCATATGGTATTTCTATTTTTAATTTTTTGAGAAATCTCCATACTGTTTTCCATAGTGACTGCACCAGTTTGCATTCCCACCAGCAGAATGCATCCTCTCCAACATTTGTTATTTTTTGTCTTGGTAATTATAGCCATTCTAACAAGGTGTAAGGTGATATCTCATTGTAGTTTCGATTTGCATTTCCCTAATGATTAGTGATGTTGAACATCTTTTCATGTGCCTGTTGGCCATCTGTATAACTTCTTTGGAAAAATGTCTGTTCATATCCTCTGCCCATTTTTTGATAGGGTTGTTTGTTTTTTGTTGTTGAGTTATATGATTTTTTAAATATATTTTGGAGATTCACCTCTTGTCAGATATATGATTTATAAATATTTTCTCCTAGTTGGTGGGTTGTCTTTTCATTTTGTTCCTGATTTCCTTTTCCTTGCAGAAGCTCTTTAGTCTGATGAAGTCTCATTTGTTTATTTTTTCTTTTGTTTCTCTTGCCCAAGTAGACACGGTATTCGAAAATATCCTTCTAAGACAGATGTCAAAGAGTGTACTGCCTATATTTTCTTCTAGGAATGTTACGGTTTCACATCTTACCTTCAAGTCTTTAATCCATTTTGAGTTAATTTTTGTGTATGGCAAAAGATAATGGCCTACTTTCATTCTTTTGCATGTGGTCTGTCCAGTTTTCCCAACAACATTTATTGAAGAGATTTTCCTTTCTGCATTGCACGTTTTTAGCATCTTTGTTGAAGATTAGCTGTCCATCAACTGTTGTTTTTTAAATAAATAAATCGCACAGATAGTTTTTGTCAAAATATTTCAGAAAACATTTCTACCCAAATTCCCTAATTAACCCTTATCATTTTTTAAAAACATCCATGAGAGGCAGCAAATCGTCATGTTAAGAACTTTAGAGCCAGAGTGACCTGCCCAGCTACTTGCTAACTGCTTGACCATGGATAAAATTAGCTAGCCTCTTCAGGCCTCAGTTTCCTCACTTCTAAAGGAGGTAATAATATACCTATGTCATTGGTTTTCTGATGGGATTAAATTAAATAATCCACGTAAAGTGCATGGCCCATTGTCAAAACTCAATTTTAAAAAGGCAAGTGAATTCATACATTTACCATCACAAACTTCCGAAAGTGTATGAACCCCAAGACTGAAATATTCTGTCTTTCATCAGTAGAAAGAAAATGTGATGAACAGGTACCTGCATCTTCTCGGGAGAGAGCTCTAAACTGGCATTAAAGTTACCTGCATGTTAGGCTTTTTAGAAGCATACAACCAGAGGAATTTAATTTATTAGAAGTGCAAGGGTTACAATAGCTTACAGTCTTGTCACTACATTTTATACCTTGTTCTTAGACCTTTTCATTAAAACAGAAGAATAAAAACCCTGCTACGAGGTAGAGGCTGAAGATGGAAACAGCTCATTTAGTTTCTCCCTACCCTTCATTTTGAAGTTCCTAAATGTAGAAATCCTATTCTCATATTTGTTTGTAAGTTTTCTCTCTAGTGAAAAATACTTTATCGTTCTGTCCACGGGGAATTAATTAAACAGAATGTGGAAAAACGTAATCTTCAGGGAGCTTCACTGTGAGTACTCAGTAAATACAGCACAGCCAAGGGACTCTACAGAGACCTGACCTACAGTGGACTGAGGCTGGGCTTTAGAACCAGCCAGTTCCAGATAACGATTTTCCTGAACTTTGAGCAACACACTTCATTGTCTTGTAGCCTTTTGATTTATAATATTGGGTCTAATCACATCTGCATGATTTGTAGGGAACGTTTATAAAATATATGAAATAATTATCATTGATCAACTGGGTTATTAATCTCCTCCAAAAATAAGGTGCTAACATATGAATAAAATTTACACCTGACCCTCTAGCTCTGGCCCAGTACTAGATTGGCCTTCAAAAGTCCAAGTCAATTTGTTGTGTGGGAAGAACGTAATACCAGGAATCAGGAAATGTTATTCTACTCCTGGCTCTGCCAATAGCTAGTTTTGTAATCATTGGTAATCAAATCACCCCTCAGTTGCCTCAAATGTAAAAGTAGAGGGTTGGACTAGATCAGGGAGGGAAAATACCTAACATGTGCCACCTATTCTGTCATTCTGTGCCCACAGCAGACATTGTTAATCAATCACTGAGATTTTTCTACCAAATTGGGAAGCTGCTTCTGAATTCTTCTCAGCAAAGCATTGTAGGCAGCCACTGCCAATCAATTGGAGTTGGCAATAAAAGTAAAACTTACTTGCCATGTTTGGGCCAGATGATCTCTAAGCATTCTTTTAATCCTAACATTACTCAAAGGTCAAAATGAGTCTATGAAATAGCAAATCCCAGGAGACAAATATCTTGGCAAGTCTTATTTCCCCTTTTCACGTTCCAGCCTCTAAGAGTGTTAAGAACTTCATCTGCAAGACCTGCCCACAAGGATACTCTGTTCTTCCATCATTACATTCTGCTTTTTGTTTGTCCAAAATGAAAACAATTTAACTCATTTTTCCCCTAATTCTAAAAATGCTTACTGTAAAAATTTGAACAATGCAGAAAAGATGAAGAAGTGATAAAAGTGAATTATCTGATATTGGACACTCATTATTTGGTAACTAGCCCTGCAGACATAGCTCTAGGTATACATGTTTTTCTGTATTCTGTTTATTTTCCCCATACAGCAATGTTATGTACGGGCAACTTTGCATATCACTCCAAAGCTGCGCTTCTTAGTCTCTTCTCAACGTACTCATAAAATTCCATCTTTGTCTGGGGCTCCCTCCTATTCTGCTCAGCGAAACTTTGCTAGTTAGCAGATTGAAAGAGCAAAGGATCTTTAGACCTTTACCGCAACCACACTTAAAGATGTGGTCAAATTCTCCAGGCTCCACTCTAGTATATACAGAATGGAAAGATTTGCAAAGCTTGTGGTTAAAATTCAATTTGAAAAGGAAATGGACCCAGTGGCTTGGGAGAAAAGCAGTGTTCCTCCCTAACGGTATACCCCACCCCCACTTTTCTACTTGTTATTATAAAAGTAATATTTACTTAGGAAAATACAGACTAGCAAAAATGAGAAAAATAAAATCATCAGTAAGTTAATCAGAATAATAATGGTTAACATTTTGGACTATGTGTGTTCAGTCTCTTTTTCCTGTGCATGTATATTTATATAGGTATCAACAGATATAATTGAAAAGCACTCTTTTAAACTTCTGGGTTTTTCTCTTTACTCACTGCCCTGCAGTTCCTGCAGAGTACTGTTTCTATTATGACCAGGAAACTCTGCAAGTTAAAACTGGCTTTGGAGATATACAGCTCTTTTATCAAGCAGTTTGCATAGTGAGGTGTGCACCCCAAGGAACCGAGGTTATGGGTGTGTTTCGAAATAAATACACCAATTATTTTGAACGCTGCTATACTGGAGTTCAGTTTATCCACGGGGCATGCTGCTCCCGAAGTTCAAATTCCCTCAGAAGATATTCAACAAGCATCTTACATAACTGGTATAAATGAGGTCACGTTAGGGCCAAAATCTCTATGCATTTACACATCTGACTACTTAATTGATGAAATGCCTGTGTTCCTTAAGTGTATTTTGATAAGGAGAATATCTCACTATCGTCTATCTAATAGTATGATACTGATGCATGCTGTGATGAGGTGACTTACTTTTGTTTTTTAAAGATTGGCACCTGTGCTAACATCTGTTGCCAATCTTTTTTTTGTTTTTTCCTTCTTCTCCTCCAAGCCCCACAGTAAACAGTTGTATATTCTAGCTGTAGGTCCTCTGGTTGTGCTATGTGGGACACCGTCTCAGCATGGCCTGATGAGCGGTGCCATGTCTGCGTCCAGGATCTGAACCGGCAAAACCCTGGGCCGCCGAAGCGGAGCGCACAAACTTAACCACTCAACAACTGGGCCGGCCCCAAGGTGATTTACTTTGTATGTAGCAACAAATATATATTATAGGACAGATACCCTCCTCATTCACAGGAAGGGACAGCCAGGAGAAACCTTGCCTTCTATATCCAATATATGCTGTTTTGGTTATCTGTTGCTGTGAAACAAACCACCCCAAAACTCAGTGGCTAAAAACAACATTATAATCTCTTGCAATTCTTTGGGCTGACTGGGCTCAGCCAGGCAGTCTTCTGCTGGTGTTGCTTGGAGTTTCTCATATATGGTTGCAGTCAGATAGCAGCTGGGACTGGAGTCCTCTGGGGCTTGACTTAGGGTGGAAAGTCCAAGATGGTTTCTTCACTCACAAGCCTGGTGCCCTTTTGCTTCATATAGCCTCTCTCCACTTGGAGTCTCATCCTCCAGGGTTGTCCCCATGGCCTCTCTTCCCATGAAGATAGTCAAACTTCTTACATGATGGCTGACTCCTAAGAGTGTAAAATTAGAAGCTTGCAGGCCTTTTTAAGGCTTAGGCAGAGACCTGGCCTACTGTCACTTCCAGCCTCCTTCCCTAAGTTAAAGCAAGTCACTCGATTCAATGTGGGGGGACTACACAAGCACATCAGTAGCAGGAAGGGTGGTTCATTGGCTGCCACCTTTGGAAACCAGCTACTACAAGCTGAACAAATTTGGAATTTCAACTCTAAATCCAAGAGAGTCTGGATATTTTCTGGCTTGAAGATGGAGTACAATTAAGAGGAAGTGAAAAGAAGAGGGAAGAAGCCTCAAGGTGATGAAGAATTTTGAAACAGTGGTACTTTCTTGGGCCTTTCAAACTTGGCAGATTAGATCACCAAGAAGAAGGTGAAATAAATGGGTCATCACATCACCATTACCCAAACTTTGTGAACTCAGAAGCCTTACTTGATGATGCTTATTTTTTTATAAGAATTCTAGATCAAAGTATTACAATCCTCACACATTTCTAGCATACATGGAGGGTTGTCTTTCCAAAGACAGCAAAAAAATTCACACATGAATGGAAATATACAAGGGTTAGTAGAATGTGAAACCAATTGGGGGAAAAAATAAAATAGTAGCTAGGAGAGCCTAGCAGTAGAAAGGACTCCCCTGGCACTGGGACAGGAGAGAAAAACCGGCATCCTCTATTCTGTTCTCCTGGAGCTTCTCAGCGTGGAGCAACTGTGGCCCAATAGCATAACATGGAAGTTTGGAAGGCAAGGCCTAGGTTCACACATGAAGACATCTCATCTCAGTGTTTGCCGAGACTGGGAACCTCTTTGACAGGGGTGGTCTAAGACTGTGGTTCCCTTTCCTTGTGCTGAACCACCGTTCAAAGCCAAACAGCTTTTCCTTAGTGTTTATTTTTCTTAAACATGTTCAGATTCTTATATTGTTCTCCTCCCTTCGAAAATATGTACTCTGCAGGTGCCTGAAATAATATACATTCAGCAACTGCAGTTTTGTAAAAGTAAAGGTTATTTCATTCAGTCTAAACTCAATGGAAAATTGTTGCTTAACAAGGAAATACCAAACACTTTATAAACTCCTTGAGGGCAGCAATCATGTCATATATGACTTTGGTATCTCCTGCCTCCTGGGCTTACTGTCTGCCTTCACAGATTTAGTAGTTTTAATAAGTAACTTGAATTGTTAACAATATACTCTTGTGCCCTTCTTTGACGCAGAAATGTCATTTCGTTATGTCTTTGCATGTTTCATGTCAGGTCCATTGTACATAATCTCCCCTAAACTTGTTTTCAGTGTGCAGATTATTTTGCAGGCTTTTCACATAACAGCTGAAAGGGTTTAATTCAAGGTGAAGACGCTTGCTTCAATTACAAGGAATTAATTTAGGCTTCACTTACCTCAAGGAATACTTGACCATATTAATTTACACATAAATCCTGTGAGTGTCAAATTACGCAACCAAGAGAAGGTAGTTCTTTGCAGGTTATAGGGCATTGATCTGCCATACTCAGGCTTTTTTTTTTTTTTTTTGGCAACAGGTTTTTGAATGAAATAGTAAAACCACTGCGGGCACAGTCTACTCACCTGGTTTTGCATAATTCCAAGAAGCTAGAAACTGAAAAGCAGGCTTGTTAAAGAGTGAGAAAAATTGTTAACGTATAAGAGAAAAAAAAATTTATTCTCTTTTAAATCTTAAAAGATGTCATAATATTCCTGTTTTCAAGTACTTGAAGTTTTCTGGGGGCAGTAATTTTAAATAATTAAGTGTAAAACGTAATACATATTCATTGTAGATTGAAAACATACTTAAAGTATGTTTTCAATCTTTAAAACTACAAAGAGAAAGGTAAAAATTACTCATGATTCTACAACTATTAATATTTTGGCAAACAACTTTCAATTTTTTTCTAGGTACATGTTTTTACAAAACGAGTCCATATTATACAAACAAGTTATTTTATAACTTGATCTTTTTTATTTTTTAAGTTATGTCGTGCGTGAAAAGAAACTTGTAAAGGTTATGGCATGTTGTAGTATTGCACAGCGTTCAAGGACGCCATCTCTGGTGTGGTGTGCGTGCTCTGCTGGGAAGAGAAGCTCTTGGTGGACAATACTGACCACTCTCGGACCAAGAGACTTCTCGGTTTGCCCTTGGCAGCCTGAGCCTAACGAGAGTGCAAAGCGCGTGGGAGTAAGTGGAGGGCGCTTGGGGTGACTGCGAGCACGAGCTCCCTGCGCGGGCCACATTTCCCCTGGGCAAGTCCCACTGGCTCCGAGGGCAGAAGGCCAGTGCACGGTGCGCACGGCCCGCGTCCCAGCCTGCAGCCCCCGCCCCCGGGGCTGGCGCCACTCACGGGCAGTTGGGTGAGATAAAGCGGGGCAAGGTTCTGCAACTCCAAATCAGGGAGGCGCAGCTCCGACACCAGCGCCTTCGCCGGGTCTCCAGGCGTGTTCGTCCCAACTGTTTAAACTGTTTCAAAGCGCCGGAACCCGAGCGACCTTCGGCAAACAACTCTTAATCTCGCGGGCGGACAGCATTAGTCTTGTTTGCCGAGGAGAGCAAACTGAGAGGGCGCACCGGGGAGCTAAGGCAACCCTCCTCCCGGCACCCCGCCCGCCCGCAGGGACCCCCGCCCCCAGACCGCCGGCTTCTTGCGTCAGCCGCGACGAGTGTGGGGGATTTTCGGAAGCTCAGCCGGCGCGGCCGGCGGGGAAAGGAAGGGCCCGGGCTCTTGCCCCGCCCTCGGGGGGCGGGAGGCGGAGCGGGACAGGAGCCCGGCCGGCGACTCCGGCTGTGTCGCGGAGAAGCGAGTGCCGGGGAGACCTGAGGAGCCGCTGCTGCCGCCCGTGCCGCGCCTCGAGAGCCGGGACAGGGCCGCCGTCGGGGAGCCCCAGAGCACGGTCCCCACCTCAGTATGATGGACTTGGAGGTGCCGCCGCCCGCACAGCCGTCCCAGCAGGTGCTGCCCCGGCCCTCCGGGCCCTGCGGTGGTGTCAGGACGGGGGCAGGGAGCGAGGGAGCCGCGGCCCGGAAGGGACAGCTGCAGCCGGCTTCTCCTCCCGTCTGTGGCCGGAGCCAGAACTGCAGCGGCCATGCACTGGAGCCGCTGCGCTTGCGCCGGGGCCGGGCTGGGAGGGGGAGCGGGGACCCAAGGGGCCGCGAGGGGAGTCGGGGCGCGGCTGGGTGGCCCGACCGACAGTGTGCCCGCGGCCCCTGAGGGCGACTGGGTTGGGGTTTTGGGGCTACGCCCAAGCTCGGGGGGGAGGGGCGTCTCTAGCCGCGTCCCCGGCCGCCGGAGCTGGGTCACCGGAGCCCCGGGCAGCCCCCCGAATTTGAGTGGCCCCAGGGGCAGCAGGGCAGGAGGGGGCGGACGCTGGCGGTCTGAGCTGGCGCAGCCCGGCCCTTCCGGGGCTGTGCGGCTCCCCCGCCTCGGAGTCGGCAAAAATGTGCCTAGTCACGGGGCCGCTCTCGGGGGAGTTGAGGTCTCCTCGGGGCAGGGACCCGGAGCCCCTCCTCTGCCGCCGCCCCCGGCCCCGACCTCCGGGGGCGCAGGCTGCGGCGCGGCGCTCTTCCCCCACCCCGGGCCGTCTAAGGGTGAAAGTAATCCATCAGTCCATCCATCGGATCGCTCTTAGGCAGTTTGGCGAGCAAGCCCAACCCCCAGGGTGGGGGAGGGAGGAGGTCCTGAAGTGCCCAGCCAGCTCCGACGCCCCGACGTGCGGCGGCGCCACCGGGCCCCGCGCGCTCCCTCGCGCGGTGGGAAAAGTTCGGGCTCTTAGACCTCGGGTCGGGCCCTCGCGACGCGCGGGGAAGTGCGGGTTGGGACAGCGGGCTCTGAGGTCGGAGTCGGCCGCGCCCCGGGCTTCTCGATCCCGCGTGGTGCCTCCCCGTGGCGCACGCCGCGTTCGGGGCCTCGGCCTCCCTGACAGTGGCCTGTTGGCTGTCACGGCGGCCCTCGGTTGGCCCTTTCCTGCTTTATAGCGTGCAAACCTTGCCGCGTCGGGGCCAAGGGACAAGTTGGAGCTGTTGATCTGTTGCGCAATTGTTATTTTCCCCAGGGCGGCTTTGTCTTTGGATTTAGCCTCTCAAATTTGCGATTCCAAAATGTATAAGGCAGAATATTCTGTTCTCTGCTGTCAAGGGTAAGAGTTGCGGGTGTAAATGAGCATTTCTCTTGCTTTTAGATTGTTAGTAATGTTTTGCTTTCATATGTTATTTCTCCTTTGAGTGCTTTATATAGTTGTCCTTTTCTGTTTGAGAATTTGCCTCGATTTCTTAGCATGTTGCTTCTTTTGCAAGGGCGGAGGATGGGACGTTCGTGTTTCATAATGCTTTCCTAACAAGTTCTGTAAATTGTTATAAAAGTGAACAAGTTTCTGTTCATACTTTGTAGGGATTTTAAAGGAGTAGATATTTATGTTTCCAAAATTTTTTTTTTTGTAATTGGGTTCTTGGGGGAAAAAATATTTGGTTCAAGGAAATGTGTAACTTAATAGATACAGTAAATACGTTTGTGCTCTTAAATGTAAAGTTTTAGATTGATTTTGAAGATCTAAAGTAGGATTTTAAGTTACTGACATTGCATTCATTATGCTTTTTTTCTTAAAGCTTTTGGTCTTGAACTTTCCCCCAGTAATGATTAGGATTGTGTTGCCCGGATTCCCACTAGTGTGAAAAAGTAAACTGTGCTTTCCGTTTAGCTGCTGTTCAAGAGTAATCTATATGAGCAAAAGATATGTGATGCTAATGCACTTAAGTTTTCCTGAATTCGAGAATCGTAGCCTAGAGCCTTCTATTTTTTTTTTCTTTCTTTACTATGTAGTTTAACATTCCATATACAGAGATGCATGAAGCATATGTGCTGCTTTCTCTTTTAAATGTGAATTTTCCAGTTTTGTTTGATAAGGTAACCGCCTTTCCACCTTTGTAATCAGACATCAGTCTGCATATTTGAAGACTATGACAAAAGACAATACAGTAAAACTTAGAATCAATTTCATGTTTATAACTGTGATTCATATTAAATCATTGTTTGTAGTCCAGAAAGATTTGAACAGAGTCAGAAATGGATTTTGACCTTTTTTCAAAGAAATTCCAAGTGTGAGTTGGTTTTGTGATACTGTTTTTGGCCCTCTGTGCAGAGGCCGTTTGACGAACAGGGCAGGAAGGCGGGTCTTAGATTCTGTATCTCCATTAGGTGGAAGCCATCCATTACTCTTTTCAAGGGTGTCTTGGAGAGATAAAGTACTTTGGTCTTGGACTAGACCGATAAGATTATTTTGAAAGAAAAATAGGACAGGCTTCTCATCTCCTGAATGAATGTTAACCAAAGAACAACTTGACTTTTTAGACAGGTGAAAAATCTCTCGAGATTGTGGAAGCAGCATGCAGGAGGATAAATACACAATTCACATCTGTCTTTCTGCATTAAAAATAACTCGGGCCATTTTGAAATCTTTCTTTCTGTTAACTTGGGTTTTTATAAACAATGCTTGGGGGAAAATAGTGTCTTCCTTTAGGATTACCAGGAAGAGTTGAAAAGCAAATACATTACTTTTCTTAATATTTATTTTTATTTGGGATGAATTATACTTACAGAGCTGCATGAGAAAAGGAATTTGTTACGGAGTATAAGCACATTTTTGCGGGGGGGGGGGGATTTCCTCTCTGCTGGCTGAACATATTTAAAGGGAGCTTTGCATAAATATTATTTCCTCTTTAACTGTCCCTTCATCTGTGGTTAACTTTTCAGTGTAAACTCTTGGGTGCAGGAAGAATTTGGCACTAAGATTATAATGGATGAGTTATCAGGTGCTTCCTTGCACACCAGGCAGTGTGATAATTGCTTCACGTGTATAATTTCACAGTAACCCCCTGGGAAATACTATTAGCTCCAGTTTCTAGGTGAGAAAAGAGGCATGGGGAGGGCAAGAGTCCTGCTTAAAGTGACCCAGCTATTGAGTGGCAGAGGTGGGATTCCAAGCTAGGTGGTCCGCCTCCAGATGGCTCTTAATCACCCCTGCCAAACTGGACCAGGATTCATTAAACTTCAAACAGGAGGAAAAGTTCACACTTTAAAAAGTGGATTAATTGAGGGGCTGGCCCCGTGGCCGAGTGGTTAAGTTCGCGCGCTCCGCTGCAGGCGGCCCACTGTTTCGTTGGTTCGAATCCTGGGCGTGGACATGGCATTGCTCGTCAGACCACGCTGAGGCAGCGTCCCACATGCCACAACTAGAAGGACCCACAACGAAGAATATACAACTATGTATTGGGGGGCTTTGGGGAGAAAAAGGAAAAAATAAAATCTTTTAAAAAAAAAAAAGTGGATTAATTGAGAAAAACTGGGGGAGGGAGAGGCAGGAATTAAAAAGATTGATCTCTGCACTTTTGCCCTTACCAGGAATTTCTGTGTATGTGAGGGGGTGGTGGCCTTCTTGAAGATAGTGAGAGTAAATACAACCTATCGGTGGAATTAGCACATGGGGACCTTTTAAGGAAGACACAGGGGCCTAGGGGGGTTAATTTAGAGAAGCAGGACTATTTCTTAATATAATCATTTTTTTTTTTTTTTAAGATTGGCACCTGAACCAACAACTGTTGCCAATCTTCGTTTTTTCTTTTTTCCTCTTCTCCCCAAAGCCCGCCAGCACACAGCTGTATACTCCAGTTGCGAGTGCCTCTGGCCGTGCCATGTGGATGCTGCCCCACCGTGGCCATGTCCACACCCAGGATCTGAACCGGTGAAACCCCGGGCTGCTGAAGTGGAGTGTGCAACCTTAACCACTGGGCAACCGGGCTGGCCCCGATAATAATTGTTTTTTAAAATTCCTGGGATTTCAGCAGTGCCCGAGATTCTGCCTCACGCTTATTCAGGGACCGCTTTCCTTTTTCTTCATTAAATCTCCTGGCTCCTGGAATCTTTGTTCTCCTTTGTTTGCCTTGTTAGTTGGTACCTTCCCCTGTCCCGTTGGCTCTTTTCATTTGGAAGTCGTGGTCAAAAGTAAGTTTGGTACTGAAGATGTATATGGTGATGAGTGGGACAGACAGGCTTAAGCCAGGTTGAAGGAAAGCGGGGAGAATGGTGAGAATTTGAGCTGGCAGCTAGTGGAAACCTGCGGCTCAAATTAGGCACTAATCTTCTGTTTTGGCATTGCTGAATTGAAGCAAGCATAAGGGCTCAAGTGGAAGCTTACTGGGGGTTTTGAGAATACTACATTTCAAAGTTCAATACTTTATTTCTTAGTTTTTTTTTAATTAAGATTATGATAGTTTACAACCTTGTGAAATTTCAGTTGTACATTATTGTTAGTCATGTTGTGGGTACACCCCTTCACACTTTGTGCCCTCCCCCCCCCCCTTTCCCCTGGTAACCACCAATCAGTTCTCTTTGTCTATATGTTAACTTCCACCTATGAGTGGAGTCATACAGAGTTCGTCTTTCTCTGTCTGGCTTATTTCACTTAACATAATACCCTCAAGGTCCATCCACGTTGTTGTGAATGGGACGATTTTGTCCTTTTTTATGGCTGAGTAGTATTCCATTGTACATATATATCATATCTTCTTTATCCAATTGTCAGTTGCTAGGCACTTAGGTTGGTTCCACGTCTTGGCTATTGTAAATAATGCTGCAGTGAACATAGGGGTGCATGGGACTTTTGGAATTGCTGATTTCAGGTTCTTAGGATAGATACCCAGTAGTGGGATGGCTGGGTCATAAGGTATTTCTATTGTTAACTTTTTGAGAAATCTCCATACTGTTTTCCATAGTGGCTGCACCAGTTTGCATTCCCACCAACAGTGTATGAGGGTTATTTCTTAGTTCTTATCGTTGAACAAATTGTTTTCAGAATTATTGTCTTATTTGTGTGAATTAAGTAGGCTGCAGGATTTTTAGGATCCACTGGATGATTTGCATAAAAGTTGGCCTGAGTAAACCCAGGGTATTTAAATGCCTGTCTCAGCCTCTTCTGAAAGTTTGCTGAAATCTGTTGCACACCAGGCTATAGGAGAACAAGTTTACCATATGCAGTATTTAACCTGCTTCCTTTACCTTTGACTGCCTAAGTTTACTATAAAAGGGAGAATAGAGTTTACATTTTGATAATATGATTTCCAGAAGTTATTAAAATTTCATTGCTACCTGCTTTTAAATATACTCCAACAAACATTTATTAAAAGGGCTCTAAGGTATAGGCCAAGCCCTCTTTAATTGATAATGGTGTGTTTTCTGGAAATGAAAGCAAAAATACGTTTAAGTGTATAATTCCCTAACAGTATTCGAAAAATACAAATCGTGTTCCTGCACCAACCCTTCCCCCCACCTTAAAAAAAAATAATAAGACTTGCGAAACAAAATCCTCCCCTGCCTAAAATGAGAGTTTTCTATGTGTCAGCTCCTGCCACAGGGAACACTTTTTAACTATTAGTATTAAGAATTTTAGGAACTCTGAGGGTGGGGAGCACCTTTAACCAGCCATTTCTATGGCCTGCGTCCTATAATACCTGTGTGTCACAGAGCCTCATCTATGAACGTCTTTATGTGTGTGTGAGCATGTGAGTTTATTTGGCTCAAACTCTGGGGGCAGTAAAGACAAATCCAGGGCATAGGAAGGATTCAGAGCACCACGGCCATCTTTCAAAGGCCCTGTTGATAACTGACCCAAGAGGCATTATAATCCATCAACAGTCTGTATTCTGAAGGATTAAAACAAAACATTCCTTGGCAATGCTAAGTAGTCATTCCTTTCTCACAAGCTTGGAAATTGAGACTGTGGGGCCTGTAGTATGGGCAGCATGCTGCCGAGATCCGAACTCTCCATTGCTTTGTTCAAATCAGAGAAGAATGATTGGATGAGAAAAGAAAAATCAGATCATTTTGGCTTTGAAGCCTTCTCCTGAAGTTTTTATTTTCTGCATTAGGCAATTCTCTTTAATGGCCTTTTAAAATCTCTGATACTTATCTGTGAATCTGTGTTTTTTTGGGGTTTTTTCCTCTACAGCTAGATCCTAACTTTCTTTCGAGCTGGGTATTGCATTTATATTTCTTTCTTTTTTTTTTTTCCAGCTTTATGAAATGTAATTCACATACCATACAGACCACCCATTTAAATTGGACAGTTGATTGATTTAGTGTATTCAGTGTTGGACAGCTGTCACCACAATCAATTTTAGAACATTTTCATTACCCCATAAAGAAACCCCATATCTGTTAGTAGTCACCCCCCATTTCCCTTCAACTCCCTGGTAACCACTCATCTATTTTCTATCTCTATGGAGTTGTCTGTTCTGGATATTTCATATAAATGAAGTCATACCATATGTGGTTTTGTGTGACTGGCTTCTTTCACTTAACATAGTGTTTCTAAGGTTTGACCATGTTGTAGCATATATCAGGACTTCATTCCTTTTTATTGACGATTGTTACCTATAGCAATGGGTCTTCAACTTTGCTGACTATTAGAATCACCATCAGTATTTTAAAATACCGATGCCCAGGCCATATCCCTCATTAAACAGAGTCTCTGGGGTTGGGACCTAGGCATCAGTATCTTTTCAAGCTTCTGAAGGGATTCTAGCAAGCAGTCTGGTTTGGGAACCAGTACCCTGGAGAACTCAGCTCAGTGTTGGTACCCATTGAAGGTATTTATATAGTGATTTAGAAAATCTAGTTAGGATATCTACTTAAATCATGAAAAGAAGTGTTCTTATATTTGGTCACTGCCCTTCACAGCCTTAAGATCAACATCTAAATTTTTTCTTTTTAATTTAAAAAATTTTTTTTTAAAGATTGGCACCTGAGCTAACATCTGTTGCCAATCTTCTTTTTTTTTCTTCTTCCTCTCCCCAGAGCCCCCCAGTACATTGTAGATTCTAGTTGTGAGTGCCTCTGGTTGTGCTATATGGGATGCCGCCTCAGCACGGCCTGATGAGTGGTGCCATGTCCACACCCAGGATCCGAACCAGCGAAACCCTAGGCCGCCGAAGCAGAGCGTGCAAACTTAACCACTCAGCCATGAGGCCGGCCTGACAACATCTAAACTTTAAGGTGTCCTAGCGAATGTTTGAAATCCAGTAAATATAATTTGAGCTCTTTAATCCCTCATGGAGATATGGGTAATAATTTTGTTATCAAAAAATTTTCCCCAAGTGGGTCAGTAGAATTTTTCTTTGTTTCTTGTCAGGAATGTGGCCTGTGATAACCTGCAGTCTGGATTATTTGGGAATAGCAGAGAAAAGGCAGTGAGGCCAGGATGCTTAGGACAGGTGTTGGAGCCTGGAAGCCAGGACAGAACTTTGCCTCACCCTAGGAAGCTCTGTGCTCTTCGTTCCCAGGCCTTGTTATCATCTCCCGTTAAAAAAACAAAAACCTGTAGTAGTTAGGTTCGCACGATCTGCTTCAGTGGCCCAGGGTTTCGCCAGTTTGGATCCTGGGAGCGGACATGGCACTGCTCATCAAGCCATGCTGAGGCAGCATCCCACATGCCACAACTAGAAGGACCCACAACTAAAAATACACAGCTATGTACCAGGGGGCTTTGGGAGAAAAAGGAAAGAATTAAATCTTTAAAAAAAAAACCCCAAAACTTAAATGTGCAAAGCAGCTTTCGGCAACCCAAATTTTTGGTTCTCTGTATCTACCTGCTAAAGTCAACCTTGTAGTCTGACCACAGTGGGTACCATTGTCCTTACCCGAATGGCTGTCTGGTTTACATACCTGGAGACTGGGCTAACTTTCACATTGTTTGCATGTGTGTACGTGCGTGTGCATGTGTCTTTGTTGTACAGCACAGCAGTCTCACTTGAGAGACTTGAGGGTATGGTTCAGGGCCTTCTGAGCTGGCTTAGCCCTGCCTTGCAGACAGGGTGAGAACACGCCCAAAAGGGAGTGGGCACCCTCATGCCAGCCACAGCCTCTCTCCAGTGTCGTCAGGCAGAGCTTGTGTGGCCCAGCTCCAGTCTTTCCTTGACTGTCGCCCCATTGGAGGGGTACATTCGGTCACCCCTCAGGACGCTGTCTGCTTTTCTAACTCTAGTCATCAGTAGTTTACAGTTCTTTTAACCTGTCCTTCCTATTGCTTTAAGATTTCAGAAACGATATCTTATTCTTTTCACTTGTTCTTATGAGTTTTGTGCTGAATGATACACATAATACGTGTTTAAAGTATCTTAAAACAGAAGGATTTTAGTGTTAACGTTAGGCCATGTGCAGTGCATACTTGTATTTCACTGGCTCATTTTTCCCATTCAGTGCCTTTTCCCTTCTTTGCAGGAATGTAGCCGACATTCAGGGTGGGTTAGTACCCATCTCCCAACCCTCCGATGTCTGTGTAAGAGGCAGGGACACTATCGACTGGGTAGGGAGGTGGCCTACTGATAAAGGATACAGAATTGTGTTTTACTCCAGACTTGACAGTCTTTTGTCTTCTGTGCTTCAGCACAGAATGATAATATCACACACGGATGCAGAATCCACCCACTCCCAGCCTAAGGGATTAGAACACAGGGAAGAATGATGCCGTGTGTGGTTGCCTCCGGTGAAGGGAACCGAACAGAGGAGTGACACATGAGGGAGCTGCACTCCTTCAGGTGCTCCGGGGTTGACTAAGAACCTGTACTTTCTGCTGGTTTGGTTTACGGTACTGGAGCCAGGGAGCCCTGCTGCTCTGTCTAGAGTGTTGGAGAACCAGAGATTTTTTTGACCTAGCCAAAAAAAATTTTTTTCAACCATTAAAATCCTGATAATGAAAACCATCCAAAATAAAAACTATCTTTTTACTTTTAAGAGGAAAAATTGCCAATTTTTGAAGAAGTTGTTTTTGTTCTTGGTAATTTTCAAGGAAACATAATTAAAATAGACCTTGAGGAACCAACCCCTAAGGACAAGAGCAGGGCTGGCTGGCTTTATGCTGGCTGATGGCCTCCCTCACTCCCGGCCCGTAGTTCTGCGCTGGTTCGCAAGCTGAGACCAGGACCAAGAAGGAGACCCGTCCTGTGGGTTCAGGTACTTTCTTCTCCTGCAGAGACAGAGGTTCACCGTATGCTAGAAACTTCTTTACCGGGCTGCATGTTTGCAGGAATCCTTGCTGCGGCAGTGGATTGAGAGTCAGGATGGTGACGCCCAGGGGGGAGATTCCAGGTTACATTTCACATGGAAAACAGCTTCTAGAATTAAAGGGAGAGAGGCTGGGAGGAAAAAGAAAACTAGCTTAAGAGAGTTCTTTTTAATGAACCCAGGAGGAATACAGCCTTATGGGACTCTTCCTGAGGGAAGCCTCAGGCTGACCCAGAATTTTTACCTGCGGATGTCCTAAGTCTGTAATACTCAGATTCGCTCTTCAACGTGCAGTTTGCACTTAGGTTCTCCATGTGATAAAAGGGAAAGCATTTCCAAGTATTTACTTGTACTGTATTTACACCTATTACCTTTAGTTTGGTGTGTGTGTGTGTTTTAAGGAAGATTAGCTCTGAGCTCACATCTGCCTCCAGTCCTCTTCTTTTTGCTGAGGAAGACTAGCCCTGAGCTAACATCTGTGCCCATCTTCCTCTATTTTATATGTGCGACGCCTGCCACAGCATGGCTTGATAAGCAGTGCCATGTCCACACCCAGCATCAGAACCAGCAGACCCCGGGCCGCTTAAGTGGAGTGCACGAACTTAACCATTGGGCCAGCCCCATCTTTAGTTTTTTTAACAACCCTGTTAATAAAGGTTTTATCATTACTGAGAAAAACTCTTTGGAAAGGCTAAGAAACAGGCCAGAGTTCAGTTTAGGAAACTAGAAACCACATGAGATATTTCAAACAGAGGGAATTTAATATAGGAAATAAATAATATAGGTGATGGGAGAGCTGAGAAGCCAGCCAGACAACCGAGAGATTAGCAGCCTCAGGAAGCCACTGCCACCCCTAGGGCTGGAGGGGCAGGGGGTGGAGGTGGAATTCCAGGCTCTGGCCTATCCTCCCAAAGCTGGCACTGCATCAGGTGCTGGGACACCGGCAGAGGGGCTCTTCCTCTCACCTTCCAGCATCTCTTCACTGCTCACTACCACCCAAACCCCTGGTGGAATGTAGTTGGCAGCCAGATGGCAAGGAAGCCTGGGATCAGAGCAGGGGCAGGCTGGGGAAGGGATCTGGAAGGCACTGCAGTCACACAGCTGGTAAGAGCTAGAGCCAGGACTGGAACCTTCTTTGCCATCAAAGTCCTTGCGCTTTCTTCACACCATCTCCTTTTAGGAATCTCAGACAGACCTGGTGCTTTGCCTTTGGGGCACTTGTCACACCTGCTTGAGGGTGAATTGTGTGAGATCCCACACAGCATGAGATTCACGTTCCCCGCCTGCAGGGGGATTGAGACCGCAATGCCTACTTTATTCTGACTTGCACAGACTTTTTATAGCTATATATTCCTTCTAGTTAATGGAGTGCACCTGTGTGACCACAGACTCACTCAGTAATAACGTAATCTTAGGAATTCCTCTAAAGACGCGGGTGGAGGCTGTATGAGGGGAGTTCCTGATTTGGAGAAGTCTTCCTGTTGTTGGTAGGCTCTGTGCCCCCTCCCACCGTGAGGTGCCCCTACGATGCCAGGGCAGGATTGCTTATGTGTGGATGTTTGTGGTGTTGCTGAGGGACTTGGCACTCTGGGTCTTGAATTTTGGGGTACGTTCAGAAAGGAGAGAAAGCGGCTTGAGAAGAGCTGGGGGAACCTCACGTCTGTTCTCACTGATCCTGATAAAGCCTTTTCTCCCCAGAGAGATGTGGGTGGAAACGACTCCCCTAGATAAAAACTCATTCATCTCCCTCTCTCTGGGAGCGCGCGGCACTCGCCCTGGGCCACAGGTGTCCGGAGTTCACCTGATAACAGTCCAAGTGTGCTGTGAAGCTTCAGGGATGGCGGGTGTGCTGGCCAAGATGATAATGGAGACGGAGGGAACAATTACTCTTTCATTTCCGTTCACGTTACCAACTCACTTTAACGGTATGAGAACCGTCCTTTTGATGTTGGAAGATCGCTGAATACAGGCAACTAGCAATTTCATGGGGAAGAAAAGGGGAAAAAATGAACATTTACTGAACATCTGCTAGCCCTGTAGTACGTCCTAGACCTGTTCTCTTGATCTTGACACTAACTCTGTAGTGATGGGGGCTGCTATGTCCATTTCACACACGAGGAAACCTGTTCAGAGAGAGAAAGTAACTTGTCCAGGGCCGTGCCACTCAGGTGGCAGAACAAGGATTTAGAATGTCTGTAATCCCTGCTCTCCTTTTCCTGTTTTCCTCCTTCCTTCCCTTCGTTCTTTCTTTACTGTCTAATGACTATGAGTGCTTTGTTAGATGCTAGAGAGTGAGGGACTCCTTTATGAAGATTAATTAAGACAGTGTCCCTACCTCAGGGAGCTGGCTCAGTGTTTATCATAGAGGGTGCTGCTGGCACGTGGGCTGGACTTCCCTTTGGAGTGGAGGACTGTCCCACATTGTAGGATATTTAGCATCACTTTGACAACCAGAGCACAGTAACCCTCCCTCGTCCCCACACAGTTCCAGTTGCTCCTAGGTACCACGGTGATTCATTGACTTCGAGAGAAAGTTTGAAGCCAGGCTACTACTGCTTGTGCTCAGGAAATCTCAGGATACTGTTGCTTCCTTGTTCTTTGTAGGGAGGTCCACAATTTCCTCAGATGACAGCCTGTTCACACCTTTTATTCTAAACTGGAGGTGGGGGAGAGATCATAGAAAGTGATGAAAGCTCTAGAAACCAGAGCGACCAAGTACCTTTAGGCTGAGGGAAATAACCAGTGTCCTCTAAGAAAATACACTTAATCAATATTTATATTGATTGATATTTTATGCAGGTTGCAAAATTCTTTAGTGGATATTTGAAGATACTATCATGTTTTTTCTCTCAAAAAAATCAATTTTTATCGTTAACTTGAAGGAGTGTGCATTTATAGTTCTTAAGATATGATACTTTGTTTTTCGTAGAGTACCCAGAGAATAATTTGAAGTATTGTTACTGTGAAAGAAGTTAAATAATTTTTCTTTGACTAATAGTTGGGTCATAAATGATATTAAACATGATACCTTTGTTACATAAGTAATTAGAACTCTTTATCCCAAGACACCTTAGGTATACAATGAAAATACTGACTTCTGAGCCTAAACTTACACTTATTCATTCCATAAATATTTATTAGGTATTTACACACCCTAACGAACTTTAAGGGCAGGAAGTTGTTTTAATCTTCCAAGATAATGCAGCAAATGTATTGTCCTCCTTAAAGGACATTTGCTTTTCAAATGGCCCCTATTCTGAGTTAATCTATGCCTTTGCTCTTTGTACGCCTGGATTATAGGGCATGTTTCCTACCATAATGACTGTAAATTACTTTACATCTCTATCTCATCTGCTCAAGGTATAACTTCCTCTAGGGTGGGGACTGTATTTTATTCATTTTTGTAACTCTGGCGTCTGACACCATGTCTGCTGCTTACTTAGTCGTAACTGCTTCATAAATGTGAGAGAGAGTCCATTACTGCCCTCTAGGAGGTTGGTATTTGTACAAGCTCATCTGTGCTATGTGACAGTTCCATGACAGTGCAGAGGAGAAAGTGTCACTTGCAACTGGGGTGCTCAGAGAGGACATCCTGGAGGAGGGAGCATTTTAACTAGATTTTTTAGGGCAGTAAGATTATTTGACTCACGCTTCCGTGGGAAGCCTGAGGGAGGGTGCAGGCATGTGTGGGTGGTGTACTGGTCATACTGGGTTGCTAGGACTGAAAAAGTTAAGTTGGGGCTGGCCATAGAGGGCCTTCAGTGCCCATGTGTGGTGTTTCAAGTTTATATGAGGCATCTGGAAATCACTGAAGGCTATAGAAAGGGCAAGACATGTGAGCCGGGTGTGGACGGGAAGTGATTATGGCCTGTGAATTGGCAGATGAAGAGGTTGGAGGCAGAGAGATGGTGAGGGGGCTCTTGCTGTGGTGTGGGTGTGGCATCAGCACATGTATTGAGGATCTGTAATTCTAACTAGTTACCACCTTTGTTGGCCATTTAAGGAGAATTTTTTTAAAGCCCCCTTTTTAAAGGAGGGGAGTAGATTTTCTCCTTCTGTTGGCCCCATCACAAAACCATTTGTGCTCAAGCTTGCACACGCTGCTGTTTCTGTGTTTTAACAGAAACGCATCTGCCAGTGTATTCATTCCATTGATGAAAGGAGAGGAAAAACCAGCCAGAAGTTGCCTTTTTGCTTTAAGGATGGATAGGTTTCTTCTCCAAGGAAGCACAGGGGGAGTTTCTCTTGGCCCTTCTCTAAGATCAGTTTACTCTTCCTGTCTTCATTCAGCTGTAACAGTCTCATTGTTGGCTTCCAGTCCCAATAGTAAGCAATATTCATCCAAGAAAAGACAAGAAGACAATATCCCCTTTGCTCTCCCACGGGCTTTCCCCGTGAGTGTGAGCTCACAGCTCTGCATCTAACAGTTGTGCTGGCGGCAGCTGCAGTCTCCCCGGCTCTTCCAGGTGCTGGCTGGTGTGTGAACAGCTTTAACAACTTGATTTTGTCGTGGGCACTCCTTTCTCTGCCCTGTGTGGTAGGGAGCAGAGAACTGAGGCCTGGAGAGGCTAAGTTGATAGATATAACAGTGGGCTGTGCCTCAGTTTTACCATGATTAGAATGTGGATGACACCTCCATCACAGCGTTCTTAGAATTAAGTAAGAAACGAACTGGGCCCAAGACCTGGCACATGGTATACATTCAACAAATGGTGGCTGTGATTACTGTTATCGTAATTCTATTTCTCCTTTGTCAGGGATGTTTGAATGTGTGGGGATCGCAGATTGCCATGGCCCACTGGAAAAAAAATCCCTCCTTGAATTCTAGCTGTGTCACGGCATAAAGGTCCGTGCCCTTTTCGCTCTTTGCTCTGCACTTCTCATTCTCCTGTGGTCTTCCCTGCGCTCTCCCTGGCCTCATGTCAAGGCCTGACTATTGTGGACATTGAAGCCTCTCTCTCGAGAAAGAAAACTGATCCATGACAAGGCCTTCCGCGTGCCCTGGCACAGCAGAGGGCCACATCCTGCCCCCGTCTCCCCTGTGGGACCCTCCACCTGTCTGCTGGAATCCCTGCCCTTATGTGGCTCATCAGCCATCTCACTGAACTCCTTCCCAGGCACACTCCTTCACCTGAGGCAGAATGTCTCACTCTCCGGTCCAGGGCCTAGAAAAAGGACAGTGTCCACAGGCAAGTTGAACGAACAGAGTTTGGGGAGTGGAAGTGCATTATGGAAGGCTAAACCCAAACATGAACTGAGCGGACTCGTGGCCCTGTCTTCTTTCTAACCCCAACCCCTTCTTTTAGTCTTTAAAGACTAAAAGATTTCTTTTATAGTAACCACCCCCAAGTAACTCCGGCCTGAAAAAAAGGGGAGAGTGGTGAAGGGAAAGAAGACCTCTAGAAGACCCTTGGGAGATGACACAACTGAAAATGGTTTACACTTACTACCCTTTCTTGTTGCCATGCAAATGTCTGAAACATAAACAAGTTATGACCTCACTTTCTATTTTTTGTATAGTGCTTAGACCCAGAAGCCTAAAAATTAGATGCTTCTCATGTTCATTTGACACCTGCAAAGGGAGTTGAATTTATTAATAGTATTATTACCTTACCCATGGGTTGTCCCCCCCTTTTTTTTTTTTTTTTTTTGCTGAGGAGGATTAGCCCTGAGCTAACATCTTTTGCCAATCTTCCTCTTTTTGCTTGAGGATTATTCACTCTGAGCTAACATCTGTGCCAGTCTTCCTCCATTTTGTCTGTGGGTCACCACCACAGTGTAGCCATCAACAAGCAGTGTAGGTCCATGCCCAGGAACTAGACCACAGCAGAGTGTACCAAACTTAACCATGAGGCCATGGGGCTGGCCACTGTCCCCTGTATTTTTAAGAGGCATTCAGATACTTTTTTTCATATGAAAAACAATTCCATGAGGGAGGTATTATTGTCTTGGTTTCCCTTCCAGGAACAGCACAATGAGGGTAGGTGGCTAGGCCAAGGCCACCTCATACAGCTCGTTAGCAGCAGAGCCGTGGTTGGCTCCACGCAGCCTCCCTGAGGAGGGTCAGGTTATCCTGAAGGAGAAGCCTGTGTTCTTAAAAGATTTTATTTTTTAAAACGATTTTATTTTTTTCCTTTTTCTCCCCAAAGCCCCCTGGTACATAGTTGTATATTCTTCGTTGTGGGTCCCTCTAGTTGTGGCATGTGGGACGCCGCCTCAGCATGGCCGGATGAGCAGTGCAGTGTCCATGCTCAGGATTCAAACTGGCGAAACCCTGGGCCATGCTTCAGTTTCCTTGTTCCAAAAGGGCGATGACAATATACCACCTACCTTGCAGATTGGTGCAAATGAGAGTATAAATGAGATAATGGATACAAGTGCTTGGAATAGTGCTGAGCACATAGAACGTGGACAATAAATGTTGGCCATGCTCTTATTGCTTAGATTATGCCATCCCTATCTTTGTCTGGATCTAGAATATTGGCAGTGTGATCTTTCATGCTCAGATCTTAATGTGAAGGCTCACCAGGAAACCACTGTCCTTACATATTTATTTAGCGGGCTAGTTGAAAGGATTTACATTAAGGAAAATAAAAGATTCCTAATCTGATTTTGAAATAGAACATATATACACACTAATTATAATTTCCTTTATAAGAGGTTCAAACTCCTGCCTGGCAATTGGCAACAGCAGTGTGCACTGGGCATTTTCAGAGGTTGACATCTGAAAGCAGTTGAAACGTAATTTCCAAATTCAAGATTAGTTCATATCCTTAGTTGGAACAGATAGTACTGTCCCATCACCTAAGCCCCTCATTTCTATCCATTCTTCACGTGACCTTTGCAATAATCTGGTAATTAATTGTGTGGCATCGGGACCATCACATTGCTGAATAACATCAAGCTTATTTATGAGCCCTCTTGGTAATTCAGACTCACCAGCACTTTCAGGTCATTGAAGTAGCTTTTTACAAATAATTTGCTATGAGTATAAATACTAGCTGTTGTAGTTTAGAAGCCTTAATGTTGCCGGTGTATCCTCAGGAAGTAATTTGCAAAACAGAAGAGTTGGGTTCAATAGAATTCCCGCCTGAGGAATGTTGAGGGCCCACTTTGTAGGCTGCCCCAGAGCTGTGCTGGCACTGGGCACTTGTCACCCTCGAGCGCTTGAAATGGAGCTAGTGCAACTGAGGAACTGAGTTTTTGATTTTAATCAATTTTAAGTTTAAAAACAGGAGCAATATAAGATATTTTTCTGTACCCTTAACCTCGTCCTGGTAGGCCTGCATTTCAGGGGATCATGTCACGCAAGATTTGTTGTAGTGTATTTGAGTGTGCTCATCACTTCTGATATCTCAATAATTTTTAAATTTTGGTTACATGTTAAAAGAATTTTTGATATATTGGGTTAAGTAAACATATTAAAATTAAATGCACTTTTTTTTTTTTCAGTAAGGCTACTAAAAATTTCTAAACTCCACACGTGGCTTGCGTTATATTTCTGTTGGACAGGACTGCTTTAGAGCGTCCGTTACAAGTAGCTGAAATTAGCTTGTTTTAAAATGCAAAATTAGTTTTCAGACTGACCTATATTTTGGACTTGATAGAATCAGAGGTATTTAGGGGCAGGGATGCCTGGAGTCACCTAACCCAGCCCTATCCCTGGGCAGATGAAGAAACTGAGGCTGAAAGTTACGGTGGAATGGCAGGACCTAGTCCAGATGGGGACTGGAACCTGGTGTTCTTTACAGCCAAAGGCCCTGGGTTTGCTTGGCATTGGAAACATGCTAGGTGTCAGGGCTGCAAAGAACTTAAACTTCCACCAGATCCAGACTGAGCAAAAGGCCTTTAAAAGAAATTATTTTAGGGGCCAGCCCGGTGGCACAATGGTTAAGTGAGCACGTTCCACTTGGCAGCCCGGGGTTCACCGATTCGGATCCCCGGTGCAGACATGGCACCACTTGGCAAGCTATGCTGTGGTAGACATCCCACATAGAGAGTAGAGGAGGATGGGCACGGATGTTAGCTCAGGGCCAGTCTTCCTCAGCAAAAAGAGGAGGATTGGCAGCAGTTAGCTCAGGGCTAATCTTCCTCAAACATAAATAAATAAATAATTATTTTAGGTCGTAAGCTGTGCCTACCAGTGGGCAGTGTGATCACTTCCGTGCTTGACATGTATTTTTGTTGGGCAGTATAATGATACTTTCATGGAGAATAGTAATAAGGTAAAAATAATCCCCACGCTTTGTGTGAACATCTACTCAGGAAAACTCCATATTTCTGGTTTTCATATATTTTAATTTAAGAAGTCCTTTTTCCAAAGCCACAGGTTTTAAACCAGGCCCAGAGCTTTTGTCCTTGAGGAAAAGACTGAGCACTTGACTTCGTGTGTTTATTGTTTGTAGGTGTCTGAGATGATTTGGCAAAAGTTTAGGTCTGTTTTATGGTGGTGTTTTCTTATGAGTGTAGCAAAACCAATTTAAGGAAGAAGCCACTGACAACTACAAAGAAAACGCATAGAGCAAACCAGAATTTTATTTGTTGTTTGAGGAGTGAAGAGGAAAGGGAGGCACTAGGATTTAGTAAATGGTGGCGTGATGTGGCGTATGGGCACGCCCATCAGGTTTAGAGGAGGGCGCTTCTGTCGCCGGTGCAGCTGACAAGCTGTGTGACCTGTGATACTTACCCTGCCTCAAACTCAGGGTCTTCATCTCACCGATCTTCACAGTAGTGTACAGATGAAAGGACATGATGATACAAATGACAGTGTTTTGCTGTTAAAGCACTACCAGTGTAAGTAAGGGCTGGTGTCTCCAAGGAGAGATGTAGAACTATTTCTTGGGTCACACTTGGTCTTAATGTGCCCTTGGATGAGTCAGTCAGGTTTGGAATGTGCATTTAGTGAGTACATGACCCTGACCCCATGATTCAGGGTTCTCAGGGGTCCATATTGATTTTGAGCCACTTTTGCTCTTGGTAGCAGAGATGATCTGCCTGAAGGGGCTTAAAACTGGGAGGCTCCAGTCTTATCATATTGAGCACAGGCACAGCCTTTAGAGCCTGGGGGTGGAGGAAGGAAAGTTCTTTACAGAAAAATGGAGGTCACACATCGGTCAAATAACAGAGTTTTATAGGTCATTAATGTGGCTGCAGGGTGAGATGCCACACAACAGTTTTGAAAAGGTCTCTTTTCACAGTAATTCCTACTATTTCATGAATTTTAAGTAATAGAAATTGCAGTAGGAAAGTCTAGTTCGAAATCTAATTTGTGTTAGGTTGACCAGATGGCCCTCCTGGGTTCTGCTCAGTTGGATGACACCTCCGGCCACTTACCCATTTAGCATGTCTGGGCCTCAGGATCCTCATCTATAAACCTGGGGTTTGGACTGTGGCCTCCAATCACCGTCAGCTCTCCTTAGTCAGTTGTGTGTTCCAAATGTAATTTAATGCCTGACAAACATCTGTTCCTGAGAGACACATTCCTAGAATGAATGCCTTTTCCTGGTCTTTAAGGAGCTGGTAGATGGGTCAGCCCGCTGGACTCACTTTTCCTTTGAAGTTTACCTCATCTCTTAGAAGGGCTGAGGTTGCTGATTTTGCCTGCTGCGCCTGAGTGTTTCGGCTGTTGGCACTCTGCCCAGCATCTGTCTTATCTGTGTGCACCGTGGTCTTTACATTTCATGCTCCTCAAATGTTCTGCCAGCTCCAAAGGCACCAGCCAAGGTCAGCTTGGCTGGAGCAAGGCTGGGAGCAGACAGATGGTTACAGAAGTGCTGTTGGCCGGTCAACGGACTGTACATAAAGTTTATTCTTTTCTTGAGCTTTAGTTTTATTGTTAAAAGATTGTGGGAGGGGCTGATGTTGAAGTTATTCTGGAATTAATAGAGGAGACCTTGTATAGGTGGTTAATGCGTGTTTATTGAGTGGGTACTATGTGCTGATATGATGCAGGGTGTGAAGGACCCAACATGAGTTGGGAAAAAAGTGGGGAAATGGGCACACTCACACATTGCTGGAGGGAGTGTAAAAGGTACAGCCTCTGTGTAGAGCTGTTTGGCAATATCTAATTAAAAATGCATATACTCCTTGACCCGGCAACTCTACTTCTAAGTATTTATCCCACAGATATCCTCACACCTTTATGAAATGATTTATGTAAAAGGATATTCATTATAGCATCTATTTGTAATAGCAAAAGATTAGAAATAACTTAAAAGTCCAATGAGGGACAGATTAATTACATAATTAAATAATATATGATGGTTATAGTACATCTTTATAATGAAAAACTGCTCAGCCCTTAAAAATAATGGAACAATCTATGTCCTGATGTAGAACCATCTCTACAATGTATTAAATAGGGAGAAATAAGTGTGGAACGCTGTGATTATGTGTGACTGTGTGTGTGTGTCTGTGTGTGTGTATTTAATAGAATATCTTGTAAGAAAACACAAAAAACCGATTCCAGTGGTTGCCTTGGGGAAGAGTACCTGGGAAGTTACTTTTGCAACTTTTAAATTTTGCACCTACATGTTTATTAAAAAAGGCATTGTCATGCCCTAAAGGAGTGTACAGTTTCATCAGACCTTTGTAAGAAAGCCCAGAGAAGACATACGAAGTACGAGGTAAATACTGCCTTCGTGGGAACAGTGATTTAAATGCTAAGTTGTCCTTGTCAGTTAAGTTGAACTGATTTGCCCCTGAGTTTTCAGGACAGGCAGGTCTGAGTGTCGAGGGCTGACTCCCAAGTCCTAGTGTCCCGCCTGGGGAGGGGGCAGCCGCGCGAAAGCACTTTGCAGACCTCGTCTTGTAGTGTGCTGGCGTGGGAGCGCACCACGGCGTGGGAAGAGCGAGCCTGCCAGGCTCGGAACCAGTTCTGGGTTGGAATCCTGGCTTTGGTACTTGCTGAACATGGGATTTGGGGCAGGAGTGTTCGATTCCCAAAGCCTGAATGTGCTCATCCGTAAGTGAAGATGAACCACCTCCCTCGAACCACTGCAGTGAGGCTCCGATGGGACAGTGCGCGAACGCGCCTGTGAACCGTGCAGTGCCCCGCAGGCGCCAGCCCTAGCAGACGCTGGTAGTACCTGCAGGCTGGCAAGCCGGTGCAAGAGATGCTCATTAAAAAAGTAAAGTGAACCAAAAACCTATCTTTTTCCCCCTCTGCCAAATAATTTAGCAAGAGCTGTAAAATTAGAAAAGTACACCATAGGTGGTTTTGGGATCCTTGACCTCTGACCTTGAGGCAAGTCATTTCACCCTCCAGATCTGTTTCCCTATTTGAGAAGTGAATATGTGAGTCCTATGGTCCTTTGCATTTGTAGCGTTCCGTGACAGTGTGGAATTAGCATTAATTCCCATCTCGGCTGAGATGAGTCATTCTGACCAAAAACTCCAAATGTGGGGAGGAAGTCTCTAGGCTGGAGACGCTGAGCCTCTGGGGAAAAGGGGGAAAACAGTGCTGCCATCAAGAGGGGAGCCCACGGATGCTTGAAGTGAGAGGAGGTGTGTTCGTTGTTTCTTGGAGTTCTCTCCACCTCCTTCGCCTCCTTTGCTTTCAAACGTTCACCTGGACTAGACCTTTGGAAGACAGTTTGACCCCTTGTTTATTGGGAAGGATCTTCATACAGTTGTGAGTGGCGTACTTTATGTCAGGTGTCACTCGGTGAGGTCTTCCTGTGCAGTTGAGTGATGCTTCCCCCGTGCTGCCTTGGCTCCTACATGCTTCTCATCACATCTCAAAACTAAGATCAGAGACTGTCTCTTATTTATCTTTGTGTCCCCAGCACCATTCCTGACACCTGAGAGGTGATCTCTACATACGTATTAGATGGCAGATGATCCATTCAGGGTCGTCTGCACACTAATCTTCTTGATCTCCACCACCATCTTCATCATTCTGGTAAAATGAGGTTTTAGCCATTAGTAGCTTATTTTGAGAAATGTTTCAAACTTGAAAAAGTCCACACTAAAAAAAGTTAAACAGACCCCTTGAAATGTATTAAAAACTAAGTGTTTTAGATAGTCTATATGTATTACAACATATATACGTATCTAAAATTCTGCATCACCACGGCATACAAGGTCTTTGGCTAGCAGCAGTAAAGAGCGTATAGTACTTACTTCGCCCCAAAGCCTTCTTACTTTTTTGAGGTAATCGTAGGCAGTTAAATCTGAAAAGGAGCTTTAAGCTTGAGATAATTTCTTTTTACAAATGCAGGAGGCAAAAGAGGGTAAAGGATCACACAGGGTGTTTAGAAGTGGCAGAAGTGGCTGTAAAGAGCGCCAGAGGTTAAGCGTGTTGGAGCATGCCCTCCCTCTGGGGGATACCCTGTAGGAGGAGGGTGCACGAGAACGGGCAAGCAGGGGTGTCTGACCTCAAGGTGGATGGCTGAGCCACCTGGTTAGCCCACACCCAGTTAATTTCAGTGTCGATAGGGAGTCAGAGCCAGTGCTCCTAAAGGTTCCACTGGAATATGGTTTGCGTCCGTGTGTTTCCTGTAGAATCACTCTAACAGTGATGGAAGACCCACTCACAAAGCTCCTCTCATGTGTGGAGGGTGGCTTCCAGAACTGAACACGCACGGCTTGTTCAGGCACGGGGATGAGATGAGAAAAACGTATCCAAAAGTTTGCTTGTCAAAGCAAGCCATTCTTTTGGCAGAGTGGTGATGACCCTTGCAGAAGTCCTAGACAGCCTAGCAGCATCCTCCTCACGTACAAACCACCAAAAAATAACTCTGTTGGGACCCAGGTGTGAAACTTCTCATGGAAAAGTTGGATCCATGCACTTTTTGTAGTAGGTGGTATCACCTACTATTTTGGAAACTAACTGTCCTTCCCGATTTCTTTTTGGCCAAACACATGTGTGCCTCTTGAGAAAATAAACAGTCCAAGTTCCTATTCTATTTACTTTCTAGTTTTGCTTTATCTTTTCATCATGCTTTGCCGTCTGCAGACAAGCATAACTGGTGAGAGTTCCAGTAAACTGGCTGGATCATATTTCTTAGATTGAGTCATTGCTGAGAAACTTGTTTGTGAACAGGAAGCAGCCCATGAAAATGTCTGTCCCTAGTCACAAGCCAGACTGTGAGGAACACAGTTGAAACACAAAAGGGTAGAAGGATGATTCTAGAACCCAGGGAATAGTAAATTTGTGATCCACGGTTTTAACTTGTTGAATAATTCGTCACTTGGTGTGTTTTTGAGAATTTTTATGTTGTTAAAAATTGCTAGTTGGGGGCTGGCCTGGTGGTGCAGCGGTTAAGTGCACACGTTCCGCTTCGGTGGCCCTGGGGTTCGCCAGTTTGGATCGCAGGTGCAGACATGGCACCGCTTGGCAAGCCATGCTGTGGTAGGCATCCCACATATAAAGTGGAGGAAGATGGGCATGGATGTTAGCTCAGGGCCACTCTTCCTCAGCAAATTGAAGAGGATTGGCAGCAGTTAGCTCAAGGCTAATCTTCCTCAAAAAAATAAATAAAAAAATAAAATAATCGCTCATTGTTGAATATTGGGGAAATAATCCTTAGTAAGCTTTCTCTAGAAGGAAAACTTGGATTAGTGATAACTGTTACTACCTGTTAGGAATCTCTGGCGACATATATAACTGGTTGCTAGGCCAGTTATTTTTTTAAATGGAGCTGTAGTTACACAGAAATTAACCTGGTGACATTTACACTTGGCCGAGATGGCTATGAGGCCCCTTCCATCTCTAACTTTCAGTGATTTTATTTATATATATATATTTATATATATATATATATATATATATATATATAGTGATTCCTTGCTTTTTTATCACCTACTTCACAATTATTGTAGCAATATATTCAAAAGTTAGCAAATCAGTGCAGTAGAACCAAAAGTACTTGAATGTGGGCAAAGGTTCTTGGTAAAGAAGAACCTGTCATCTGCCTTCTCTAGAACTCCCGCTGAGAAAACAATGAGCATTGGGTATCTTGCAATGAAGCAGTGGGAGAGAAGCAAAGAGAGCTCAAGAGGTAGGTAAACATTTATGGAATGTAATGGTCATCAGCGATGTGTATTTTAAAAACACCTGCTTGTGTCATTTTACTTTATTAAGGATTCTGACTGCAAAGTAGGGCCTTGTGAATCAAGCAGATCTTTTCTGCTGTTTTATCAATTCTTCAGGCATGCCCTCAGGTGTTTTTGTAGCCTCCTATAGCTCATTTGGTTCATTTTCCAGCAGATGGTAGGATGAGATTCATACTCCATCCGGTTTTGCCTAGACGTATTTGAGTGGCTTCTATGGAAAAAAATATTAAACCAGATTTAGCTTTTAGGTGAGTAATATAACCACCTGGGCATAATATAGAGAGGCTGAAATGTATGAAAGAAAAACATTTCCAGGTGTAACTTCGATTCTGAATGCTGGTAATTAATATTCGGATGAAGAGGAGATCTCAGGGGAATAAACTTTAAAGGAAGACATTATTTATTATGTTCTTAATGGAAATACATGATTTTAAGAAGGAGTAACTTGAGACATTGTCTTGTCCTCATACTGTAAAACTGGAAGTGAGGATCAGTTTTCATTTTCTGTCTACAAAGTTAGTAATCTGTGCAACTTATTTTAACAGTTTATTAGTGAAATTTATTTTTAGAAAGAAACCTCCCACCACCTTCTCACCATCCTCAGGACAAAGCAGAGGATGGCAGAGGGAGGGGAGGAAGAGCGCTTGGGAGGTACAAGTCTCATTTACACATTGAATGTGTAATAGAAACCATTTTATTTTTCATTTCAAATATTTTCCAAAGCCTCAATTTACTGAATTGCTTTAATTTAGGAGGAGATTGTATTATCTTTGCTTTATCTGTTCTCATTTTTTTGGATCATCTGAGCATGATAAATGATGATTTGTTTAAGGCACTAAAATTGGCTTGCAAAAGACATATTTAATATGGGATTCTGTGTTCAAGGCCTCTCTTCTTTGTTTATCCTGGAACAAAGATGTTTGTTTTAAAGTAGTATGAGTTAATAGGCCAACTTCAGATTTCCCATAAAACATATAACAGATTACCCAGATGGCAAACGATGATATATATACATTTTAAATATGAACATTTCCGTTGAGCCAGATGGTGATTTAACTCAAATTGTCGAACAGTTATGTTTCTTATTACACTGTCTTCTTTTGTCTAAGCCAAGCTAGCGACAGAATTTGGGAACACACTCAGAAATTGCTAAAGGACAACAAAAAAAAATTCAGACACTAAGCGGCAGGCAGCATTTGCTCCACAAGGCACGGGAAGGCCCACAGCCAGCGCCTGGTTGCCCTCGGGAAGCGTTTTCACTGTCTTGAGGAAATACCTGTTGGAATATGTACAGACTATCCCCCTGCTTCCTCTCCCTCCCAAACCTTTCCTGTCTGCCACTCTGCGTGGCAGCCTTCCTCCTTGGGGGCTTGGAGGGGAGAAGTCGCTGTACTTCCCCAGCGCCTTGGATTCCTGTGCCAAAGAGCAGTTTTAGTTCTTCCTTGGGCATTTCCCATCCTCACTGTCCGGTGTCATGTTCTCCTTTGTTATGGGCTCCGCCCAGACCATTTCCTCTCAGATGGTGTGCGAGCTTTGCAAAGAGATGGGTCACTTGTGGAATAAGTCATGTGCCTGGTCACAGGGCTTCTTACAGGAAACGCGCGCTGCCTGTTGGGTTAGCACGGACCCGGCCCTGAGCCTGTGGGGCTCCCCAGCAGTGAGGCGGGTGGACAAGCCTCTGCTGTTCCCTCTTTCAACATAAAGCTTTGAATATTTCATACATTATCAAGTCCCACCAGGTTCTTTCTTCGGAAACTTATGTGAAAATTTAAGAAACGCAGAGTATGACATACCTTTTAAGGCTATGACAAGAAACCCGTTGTGGCTGCATTCTGAATTTGATCAGAATTCAAGTAGTCGAAATTCAGGGGTTTTTTTTTCTTTAAAGGAGAATTTTTCTTTTAGAAACCTCTCATAGCAAGAATAAACATTACATAAAAATAAACTTAAAAATACAGAGGAAAACCTCTGAGAACACTTTGAAACCTGTTTTGGTCCCATTCTGATCTCAGTGAAGGCTGCCCGGCCTGCATAGGCATTGTCACTTGAAAGGTCTTCTGGTGGCATTCCTGGTGGAGATAGTAGGCTAGGGCTGTAGGAACCACTCTGCCTCCCAGGGTCCAGCATTGCTTCAGAGCAGGTAACGAGGACAGGATGCTCAAGACCTGATCCAAATGATGCTGCCAGTTTTATTTTTCCTGTTGATAAGGATCCACAAGGTGTCCTTCTCTGATCACGTTTGGGAAGTTTCAAAAGCTTGAATTGGTTTGGCGCTGTGCGTTGGAGGGTAGTCATATCAGGAATTGAGCAGCCGTTGAATGGGTATATGTGTGTACAAAATATACATAAAAGTATATGTCATTTATTTTCATTTACAACACATGTTGCACATGCCCACTAGTCAATTTCAGACCTTCCCTGAGTAGCAACCAAGTAGCTTCATTGCTGAATGTTATTTCAGGCAGCCACTGCAGTTAGGTCCACCACTTCATTGTTATCCAGTGGCCTGGAGTTTGGTCTCCCTTACAGCAAGTAGTAGGGCCCATCACTGTCAGCATGCATAACAGCGTTTGCATATACTTTACATTTATAGAGAGATTTCTTTCATGTCTCATTTGATCCACCAACATCTGTATGATAGGGGTAGGATGGAACAATTACAGTCATGCATTGCTTAATGACGGGGAGACATACTGAGAAACGCGTCCTTAAGTGACTTAATCGTTTTGCGATCATAGTGTGTACTTACACATCCAGACAGTATAGCCAACTATGCACGTAGGCGACATGGTACTAATCTTAAGGGACCACTGTCGTGTATGCGGTCCATCGTTGACTGAAACGTCGTCATGCAATGCATGGCTGTATACTAAATTTATAGTTAAACCATCTGAACCCACTCAAGACATCTCATCTGGTGGTGGCGGGGGGGAGGGGAAGAAGAACAGAGTTCTAGCAGCTCGTGGTGTGGCTGCTACTGGTGGTTTTGGAGTAAATTACATTAGAAATTTTCTGGGGCTGGCCCCGTGGCTGAGTGGTTAAGTTCGCGCACTCCGCTGCAGGTGGCCCAGTGTTTCCTTGGTTCGAATCCTGGGCGCGGACATGGCACTGCTCATCAAACCATGCTGAGGCAGCGTCCCACATGCCACAACTAGAAGAACCCACAACAAAGAATATACAACTATGTACTGGGGAGCTTTGGGGAGAAAAAGGAAAACAAAAATTAAAAAATGGATAAAATAAATTTTAAAAAATTTAAAAAAAAAAGAAATTTTCCTCCACCCTGCAGGGCTGGGGTCTAGGGAGGCACCGGAAAGGGCAGAGCTGTGAGCAGATGTTTCCAACATAAATTGCGTCAGTGCTCTTTCAGTTCTTTTACAAAAAAGTCAAAACTGGACACTAGTGTTTATCCTGGGCTCTCTTTAACAAGAAGCCCCAGGCCTAGGCAGTCTGAGGACAGAGAGGGAGGGATGTGTCAGAGTGGCCCCCAGGTGCAGGGACAAGTATTTGGGTTTCTCTCACTGATCTCCTGAAGAGCTCAGCGCACTTTGCGCATCAGTTTTTGAGGGGGATGGGAACAGGTATGGCCTTTTTAGAGAGAGAGAGAAACTAGAGTGCAGTCAAGATTGGTGATCCTGCATTCTTTTCATTCTGAGTGCTAGCGTTCAGCAGTTGCGAGTATACTGAACACCTCCTTAATATCTTGGTCTCTAGCTCCAGTTTAAAGAATAGCCTAGATAGGATAGGATACTGTATCTAGATTCACCGAGAAGACACGGCCCCACCTAATCAGAATTTTAAAGTAGACAGCCCTAGGCCTTGGACCTTTCTCTTTCTCATGACGCTTGAGTAAATGGAAACCAATCACTTTTACAGTGGAAATTATCCTCATGCTTTGTTTTAGTGGGCAGCCTGAGAAGATAGCCGTGTATGACTGAATGCTCTGTGGTTGCTATTTTGTTGCTTGTGGCCAGGAAAGCGATCCAAGTGACAGGTGCTCAATCCAGCCTTCAGTAAACTGGCCATTTCTTCACTCCACCAAGATGTCACGGCAAAGTATCTATCTGAAAATGGATTTTATATCCTCCCCAATTTAGGAACCGCTGGCCAATGATCAGATTTTCTATTTCTAGTGTAGGCTCGTGGTTAAAAAAGCATATGTCCAAGATTGAGGCTGCTTGGGTGCATATCCTGTTCACCCACTTTCTAGTAGTATCCCTTCTTTCTAGACCTCAGTATTCTTATCTGTATAACAGGGATATATGTTATCTTTATATGGCTGTTTTGAGGACTAGTTTGTGTTTATCTAAGGTACTCAGAACAATGCTTGGCATATAGAAAGCCCTTAACAGATGCTGGCTTAAAAAGTTACGTATACCCTAGCTGGTTCTAAAGAGCTACAGATGCTGTTTTAACTATACCTAGTGTGTGTGCTTTATACTATATATTATACTGTTCAAGGCTAGAATGATGATGAACCTCATGAGCAGGGTTTTGTAGCATTTGAGATTCTGACACCAACTTTCAGTCAAGGCTAGAGGCGGCCTGTTATCCAGCTAGCTGTTCTGCCTCTAGACTGGGTGGCCTGCTCCTCCTTTGTTGGGTAAAAATAGCCTGACTGCTCACTGAAGCAACCACCACGATATTTTTGTCCTTGGGAGGCTGAAAGTAGCAGAGCTGTAGACATCCTGGGCAGCCTGGTGCTGCCAGGCGCCATCAGAACTGAAATACCAAGTTTGATGTTTGTACACGCCGTCTGCTGGCCTTCAGGCCCAACTCCCTTTCCATCTATGTCTTCACTTTCCCAGTCTTGATCTCATTATTTTCAATGTAGATGATTTGTTCAATGGGAAATGATTTAAATTTCCTACGTTTAGACGTTACCAAAAACTAAAGTTATAAATCAGAAAAATTGCTTTTGATGCACTTGTGGTTAGGAAGATTTGGATGTGGCTCCTAGGCGTAGCCTTGTTACAGAAATTGAAATAACCATTCCCTCATTGTAAGATTCTCCTCTTATTTTAAAACTTAATACCTTCCATCTCTCCCTGGAGCTGTTTTGTTTCTGGGTTTTTTTTTTTTTAAGAGGGTTACTTACGATTTCTCAGGAGTGAACCTAGTGGGCACAACCCCTTTCTCAACTCTTTTGGTAGGTAACGGACAACCCCTCGCTTTACCCACGTCACAAGATTACCATTAGCCAGGGCTTTTTTACCAGTTTGTTCATGTCTCAGGTGCTAAAACTCAAGTCAAGAGGAAATTGTTTTAATAAGTGAGCCACAGCGACAAGAGTAGCAAGAAATGATGGAGAAAAGATAATCCAATGTAGGAAAGACTGAAAGAGTGGTGATACTTCACAACTGCTAGATTGAAAATTTAACCTGGGATTTTTCCCCTCTATAAAGTGGATATTTGCTGGGTCAGTTTAGGAAAAAATGCCACACATTTCCATGTTTTCCAAACTCCATTTCTCATAATAGCCCAGTGGCTTGGAGTGCTTGCTCTAATTTCTGTATTCCATTAAACAAGTGTGGGATTTCTTTTACTTCAAGAACTTTTATGTGCAGTGTTTCTTACTTTGCTCTTTGGTGACCTCACCATCACCCAAAGATTAATAATCCAAGCAGCAAGTGATTAGAAGGGATGGCTGTGTCTGTGGGTTTGTTTTTTTAAAGAATGGATTCGTCGAATGGAATTAACTGTGCCCTTCCAGAACATTGGATCTGTGTTCCCATTCAGATTTTGTTTGTAATTTCCCCACCCCCCACCATCAACAATGGCATAATGTACATTATGTGGTATCTGCCATTTTAAAACCATCTTAACCAAGGTCTCTCTCCTTCCTCTTTTGTTTTAAATGTAGGACATGGATTTGATTGACATACTATGGAGGCAAGATATAGATCTTGGTGTAAGTCGAGAAGTATTTGACTTCACTCAACGACTTCAGCATGAGCTGGAAAAACAGAAAACACTTGAAAGACAAGAAAGACAAGAACAACTCCAAAAGGAGCAAGAGAAAGCCTTTTTCGCTCAGTTACAACTAGATGAAGAGACAGGTGAATTCCTCCCGATTCAGCCAGCCCAACACATCTCATCAGAAACCAGTGGGTCTGCCAACTTCTCCCAGGTACAGAGTACTCATCCTCGGGAAGGTATATGGCAGGGTTAAGGAAAGAACATTGACCCAGGAGGTAAAACATCTGGATCTGAGTTCCAGCTTTGCCTCCTACTACATCTTGACCTTATCGAGTCAACTTCCCAACTTCAGCCTTCAGATGAGCTCAATACCTGACTTGCCTCGCAAAGTTGTTGTAAGGGTTAGGAGGACATAATTTACAGGAAAGAGCTTTGTAAGCTATAGAAACATCAAGGAAGGATCCAGCAGCAGCAACAGTAGTGGCAGCAGAACTAGCAGTAGGGATTACTTATGGCACTAACTGTTTCAGGCACTGTTCAAAACACTTGACATAATTGATTTAATCAACACAATTATATGAATTGGGTACCATTATCCCCATTTTATCTACAGGTGAGCACTTGAAGCTCAAACAGGCTAAATAACTTACCCAGGGCGCTCAAGAAATTGGGGGAGCCAAGATTTGAACCCAGTCAGTCTGGTTTGATTCTGCACTCTTAACTATTAAACTGATTTCTGAAATGAATTATGATTAACTAGATTGTAAACGTTTTAGGAACAATGGATGATTTTCTTCTTCCTTTATGTCATTCTCTATTATCCAGGTTTCCCACATTCCCAAACCAGATGCTCTGAACTTCGATGACTGCATGCAGCTTTTGGCCGAGACATTCCCGTTTGTAGATGACAATGAGGTATAACATTTGGTTAACAGCAAGACTCCACAACTGCATCTAATGTATCCTGTATGGAGCCCTTTAACGTCTCCCCATTAAAAAAAAGAATGAAAAAATCTATTTTAGGAGGCAATTTTGTCAAGGAAACCCTGGCCTACAGATAACTTTACAATTAAAAGAAAAAAGACCCCCCCACACAGTACAAAACCAAAAATGTTTACCCCTGCATAGCGAGAAACATGGCTCAGCATAACCATGGAAACAAGTCAGTCATTTGTTTATATGGGTACTTGGAAATAAATTTTGGTAAGTAAAAAGCAAGCTGGGCAATAAACCAAGACTTGTTCAATTAGCAATTTTAATTAATCTGTTGTGGTTGAAGCACTACACTAGGTATTATATAGATAGAAATTAAATCCTAATGATTGTTCTTATCTATTTTGAAGTTCACCTTCAAACGCATAAGATAAAACAGGCTAGTAAATGAGCAAATTTGGAGTCAGATGGGGCAGTAACAAATGATTTGTTTCATTCAGTAGAAACAGGGGTCCTAGGTGGTACTTCTAAGTGGAGAAATACAGAACTGCAGCCAGTTCAGTTGAAGGTGTCGTGATGGGGCCTTGGAGCGTGCTCATCCACTGTTGGTGGCAGACTCATGTAGATAAATGCCTTGTCGATTTTAGGTTTCTCCAGCTACGTTTCAATCACTTGCTCCTGATATTCCCAGCAACATTGAGAGCCCAGACTTCATTGCTCCTAACCAGGCCCAGTCACCTGAAACTCTTGTCCTTCAGCCAGCCGTTGCTGATTCAGACAATATGCAGCAGGACCTTGAGCAAGTTTGGGAGGAGCTATTATCCATTCCAGAATTACAGGTAACTAAGACCTAATAAGTAAATCCCAAAGATGCTATTTTATATTCAGTGCCTTTAAATTAGTCACTTTGGTTATTATTTATATGCCACCTACTTATAGGAAAGGTTGGAGGGTGCTTTTAAATTAGTCATGACAGCTGCCCATGCTCTCTTAAGTGCACTTCTGTTAGTTAAATGGGCTGGATATTTTGAAGACAGATCAAGTTATAAACCTGAAGTCTCATCTAGGAACTCTGAAATTAATACATATGCTTTTTTATCTGTTGGAAATGGGAATTATCTCAGAATTATAGAAGAGCTTGATGGGGGAGAGAGTTTACCATCAGCTATGGATTATCAGCTATCAAAAATACTAACCTTGATTTACATACTCTAACTTTCTTTTCCACAGTGTCTTAACATTCAAAATGACAAGCTGGTTGAGACTAGCACGGTTCCAAGTTCAGAAACCAAAGTGACAGAAATTGACAACAATTACCATTTCTACTCATCGATCCCCTCACTGGAAAAAGAAGTAGGTAACTGCAGTCCACAGCTTCTCAATGCTTTTGACGATTCCTTCAGCAGCATCCTCTCCACAGAAGACACCAGCCAGCTGACAATGAACTCATTAAACTCAGAGGCCACGATAAACACCGATTTTGGCGATGGGTTTTATTCTGCTTTCGTAGAGCCCAGTGTCAGCAATAGCATGCCCTCCTCGGCTACTTTAAGCCAGTCACTCTCTGAACTTCTCAACGGGCCCATTGATGTTTCTGATCTATCACTTTGTAAAGCCTTCAACCAAAATCACCCTGAAAGCACATCAGAATTCAATGATTCTGACTCTGGCATTTCACTGCGCACAAGTCCCAGCATGGCATCACCAGAACACTCAGTGGAATCTTCTACCTATGAAGATACACCACTTGGCTTCAGTGATTCTGAAATGGAAGAGACAGATAGTGCCCCTGGAAGTGTCAAACAGAATGGTCCTAAAACACAGCCAGTGCAGTCTTCTGGGGATACAGTCCAACCCATGTCACCATCTCAGGGGCACAGTGTTCCAGTGCATGATGCCCAGCGTGAAAACACGCCAAAGAAAGAAGTGCCTGTAAGTCCTGGTCATCGAAAAACCCCATTCACAAAAGACAAACACTCAAGCCGCTTGGAGGTTCATCTCACAAGAGATGAGCTAAGGGCAAAAGCTCTCCACATCCCATTCCCTGTCGAAAAGATCATTAACCTGCCTGTTGAAGACTTCAATGAAATGATGTCCAAGGAGCAGTTCAACGAGGCTCAACTCGCATTAATTCGAGACATACGCAGGAGGGGTAAGAATAAAGTGGCTGCTCAGAATTGCAGAAAAAGAAAACTGGAAAACATTGTGGAACTGGAGCAAGACTTGGATCATTTAAAAGATGAAAAAGAAAAATTGCTCAAAGAAAAAGGAGAAAACGACAAAAGCCTCCACCTATTGAAAAAACAACTCAGCACCTTGTATCTCGAAGTCTTCAGCATGCTACGTGACGAAGACGGAAGACCTTACTCCCCCAGCGAATACTCCCTGCAGCAGACGAGAGACGGCAGCGTGTTCCTTGTTCCCAAGAGCAGGAAGACAGACGTCAAGAAGTAGACTTGGGAAGATGACCTTTTGAGCTAGTGTTTTTTTTGTACTGTTATACTAAAAGCTCCTACTGTGATGTGAAATGCAGAAATATACTTTATAAGTAATTCTATGCAAATTTATAGTCAAAACTAGTGTAGAAAATATAAAACTTTAAAAAGCATTAAATAAAATAAGTTATCAGTATGCTGAATCAGTAGTTTCACTTTAACTGCAAACTTAATTTCTTAGAACACCATTTGGGCTAGTTTCTGTGTAAGTGTAAATACTACAAAAACTTTATTTATACTGTTCTTATCTCATTTGTTACGTTCCTAGATTTATATGATACATCTGGCTAAAAAGCAAATTGTTGCAAAACTAACCACTATGTACTTTTTTATAAATACTGTTATGAACAAAAAAATGGCATTTTTTTATATTAAATTGTCTAGCTCTGGCAAAAACAATTTAGTTGAAAAGCTGGTACTAATAAAGGAATATTATGACTGTTAAATTATTTTTCTGGAATTCATTCGAGTTTATTCGGTCTTTTCCATGCCATTAATAATACATATGTTTAAGTGGTTTGCATTTTCAGAATGTTTTCACTGAAACATAGGAAAAGCATTTCACACTAAACATTCTGGTGGCAGAGATATAGACGAAGCATATCAAGAAGATATTTTCTCTCTTCAACAGCAGGAACATCTCAACCGAGGAAAACATCCTACTTTGACATGAAAACATGGATTCATTTATTCACATCAATAGTATGCGAACTATGTGCTAAGCATTGTTTAAAGGACAAAATGGGAATCCCTGTCCTCCTGAACTACTGGAGGAAGACAGCAAACATACAATACTATGCCAGAAAGAGGACTGGGAAGACCAGCAAAAAGGAAGCATTGCGATTTAAAATAGGCTTGTAAATAGGAAAAGCCTCACTGAGGTGGCAACATTTGAAGGTGTGCGAGACCTCTTCTATAAGCTGAAGAGTATTGCAGACAGGACACAATCAGTCCAAAGGTTCTGAGGCCTGTGTAAGAACCAGGATTATATGGCTGAACAGAGGGGGAGAAAAATGGTGGGCAGGTAGAGTGAACATGGTACAGAGCCTCGTTAAGCCTCCAGAGGAGTAACATCTGATTTCTAAGTTTCCTCTGCCTTGTGTTGAGAACTGGCTAGAGGGTAAAGGTGGGAGCAGGGAGACCAATGGGGAGGCTCTGAAATAGTCACATGGGATACGCCATCATCCTACTGTAGGGTGACAGCAGGAGAGTGAGGCGGCATTGGATTCTGCAGGTTTCAAAAGTAGAACTAAAAGGGTTTCCTGACAGAATGGAGACAGGGTGAAGGTGGAGTCAGACTTGAACGTTCATCTTTAAGAAATGAACTGTCCAAGGACCGGCCCTGTGGCATAGAGGTTAAGTCTGGAGCACTCTGTTTCCACAGCCCAGGTTTGCAGATTTAGATCCTGGGTGTGGACCTACACCATTTGTCCGCCATGCTGTGGCAGCAACCTACATATAAACTGGAGGAAGGCTGGCACAGATGTTAGCTCAGGGTAATTCCTCCTCAGAAAAGACCTGAGCTGTCCAGATGGCTAAGGCTAGTTAGAGGGAGTCTAGGTGATGGGAAGATCAGTTCACTCTGGGACATACTGAGAGATTAAACATGTAACCAGCGGGTATAAAACCAAAGCCCCTCAAAACTGAAAATCTGCTGGCTGCCCAATAAACCATTTGTTGCACTGATTCACTATTTCTTCATCTAATCCAATGTCTGTCTGGTTTTGTTTTTAAGTGGGAAAATGGAGAGTCACCTGAGAGTTAATATGCATGTTTAGAATAAGCCCTACTACACGCAAATTATTCAGAAGGTTCTAGCAACCCATTAGGGAGCAACATGGTGCAGAGGTCCAACCGACCTAGCGCCAGACCACCTGGACTTGCCGCCGCCATTTTTCTAGAACCCCCAGTAACTCAAAGCACTTAGACGCCATTCCTCATCCATAAAGCAAGGATAAGCATTCAGTGAGTTACTCCACAAGTACTGTGCCTAGCTCATCGAGAGCACTAAAAACTTTTCATTTTCTTTAGCCTTGTATTACAATGCCTTTTTGTTCCAAGTGAAAGACCCAGAAATCAAATTAGCTTAAGAATTCAGTTAACTAGAAGGCTCAGGGTTGAAAATGACTTCAAAGAACAGATCTAAGCATTCAAATGTGAAGATTCTGCTGCTGGCCTTTCTTGTATGGTCAAGAATTTCTTCCTGTAGTGCTGGTGAGATCCCTGGAGGAGTCATCACTTTCCCAACCTCAGATGACAAAAGTCTCAGATCTTGAGTGAAGTGCCCCACACTTGGACAAAACTATGGGTGGGGATTGGGGGTGGTGGCAAGAATCTGTTAGCAGAGCCTCATCTGGAGCACCTGGAATTGGCCAGCACCTACTACAAGGAAGAGCATTCTGGGCGGAAACCTGATGACAAATGCCATCTCTCATGTGCACTTTTAGTCAAGTTTCAAAATATTTTATGGAGCTCATTCAAGATAACTGACCTTAGAACCTTAGTACCTAAACATCATTACTTTCAAGTACTAAACATACTGCATTATATAGTTAGAAACTAAAAATTCACAGCATAACAAATCCTAACCTCCCCAAGACTGAAAAAAAAGTTTTCATCTCAATCTGGAATTTAAATATTAGAGCCTTACATCTGTCCTCAAATTAAATGTGGCTATCCAATTGTTAAACCTTGAACTGTTTCTAGTTTTAAAATGTGTACCTATGCCTTTACACTCAAGTATATCAAGCACTCTCAGAATTTTAACTGCATGACACTGCATGTTACGTAAGAAACCATTTTCTGACTGAGATTTCTTGAGCCCTTTTGAGGGAAGGGGTGGACGCTCAGACATACCTTACAGACTTCTCATACCCATGCTTCTGTTTTAAGCCTCAGAACATTTACAAAGTAATTCTCATTCCTATTTTAAAGATATTTATCAGGCCAGTTTCAGTTTTCAGCTGATGCTTTTTAGTACTTTTTGAGGAAGTGGAAAAAATTTAAACACAATAAAAACTTCAATCCTCGGAGAAGAAGTCTCAAACTTGGGAATTATCTTTTAATGCCACCCAATAAAATTTTAGATCTTCTTCAGGATATTATGGCAGCACCCACAATTACCACCAAAAATACTATCTTTAGGGACCAAGGACCAGGCGCTAAGGCTCTTTAAGCCCGTTTTCACATTTAATCTTCAGACTTAAGGGTAGGTATCATCTCTGTTTTACAAAAAACTTAGCTGAAAACCGTTCTTAATCTGGATAGAATTTAGGTCAGGGAATTTTGATTGGGAGAACATTACTTCTTTATTTTCATTAACACTAAAACATTTCCTACAATGCTGCAGGCAACAAACCACAATGGTATTCACAGGACGTGTGACTTTTCATACTTGAAATCACAACTTTAATATCAGATTACTGTTCCAAGTTTCTCAAAATACCATTTATGCATCACAACTTCAAAGGTGTAAGTCAGACCCACCGCTAACCTCACTTAATACAGCACCCATTACTAAATCAAACTTAATATTTTGACAACTGTTTTCAATGTAATGTTTAATTCTACATATTTAACGCATATGAAATAAACATCCTAAAGGGTCTATTGGCATCAAACTGTCAAAGGGGAGCATGGCATAAAAAAATTAGAAAGCCACAAATAACTCGCCCAAGCTCACAAAACTACTACTATAAACTTTTTACTGACAAGTAAAACCTGCTATGTAAGAATCAAACAAAAACCTAATTGCATTTTCTTCCAGCACCTATTAAATAAGCGTGTGAGAGCAGATAATTGAGACTAAATCCAAACACATCAGAGTTCTTTGGATGTAGGCATACTTTACACTTCTGTTGACAGAAATGCATGGACTAATACACTTTTTAATTCTTTCTTTTTCTCCCCAAATACCCCCTAGTACATAGTTGTATATTCTTAGTTGTGGGTCCTTTCAGTTGCGGCATGTAGGATGCTGCTTCAGCATGGCCTGACAAGTGGTGCCACGTCCACGCCCAGGATCTGAACCAGTGAAACCCTGAGCCGCTGCAGCGTAGCGGGCGAACTTAACCACTCGGCCACAGGGCCGGTCCCTGGACTAACACATTTTTAAAATGACAATTACCTGTAGCTTTGATAGAGCTAGTTAGCATCTGATACAATTTCCATCTCTGTGATTATAAGCCCTTTATTAATTTTAATGGCCATAGAGATGTAGTGAAATTTAACCATATCTTTTGCAAGTATTTTAAAGGAGTCAACACTTGGACTCATTATTTATCCACACTTATCCATAAATGTTAGTAGTATGGTAAATAGTAAATTCCTATTTCCTAGCCTTCAGTACTGTGCTCATTTAACCTCTAGCACACAATGCACAGTTCAACGTGCCCGTGTGCTTCCCATTACGTGTCTTTGAAAACAAGCAAAAATGGCAGAATTTACCTATTGCTTTACTCTCCCCTCAACCCGTGGTACTTTCTATTCAATTCTAAGTCAACCTATTGTATTAGCAAGATCCCATTTTTGCAAAAGGAAACAGTAATCTTTAAAACATTTAATTGCAGTGTTATGATTACATGCATGCCTCCAATTTTTTATCTTGTTGCCTGAATACAGTTAAACTTACTGTATTTTCATTCTGAGAAAGTAAATATATACTTATTTTTGGTAGAAATGCAGCCTATTCCTGTTGAGTTATTCTGGGATTTAAGTATTAAACTGGAACTATAAGGTATTACAGGTGCAGAGAATATGAAACCACTGCATGTACTACAAGACCAGTGTTGACTACAAGCAAGATGCGTCGCAATTCTTTCCAAAAAAATCCTCACGTGGCTTCAATTCACAAAGCATTTCACTTAAAATGTTCTTAACATCTATTAATGAATGCTAAGAACCCAAACATTTGTGCTATAAAAACATTTCTTAAAATTATCAAAAACCTACCTCAAAAATTTATCAAAGTTGAACAAATGACTGTTATCACCTTTACTTGGGTTATACTGGACCACTGTAGCTTAAGGCTAACTTCATGAAACCTCTTTTCCCCCAGCCCACCCTCACACCACAAAATGCTCAACCACATCTTTTAAATTGATATGTGAAGGCATTCCAAGTTGCCTGTTAATTACCTACTAGTAAAGTATGTAATATTCACCTTTAGCATTTAAGTCACATGAAATTGTGAAGCGACAAAACACACACATTTCTAAAAATATTTTAATGAAAAAGTTCTTTCTGTAAACATTTCATTATACTACAAATGAAACATTTGAATCCATTACAGACCACCTCTTGTCTTAAAAATCAGAATAAAACACACTGAAGTTTAAAATTCTGTTTATATAGGTTAACAATCCTTCCATTTACCCCTGCACATGCTTATTCACTACTTTGCGACAGTACTGAAACCCCAAGAGACACTGTTTATTAGAAATGTTTCAAATTGTGACTTAGATACCGGAACTCTTAAAACCAAGCCTATTTCAGTTGTTTAGTTCCATAACAGATGTTCTTTATTATGAGATAAATTTCTTCTTTAGGACCTGAGTGCTGTCGAGCTTTTTTGTTTTTGAACCAATGTAGTGTGGGAAGCAGTAACCTATGAGTTGGTTTGACAAAATCAGTTAAAAAGTTTGCTGCAACCATTTCCCCCTTACACAACTTACTTTGTTTACCGGTGCTATGACTTAAAGAGCATTACATTTTTCAGAAATGACAGTGGAACTACGTTTAAAATAAAGTCACTTTATTTCTTTATAAAGAAACGAGATGGACTGGAAGGAACAATGCCTTTAAAAAAGAAAATGTTTCCTGTCTTAAGAAATCTACTCCACTAAAACCATGTTGTAAAGAAAACTTATTAAAAAGCTATTATTACCTTATTCAACACTTCATTCTATGGTGATGTGTAGAAATTCGGTCCTGATTTAGACACGGAAACAAAGAGCCAACCAGTCATTTTCTGAGAATAATCTCTGGCAATCTACTCTTGTTTATCTAAGAACTTGATTTACTTATAATTTAGAGACTAATTTTAAGCCTCTGTCCCCCCAAAAGTATTTTTTTAAAAAGTGAATCAACCTCAATTCTCAACTTTTGACAAGCCCTTTGGGGGCAGCAACAATAGCCCTTGTGAACAATCAGCAACTGATCTCAACAGTAGTTGAGTAGTATTTTAATTACTCTTTTGGAAAAGTTGTCTTTTAAAAAGAGGATTAGCAAGTTAGGCCCCACTCCTGGTTAACAGGTTAAACACAAAAAAAAAACAAACAAAAAAAACAAACTTAGCCTTAGTCCAAATAATTCCCTAAATTTATATTCAAGAGACCTTATACATGAGGCCACTTGAACGAAGACCATCTTCTCCATCTGTATCCTCTGACACCTCCCCAGCGCCCACTCTAAGGCGTTTTCCTAGAGCGCGTTGGCAACTTCACGCTTCTGTTTTAAGTCATGCTTATTACAAAATCTCAGGTTGCTCTTCATCGAAAATCGACTTTACCTAAAGACACCAACAAGGACTTGGATACACGGGGCCACATCTGACTAAGATGAACACTCATGGTTACTGCAGGGAAATTTTTTAAATTGTTTAAAATGTGTTGAATGTGGTTCCAAGAGTTTTCAGCTGAACAATTTTGCCAACGTACCTAATACTTTTAAAATATGTAACATCAATTTGTTGGGAAACAAATGGTGTCATCAGGTTTTACTGTGAGCTACAAACCTTACCCAGCCAGAAACCTTCGTATTTAAGATGGTAGGAAAGACATTCCTCTTTTAGGCAAGTGGGTTCTCATTCAACCTGCAAATCAAAAAGATTACTCTTACCTTGCTTTACAAAGAATTACTCTTTAATTAGTGAAAAAATTCAAATGCAAGCCTTACCTAATGCTTATTGCCCTTCCTTGCAGGTCTAAATGCTAGACCTAGTGACTGTGGCAACTATCTCTCATTGATGTTCCAAAAGGCGAAGAGCTCCTTCCTGCTAGACTTTCTTCGATATTTCAGTTGTAATAAGCAGATTTAACTAGCTTTTGGAAAGTTGCTCACTATCACCATAGTATCTTATGCCTTCACTTCTCTGTAGTTGAAGCTCTTGCTGCTGCCTTGTCATTCTTTATTTATGCTGACTTGTCCATACTCAACAGGCTGCTGAAGTCCTGTCTTAGTGAGTCTCCTTTGATCCACTGTGCTTAAAAAGCACATCTTAGGTCCTTTAAAGCTGGTTAAATCGCTCTCCTCATGGCTTACTTTTCCACACTGTTCACAAGAACTAAGCTAATACAACTTATAAACAGGTCACATACACAGATTTCACCTGCTTATAGGTTGCGAACACAGCTTACTGAAAATATTTCCACTATTAAACTAGTTCCAGAACACAGAAAGTTTGTTAACAGTACAATTAACCTCATATGCCATTAAAGGATACTGTCAAGGTTGTGTCAAACAATTTCACAAACATAGAAACAGGAAATGTTAATCTCCCCCATTCCTTTAACCTTTATTATATGAATAAAAGAACTTGAGACAATTTAGCTCAATTTTAATAAAATGTTTCCCAAGCATTATTTTGACCAGGTACCCAGGTTTAAGTTATGAACATTGACAGTGTCCATTTATATAACCACACTTGAAGTTGTTAAAGACTTAACCATTTTCTAATATTAGCCTATTTTCTATGCTGCTTATTCACATATGTCCATTAACAAACGGAATGTTGTCTGTTACATTTGTTGTTTTGTGAGTGTTTTCTGGAAAACTGCAGTATCTGTGAAGACCGATTTCCATGCTGGCATTGCATGCATCCAAATATTAATAATGCACAGAGGCACAGAATTAGAGCAACAAGAGAGCATATTCAAACACTAGCACGCCCCATTCCCCTTTTTATTGCTTGTTTTGCTTAGTACTTCTTAAAACAAAAGTAATCTCAAATCCAACGTTCAACTGCCAAAGAAAGAGTAACAGCAGGGCACATACTTAGGGCTCGAATGAAATTGAAAGCACTAGCTGGCGCAACAGTAGACAATTGGTTTTTATATATATGACCTTATTATCTAAAAACTCTTCTCAACCATGGTCTCCCAAGCAAATTGCTAATTCATACCAACATGATTTAGGTTCAAGCATAAACATGGAATAACAAGTGTGTTCTCTGGGATTTTAAGTAACTCAGGACCATCCAAATTGGAATCCAGGTTTTTGGCAAGTGAGAAGCTTGTACTAAGCAACTGTGCTACACTTCTGCAGTTAAGCCATTTGGGATGATTTTATCTAGACTATCCTTGGTTTCATCCAGTAAAATGTACAGGGTACAAACAGGAAAGCATGCCAGCCAGTTACGGGTTCAACAATGCATGATTTTTATTCTCTTGCTCTGAGAGCTTGTATCAAAAAAATATATATGTATACTAAACCAAGGAAAATAACTGAAGATTTATGGGCCTCTTGTGCTTTAAAAAGGAAAAAACTCAGGTAGCCACTAATGTGCCCAGTACAGCAAGGCTTAGTGGTCCTGCATTTAGAAAAGTTTCTAAGGTAGGAGGAAAGGGAAAACATCCACTACCCCTTTCCAGAACTTAAACAGAGGGCAGTAGACATTCTTTACGCCCAAATAAAACTACGGTAGCACTTGACATGTGACCAAGGTGAATGTAGAATGGAGGTGTTCTCAACACAGCTAGAACTCGGCAAAGCTAACACACTAAAATCATTACATTTTGAAAGAAAATGCACAAAAACCAAATAGGAATTTTGAGATTTTTTTCATTTGAAGGTAAATCTTAACGCTATTAAATTCACAAATATGCTAATTTAAATACCCAATTCTATTTATCTAAAACACACATTGCAAACATACAAACATCTATTCTCTCCACATGTCAGAGCCCATTCATTTCATGGTTTGGAAATGGGGAGAATAGAGTCCCCTTAAACTGCAAGTCAGCAGGTGTTTCTTTACAGTTAACTTTAGCAAAATTCATACAAAATAGTAATTAACAATGATCTTCTTTACTTGTTAACTCACAAGGAAACACCTTCAAAACTGCATTTTGTTAAAGTTTCTGTACTAAAATGTAGAAAAACTGAACTACACAAATATTGAAAAGTTAAAAATTCCTTAATTTTTTATTCCTGGTACCACTACCACAATTTACAGGGCAATATACCTGATGTAATGAAAAGAAAAAGAAAAAGACAAAGCTACAACAGATAAAAGACCTCAGGAATGTACATCTAATTGACACTACATTGCATTAATCAATAGCTGCACTTTTTGCAAACTGTGGCTATGACAGTCCTGAACAAGAAGGGTTTCCTGTTTAAGCTGCAGTAACTTTTCTGACTATGGATCATCGTTCCTCCTGTGGCAGATTTTTACAGTTCCTCTAATGCATTTGGGACGACTGTCTCAAAGTAACCTGCAGCTTTCCTGACAACTCCTCGCTCTCTCTCCTGCTAAGAACTGTAGCCTGTTGAATAATACAGGATAAAAAAATTATTACACTCAGTGAACAGTTCCACATATTATTTATCATCATGATTAAAATTTAAAGATACCTACCCTCTTCTGTTGAGTTTTTAGAACCTTCTGCTACCATATCCACCACTTCCACCACCAGATCCATAACCACCTGGAAATATACATGTAGAGTTTTTAAAGAAATATATGAGTTTTTGAACTAAAAAGGCTGTTAAGAATTTTAATTAAAAAAAACTATTTACCACCATAGGGACTGCCCGAACTTCTTCCACCAAAACTTCCCCCCTTCATGGGTCCGTAATTTGATTGCTGTTGTCCACTATAATTTCCGAAATCATTATAGTTTCCACCACCATAGTTACCTAAAATTACAAAGGTTTTATGTGTGGTTGACCTACACAATTTTTTCCTCTTTTAACATATGCAGCTATTATCTTTGGCAATCATGGCAGCATGCCCTACAACACTTAATGCAACCCTTCGAAAAGAAATTTCAGAGCTACCAAACTCTACCACAAACACAGAGGCCCATTAGGAGACCTCAGACATAGTGAGAGAAAGAAACAAACAGTGGACGATGGTCCAAAGAGCACATAAATAGATAACTTTACATTAGATGCTACCCCTCAGCACATGTTCTCTCCTTCATACCACTAACACCTATCAAAACCGCCAGTGTTTGATTCACTCTAATCCCAACGTAATACAACTTTTACATCAACCACAGCAAGTATTCTAATTCGTTAAGAAAAACCTCCTGTTGTTGACACATTACTACAGTCCAAGAAAACCCAGTGTTCCCAACAAACTTCTTTATCTATAATATCACGGAGTAAAGATGGACTTGCCTAAAGTCTGCAACCTGTGACACAGTAGGAGTCAAAGTACGTTTGTCACCTAGACCCCAGAAGATACCCTATTCATTTCAAAATGTCTGCATATTCAATTTACAGTTCCCATCTGTCCACTTTAAATGTGTCTAGAATTAAATAAAATTTTGGCAATACATTACTTATAAAGGTCCATTTCAACTAAACAAAATAAAAATTGAATACATTTTACCAATTTACAAAATAGCCAACAAAGAAAACTGTTTACCCACCATCTGAGTATTCTCTATTATAGAACATGAAATTTGACCATATGCTCCTTTTAACACTTTTTCAAACATCTGTAATGGTACTATATATAAACAACACTGAACATTTAAAAACAAGTGAAAACTTACCACCGCCAAAATTTCCTCCTTCATTGTAACCATCATATCCTCCACCACCACCGTATCCACCACCTTGGTTTCCATATCCTGGTCCTCCACCACCACCACCACCATACCCTCCTCTACTACTATAACCAGGACCACCGCCATAGTTGCCTAAAAAAAATCGGGTTACACAAAAACATAAATGCATACAGAGGATCAAGTTATTCAACTCTAGTTTATGTTACATTTAAACCACTGAATAATAAACCAATGAGTTGATTTAACTCTAAAGCCTGGTAATACCCAGTCAACAGAACAGCAAGAATCTGGGCTAGTAAGAATTCAGATGAACACTTAAATATCTTTCGGAACGAAAAAAAAAATTGTTTTAATGGTCTAAAATTTCACTAGGGAGAAGAGTGCAGTCTCCTCTGAGACATACAAACAATTCCAGCTCGACTGGTAATATAAAAAATTTTATTAGCCAAAACAAACTAGCTACTGTTAAATATTTAGGGTGAAAGTCTAGTCTATGGTTATTAGTTTAGTTTACTTTAACCGTCAAGCCGCACAAGTCTGGACTGAAATTAAATAAATGTAAACAGGTACTTAATTTTCAACAAAGTACAAAAACAAAGCCAAACCATCAAACATCAACTTAAAAGAACTTACCATCACCTCCAAATCCATTATATCCACCATCACCTCCTCCGTAACTACCTCTGCTGCCACCACCTCCACCATAGCCTCCTGAGGAAAGCAAAGTATGAATTGAAGGTATACAGTCAACTTACCAATAAATATTAGGTAGACATGTACTTAGAAAGTAACAAGCCTACCTCTTCCGCCAAAGTTTCCACCACGGCCGAAGTTACCTCCACCACCTCCAAAGTTTCCTCCACGACCCATAAAGTTCCCAGATCCACCTCCACGACCTTTAATACAGGCAAAGAGCTCTTTGAGAATCTTACCAACGCTATCTACACCAAATGTGTATGTATATATGGTACTACTCACCTCTCTGCGATCCAGCAGACTGCATTTCTTGTTTAGAAAGGGCCTTTTTCACTTCACAATTATGCCCATTAATAGTGTGGTATTTCTGAACTAATTTTTTTAATCAAACAAACAAACAAAAGTTAATGTTTGGAAAAGCACAAATAAATGATACCCTCTATCACTATGTAACTCATTAATATATCAAAAAGGTAGTAACTCGGGGGCAGGGGGACACGGACATTAATAACGTTTGTTTCTTGACCCAGATGCAGGTTACACAGGTGTAGTCACTTATGAAAATTGAACCATACGCTTCATATGCTATGATGCACAACACAAAATTGTAAGCATCTGAGCAAATTTCGTGTAGAAAAAACTATTTCTGCTTTCTCATTCAAGTTCCAATACATTGCCACTTACCAACAATTTTATCAACTGTATCATGATCATCAAATGTTACAAAAGCAAATCCTCTCTTTTTTCCACTCTGCCTGTCTTCCATAACTTCTATGGTTTCAATCTTGCCATACTTTTCAAAGTAGTCTCTCAAATTATACTCTTCTGTATCTTCCTTAATACCACCCACAAAAATTTTCTTCACTGTTAGATGGGCACCAGGCTTTACAGAATCCTGTAAATGAAAAATTCCTAAGTCAAAAACCCAAATTTTTTACAACAATTTCACGTTACACAACATGGCATTATTAAAATACCTCTCTAGAAACAGCTCTCTTTGGTTCCACTACACGCCCATCAACCTTGTGTGGTCGAGCACACATTGCTGCATCCACCTCTTCAACGCAAGAGTAAGTCACAAAACCAAAGCCCCTGGAACGTTTTGTTTGGGGGTCTCTCATTACCTACAAAATAAAAATTTTAAAACACTGAAACACACCTCCACAGGTCCTCTACCCTTTTTTAAGAAGCTTTTTTTGTTCCTTTAGTAACTTACAACACAATCTGTAAGGGTGCCCCATTTCTCAAAATGTTCTCTTAAACTATCATCTGTAGTTTCAAAGCTCAGACCACCAATAAACAGTTTTCTCAACTGCTCTGGTTCCTTTGGATCATGGCCCTGGGGAAACAAACGAATACATTGCAATTATTTCTTCTAGCAGGTGAACTGCTGAGAAAGATGCGCAAGCTTTTAATCTGCTACAAACAGTAGCTCAACACCAAATTCCTGTACAATTAGCACTTCGACCAGTTAAAAATTTGAGTAAGATCATAAACATCAACTGATTAAAGGAACCAAAATACCAAGAAATACTATAACTGAACTTTTAAATGACATGATCACTGCGACTAAATTGAAGTCCAAGAGAATTCCAGAATCGAAAATCCCTTAATTTTAAGGTATAACTAAAAGCACGTGGGGATAGATTTTAGAAATTACTACTGAGAAACCATTTCCTAAGAAACCAAAATGTTGTAGAAGCAGTGTTTCATCCATGCCATTTCTTTTCATGTTTTCCTTCCTGATGCTACACCCTAACAAGCATTTAATTTTAAACCATAAAACTGTTAACTACAACTTAAAAACTGAGTGACAAATTTAGGAATTCACCTGTTTCAAGCAAATCAAAATGTTAAGCTGATTATTCCTCAATACAAGGCTAAACAAGCATTTCCCCCAAAAGAAAACTATGAAAAACATCCACCACGTATCTTCATAGCTTTCTGTAACCAATTTATGTTATACGATATATGCTGCAAAAATTACCTAGTTACACTGCTACAAACGGCAAAACTTCAAATACAACATTTCATAGGTTCACAAAAAGGGCAAGGTGGACTTAAATATGCCATATACTGCTTGACCAGAATGCAGCACAAAACAGAATTGAGATTTTTCTTGAAAATTAACATGTGGCCTGAATTGTTTTTCAATTTAACTAACTCTTCAGTAAATTACATAAACTGCCATTTAATGCATGCATTAAGATACTGTTCATCAAAAGTCCTTAAATAAAGGGGCTCACATTCACATTCTAATGTCTTCCTGAGTCTTCTAAAAGTAGAGATCCTAAGGCATTTAACATGAAGAGACTGTCACATGCTAGAAGAAAATGTTAAATAATTAACAGCCTAAAGCATTAATTCACTTAGTCTCCTCAACTCTAGGTTAAATGCATTTAATTAACAATACAGAAAGCTGACACAAAGAATTACAATTCACACAAAATTATCTCAAACAAATGAAAAATTCAACCGTGGTTGCAGTCCTCTAAAACAAAAATCCAAGAAACTACAACCAGGGCCGACCCATCAGAAACGGGGAAAACGGAGACCAAAAAATGTTTAAGTTTCTATTTTACATCTGCACTCAAGTTCTGAGACAGAGTACTTCACCCACGTGGCGCGAAGATATGTATAATTCTAAGTACTTTAGCAAGATTAGCAGATCAGGAAGTATTTTTAAGCAGCCAACTTTTTAAAAAATTCCTATTTCCAACTGGGTGCTGCGAAGAAAAGAACAGGACAGAGAATTAAATTCTCGTTGCCTTAGAGAGGTCTGTAAGGCCTAGAAACGCGCCGGCAGAACTTCAGCGAGAGCACAACGCCCCATGCTTCGAGACCATTTGCGGTATTTTCGGCCGGGCTGCCTCCTCCCTCTTCCTTCCGATCCCGCGCTCTGGTTCCCGGCGGCGGAGCGAGGCGGCGGCCATTGCGGGCCAATGCGCCATTTCGTAACGCGGCAGCGGATCAATGTCAATGTGGCCGCCGCCCGCCTGCTCGCTCGCTCGCTCGCCCGGATGTGCCTGCTCGTCCCCTCCCCTCCCCCACCGCCTCCTCCCAACCGCTCCCGCCGAGGCCCGCCATGCCGCCCTCGGCCCCGGATGCGAGGCCGCGCGGTCGGCGGCCCGGCTCGCCTCCCGAGGTCTCGCCAGCCACGCTGCGCCTCCGAGGAGCCACCTGTGCAGCCGAAGGAGAAGGCGAGGCGGGCGAGGGGCCCCGAGGAGGCCTCCAAGGCCCGCTCCCCTCCCCCTCCCACCGCCTGGCTCAACGCAGAGCGCGGGACAGCCGACCCAGTCCACCCGGCCTCCCCGCTCCCACCGAGCCAGTCCCCCCTCGCCGGCCACTACCCGTCAACCCCCCGCTCTCCCCCTAATACCTCCTCCCCCCGGCGGCGGCGGCGACGGCCGGAGTCGGGCTGGGGGCGACCGGGCGGCGGTTTTACCTCCATTTTGAGACCGGACTCGCCTCTTCCAACTCGAGTTCAATATGGGACCGAGAGGAAGAGGCGGGGCCAGTCGTCACGTGACGCGCTTTCTGCGCGCCGCCGGCCCGGCGGGGGAGGGGCGAGTTGGAAAGGGGGCGTGGCCAACTGGGCGCGAAGAGGGACTGGACGAGCGGGTTGGCCGGCGGAGGGCGGGGGTGTGGCGGGCCGCGGGAGCGCGCGCGCCTCGCCAACTTCCAGTGCGGCGCCGCCCTTGCCGCCGTTCGCGCTCGGGCGGCCGCGGGGACGTCAGCTAGGGCTCAGCCAATGGCGAGCGCCCACGTCGGGCGAACGCCTCGTGACCGCGCGTCACCGGAGAAAAAGGCCTTTGCCTTTCTTCTCGCGCTCGTGTCCCCTCCCCCACGTAGGCCGCTGGGTCTGTATTTCCGAATTCATTTCATTCCCGTATCTGAATAAAACCACACTTTTTTCTCCTGTACTAGTATAAGGTTGCAAGAAAGTCCTCTCGCGGCGTTTCCTCGCTCATTTCCAAATGCCAGGCACCCGGTCTGTGACTGCGATGCCCACGGTGAGGGCCTGCACTGAAGATCTTGCGACACCTACGTATAGGAATCTTGGGCACCCTGGAAAGGCCTTAAAACGCGGCTGACATACTGAAATTTCACTCTTAACGAGCTGAGGCAGGACCGGTCGAGGTCTGTTCATTAGGGACTCATTGATGTCTTGAAATCTGTCGGCACTATTTTAACACTGTCTAGTTAGTGTGGACAGCTGAAGCAACTGTTCTCACGGACGGAATTCAAGGAAAGGTTTACAAAGTTTCCAAAAGTAGGATCACCGGATGTGCTATCTGTTCGCGAGTGATTTTTACCTTAATTTTCCAAGTGTTTTGTGAGGTATAACGAAGGAGATCAACTAAAGTGTTAGAAACTAGAGATCTAATCCTTTCTCAGCCTAGCCAAGTGATTTTAAATCATTCGACCTTGCTGAGTTTTGGTTTAAATTTTTTAAATTAAAATGGGGATGAGATTAGGAGATCCCCAAGACCTATGATAGCCATAAATTACCTTATGGGTCCATATTTAAACAAAGGTACTGATGAAAGTGACCACAATTGGCAAGTCTCCCTATCCTGCTAAGAAATGTCCTGTATTTTAATGTGGCAATGGATATGAGCAGCTCCTTTAGAATTGGTCTGGCCATCCCTTAGAAAGATTAGAAATCTAATCAATTATATTGTAAATTGTTTGAAAAACAGTTTGTGTTAACAAATGAGGAATAGTCGGCTTGGAGTTTGGAAAAAGGGAGGACAAAGAATAAGAATTTGTTGATGTTTATCTAGTATTGCACAGGTGGAACAGGTGTTTTATTTGGGAGACATAAACAGAAGGTACTCTGTTCTGGGCCAAAAACCAGTCACCAGGCGTTAATGTAACTTGAATGAAATAACCCTCCAAACTAGCCTCCTCCTATTGCTCTGATTCCATTATCACAAGCAAACTATATGTGTACTGGTTATCAGGTACTCCTCATAGCCAACAACAGTGCTTGAGACAATGGGAAAATATTCCCTTAGTGTCTCATTAATATATCAAGGCTTTTTGAGTTTGATTACTATGATATAGGCATGAATAACTTGGTCAATTCTCAGTATGTACAAAAACACAAAGTTAAAGACCTTAGGGAGACGGTATTCACACCAAGGTACCCTTGTGAGACATGCAACTTGATCCGGAAGACTGATCACTTGGCTTCACTTTTAGGGCTGTTTGGGTGTTTTCTAACCAAGTTACTTCTAATCAGTAACTTCTGTTATTATTCTTTCTTCTTTGAATTGTATTCAATTCTTGTATTAATTTGAGAAATGATGGGGGATGGGATACTAAGTGCTTCCATCCAGGAAAATGGTGTGTTAGTCCATTTATTCAGGTATTTTGTCCTTCAGTAAAATGTGGATTCATCCAGATTTGTTGTTTATCCAGACTCTGGTTTTTAGACATTAGCTGTTTTTTATGCTTTTGTCTAAACTTACCCTCCAGCTCTGGGGCCCATGGTATCTCATACAAATAACCCTGCTGCTGGGGCTGGCCCTGTGGTGGCCAAGCGGTTAAGTTCACGCGCTCCGCTGCAGGCGGTCCAGTGTTTCGTTGGTTCGAATCCTGGGCGCGGACATGGCACTGCTCATCAAACCATGCTGAGGCAGCGTCCTACATGCCACAACTAGAAGGACCCACAACGAAGAATATACAACTATGTACCAGGGGGCTTTGGGGAGAAAAAGGAAAAAATAAAATCTTATACAAATAATGCTGCTGGAGTTCTTGACCCTGTTGGACATACTTGAGCTTTGGCTGCTGTCTATCCTTGTAGCCCTGGCTGTCTTTGAAGTGTATGAGAGAGAGAAAAAGAGAGTATATGTAGTGGGGAGCAGGGGACAAGGGTTCTAGGGTCAAATGGGGTGACAGACAGACTTTATAAATAATCAATATCAGGGCCTCTCAACTTCTTTCATATCTCAATACATACAGAAAATGATAAATTTTGTACAACACAGTAGGTTATAAAAACAAAGAGATTTGGAGACATCTAAATTATAGTTGGTAAGAAAAATAAAATACAATGTATTAGGAAAGATATTAAAAATTGAATTTGAATAAAACCTTCACGTAAAATTTTTCCACGTTTTTTAATGATGGACTTAAACTTGTTTCTGTGAATGTATTTTCACGTTAGGTTTTATGGTTGAAATGGCTTTATGCAATTTCTGATCTAGACTTTTTAATGACAAACTCCTCATATTCTGAATAGTAATTATCAGTGAGGGACTTTGATCACAAAAGTGGGTGATAAAATATTTAAAACCATTTTATACAACCATTCAAAGTTTACAGTTGTAATTATATTTAAAGGATAACAACTCTTCCTTTTCTTTTATTGACAAATGTAATATTGCAATTTCATCTGATAATGCAAATGAATTTAAACCCAGTAGTACATTTGTATATCAAGATTTCCACATTGAACCTCTAGCTTTCCGAATATGCATGCCTTTCTTGTCAACAGTTAGTCTGGGGCCATTAAAAGAATGCATCACCACAAAGGAATAGAAATAGCCACTATGTTAAGACAAATATTAAGGGCATTTCCTGGAGCTGAGCCCACCAAGAACCCCACTCTGCTCAGGCTCCTCTCTCACACGCCTGACAGATTACCCTTGGGGCTGTGTGGTATGCCCCTTGGGCATCTGAATCACAAACTTGTGCTGTGGCTTCAGAGTCTCTGGTCCATGGTGGGCAATGGGGTGCTTTGCAGATAGACGCCCATGTGGCGGGCATCCTTGGCCACACATGGACAGAAGAACTGCAAGTGCTAGTTGTTGTCCTCTGTGCTTGCTGCTGCTTTGGTGTACACCCCAGACTGCTCTGCATAGGCTGCCCTGAGGAGCCCTAAACAAGGCTGCTTATGGCCAGAGGTACTGGCCCAGGAGGCTCTGGCTGCCCCTGACCCTCTCAACTGCTCCATTGCAGGAAGGATCAGTGTCCTACTCACATTCAAGACAGCAGCATGCCAAAGTCCACTAGTTGGGAAGTGCTGTCTGGATTGTGTACTTCATTTTATGAATGAGGAAGCTGTTATGCAGATCAAGGAGTTGATTTTTCCAAGATTAATAGTAAATTATGGCAGAGTCAGTACTGAAAGAGAGTGGAAATTGAATGAAAGTATTTTGGACAGGAGAAAGGTAATTCTCAGAAGGGAAGAATTGTAATATACTATAAGCTTTGTTCTCTGCCATTATATTCAGAATATACCGATAGCTTTATTTTTCTAAAATCTTGATTTTTAAATAAGGAGTATATAAAGTAAAACACAAAACAAAAATCTTTCCCCTCAAATCCTATTACACAGATTTGACCACAGTCAACAACTTAGTATACATCCTTTTACATTTTCTTTTAGGCCTAATCAATACTTGAAGTATAGATGAATGTGTATATTTAGCCATATCTGTTTCATTTATACAAAAATATATCAAAATATCCACATTGATCTGAAATTTCCTTTTTACCCCCACTTGACAAACCAGTCATTTATTGAACTGTTACTGTGTGCCAGGAGTGCTGGGTGCTGGAAATTCATCATAGTCACATTATTAAATGCTTACCACGTAGCTTGTACTGTTCTAAGCAGCTTATGTTCCTGATCTTATTTAATTCCTCTAGCAACCTTAGGAGTAGCTCCTATTATTATTCTTGTTTTTTAGATGAGTAAGCCAGGGCTTAGAGAAGTTGAATAAACTGACCAGGGTCATATATGTGCTACGACTAAGGAGCTGAGGTGGAATGTCATGTCATAGCTGTATTTACATTTTAGTATTCTTGAAGGTAACGACTTTTTCTTAAAAGATTTTCTGTCACGCATCTGTCATATTCACTACCTTTTTCATCATGTCTCCAGAGACTGCTAAAGAACCTGGCTTATAGAAGGCAGTTCATTTATTTTTCTTGAATAAATAAATGAATGAACGATGAATGAAATATGTTGGGTCCCCTTTAGTGCCCTGGAGGTCCCCCTGCATGATTTGTGGGCCTAGTGCAAAATGAAAATGCAGGACCCCTTATTCAAAAATTATTAAGAATTTCAAGGGGCTGGCTTGGTGGCGCAGCGGTCCAGTGCGCACGTTGTGGTTCAGCAGCCCAGGGTTCACCGGTTCAGATCCCGGGTGCGGACATGGCCCTGCTTGGCATGCCATGCTGTGGTAGGCGTCCCACATATAAAGTAGAGGAAGATGGGCACGGATGTTAGCTCAGGGCCAGTCTTCCTCAGCAAAAAGAGGAGGATTGGCAGCAGTTAGCTCAGGGCTAATCTTCCTCAACAACAACAACAAAAAGAATTTCAAGACAGTAACATCAGAGCATTAAGCCAAACCAGGACCCTTCTGAGCACAGGGCCCTGTGTGACTGCAAAGGTCATACAATGGTGATGCTGGCCTTGGTGCCTAGGGTAGTGCCCTGTTTAGAGCAGGCTCTTGGTCCCTTTTGAGCAATTTATTTGTTTTTCATTTTGTGATTTACCTCCACTTCTTCACTTCCTCATCAGCAACTCTTTTTTTTTGAGTAAGATTAGCCCTGAGCTAACATCTACTGCCAATCCTCCTCTTTTTGCTGAGGAAGACTGGCCCCGAGCTAATATCCATGCCCATCTTTCTCTACTTTATATTTGGGATGCCTACCACACCATGGCTTGCCAGGTGGTGCCACGTGTGCACCCGGGATCCAAACCAGCGAATCCCAGGCCACTGAAGCGGAACATGCGAACTTAACTGCTGCACAACTGGGCCGGCCCCAGCCACTCATTTTTTAAGTACTCATAATCTAGTTTCTGTCCCAAGCTACAGAAATCCTTTTTCCAATGTCACAAATGATTATCTGTCAAATTAATTTCCCTATTCTCAATGTTAATCCTCCTATCTTAGTTTGGGCTGCTTTAACAAAATATCATAGACTAGATGAACTAAAAAACATTTTATTGTTCGCAGTTCTGGAGACTGGGAAGTCTATCAGGGTGCCAGCATGATTGGTTCTGGTGAGAGCCCAGTTTCTGGTTTGCAGGTAACCGTCTTGCTGTGTCCTCACAAGGCAGAGAGAGAGCGTGAGCGGGTGAGACAGTGAGCAAGCGAGAGATTCGTGTTTCTCCCCCATAGGGACACTAGTCCCATCATTGGGGCTCCACCTTCATAACGCAATTACCTCCTAAAGGCCCCATCTCCCAATACCATTACACTGGGGATTAGGGTTTCAACATCTGAATTTGAGGGGGACACGAACACGCAGTCCATAACACCTCCATAACCCAGGGGTTAACATTACTGCCTATCCCTTGTTTTTGTATTCTTTTTCTTCATCTTTCTTAAGGACATTGATTCTCCCCTTCAGTGTTGTCTCGGCTTCCTTCTGGATCTTTCTCTCTTTCATTTCATCTGTCCTCTGTCTCCATGAGGTTTTGTAACACTGAGGTATGGAACCTCCTGAGGGACTTTGTGAAATGCACCCCTTGCTCTCCCTGGAGAGGCCACTTTCCCTAGGAAAGGTGCGAGTGGTGTACCTGCCTGAGAACCCTCAGGGAATTTGTACGTGCCTCCTGGGAGGCTGAAGTTGTGGTCAGGTCTGATTAGTGTACTGAGGTGATGGGATAGATCACCCCTCCTCCCCAACACACACAGACACACACACGCACAACAGGTGGGTGATTTAAAAAGTGAGGAGGTAATTTGGTACTAGAAGCACTGGTGAATCATACACAATGACTATGCTTTCTCTCAGACAGGTCCCAACTTGGAGGTTTGAAGAGGCTTGCATCTCTGTATTAGGTCTTTCACAACACATCTTTTGGGATGAATATCTGTGATTTTGCCTGCCTAGCATCTAGTTCCCTTCTAGCAATAGTGCTCTGATTTTCTTATGGAACCACCCACTTCTCATTCTTAGACCATAGGGTTCAGGGGAGCTGAACCTACCCCTGACTTCAGGGGCAGCATTTGACTTGGACCTGGCCAATTAGAACACTGTATCCTTCTAGCTACAGGAAGTGATTCAAGAGGGAGGCAGACAAAAAACAAAATAGGTAAATCATATAGGATATTACAAGGTGGTAAATGCTGTGAGGCAAAATAAAATAGGGAAGTCGGTAGGGAATGCTGGCAGAAACAGGAGAAAATGCATGTGGGTGGTCCAAGATGGCCTAACTGAGACATTTGACATTTGAGCAAAGACTTGACAGAGATGAGGGACTGAACACTGGATATTTAGGGGACTAGAGAACGAGGAATACGAAGAGAGAACAGCAGACGCAGAGACCTTGAAGCAGGATCATGTATGGAGTATTTGAGCAAGGAAGCCAGTTTGGTAGAAGCAGAGTGAGTAAGGGGGAAGAAAATGCAGTAAGGTCAGAGGTACCAGGAGGCGTGAGCCTCCAGGACTTATAGGACATTCTAAGAATTTTGGTTTTTACTGGGATGAGAAAAACCACTGGATAGTTTTGAGCCTTAAATTCTTAGAGGATCACTCTGAACTCTTTATCAAGTAAATCACTTATCTCTGTTTCATTAAGGTCTGTTTCTGGGGTTTTATCTTGTTCTTTCCATTGGAATATATTTCTTTGTTTCTTCATTTTCCCTGACCCTCTGTGTTGGTTTCTGTGCACTAGATCAAACAGCCCCCTGTGCCAGTCTTGAAGTGGTCTCTGCAGGAGATGAACCTGTCACTCAACCCTGCCCTAGCTCCTGGCTGTCTCTCAAACCTTTGTAACTGTCCAAGCAGCCTCCTTTGTTCTTAGTGACTCCTGGTATTTGAGGGTGCGCCAAGACCCGTCAGCATAGCAAAGGGGAGGATCTCAGTCAGCACCTAGGTGCAGGCTCATGGGAAGCCTGACCCTCAGGCAGCAGCTTCTGAAGTATGCAGCAAGCCTCTTTCAAGGGAAGGCTGAGGGGCCTGCCTGGCACTGCAGCGGTTCAGTGTGCACGTTCTGCTTCGGCGGCCCGGGGTTCGACGGCTTGGATCCCGGGTGTGGACATGGCACCGCTTGGCAAGCCATGCTGTGGTAGGCGTCCCACATATAAAGTAGAGGAAGATGGGCACGGATGTTAGCTCAGGGCCAGTCTTCCTCAGCAAAAAGAGGAGGATTGGCAGCAGTTAGCTCAGGGCTAATCTTCCTCAAAACAAACAAATAAAAAGAAAAAAGGGAAGGCTGTGAGATGGGCATTTCTGTCTACTCCTTCTGCACTGAGCCCTGGGGGATAGCCACTGAAGAACTATTTGTTTGCTACAATTTACAGGATTACTCTGGTTGCTTGTTGAGAATAGATCATAAAGGGGCAAGAGTAGAAATAGGGATATTCTTAGGAGATTATTACAATAATCTAGTTTAGATATGATAGGAGCTTAGACCTAGAGGATAGCTGAGGAGAGGGTGAGAAATGGTTGGATTCTTGATATGTTTTGATGGCAGAGGCAACAGAATTTCCTGTCAGATTGGATGTGGGGTATGAAAAAAGGAAAGGAGCCAAGGGGGAGGAATTGGAGAGATAGAGTTAATGAGCCTTAATTCTGGGTCTTTTGATTAAACAGGAAGGGAGACTGTTTTCAAAGTGGCTGCTGAAATGAAGGGAGGAAGTCTGCAGTTCTTGTTGTCTCCTTATCACCGTGAGGAAACAGCTGGCCCAAGCATGGAGTCAACGGATCACAGGCACAAAACCAAGTCCTGATGACACTGATTGCCCCTTTGATCCAGCTAGGCCCAGACCAGGATCTGCCCCTGGATGTTTCAGTTACATGAGCCTATGTTCTGATTGTACTTAAGCAAGTTGAGCTGGGTTTCTGTTACTTGGAGCAAAAGAGCCCTAACTAATATACCCCAGGAATAGAGCAAGGGATATACCTTTCAGGTGAGGAGTGAAGTGAACCATCAAGACAATGAGGCTTTAGTTCTCCAAAGATGAGAAGCCTCACCCACTGCCCCAGGTGCTGAAGTGCCTTGAGAAGGAAAGGGTGAGAGACCACCAGGCCTTGCAGGGGCCTTTCTTAAGACTACTCTTTTTGAAGAGTTCTTTATTTTAGCCAAGACAGAAAAAGAACTGGAAACCCTGGAGGAGGAAGTGGACAGGGTTGGGCAATTTTCTGAGGTGAAGGAAGAAAAGAGCAATGAGACAATTCCCTTCCCGAGCTCCCTGAGTTCTCTTGGAGACTCCTGGGGAGCATCTCAAGCAAACCTGCCTCATGTTTTCCTTAACGTTGCCTTGCCTCTGCTGCCAGTCACCTCCATGAGAATGTCATCCTCACAGCACTGCAGTCCTCTGAGGGGCCACTCCGAGCCCTGAGGATGCATTGTGCGCTGAGTAGTGTTGACAGATGAGGAGAATGGCTCTCTTCCTTGCTCTGTTATACTTGCACAGAGTCTTACGAAGGCTTTCATGAACACAGCTGAAAATCTCAATAAATAAAGCAAAGTATAAGCAATTTAGTGGGAAAAAATAGATAATTAAAAAACCAGAATCTGTTAAGCAAAAAAACTTTAGCTTTTAAATGTTTTCAAAGTGATCTTGGTTATTTCCTCCCATTTATTCTTCCAGAAGAACTTTAGAATCACTTTGTCAGGTTCCAAAAACAAATTACAAAAAATTTGTTATAAAATTGTGAATTGGGGGAGAATTGACCTCTTTGCAAGAAGACTTCCCATCCCAGAACATGGAACCTGGCTTATATCTCATTTAGAGACTTGAGCCTATTCACAGTAAGAGGCAAATGCAAGGGAAAAGAAAATTGATGGAGTGAGGTCTTAGAGGTGGGAGCAGACGGGCTCTGGGGCACCAAGGGAGGGATTAGCCCCAGGCTGGGGAGGGAGTTGTCCCACTCAAGGATGGCTATGTGCCAAATAAGCTAGGTAGCGCCTCAGGGTATTGAGGGAATGCCTGCCTGATGACCTCTGATCTCCCTAGTGAGTAGGAAACAAGGTTATCTGCTGAGATAGTTAAGGGGTGGTGGAGGGTGGTGATGAAATTTTGAATAGCTGTTGTGAAAGTGCTGATTAGGGCCTCTAGAAACTCAGCTTGAGGGCTGGAAACCAAAAACTGGGGTGGCTTTAATCTCCTTAGCTGGGTAATTTTCTCTAGCAGGTCTCAATAGACTGAGAGTAGGAAGAAAGAAGTCAGCTAGTCAGTTTGGTCCAGGATTGGGGAGTGGGATAGAAGGCTTTGGGGAGCAAGGGAACGGAGAGTATTGACAAGAGAGTGGTTAAAGTCATGGATCATGAAGACTAGGTAAAGAAGTAAAGATTGTAATGGATTGGGAGAAAATTGAGTAATCAAGGGCCCAGATATTAAAAAAGAAGTATGGAAATAACTATGACCCAAATATAATTAATTAAAATTAAAGGGAAATACTCGTAGTAGCAATATGGGATATTAAATGAGGAAAGCATGTTGTTAAAAATAAAAAGGTGGGGCTGGCCCAGTGGCGCAGTGGTTAAGTTCCCACGTTCCACTTCAGCGGCCTGGAGTTCTCCGGTTCGCATCCCGGGTATGGACATGGCACCACTCCGGCAAGCCATGCTGTGGTAGGCGTCCCACATATAAAGTAGAGGAAGATGGCACGGATGCTAGCTCAGGGCCAGTCTTCCTCAGCAAAAGGAGGAGGATTGGTGGCGGATGTTAGCTCAGAGCTAATCTTCCTCAAAAAAAAAAAAGGCCTCAAATGGAGTCTCTTATGCTGTGCCTCACGTACCAAACCGAGACAACTTAGTTACTGTTTACACTCTCCCAGAAAAGGAATCTTAAGCCAGTCAATCAGGAATCGCTTGACCAGCACTAGTTAGGTAATCTGCCTGATAGACCCTTGCCATCCCCTAAAGGAAAGTAACCTTGCAATAATCAACCCACTTTTTTGGCTAGTATAACTTCCTCATTCCTGCTCCTTTCTGCCTACAAAACTCTTTCATTTTCGTATAGCTCCCCGGAGTTCCTTTGTATCTGCTAGATTGGATGCTGCCTGATTTGAATCGATTTTTGCTCAGATAAACTTTACATTTTTTTAATATGCTTGTTTATCTTTTAACACATGTTAATGTGTATAGTGACATGAGACTTCTGACTGAGACTTTGAGAGAGAGCAGACCCTTGGGGCCCTTCAAACAAACAAACTTAGCTGTCCTGCCTCTTGTTCCTTCATGGCCTTCGGAGCTCACATCGACGAATGAATCCCACAGCTTTGGGTTATCTTAGCTATCCTGAGGGAGAGCTGTGTCTTAAGAAAATTTCTTGTGACAATAATACTTTAACCCAAAGCAAACATTTTCAAAAGGTGGAATTTGGGTCACTGAGGCAAGGCAGTGAAGGAATTTGATTTTGGACAGAGAGGCTCTTTCAATAAATTGCATCACAATAGCTACTTTCTCTTCTGCTGCCTATCTCTGGCCCTGGCTACAATCTTATCACTATAAGGCTGTGAACGATGTAGAAGGTAGAGAAGATTAAGTTACCCTGAGAGGCAGTTATAAAATCTCCTTATAGAAGCAAGGACAAATGCTATCATGTTGCTGTGAATACAGTAATGCTAGAGACATACCTGTACAGGAAATTTAAATAACTCTCTGAAGGTTTAAAGAATGGAAAAGACACTTAAGATTGCCAGTTTTCTCAACCACCCCTCCAACTTCTTTTCATTCTATTTCCCTAGATCCCCACTTAGATTTTAGAATACTTTTGCTTTATTTGCTGATTTTAATTTCCTTGTATTTTCCTTTCTTCTGGTTCATTGATCCTTCTACTATCATTGCCTCAGTTAATATCCTGGGATATGGTGTCGTTTTGCGTCCCATTAAGAACTTTTTTTTATACTTCAATTTTCTGAACATGGAGCTTTAGGGTTTCTTGATTTAGTTAAATCTTTGTTGGAGACAAAAAGATGAAGGAGATTCTGCTAATCCTATACGTTACATAAAATAATACACAATCTTAGAGGACAAATACTTTGTAAGTTAAGCAAGGATGTATGTTTCACAGGCGTAAACGTAATTTAGGTATTCCCTGTCTCCTTTGTTATATGGAGGAGCTGAAGTAGTGTCTGTCCTCAGCTCAGGTTCCCTTTCAGCTCAGAGCTCGGCTCAAACAAAGTATCTCTCTGTAAAAGGAATCTTGGTATGAGCTGCTCAGAAATCACTTCTGCCCCCACATCATTAAATATAAATAGAGGAAACCATGTACTAAAAAAAGTGCTTTTATTTATAATTATTCAGCTAAGCAAATAAAATATGCTGGTTACCATTGCACCATATCTTAGACATATTCTTTAAACTCCAAAAGCCTGCATAAAAATTAGAAAATAGAATAAAAAGTTGTGTAGAAAGAAACAGATGAGGTTTTGGGTGGACATTATTCTCTACTCCCTTAATGCACATTTTTTTCTGGCATTTATTAGTTTATTTTTATTGAGGTAAAATATATAAAACATGCCGTTTTAACCATTTGTAAGTGACATTAATTACATTCACAATGTTATGTAACCATCACTGCTATCTATTTCCAAAAATTTTCTCTTACTGCAAACAGAACTCTGTACCCGCTAAGCAATAAGCCCCCAATCCCTTCCTCCCAGCCCTGGTAACCTCTAATCTACTTTCTGTCTCTATGAATTTGTCATTTTTAAAAGATGAACTTTGGTGGCTATGTGGATGGGAAATGGCTTAAAGAATGCAAAAGAATACGATGGCTCTTTTCTTTTAGGTAATTAAACGAGATGCTATTTTGAAAACAATTATTGCGACGTTCTCTTTTGCTTTTATCAGAACACAGTCGTTGCTCTAGTTGGCAGAAGTGTTAGCTAGCTGGCAGAACTGGGAAATCAGGATTTGAGATGGAAAGGATGCAAAAAGAAAAAGCTACATGATATTCAGCTTCTGAAAGCAAAATAGTATTATGCATGTCCATAGCCTTGCCCAAACTGAATTTTCTTCTTAAGAGGAGATTTTTCCAAATTCCTTTAATATTCACTGGCTATATTAGGAGGGAGCAGCTCGCAGAGTTCTGCCATATGGAGAGGATACTCCTTTGTTTCTATGAGCAAAGCCATATCTTGTTGCTCAACAGCAGAAGGAGGAGGACTCGGCAGATTAAGCTTGCCTGCAAGTAACAAAAATATTCTAGGTAATAGTAAACAAGGTAGAAGTTTGTTTCTCTTTAATATTCCAGATGTCTTTTTAGTTCACGAGGTTGTCAGTCCAAGTCCTGCATGGCATTCCATGAAACCTGGAGACTTGGGCTCCTTCTATCTTGTTCTCTGTTGTCCTTCACATCAGCAATTAAATCTGCATTGCAGCCAGCAGGCAGGATGAAAGGGGGAAAGAAGGATACGTCACTTCCTTTAAGAACACTTCCTGTAAATTGCACACACAATGTACGTTCATATCCCATTGGGCAAAACCTAGTTACATGGCCATAATTAACTGCAAGGGAGCCAGAAAATGGGAACTCTATCACTGTGGAAGAAGGGACATACAGATATTGGGGAATAACCAGCACTTTCTGCCTCAGAAAGAGGAGTATTTTAAAGAATGAGACTTCAAGATGGAAGGCAGTACTGAGTAGAAGGCCTTAATGGGGGGCCCTGGGTAGCCCAAAGGGAACCCAGTATGAGGTTATTGAATGTCAAGAGCAGGTTAGTTCTGAGTACATCAAGAGGCTGGGAAATGGGATTTGCTAGCTGAGAAACCAACAAAGAAATGTTCTCTATCTTATAATTTTGGCCAAGACTGGTCCTGTCCTGCCTTTACTACAAACTGTTGTGCTAAATGGCTTTTTCCTTCAGAAAATGAGTCCCAGGAGGGAAGGGAGTGTGATGGATATTCTCTCCATCACACTGCCTGAAGAGCCTGGAGGTATGGCTGAGGGGAGTAGCGAAGGCCTCAACCAGAGCCTCTAATGCAGGACCTGGCCCTGCAGCCTGCTGAGGGATCTGGCTCTGAGAGCAGCAGCAGGTGGAGGCGTGTGCTTTGGGATGTGCACAACTCTGATGCCTTCAGTTTCAGAGGGGACTCTGCTTTGCTCTGGCTTTCAATTTACGCCACATGGGCACAGAGGCCACACATATAGTGATTTACAGCAAGAATTTGGGAGCCAGACTGTCCAGATTTGAACCTCTGTAACCTGGGATAAATTATGTAATCACCGCTATACAAAAGGAGACAATAACACTAGTATCTTCCTCATACTATTTGACTAGAGGATGTAAACAAGACTAGAGATATATTATCATTGTAAAGTTCAAACATGGTTGGTCCTACCAAATGGAGATTATTTGCCTATATCTTACCAAGAAAAAAAAAAAATTGGGATTCTATCTACTTTGTCCCTAGAGCTCTGTATAGTGTCTCTCCTCGTATGTCAGATTTCTTATCGGTGGTCTTGTTTTGTTTTTTTACAAGGTTTTTTTTTAATAGTGATTAAATTAATTAAAACATGACATATAGAAAAAACTCAAAATAATTAGCTATCGTATTAATATTATTAGTATGACTCAGAAAAAAACAGAGAAAATGACTGAAAAATGGAACTCTAAGCAGCCTACTCTGGCTCAGAAAATAGGTGTTTCTTGATTCTTTGTAGATGTTGATATAATGGCGTAGATAGTGATGACCTATAATCCTTTCAAAGTTAGTAGCTGAATAAATACGCTTTCAGTTGTGTTATCAATTCATGCAATGAAAATAACCTTAAAGCCATAGGAAATGACAGGCACAAATGGAGTGAAGGCTGAGTTAATGAATTATTTTTACAGTTGAGCAATATGAAATCCGAAGAATGTTATTCTGCTGTTTATATGACAGATCTATGCTTTTGGTTAGTCCCTTGCAGCAATGATGACAATCATAAAACAGCAAGTATAAAACAAAGTGTGGTTCAGATTGTTCTTGGGAATAAACATAAGAGAACAAAGCAGGACCACTAGTAAGAAATAGAATAAAATAGGAGTGTCTATAGAAAGGGTTATAGGGACGAAGTAAATAGAACCCAGAATGTCTTTTTTTTTCTTTTTGCAAGATACACGCAATCTCCGTTTGGTAGGACTAATCATGTTGAACTTATGATGATAATACACTTCTGGTCTTGTTTACATCCTGCAGCCTATTCATAGAGCGTGCTAACTAGCATATGCTGTGTGTTTACTTCAGGCTCACAAATCAACTCTGGATTCTGTTCAGTCCAAATACTATCAGTCTTTTAAAGTTGTAGTTATAATATTTTAAACACTATCTATTCGATATACTAGTAAAGCCAGAGTAATTCTTTTCAGTCTATAGCTCAGATTTCTTCAATTTTTGTTATTTTAATTATCTACATGTTGTAATTATATTCCTATTGTACGTTTTTCAGCAGGTTAAGTGTCTTGGTGATTTTTTTTTTTTCCCAAGGAAGATTAGCCCTGAGCTAACATCTGCTGCCAATCCTCCTCTTTTTTGCTGAGGAAGACTGGCTCTGAGCTAACATCCGAGCCCATCCTCCTCTACTTTATATGTGGGATGCCTACCATAGCATGGCTTGCCAAGCGGTGCCATGTCCGCACCTGGGATCCGAACTGGTGAACCCCAGGCCACCAAAGCGGAACGTGCACACTTAACCGCTGCACCACTGGGACGGCCCCAGTGTCTTGGTGAAATGTCCCTTAAATCAGATGATATCATATGAACCATATGAAAAGAATAATTACAAATATTCTAATATGCAGTGATTTAAATTTAAAGCAGTTTTAATGAATTCTGGAAATAAGATTTATATACTACTTCATTAATATTGTTTAAAATTCGAATTTAAGTATTAACTATTACTATCAGGTATAAGAAAATTTAAAAAGCAGAAAGTATGATTGTTAAATGATAGAGCAATGAAAATATTTTTGTAGGAGGGGTTCAAATATACCTAAGCAGTGGCCCATGCAGCCCAGTACAAAATCATTGAGCATTAAGCATCTCAACGTGTGCGAAGGTGCGGAAGCCTTGGTTCTACGTATCTGAGGGAGAACTGTCACAAATTTTAACCCTCCAACTGGAAATAATTTTGAATTTTTTCTCCTTTTTGGCTAAAAAAATGACCTTGATTTCTCAATTTTCAAATTACACATTTCTTACTCTAGACCTTAAAATAAGTGACAAAGACAAACTAACCATATACTAGTGTAACTACTAAAGTTAGAACGGGTAGTTAATCTGAGTTAAGTTTCTAAAATGTAGAAAATGGACTCTCCTTCAATGAGTATTACTACTTACTGAAAGGTAAAGCAGTGTCACACGGACTAGCTGGTGGCATGGGTAAGCACACCTCTAGCTGGTGGTCCGCTGAATCAGGCCCCCAGTCTCCCTGGGTCTCCAGTCTGCTCTCAGGAAGCACTTTGGGTCAATTAATTCCAGGCGAGGCACTCATATTATTGTTCCCAGTAAATTAACAACATAGAGCCTTGTAAACCAAGACCTTAGATTGTCCATGAAGTCCTTTCATGTTCGGCTTTCTATTCACTGCCTGTTATAGATCAAGCCAGCCCTAGGCAGTCACTGGGGTATATCCCCAGTCGTTTCAGCCTCAGCTCTTTTTGTAAGGAACAGACATCTACTCAAATTAGTTCAAGTAAAAGGGGTGGGAACATGTGATAATAAAGATCTCACAAAATCAAATATAGTTAGGCTTTATGGGAAATAAAGCCATAAACTGAGAAGCTGTCAGGAACCAAGGAAACTACATTCTCCCTTTTTCTGTCTCACTGGGGCCAAGTGGTGTCTCCTCTTCCTTTCTCTTAGCATTTCTACTCCATTTCCTCTTTCATGTAGCTGGCACATCAATGCACATGTTCCCAAAATGGCTTGACACCCTCCAAGTCTATACGATATTTTAGCATAACTACCTTCAGGCTTTATGTGTCTGTTAAAAATCTTTGAGAGAGAGAAGGAGAGACAGACAGAATGCGATGTGATACAGGAAAGCCAATGGGTGGACTAGTTTTACCTCAGGTGTCTGTCTTTGATCCAATCAACCTTGGTTGTACGGCTCCCAGATGTTAAAGATCAGTCTTGTTTATCAACAACAGAGAACATGAGAAATAAAAAGCAAAACAAACAGGAAGATCAACAACATTTGAAAATAGTAACAATTACTACATTTTCACATTCCCTGACATTTTTTCTTAGTATGTTAGCTAGCTCTTATGATATTCAGTTGGTAAGAGCCTAAAATAAATAATTTGTAGGGGCAACATTGCAGTGTGGATGGAGTTGGGGAATAGACTATCACTTTCTTATACTGTGTACCTGTTTCTATGTATGGCTTTTTCATTTAAATAAATGTAAACTGAATTTCTAATTGTAGATCTGCTGGAGAGGCATTTGATAAACCAAAACTTTTGAAAATATTTAGAAGTTCCAAAAGGACCAAACCCTCCTTAGTGGTGATTATAGTGTTTTGGAACTGGAAGGGGCTTTACAGGTCATTTAGTTCAATTCCATACTTTTACAGAAGAGTAGATGAAACCACAGACAGAGGAAGTGAGTGATGCAAGGCTACACAGCTCACTGGAGACAGAGCTGGACTCACCCTCCTGTCACTGTGCTGCTAAATTCACACATTTCTCGAAAATACTATTTAGCATACAGCTTGCATTAACAAAAGCGACAATGCTACGAGCTGAATATTTGTGTCCCCCGCAAATTTACACGTTGAAGGCCTCATTCCTAATGTGTTGGTATTTGGAGGTGTAGCCTTTGGGAGGTAAGTAGGACGTGAGGGTGGAATCCTCATGAATGGGATTAGTGCCCTCATGAGAAGAGACACCAGACAGAAGATCTGTCTCCCCACCACGTGAGGATACAGCAAGAAGGCGGCCGTCTACAAATCAGGAAGAGGGTTCTCACCGGACACGGAATCTGCCGGCATCTTGATCTTGGACTTTCCAGTCTCCAAAACCGTAAGAGATAAATGTTTGTTCTTTAAGCTACCTAGTCTATAGTATTTGTTATAACAGCCTGAATTAAGACAGACAAATAAAATCTAATAAGCTTATTTAAAAATTTTTCTCTCTTGATATTTGATAATTTTAACAAATTTGCACTGGATTTACATGTAACGATGGGTGTGTTGCTTACTCTCTAGGGCCCTCAGTTCTTTTGAGTTACTACAATTCAGTTTGTAATAATGAAATTCCATGTATATTCAAACCCATCAAAAAAGAATTGCCTGACTGGATTATAGAAAGGATGCTGCAACTCAGATGTTTCAGTTAGTTCATTGTTGCTATGATGACGGTTTTCTTCTCTAACTCTCTTTATATTATTTATGAAATTTTATTATAAAGAATTAGGAATATTATATCTGGAGGAAATATTAGAAATTATGTGGCCCAACTCCGTCATTAACTTATATCATATTTTATTCTTCTAACTATTGACGTACCATACTACTGAAGTGGCAAAAAAGAATTAAAAAAATCTGGGATGACATAAAATGAAGCACTTTTTGGAAAGGAAATGAAACTCAAATGAGGCCTCATCTTTATCAATGAAGCTTCATTTATTTACACCATAATTATTACCTGAATATTTATACAGGATAGATTTTTGTTTTAATTTGTATTACCTGAATCATCATATTCACAGGTATGGAATAAGAAGGCAGCCGTGGGGGGCCAGCCTGGTGGCTCAGCAGTTAAGTGCACACATTCCACTTTGGCAGCCCAGGTTTCGCTGGTTCGGATCCCAGGTGCGAAAAGGCACTGCTCAGCAAGCCATGCTGTGGCAGGCATCCCACATATAAAAGTAGAGGAAGATGGTCACGGATGTTAGCTCAGGGCCAGTCTTCCTCAGCAAAAAGAGGAGGATTGGCAGCAGTTGTTAGCTCAGAGCTAATCTTCCTCAAAAAAAAAAAAAAAAGGCAGCCATGTTTATGGTTTCTATGGCAGCAAATAAAAACAACTTTTAGTGATTCTCCTACATTCATAATTAGTTGAGCCTCAAATATACATAGACATTAAATATATCATTGATGTTGAGATTTTCTTTATAAACAAATCTGAAAAGCTTACTTAAGTCTTACAGTAAGTTTTGAACATTCTTTATGTTATTTGATAACAAAAGTCTTGTTTCTATAACATAGTCAGTAATACTTGCAGTGTTCCAATGGGCAAGGCACCATCTCGGCTACAAGGAATATGTGTTCTAAAGTCCTCAAGCTAAAGCTCGGTGTCAAAGACTTCAGTTTTGTTTCTGTTTTAGTGACCACACACCTTTGAGAATTGAAAGGAGCCTTTCAGCATACTGAGGGGAAGGACAGACACCAGGCTATTTTTAGTTGCCAAAGACATCACATTCTAGCCAATACATTTTTAAACGTGACAGTTAAGCCAAGGCTGAGGGTGTCATTAAAGTATCCCTTAATGTGTGGAGCAAAGGTTGCTTCTAAAAAATGCTCATAAAGTCAAATTCCTAAATAGCAAAAAAATTTAAAAATAGATATCTAAAAATTTAAAAAAATTCTTGCTCACTCCTTTGAGAACTTGTTTCACTAGAGTTAAGTAATTCTCTGGTGAGGTCATCTCCTCCATTCCTGGCTCTCTGTCCATTTCAGCCTTAGATTCTGCGCTACTTCCCGTGTTGTGAGCTTGAATTTCTAGGCAATAAAGATAACAAGGTAGGAACAGGGTGGCTTCTCATTTCCACCTATATTTAAAAGGTAGGAGGTGGATGGAAACTTAGGGAGATTACGAGCCTACTGGTTGCCAGGTGTTTTCGTACATTGTTTCAATTAATGCTTTTACTGGCCTTAGGTGGGTTTGTTATCTGGATTTTAGAGACTAGGACTCCATGGGTCAGAGAAGCAAAGTAATTTGCCTAAGATCATATGGCTGATAAGAGTAAGACTGGAAGAGAACACTAGGTCTGACCCCAAGCAGAGATAGGGTGACATAAATGTCTCACTGCTAAGTGACCCAGCCGCGTCGAGCTTCTTGGCCCCTACACGTGACCAGTAGCAGGGGTAATAACTTCAGCAGGCCTGGGCCTCTCTGCAGGATGAAGGCAACTGCCATCCCATAGAAGCTTTAATTTTCTGAAATAAAGGCCATAACCTGCCAAGCATACTTCGAGTAAAATGCCATAAAAAATTTAAGGTGTAATGTTGAATTCCTTCTTTTATTAGCAGTTTTGTAGTGACAGTTCTCACACGGCATCGGTATAGCACACGATACAGGGCGCTGTGGGGCACCTGGAGAAGTGTTTTCTCTTGCCGTGACCTCCAATAAGTCTTTCAGGCTGATTTTTGTGCTTTCAAACCTTTCCCCATTTGACTTGTTTCAATTAACAGGCAATTTGTCTCTTAAGAATCGGAATTGGCTTTCAGTAAAGATTTTTTTCTTTCCAAAGTGGTGTGAAATTTACACGCTCGTGTTTGGCTCATCTCATTAGATGTGTGAGTTGAGGAATATAAAATAAGCTACTCGATAGTTTCTCACAAGAGACAGTAAATCTCTCGGATTGAAGAGCAAAATGGCATAAATTGTAATCAAAATAGTATATGATACCATTTTATGCCAGAAGAATGAATTATTTCCAAGGGTTCTCCCTGAGAAATTAAGTTGGGAAATTGGCTGAATCCTCAAAACGTCCCTACCTCCTCATCCACGAGAGGAACAAAGCAGGTGTTTGTCAGCACACGATTTAAAGGGAAGCTATAGTCATCACCGAGTCATCTCTCACCACACGATTCTGAACATCTTCCTACTAGTCTGCTTTGGCAATTTTCTGCTCAAAATAAGCTCTACAGTCTAAGCTATTAAATGTCAGTAATCAATTCCTTGGCTAGATTACATAATAGGATAACAAAACAAAAATTGCTGCCTGACCAACAAAGCCTTTGATCCCTTGTAAGAAATATATACAGCCACTCACCCCAAATGCCAGTACGTCATCTGCAGGCAACAAGCGGTATTGACACTGCCCGGAGAAACTCGCAGGAAGGCCTCCAGGCCTAAACACAGCAGAGCCGGTCCACTGCCCTCAACTACCTACAGCAAGATTGCAATTCTGTGATTTTCTTGGGACAACTCCCCTTCTAGACCATGCTCGGGCTTCCTGGGACCCGTGAATTCCTTGCCCCAACAGCCCAGAGCACACATTAGAGCCTGCAGTGTCCCTTCCCTATATCTCTCCTCCCTAGGATGCATCATTCCCCTGGCGTGAGCTGCTTGGATGAATGGGCCGGAATGTCCCCAAGAATACTCCAGAGGCCTCTCCTGGTGTGGGCAGGAGGTGAGAGAGAAGGTGGGGGCAGTCAGTAGTCAGTGGCCTCCATTTGTACTCTTGCCCCAGGCCCTGCAAATATGACCTGTTTCCCTGGATGGAACTAGAGTGGGTTAACTCCAACCCCCAAGGGGCTAGGCCTAGAATAGAAAGTGGCTGTTACGTGCAGAAACTGAAAAGTGCTGCTTTCTCTTAGGAGTCGAGTAAGGAGCAATTTTGTCAATAGCTCATTTCCTTGTGGAAGCTGCACATTTGAGCCCCCTGATAAATTTATATAATTGCCATAGAATACGTTTTGACTTAAGCCATAGATCACTTATATATCATACACGACATGGAATATAGAGAAGCTAGTTCCCACTGCTCACCCCGATGTGGTGTAGCTGGCCAGAAGGGATGCCTCTTTATTTCAGACACAAGATAATGTAATTCCATTGAACTGAGCAAAGATCCTCTTTCTGTGCACACAGAATGAAAGCTGGGGACTTCCATTTGATTACTGTAATTAACATATTATGCTGCTTTTGAAAACTCGGGAAGGGATTCTCAGAGTTAATGGGAGATGGTCTTCCTGTGCTCTGAACCCTATGATAGACTATATCTGAAATGTTTTACGCACTTTCTCAGATTCTCTCTACCCCCACAGGGCTGGTTGCTTTGTTAGCCACGAACACAACTGACTGGCTACTATGGGACCTGCATGGCTCTGCAGCCTGGGGTTAACCAGTTGCTTGTCTGGGATGTTGGCTCTTTGTCGCTGCTGCTATGCCAGTCATTCAGAGTTTCTGGCTCCTCCTACCACTCTGGGGCTTGGATGAACCATCACCCTAAAGAGCATGGTATCTGGCTTTCCAAATGGCTGCCAAAGGATCTGGATGATGCAATGCAAAGCGCTGGGTGTTAACTACACATGGGATGAACTTTGATCATTAAAAATAGGAGAGTGCGGCAGATCAATCATCAGTCTCCTCCCTCCCTTTCATTGACTGACTAACCAGTGGCACAGTTTTTCCATACAGCCTACCTCTGCATTGCTTCCTGTTCTTTTCTGCCTCTCTTCCCTTTTTCCTCACTTTCACTGCTCTGGGTTTACACCTAACAAGTAAACCTAGAGTGCTCAGTCTCCCTCAGATTCTGTTTCCTGCTAAACTGGGCAAAACATACGCCTGCTATATGAATGAGAAAAAATAAAATCCTGAGAGTATGTAAGGTGCAAATGCAGGCGATCTTAGGAATAACTGATATAGACCTATTTTTATACCAATATCTTCAAATTGCATGCCTAATAGATAATTATTTCAATATGATTTTAGAGGCACTATAGCGCTTGGTTGTAAATTTCATCTCTTTTTTCCTTCAGACTCCTAAGACTCTTTCCCTGTGTCCTAATTAATCAAAAATTTATTAAGACTCTAGTATATGTGCAGCACTATGCAAAACTTTGGAAACACTACAAGGTCTTAAAACACCTTCTCTGTCCTCATAATATAATTGGGACAGGGAGACAATGTACAAGTACTGACTTGTGTGGTCCAGATTAAAGTGCTGTGCTTCAGAGAAGTGGAGAAATAATGGAAGGTCTCAAGTCTCTAGGAAGATTGCACGATGGAGATGAAACTTTTGAGTAGCATTTTACAGAATGGATAATATCTGAATTGGTAGAGGGGAGGCAGAAGGGTGCTCCTGGTGACAGTTTCAAATGGGAACGAAGACATGCAGATGGCATATGGCACTTGTGATGGACTCACTGTTCCTGCATTCTTCCTAACAGAATTCCAGGGAGTTACGGACCTCCTAAAGCTCACCTGTGGAATCCAGGTTAATCTATGATATAAAAAAGATTTATAATCTGACAATTTTCTTAAAAAAATAATAACAGGAACAATACAAAACAAAGCTGAATTTAAACTCTAAATCTGGTCTTCAAACAGACGTAAGTTCTCAAAAGGGCCCTCTAAATTTTATTAATAAAAATCAACATTTCCGATGGAAAGATGTCTTCTTGATAACCTAGATGCTTAAGAGTAAATAAATTGATACATATTAATTAGAATAGTCAGACTATAGGATAATTTACAAAAGAGTGAAAACTGAGATAATTCACTTTAGAATTTGAATCATGGGATATCCTGGGAATAAGTGCATTAATTTCATTGACAAAAGATAATCTAGGCCCTTCTGTATCATTCAAGTACAGCAGTCCCCCTTATCCATGGGGGATATGTTCCAAGCCCCCAGTGGAAGCCTGAAACCTCGGACCCTATATGTACTATGGTTTTTCCTATACATATGGTAATAATTTATAACTTAGACACAGTAAGAGATTAACAACCATAGCTAATAACAAAATAGAACAACTATAACAACGTACTGTCATAAAAGTTACTGTAGATCTTAGCAACCTAAGCATAGGATTTTTTTTCTTTCCTTATTAGGTAGAGAACTTTCACCTTTTCACTTAAAGGAAGCAGTTTACAGCTCCTCTTTGGCGTATCTGAATCGCCAGCCTCACTACTCTTGCCCTTTGGGGCCATTATTAAATCAAGTAAGGGTTACTTGAATACAAGCACTGTGATACCACGGCAATCGGTCTGATAACCGAGATGACTACTAAGTGACTAACGGGAGGGTAGCGTATTCAGTGTGGATAAGCTGGACAAAGGAATGATTCACACCCCAGGCAGGACAGAGTGGGACGGTGCGAGATTTCATCACACCACTCAGAACAGTGCACAATTTAAAACTTATGATTTGTTTATTTCTGGAATTTTCCATTTAATATTTTCGGACTGTGGTTGACGAAGGGTAACTGAAACTGAGGACAGGGAAACTGCGGATAAGGGGGGATTACTATATGTGACCTATAAATTTTTGGCAATCTGGGAGTAAAATTCAAGAATTTAATTTTATTTGAGGACAGTTTATTGGTTGAGGACTCAATTCAGCATAAAAAGTCCTACTTAAATTTAAATCATTGAATTCAATACAATTACGAAAGTTATAGAGCAATTTATGAAGGAAAGGAAAACAGAAAATTAAGAAAAATTCCTAAAGACTCTATAACGTTCTTGTTAAAGGGACAGAGTGTGTTCCCAGGCTATCAGCTACGAGTTTGTCTTCTCTCTCTTTTCGTGAGTGAAACAAAAATTTCAGAAATTCTGTATATGAAGTATAGACTGGTGAACTGATATGATGAAAGGATTTGCTTCAAAATACTCCAGAGAAAAAAAGTTGGGAGAGGAGTGGACAGGAGGATCAACGATAGGTGATAGGTCATGCAGGTCTATTACTCCTTTTCTTTTTTTTTTGCACACATTTTGAAATTTTTATAATATAAAGTTCCTATAAAATCCAATATATTTTTGGTGGATGATGACTGATAAATCAGATCTAAATTTTCTTTGTTTCTTCAAGGGGTTTATAAATATACATTAATTATTTCATTTCAGATAAATATATCCTGTTATTAGGGGTGAGTGGGCAGTGGAAGGCATAGATTTGGCAGGAGGAGTGATGGGGCAGAATTGATGGATGTAAGGCAGACAAGAAACAGCTTTTGAGATAGTTTAAAGGAGCCAGTAACTGATTAAGTAAAGAGAGGTAGGAATTGAAGTTTCTGCGACTGAGCAGATGATGGCTCCATTAACTCCTGAGAATGTAGGACTAAGATAAGGGCTAGGTATGATGAAAAAAGATAGAAAGAGCATGGTTTGGCTGGGCTGATTTTGAGGCATCTAAAGAATATTCTGCCCAAGGAACATGTTTCAATTTTTTACCTTGGAATATATCACAATCCTTTCGATAGAAACTACACCTTGATACTTTCAGAGGTATCCGTCCTTTAAATAGGTTTGTCTGCAGTCTCCTGTGGGCAGCCTCAGGAAGACTGAGGATCCTCTGGCTAGCATCATGTGGCTGAGAAAACGTTATGTTTTCAGGATTAAGAAACTAAACATTTAATTTACATTTAATCACAAAAACAAAAATAAAAACTACCAAACCTTGATCTCGTTGTTATTTAGTACCAGGATGTTTTACAACCATTTATTACCATTTCCTCCCTACTAAGTCAAAATTGCTGTCTCCTCATTGTGGGTGAGTAATTTGACCAACGTCTAATTGCTTAACACAGGCAAAGTCCAAGGTAAAACTGCGCGTTTTTATTTCTTATCCCTTTTGCTTTATCTTCTTTTTTCTTTTTTATCTTCACAGCAGTTATAAAGTAATACAAACATGTTTATGAAAGAGCCGGTAGTATTTTCCTCCAGATAGTGTTTCTCAGCTGAGCTCCATATAACAGAGACCAGGACTGGGGCTCCCTCCGCTTCCCATGGTACCCTCACCAAGTTCTCCTTCCAGGAACAGAATACCCTCTCTGCTTGGATTTCCCTTCAGTTCATTAGCCCATGTCTTCCAAGCTAAACAAAGAAATTTCAGTTGATTATTTTTATATGTGTATATAGGTATGGTAGCCAGGACAAATTTCTTACACTAACCAGGCATCTTTTCTGCCTGCCTTACAGAGGAAGATTTTTGTGAATATCTGACTTGTTATTGTTACCGAACCAGGTTTGTTTTTGCCCGTTGCCCAGAACGCCAAACGCTGAGATGACGAGATTGCAGCAGACAGAGTGTTTAATCACAAGGCAGCCAAGTGAGGAAACAGGAGAATGAGTCTCAAATCCACTTCCCTGAAAAAAGGGACTAAGGGATATTTATGGAGTTGGGGCCCAGGTGGTCTGAAATGTGGAGACAGGTGACTGAAGGTGAAGAGATGTGGGGTAACTGATGATCTGCACAAGCATAGTCAGATTTCATGGCTCTTCATAGGGTGCATGTTTACAAAATGGAGTTTTTAGCCTCATGACATCAAAAGATCACTTATCAGACATCTGCCGCTGGCCCAGTTGACCGGCCTGAAGGGGACAAGGGGTTCTAATACCTGAAAAACAGCTCAAACCCCCATTACCGTGGTGATCCAGGCCCCTGCGAGATGTTATCTGTAGGAACCTAGTGGGAGTCAGATAGCATATTGCCTAAGCAGCACAGTGAACAATGGGTGGGTAAACAATCTGTAATTGCGAACAGGGAAAAAACCTATAGTTCCTAGCTACTTAATCATCAATGGCTGTTTGCCAGTTTCATTATTATTAGGTAAAATATAAAATGTGATTTTTCAGATTAATTTTCTCTTTTAGTCTTTATCCAGTTTTCTACAAACTAGTTCACTCTGACCTGACGGCTCACTCCTAAAATAAAGAGAGCTCTTTTTCTTTTTCTTTTGTATTTGTTTTGCCTCGGGTTCTTCCCCTGAGACTGCTGATTGAGGGTCCCGTCCAAGTTAAGGAAGATTAGATTCTTTCGAGGTTGTGAACAATTATGTTCTCAAACTTGCTTTGAGATCTTGTCATCTGACTGGCCACATGAAAGATATAATGAGAGAGAGATGGCTGGGAACCGGAATCAGGCTACTAATTGATCTAGTGTCATGGGAAAGAGGGGAACATGACCTTAGACACACAGTGAATCTGCTCAGCAGTAAACTTGGCCTAATCTGATGTCTTAGGCTCAGATCAATCATGAGAAATGTCTCCCCTTGGGGTTGGGTTGGGTGCAAGTAACAAAGGAAATTAGGAGAAAGGAACAGAGACCTCAACTTTCCTAACTTAAGGAAACAGAATACAGTAAGGTTTTGGTGAGAGTGGAAGCTTATAGGCGACAGTATTAGGGATAAAGTTGGAATGACAAACCTGGGTAGGGCAATGTTCCTGGACATCGAAGAAAAGCCTGAAGAAGGGGATTTCTCATAGAAAGAAGGGCTGAAAGGGAGAAAATGGGGCATCAAAGACAAGCGTTAACTAGGATTTTACCTAGGGTAGGTCCTAAAACACTCATTATCTTTAGCTTAAATAATACATACCAATGTAAATCTGCTTTACTCCACTGATATTTTGACTATAAAATTTGATTATAAAATATTCAGGAAGCAAAATGCAGAATAGGTTACACTTTATTCCACTTGATGCCTTAACTTATTTTTTTAATTATTTTATTGAGTCATATTGGTTTGTAACATTGTGTAATTTCAAGTGTACATTATTATATATCAGTTTCTGTATAGACTGCATCTTGCTCACCACCGATAGTCTAGTTTTTATCCGTCATCACACATATGTGTCCCTTTACCCCTTTCGCCCTCCCTCCAACCTCCTTCCCCTTTGGTAACTACTGATCTGTTCTCTTTGTCCATGTGTTTGTTTATCTTCCACAAATGAGTGAAATCATATGGTGTTTGTCTTTCTCTGGCCTATTTCACTTAAAATAACACCCTCAGGGTCCATCCATGTTGCAAAAGGGACGATTTTGTATTTTTTATGGCTGAGTAGTATTCCATTATGTATATGTGTGTGTGTGTGTGTGTGTGTGTGTATACATATATATATATGTATACCACATCTTCTTTATTCATTTGTCAGTTAATGGGCACTTGGTTTGCTTCCATGTCTTGGCTATTGTGAATAATGCTGCAAGGAATATAGGGGTGCATACAGCTCCTTGAATTTTTGATTTCCAGTTCTTTGGATAAATACTCAGTAGTGGGATAGCTTGATCATATGGTATTTCTATTTTTAATTTTTTGAGGAATCTCCATACTGTTTTCCATAGTGGCTGCACCAGTTTACACTCCCACCAGCAGTGTATGAGGGTTGCCCTTTCCCCACATCCTCTCTAACATTTGTTATTTTTTGTCTTGTTAATTATAGCTATTCTGACGGGTATGAGGCGATATCTCACTGTAGTTTTGATTTGCATTTCCCTAATAATTGGTGATGTTGAACATCTTTTCATGTGCCTGTTGGCCACCTGTATATCTTCTTTGGAAAAATGTCTATTCATGTCCTCTGCCCGTTTTTTGATCAGTTGTTTGTTTCCCTGTTGAGTTGTATGAGTTCTTTATATATTTTGGAAATCAACCCCTTGTCGGATACATGATTTGTAAATATTTTCTCCCAGTTGGTGAGTTGTCTTTTCATTTTGTTCATGGTTTCCTTGGCTGTGCAGAAGCTTTTTAGTCTGATGTAGTTCCATTTGTTCATTTTTTCTTTTGTTCCCCTTACCTGAGTAGACATGGTATTTGAAAAGATACTGCTAAGACCAATGTCAAAGAGTGTACTACCTATATTTTCTTCTGGGAGTTTTATGGTTTCAGGTCTTACATTCAATTCGTTAATCCATTTTGAGTTAATTTTTGTGTATGATGTAAGATAACGGCCTATTTTTGTTCTTTTGCACGTGACTGTCCAGGTTTCCCAACACCATTTAGTGAAGAGACCTTCCTTTCCCCCTTGTATGTTCTTCATGCCTTAAGTTTTTAAAAAAGCCAGGATACTGGGTTGCTTGAAGAAAAATTTTTAAAGGAGAAATGTAAATTATTTGGGGGATAAAAGAGCATTTTTTGTACATGATCTATTCTAGGATATTGATCAATCAAACAAACATTTACTGAGTTAACAAGGTGGGTATATGGTTCCCACTTCATAGTAATTCTTGACTCAATAATAATTCTGTGCTAAATGAGCAATTTTTTTTTTTTGTGGTAAATGCTCACAAATCATCTATTTAACTAATTCTCCTGTTGATCTTTGCCCAAGATTGGTATTAAAATCATACATCTTTAGTATTGAACACCCTTTAATTTTGTTCTCTTAACACTCTCCTAATCTGTCTGCTTTTAATCTGTCTTTGTTATTAGAGTTCTGATTTTGAAACAAGTGACATAATTTTTTCCTTTCAAAATCCACTTGGAAATTATCTCATGGGTACATTTTTGAATTCGAAGTCAGGAGAATTAGATTTATTGCAAAACTGATATTACCTTGAAAGTAGAATAATATATTTTGGAAAGCTAAAACTTTAATTTTGAGCTTGTTGACATATTGCCCAATAAAAATGCTCCTAGAAACATCTATGGTGCTAAAGTGTAATCTTTAAAACGTTAAAAACATAATTTTCATGCAAATATAAAACGAAGATGTGTCAAAGATTTCATCATCTCGTTAATTAAAGAGGGAACCAGTAAGATATTAAGTCCAATTCAAAGGAGAATTTGAAGAACACATTTTTTAATCAATGAATATTAGTATTGTATTGATATATATACACATACACAGTCAGGAATGGTGAAATGAATTTGTGAACAGATATAAAACTGATTAATATGCTACAGGGCAACAAAATACAGTACTTGCTCTTTCCATGGTCATCTGCCATAATACTTTATTGAGTCCCAACACCTGCGAAATAGATGCCTCCACAATGTTCTCCCTTCAGTGACATCTCACTAAATGTGTTCCCCACACACTGTGTGGGATATAGCAGAAAGGGGAGGGTTTGAAGTTTGGAGAAGGCGTCTCCCCCATACTCCCTCTCTGTAGGCTCACAGAGTATGAAACACTCTACTAGGAGAACGTGTCTTTCCTTAGCCTTGAAAATCATCCAACTTCCTCCTTTCCCTCTCAGTAGAACATTTTTTCCTTGTCTCATTCCTACTGAATTTTACAAGAATGTAGACTTGCTTTTTTGGATACATTAAGTTGTTAAGTGTTGCATTTCTTGGAAAACATATTATTTGTTTGTCAGGAATCTTCATTGCCTTAATGTAAAGAAGTTACACAAGTGCAGGAATTTCAGGCAGGACGGCAAGTGGGGAAGGAGCTAAGTTTTGACATTTGCTCATCAAATATTTCTTGAGTATTTGGTAAGGGCAAGATACTATGTATCAGGTGCTGTGAAAGAAATCAAGTTCCCCAATACGTGGTCCTTACTTTCACAATTTGGAAAGTGAAATAAAATATTTACACAGATACCCATACTACAAGATACGTCCTTTCTTTCGCATATTATGAATTTTTTAAAAAATAGAAATGATGGGTGATCAGTGAAGAAAATTGTGAACAAGAGAAAAGTAGAAAAAAGCATTATCCAGAGTTCTACCACCCAAACATAACCATTATTAGTATTTTAGAGGAGTTTCTTTAGTTCTTTATTTTTTTTTATGGTCACTTTTTTTTGTTAACATATTTGTCATCTTAACAAATATATGATTTTGCATTTTTAATTTTTTTTTAGTATTACATTTTAATTCCTTTGCATGGCTTCATAGATACCTGTTAGTTTTTTGTTTTTTCCATAGCCTATATTTTGAGAACTGCCTCTCCTGCTCTGCATGATATGGTTGGCTAATCACAACACCCCACCCCTCTGGAAACTGGTGTAAGAATGGGCTTGTGACCTGCCTAAGCAGGGCCAACCCTCTTTAGGGAGATTGATATGAATGCTTAAAGAGGGAGAGGGCTCTAGACTGCCAGGGACCATATTCCCCACCAAATGCAGAAACCCTACCTGGGAATAAAGCTCATAAGGAAAGGGAGAGAGAGAGAGAAAGAGAGAGACAGAGACAGAGAGGGAAAGGGAGAGAGAGGGAGAGAGGGAGCAATAGACACGACACATTTACAACTACTCTTAGAACAATTACCCTGAGAGATAACTGAGAACTGGACTAAAATTATCTATTTCCCAGATAAGAGGGTAATGGATACACACACAGAAAAGAGGTTAGCTATCCTATCAAAAACACAAAATGTGGAAGGAAGGGAGTAAAAGAGTAGAGCTTTTAGCAAGAGGTCACACTAAAGAGACCATCAACTTAATGTAGATTGCTATAAATGTGGGTTATTATATATGAACCTTATGCTAAATGACAAATACAAAAATTAAGAGAAAGAAACCCAAACATAACACTAAAGCCATCATGGGGCAGTCTTCCTCAGCAAAAAGAGGAGGATTGGTGGCAGATCTTAGCTCAGGGCTAATCTTCCTCAAAATAAAAAAATAAATACAGTCTGTCCCATTAAAAAAAAAAAGAAAGTGATCAAACCGTAAGGGAAGAGAGTAAGAGAAGAAGAAAAGAACAGAGAAGAACTACTAAAACACTGAGAAAAAAAGTAACAAAATGGCAATAAGTACATACTTATCAATGGCTACTTTAAATGTCAATGGACTAAATTCCAATCAAAAGGTATAGGGTGGCTGATTGGATGAAAAAACAAGACCCATATATATGTTGCATACAAGAGGCACACTTCAGACCTAAAGATACTCACAAACTGAGAGTGAAGGGATGGATAAAGATACTCCAAGCAAATGGAAAAGAAAAGGAAGCTGGGGGAACAATACTTACATCAGACAAAATAAACTTTAAAACAAAAACTGTAACAAGAGACAAAGAAGGGCACTATATAATGACAAAGGGAATAATCCAACAAGAGGATATAACACTTATAAATATCTATGCACCCAACATAGGAACACCTAAACATATAAAACAATTATTAACAGACATAAAAGGAGAAATAGTAATACAATAATAGTAGGGGACTTTAACACTCCACTTACACCAATGGATAGATCATCCAAACAGAAGATCAATAAGGAAACACTAACCTTAAATGACATATAAGATTAGATGGACTTAGTAGATATATACAGAATATTCCATCCAAAAACTACAGAATACACATTCTTTTCAAATGCACATGGAACATTCTCCAGGATAGATAACACATTAGGCAGAAAACAAGTCTCAACAAATTTAGGAAGACTGAAATAATACCGAGCATCTTTTCTGACCACAATGGTATGAAACTGGAAATCAACTACAGGAAGAAAATCAGAAAAGCCACAAGTATGTGGAGATTAAACAAAATGCTACTGAACAACAATTGGGTCAACAAAGAAATCAAAGGAGAAATAAAAAAAAATAACTGGAAACAAATGAAAATGAAAACACAACATGCCAAAATGTATGGGATACCGCAAAAGCAGTTCTAAGAGAGAAGTTTATATCAATATGGGCCCACCTCAACAAAAAAGAAAAATCTCAAATAAACAATCTAACAGTGCACCTAAAAGAACTGGAAAAGAAGCATAAATAAAGACCCAAATTGGTAGCAGGAAGGAAATAATAAAAATTAGAGCAGAAATAAATGAAATAGAGACGTAAAAAAATAGAAAAAATCAATGAAACAAAGAGCTGGTTCTTTGAAAAGATAAAATTGACAAACCTTTAGCTAGACTCACCAGGAAAAAAAGAGAGAAGGCTCAAATAAATAAAATTAGACACGAAAGAGAAGAAATTACAATAGACACCTCAGAAATACAAAAAATTATAAGAAAATACTATGAAAAGCTATACGAGAACAAATTGGATAATCTAGAAGAAGTGGATAAATTCTTAGACTCATACAACCTTCTAAAACTGAATCAAGAAGAAATAGAGAATTTGAATAGATCAATCACCAGTAAGGAGATTGAAACAGTAATCAAAAACCTCCTCAAAAATGAAAGTCTAGAACCAGATGGTTCCATGGTGAATTCTACCAAACATTCAAAGAAGACTTAATGCCCATCCTTCTCAAACTCTTCCAAAAAATTGAAGAGGAGGGGAAGCTCCCTAACTCATTCTATGAAGCCAACATTACCCTGATACCAAAACCAGACAAGGACAACACAAAAAAAGAAAATTACAGGCCAATATCACTGATGAACATTGGTGCAAAAATCCTCAACAAAATGTTAGCAAATTGAATACAACAACACATTAAAAAGATCATACATCATGATCAAGTGGGATTTATTCCAGGGATGCAGGAATGGTTCAACATTCACAAATCAATCAATGTGATACATCAGATTAATAAAATGAAGAATAAAAATCACATGATCATCTCAACAGATGCAGAGAAAGCACTTGAGAAGATATAGCAAACATTTATGATAAAAAAAAAACTCTGAATAAAATGGGTATAGAAGGAAATTACCTCAACATAATAAAGGCCATATATGACAAACCCACAGCTAATTCATTCTCAATGGAGAAAAACTGAAAGCTATCCCTCTAAGAACAGGAACCAGACAAGGATGCCCACTGTCACCACTCTTATTTAACATAGTATTGGAAGTCCTAGCCAGAGCAATCAGGCAAGAACAAGAAATAAAAGGAATCCAAATTTGAAAGGAAGAGGTGAAACTGTCACTATTTGCAGATGACATGATTTTATATATAGAAAACCCTGAGGAATCCACCACAAAGCTTTCAGAAATGATTAATGAATACTGTAAAGTTTCATGATACAAAATCAACATACAAAAATCAGTTGCATTTCTATACACTAACAATGAGGTAGCAGAAAGAAAAGTTAAGATACAATCCCATTTACAATTGCAACGAAAATAATAAAATACCTAGGAATAAACTTAACCAAAGAGGTGAAATATCTGTAAACTGAAAACTATAAAACATTGTTGAAAGAAATTCAGGAAGACACAAAGACATGGAAATATTCTGTCCTCTTGGATTGGAAGAATTAACATAGTCAAAATGTCCATACTTCCTAAAGCAATCTACAGAATCAATGCAATCCCTATCAAAGTTCCAGCAATATTTTTCACAGAAATAGAACAAAGACTCCTAAAATTTATATGGAACAACAAAAGACCCCAAAAAGCCAAAGGAATCCTGAGAAAAAAGAACAAAGCTGGAGGTATCACACTCCCTGATTTCAAAATATACTACAAAACTATAGTAACCAAAACAGAAGGGTACTGGCACAAAAACAGACACAGAGATCAATGGAACAGAATCAAGAACCCAGAAATAAACCACACATCTATGGACAGCTAATTTTCCACAAAGGAGCCAAGAACATACAATGGAGAAAGGAAAGTCTCTTCAATAAATGGTGTTGCAGGGCTGGCCTGGTGGCATAGTCAATAAGTTTGTGCACTCCACTTTGGTGGCCTGGGGTTCATGGGTTTGGACCCTGAGCATGGACCTATACACCACTTATCAAGCCATGCTGTGGCAGTGTCCCACATACAAAAAAACAGAGGAAGATTGGTACAGATGTTAGCTCAGGGACAATCTTCCTCAAGCAAAAAGAGGAAGATTGGTAACAGATGTTAGCTCAGGGCCAATTTTCCTCACCAAAATAAATAAATAAATAAATAAATAAATAAATAAATAAATAAATAAATGGTGTTGGGAAAACTGGAGAGCCAAATGCAAAAGAATGAAAGCAGACCATAATCTTTCACTGTACACAAAATTAACTCAAAATGGATTAAAGATTTGAATGTAAGACCTGAAACCATAAAACTTCTAGAAGAAAACCTAGGCAGTATGTTCTTCGATATCTGTCTCAGTAGCATATTTTCAAGTACCATGTCTGACCTGGCAAGAGAAACAATAGAAAACATAAACAAATGGGACTACATCAAACTAAGAAGCTTCTGCACAGCAAAGGAAACCATCAACAAAATGAAGAGACAAGTTAACAATTGGGAGAAGATATTTGCAAACCATATATCTGATAAGGGGGATATATAAAGAACTCATAAATCTCAACAACAAAATACCTAACAATCTAATTTAAACAATAGGCAAAAGATCTGAACAAATGTTTCTCCAAAGAAGATACACAGATGGCCAACAAGTACTTAAAGATGTTCAACATCACCAATTATTAGGGAAATGCATATAAAAACTACAATGATATATCATCACCTCACATCCGTCAGAAGGGTTATAATTAACAAGACAAGAAATAACAAGCGTTAGAGAGAATGTGGAGAGAAGGGAACCCTTGTTCACTGCTGGTGGGAATGCAAACTGGTGCAGCCACTATGGACAACAGTATGGAGGTTCCTCAAAAAGATAAGAATAGAACTACCGTATGATCCAGCTATTCCACTGCTGGGTATTTATCCAAAGAACATGAGAACATGAATGTGTAAAGATCTATGCACCCCCTATGTTCATTGCAGGCTTATTTACAATAGCCAAGACTTGGAAGCAACCTAGGTGCCCATCAAGGGACGAATGGATAAAGAAGATATGGTATATACACACAATGGAATACTACTCAGCCATAAAAAAGGATGGAATCTGGCCATTATTTCATCATCCTTCTAGTCCCAGGTTTAGGATGGATTGTTTCCAGTTCTTGGAGAGGGGCTTTTTCCTGTCTTTCTTCTAGTTCACCAGATTTGCCTTCCAGTGTTGACACTGTTCTTTCCCCAGCCACCTGACTTTCGTGTCAGCGGCAGACCCTGGGCTGTAGTCTCTGGAATTGCTCCCCGGTACTTCCTGGTTGTGACAGTTCACCCTCTGTTTTCTTTCCCTGAGGTGAGCTTCCCATCACCAAGCATCCTGCCTTCACTCCTTGCTGGAGCTCTTTGTCCCTAGTACTTTGTAGAGCCTCTCCTATGATTTTTCTTGAAAGTCTTTGGCTCTTCACAAGCCTTTCTCCCCGAGTCCTCAATATGCCTAGCCTGATCCAGAGGACACATCTGCCTTCTGTTAAAAAACAAGATTCAACTGAGTAAATTTTAAAGATCTTATTGGTTTTATTTAGCGCTTCGTGAAACGGGTGTCATCCAGTCTAGCAGAGAGAAAGCAGCTCTGAGGAGCTGTACAAAATGGAAGACTTTTATAGGCAGAAGGGAGCAGGACAAGGAAGTTATCGAAGTTAGCAAAAAGCAGATTGGTTGTGGCAAGGTCACCTTTCTTTAGGGGATATAGTGCTGAGGACACAATTCTTTTTTCTTTTTCTTTTTTTTTGGTGAGTAAGATTGGCCCTGAGCTAACATCTCTTGCCAATCTTCCTCTTTTTTTTTTTTTCTCCTCCCCAAAGGCCGGGTACATAGTTGTATATCCTAGTTGTAGGTCGTTCTAGTTCTTCTATATAGGACGCTGCCACAGCATGGCCTGATGAGGGGTGTGTAGGTCCAGGCCCAGGATCCCAATCAGCGAACCCCAGGCCACGGAAGCAGAGCACACAAACTTAACCACTCGGCCCCAGGGCCGCCCCAGACGAGGTAATTCTTAATTGACTGGTTTAAGACTTCATTCCTGGGAGAGGTTGAAAGTGTAATTAAATATTAAGTCCCGGTTTGGTGATGTGTGGCTTAGCATAAGTGACTCCATTTTCGGCCTGCTGTCTTGTTTTTACCTCCCTTCCCCTCCTTCCTTTCCCCTCCCTCCCTCCCAGGCAGAGAGCACAGTCAGTCCAGCGGACATTTGCTGAGAGTCTCAGTAAGTCCCACGGGGTGTGCGCAAGGTATTTATTGCCTGGAATGAGAACACGCTACCCAGCTCCCTGCCGCTGCAAAAAAGAAACCACCAAAACAATGAAATGAGGGCAAACTGGGGCTCTTGGACAGCAGAACCGATTTCCAGAGCCTCCGCACACGGCGGCGCACGGTGGGGGCCCCCGAAGCCGGGCGCGGGATCCAGAACCGGCTGAGCCTCTGGCCGGCCGCCGGGAAGGCCGCGTCTGCTCCCGTCTGTCCTGCGCGGGACCAGCCCCGCCCCCTCCTTTTGTCTGGTTACCTTGATCTACCCGCGGAGAGAGCTGCTGGGTTCTCACTGTGGGGTCCCAGAGTGTGTGAGGACATGTTTATTTCTAATATTAAAAAAAAAAAGAAGGTGGCTAGAGAGAGCCATCAAAAGAAGAAGAAAATGGAACGGTTCTTTACTAATAAGAAAGCAGACGCATAAAAGGAGGGGAGACAACATGCGTATTGCTAAGAAGTGGCAAAAGCTGGGGTTCCTGAACCTTTCACCCACAGGGGACTCGTGTTCCCCGGCAGCATTCTCTGGGCCTTTGGCTGTCACGTGGCCATAGCTGACCATTCGGACTCTCTGGACTTTCTGAGACAGAAACACTAGAAGGAGGGCAATTTGCTTCTGGCATTTTCTTTAGACTCCCCCAAATCAAAGCCCGTCTCCTTCAGTTCTAAGGCTGGGGAGGTTAGAGGGTTGAAACGTCCTCCGCTTCCGTACAAATTCCTAGTTCAACCAGGCTGAACCTCTCCAAGTTTTTTATAACTTTTAGAGAGAGAGAGGTGAAGCGGGGAGGGACATGAGAGAGAATTTGACAGAAAGAGATAAGGAAAAGGAGAGGGAAGGAGAGCGGGAGTTAGATAATGTCTGTGTGCTGTTTTATAATTTTAAGAGCAAATTAAAAAAGACTAATTTGTGTGCTCCCTTTAGAATTCCATAGAATGCTGAGTTTGAGACAAAATGGATCTAAAGTATGGGAGTGTCGTTGGATGAAGGTCAAAAGGTTCTTTAAATGGGAGGGGGTTTCTATTGGTGGTTACCAAATTCCTACAGTGTATTTGTAAGGCTTTTTCATTGACTCATAAGATAAGACTAGGAAAATAGAATTTCTAAGTATTGATAAGCAGCAGTTTAGCAATCTTAGAGATAACCATCAAAAAGTTTCCCTGTATGACATTATCGGACTGTGCGTCTTCAAACTGTGCTCCTTGGGGCACGAAGGTAGAGGGGCAGAGGTTGCCCCGGAGCGCTGCTCACAAGAGCCAAGTGTAGCGTCTGTTCCCAAGTCTGCATGAAGTGACCGCCACGGCGGAGTGTTTACACCACAGAAAACAGCAAACCTCCCCGTCAGCTTCGCTCCTCGTTAAACATTTACCAGCACGCCCTGGAACAGATCCGCTTTTCCTTGTTTATTTATAGGAAATGTCTGTGTAAAACAGAGCTTTCGAAAAAGGTTTTATGGCCACCAAGAAGTTTGAAAACCATGTCGCAGTTGGATATTTTCTTCCTTTCCAATTAAAATACGTGGTGATGATTATAATTTGAAGAACAAGGAATCATTTTATTAATTTACATCACTATTTGTTTTGAGACGGCATTAATTTTACTATTTACTAAAACTATAGCAGTTACATTACATACCATTAGCTTTCTAATAAACGTACGTAAAATAACAGTTTAAAGAACTTTAATATGTTTTAAGATCTATCAAAAAAAAGAAAAACCCTTGGTTGTGAGCTTGGAGTTTAGTAAATTTAACCTTTATTGGATTAGTCAGTTAAGTAATTACAGAAATGGATGTGTTCCAGAAAAATGCCACTCCTGTGTGTTTTATGGGCCGGAGAGCACTGTTAATATTTAAGTTCTTGTGGACATTTTTGTTCCTTTTGGCTTACGGTATTAGAATGCTGTATTGGTTCATTTCACATTACTTTGGCTTCTCAATTTTTTTTCTTCGCCAGCTTGCTGTAGCAGCTCCCTAAAGTTGCACTTCGAGACTATTATGGTCAACCACGCTCTCCTGAAGCCCTGGTGATTTCAGCTTGAGGTCACTCCCTTGGGTCTCTGCCCCACCCCCCTGGCTGGGGCTTTCTCAGGCTTTCTTAGGTCAGATTTTAGGTCACTATTTGGGTTATTTCTTATTTTGGTCTCTTATCCCATGAGGCTAGCTGGCTTAAGGGATGGAAGATGCCAAGACTTGAGTTGGGCTGGAGGGGAGGGAGAGAACTCATTTTGCTTTTTTTTTTTGGTGAGGAAGATTGACCCTGAGCTAACATCTGTTGCCAGTCTTCCTCTTTTTGCTAGAGAACGATTGCTGCTGAGCTAACATCTGTGCCAATCTTCCTCTATTTTATGTGGTTTAAACCTAAACCATGTGTTTGGCCTATTTACCACAGAGCTCTGCATTGGGATTTTAGGTGTATGGTTTATTGATTTCCCATGTCTCAATGCTTATAAATGTCTTTCCCAGAACCTATGGGAGGGGAGAGGTGGCTGGGCCTATGCAGACGTTGGGTACTTTTGGGTCCCTGGGTTTAACAACATGAACACTATTCCATCAGGGCTCCATGTGTGGCTGGCTGGTTTTGAAGCACAGTGACCTGCTCCAGCCTCCCCCTTGGCCAGGCTCTGATGCAGGGCATCTTTTTCCAGTGTATGCGAAGGCACCCTTCAGGCTTGTATTGTGACCTGCTACCAGATCTTGCTTAAGCCCCTAACAGTGATGATCCCTTTAGGTACACAGGTTCTAACTCTGTGTCCCAATTTCCTAGGACTGAAAAACAATATAAGAATTATTTTGAGTGCTCGCTTTGGCAGCACGTATACTAAAATTGGACTGATACAGAGAAGAGATTAGGGTGACTAGTGGTTGTGGGAGGGTTGGGGGAATGAGTGAAGGGAATCAAAAGGTACAAACTCCCAGTTATAAAATTAGTCGTGGGGATGTAATCACAGCATGGTGACTGCAGTTAATGCTACTATACTGCATATTTGAAAGCTGTTAAGAGAGGAAATCCTAAAAGTTCTTCCCATGAGAAAAAAAGTTCTGTGACTATGTATGGTGATGGGTGTTAGCTAGACTTATTGTGGTGATCGTTTCGCAATATACACAAATAGTGAATCATTATGTTGTACACCTGAGACTAATCTAATGTTGTGTGTCAATTATAGCTCAATAAAAAAGAAAGAGTTATTCTGAGAGGGGAAAATAAACCGGTCCTCGTGTTCTGTAAAGAAGGCTCTTCCTTGAGCATGAGCTCTTTTGTTGGGAGACTCTTGTGGATCTCATGCATACCCCCTTCTCTCACCCCCTCCTAATCTGCCAGACTTGTCTGGATGTGTGTGAATTTAAGCTGCAGACCCAGCCTGAGTCCAGTGCCAGAGGTCCCTCAGGCTTCTACCAGGCCTGCCCCACCAGTTTGACAAACATGCCCAGGCATGCTCGAACCCCAGTGATGGACAATAGATTTCCCACTATAGAAATAAAGTCAGGAAGCGGGAAAGAAGCAGAGGTCAAAGAAAGCAGAATGAAAGGACAGCGCGTCACAGTGCTGCTGTCTGCCTCAGGTCCTTTTGATTCACATTTGGATGGTTAATTTGGTACAAAAATTGCCCGACACCCACTGGCCTGCCTTTCTTCTCTCTACATCCTGGGCCATACATACTTTGTAGGTCGGGCTTCTTCCTGGCGTAGGTGTCGTGCTCACCCCAAATGCCTGAGAAACATTTTTGACAACTGAAAAAATTTTTTTCTACACAAGGAGTAGTAACCAAATATGAACTTAGATGTGAAACTAAAACAAACAAAAAAGCTTTCCCTTTGCTTTGACCTGAGTCCATTGTTAAAAGAACAAGGCTCTTTCTGCAGCGGGCTATAATCCTTCTGTGAGCAGTTTCACCAAGTCTGCTCAGCGACCACCTTGGGAACCAGATCAATTGTGGTGTGCCCTTTAAAGATGGCAGCACTAATTCCTGCTGCCAGCTTCAGCTCAGCCTCCCCAACGTGGGAAAACAACTCCCGAATGTTAGAATTGATCACATTGATTTTTCTTCAGTTCTGGTCTTTGCAAGAAACAGTGAACGTACAGCCAAACTCACCATCTCTGTGTCTTATATTTCTGGGACTGTTAAAGAGATAGCAAAGCAGATAATAGAAATTCAGTTTTTGTGGTGTTTCTCTAAAAGTAGCCAGGTGAACCAGTGCGTGCAATTAATATAAATAGCATCATTTCAAATCTTGTTGAAGGTTATAATGAGGACTATTGTCTCATAATCTCTTAACAATAGAGATGTTAGGGAAGGGAAAAAGCCCCTCCCCAGCAACAAAATAAAGTCAGGTGGGCTCGATCTCTCATCACCCACATTGATCAACATCCTGTTTACTTCTGCAGTTTTATAAAAAATGGTGGGAGGGCAGTGCAGTGCTATCACCAGTCACATTTACAAGAGGAGTGTTTGAGGGTTAAGAGCAGCGTGGCAGTACCCTGTCACCGCTTATGTAGTGAAGCAGTCCACAGTTCTTGGCTGAGCCTCATGCGGTCTTCATTCCTCTTACCTTGCAGCTCTAGGTACAGCGGTGTGATGAAATTCTGGCCAGTGGGATCTAAGTGGAGGGGAGACCGCTTCTAGGAGCTTCCTGCTCCCTGCCGCTTGGAATCCTAGAACATAAACACATGGCCATGCACCCCTGAACAGCAACACAGAGGAGCATGGGTCCCTAAAACCGTGGATCACTGTCAGTGCTCGCCCTCTCACCCAGACTTTTATCAGAGAAAGAAATCTAATCTGTGGCTTAACACAATAAAAGTTTATTTTTGTCTTTCTTATCCATTTATTTATTATTTATTTATTGAGGTCACATAGATTTGTAACACTATAAATTTCAGGTGTACATCATTATATTGCAACTTCTGTGTAGAGTGCATCACGTTCACCAACAAAAGTCTAGTTTGCGTCTGTCACCATACACATGTACCCCTTTACCCCTTTCACCCTTGCCCCACCCACCTCCCATCTGATAACCAACAATTTGTTCTCTGTATCTACGTGTTTGTTTATCTTCCACATACAAGTGAAGTCATATGGTAATTCTCTTTCTCCATCTGACTTATTTTGCTTAGCATAATACCCATCCATCCATTCAAGGTCCATCCAGGTTGTGGCAAATGGCACAATTTCATCTTTTTTCATGGCTGAGTGGTATTCTATTGTAAAGAAGTACACCACATCTTCTTTATCCATTCATCCATTGATGGGCACTTATGTTGCTTCCAAGACTTGGCTAATGTGAATAATGCCGCAATGAACATAGGGGTGCATATATCTTTTTGAGTTAGTGTTTATGTGTTCCTTGGATAAATACCCAGAAGTGGAATAGCTGGATCATATGGTATTTCTATTTTTATTATTATTATTTTTTTGCTGAGGAAGATTCACCCTGAGCTAACATCTGTTGCCAATCTTCCTCTTTTTGCTAAGGAAGATTCACCCTAAGGTAACATCTGTGTCAATCTTCCTCTTTTTTGCTGAGGAAGATTCACCCTGAGCTAACATCTGTGCCAATCTTCCTCTATATTGTATGTGGGTTGCCACCACAACATGGTCACTGATGAGTGGTGTAGGTCCGTACCCAGGAACTGAACTGGAGCCGCCAAAGTAGAGCTTAACCGAACTTAACCACTAAGCCATGGGGCCAGCCCTCTATTTTTAATTTCTTTGAGAAATCTCTATACTGGTTTCCATAGTGGCTGCACCAATTTACATTCCCACCGGCGGCATATGAGGGTTCCTTTTTCTCTACATCCTCTCCAGCACTTGTTATTTCTCATTTTTTTAATAATAGCCACTTTAATAATAGCCATTCTGATGGGTGTGAGGAGATATCTCATTGTAGTTTTGATTTGCACTTCTCTAATAATTAATGATGTTGAACATCTTTTCATGTGCCTTTTGGCCACCTGTATATCTTCTTTGGAAAAATGTCTGTTCATATCCTGTGCCCAGTTTTTGATCAGGTTGTTCTTTTTTGATTGTTGAATTGTATGAGTTCTTCATATATTTTGGATGTTAACCTCGGTTGGATATATGATTTGCAAATATTTTCTCTCAGTTGGTGGGTTGTCTTTTTTTTTTTTTTTTTTTGATGGTTTCCTTTGCCTTGCGGAAGGTTTTCAGTTTGATGTAGTCCCATTTGTTTACTTTTTCTTTCATTTCCCTTGCCCAAGGAGACATGGTATTCAAAAAGATACTGCTAAGACCTATGTCAAAGAGCATGTTGCCTCTTTTCTTCCAGGAGTTTATGGTTTTATGGATTCAAGTCTTTAATCCACCTTGAGTTAATTTTTGTGTATGGTGTAAGATAATGGTCTACTTTCATTCTTTTGCATGTGGCTCTCCAATTTTCCCAGCACTATTTATTGAAGAGACTTTCCTTTCTCCATTGTATGTTCTTTGCATCTTTGTTGAAAATTAGTTGTCCAAAAGGTTTATTTCTTGATCACACCACTTGTCCAATACTGGTCAGCAGGGGACTCTGCTCATCATGGGTACTCAGAGACCCAAGCTGACAGCGTTCCATCTCAACCAACACTTCCACTGTTGCAGAGACGGGCAAAGGGAATGTAGTGAATCGTATCCTCTTAAAGCTTCCACCTGAAAATGACACACATGTCACTTTGTTGCTAACACAAGTCACATCACCATCCCTAATCTCAAAGAGGATAGGGAAGTACAGACCTACTGTGTGCCCCAAAGGGAGGAAAACCCAGAATATGTGAACTGTCCTAATAACTACTATGATTTCTATCTTGTTTAAGCCAATGTTATTTTAGGTTTTCAGCCACTTGCAGCTTCGAATGATCACGTCAATGCTGTGATCAGTGGGTTTAACCCAGTCCTATGGGGGAGGTCATTGCTGAGTGTCTCCCTCATTCTCAGCAGGATTTGCAGGGGTCATTTTCTCCCAGGGGTTTTTCTGGAAGGAAGAAGCCACATCCTCTTTTTTTTGGAGGAAGACTGGCCCTGAGCTATCATCCATGCCCATCTTCCTCTATTTTCTATGTGGGACACCTGCCACAGCATGGCTTGCCAAGTGATGCGTAGGTCCACACCTGGGATCTGAACTGGTGAACCCTGGGCCACCAAAGCGGAACGTGTGAACTTAACCGCTGCACCATCGGGCCAGCCCCGCCACATCTTTTTTAAGATTCCCAGTCCCTCCTCATCCCACCCATCTCATTTACAGTCATCCCCGAATCCTTAAGATCTAGGACACTGGAGACAAACCTTTAAGAATTCCCATTCCCATTGCCATCTCTAGCTCCTTCTAAGTCTAGAAAACGTTTCCTAGTCTTTTGAAAACACAACTCCATTCTGCTTTGTTCCTTCATTCAAACCTTAGTCCTAGAGCTCTGTCATCTTTCCCAGTGACTCTAAATATGTCCTTACTTTCCCTTATTTGGTAAACATCTTCACTTGCCCCTACTATGCCTACCAAATACATAGACAAATGGGTTGCTCATAACTACTGTCTTTATTCTCTCCCCGTTCACCTTTTCTGAACCCCCCATGATGAGGCTTCTGTTTGCACTACTCCGTTCAAACTGCTCTAAAAAGCCAGGGATGGCTTTTTTCAAGAGGTGTTTGTCTGAAATTCTGGAATTCCCTGTAAACATGCTTTCGTATGTTTCATATAGTGGCATGTAAAACACAGTGGCACCTCATTAGCATCTGAGTCGTCAGGAGTGTGTTCTGATCTGCTGTGGGTAATATCACGTCTGCTTGCCTCCGCCCCCAGACACGGAAGCCATCTGTGGCAGAAGGCTCACCTAAGATATTTATTTCTTTAAACAAGCCCTATTCTGCAAGACGTGCTTCAGATTTGTAGTGCAGAGTGTTTATTTACTGTGCGTAGGTGTCACCTAGAAGCAGACACAGTTCATTAAAAAACAAACAAACAAAAACCGCACAAAAAATCAGATTAGTCTCATGGGTAAAATTTTTACAGACTATCAACAGAAAGTCTTTTTGGCTACTGGAGAGCTAGCCCATCCACACAATAGACCACACTTGCTCTGTCAAGTGTCTTCCTCAAGCAGGAAAGCAGGACTGGATCAGACATGAATATGAAGGACAAAAGCAGCTCTGGAGACAACAAGCAATAGTCTGTGTTACAGGTTTAACACACTCATTTAGTTTCATTGGAAAAAATAATGAAACTGGTGAAAAGTATTTATGGAACCGGAGGAGAGCATATTTTGTTGGTTTTACTTTATGTTTGAAGTTTTGCGTATAGCTCTGCCCATAAATACTGAAATGCCTAGTATAAAGAACGCAGCCTGGGGCATACCCCATAAAACTTACAGTGCAATTAAATGAGCAATTTCCACTGGAAATAAAACGGGCATGTTGAGTGGAATATGAATTAAATTGTGCATAGGACTCAGTCCTGCACTAGGCTTTGGAGAGGGACCTGCTGGTTTCAGTAGCAACTGATGCAGTCCATCTATAGGTCAAGGCCAGTAAGTAACAAAAGATAACTGTGGTTAGCGTGAAGATCAGGGCATTCCAAATTGTGGTTAATGTAGTTCCCCTGTCATTATGTCTCCTGGAAAAGCCTGGCAAAATCATAACTGATAGGAAAAGGATTAAATCTGACCCCTACTACACTGCAGACACTGAGCTCCTGTGTCGTGTTTGCTATGCAGAATTTTTTTTTTTTCTAAAGGTGAAGATTGGCCCTGAGCTAACATCAGTGCCAATCTTCCTTTGTGTTGTATATGGGTCCCACCACAGCATGGCTTAACAGGTGTGTACGTCCATGCCTGGATCCGAACTGCCAACCCCAGGCTACGGAAACAGAGCACAAGAACTTAACCACTATGCCACCAGGCCAGCCTCATGCTATGCAGAATTTTTGACATGTCTGTCAAACTTCCTTTTCACTTTCTAAATGTTCCCTCCTACATCAAAGTCACCTAGGTGTCATTCAGTAAGCTTTCATAAAGATTTCAACTGGAAAACTGAAAAGCTATCAAAACAAACATCAGTTGGTATTACAGGCCACGTTCTGTCCTGGGACCTTATTTGGAGACTAAAGGACAATAGTTCACTGATATCTTAAGGGAAAGCTCAGCCCAGGAAAGGATTTAGAACAGCAGTCCTGTGAGGGACCACATATGAATGTCTTGCTCAGAGGGACTGGTTTGTAAGTACAGAAAACATGTTTATCTCATTTGTAGTGGAGGGTAAAGCCGGTCTGCTCAGGATAAAGCTAGCATCAAGATAAAGATAGCATTCTTTTCTTTGAGGAATTAGGGTTAGAGTGAGCAAGGAAAACTCCCCGTTTTTCTGGCCAGGAGAAAATCTCGGAGAAACCAGTTCCTTCCCTCCTGCTCTTCTGCCCAGCGCCCCACCTCCACTGTCGGGCGGAAATAAGGGGGCGGGGTGGGTAATAGGCCACGTGATCCGAATGAGTATTACCAGCCATTTAAAACGTTTACAAGTCAAACTAGCATTTCTTTTTAAAATTATGGTATTTCACTGTAGTTTTTGTCTGAATTCACCTTCTCATGCCAAAATAATCGGTGTCTCTCATTTTTCTAACTAAAAACTTACTACTTATATATAAAATTTTCCCAACTGAAAAATAATATTTTCCATGGCAGCACATACTTTGTATTTTTCACAGACGATTTTGTTCTATCCAGACCTAAATCTCAGCATATTTTACTTGCATAAAGATAATTTATGTCTAGAGCCAAACACACTGTTTTCTGCTCCTTTGTGCAGGGGCCGTCTTTCCCTAAAATGAGCAATTATGTGCACGTAGATGGCTGGCCGGCTCCTCCCCACAGACCTGCAGCCATGGAAGTGTCTAGAAGGGCAGTAGTTCGCTTGTACAATAAGAGGCAACGGCGCGATGAGAGAAGGCTGGTCTCTTGGAGCATATGTGCCAAGAGCGGAAAGCTGACGCTAGTTCCAAGGAAGGAGGGTGTAAGAGTGAATTAGGAGCCAAAGCTAAGTCGCTTTCCCTGTGTGACCCTGATGCGTCGCACATTTCTGTCTTAGACTAAAGGCATAATAAAAAAAGGCACTTTATTTAGGTTAACAGAGCATTATATAACCGGAAAATTTTACAGTTTTTTATGTATAGTGAATAGTTTGTGGAGGAAAAAAGACTTCTCGGTTTATTATTTGGATAAGAACCCGCTCCCCCCTCCCCCCCCCAATTCTTTAAAGATGCATTTCTTTCTTTTCCTTTTTTTTTTGAAGACAAAAGCTCAGAGGCATAAAATGGAGTTATTTTAATCGAAATGGCATCCTCAGTGTTGTTGCTTTACTACACGTTCACAAAGTCATTTCATGTTTTCCTCGGGTAACTACGGTCCGTCTGAAAACAGCTTTGTTAATTAGCAGGCTATGACGCAATATATCACCGCATCTTTAGGGCTCTGGCGCCAGCTAGTGGTAGGAGAGGGGAGCCGCCTTGTCGCTCTCAAATCGGAGGAGTCTGTCATCTTGTTGCTTCCTCATAGCCCTCGTCCTTCCCCATTTTTTCCCCATCAATATAATGGGGGATCATTGCACTGTGGCCAAAGAGGAGCAGACGAGCCTAGAGATGAAAGTAGAGAAAAATGGTGGGCAGGGGCGGAGAGAGGAAAGGCCAGACAAATGCAATCGTTCTTCCAAAGGATTGGAGAAGAGATTGATTTGAAGTATTCCTGCCATGTTGATGGAGCAGCTCAGTCTTTTGCCACTGAAGGCTTAGCCTTTTGTTTTTCACTTGTAGACAGATTTGAATATATACTTAGGACATGTAATAACTATGGAACTTCACCACAAACACAGCACTGAGGACAGACATGTTGTAAGTCTGAATTTGTGTTCATTTTTAAGTAGCAAATATTTCTACAGGCTCTGCTATCTTCTCACTGGTGCAACTCGAAGATGAATAACTCTCAAATGGTTAATAAAGCAGACACCTCTTAAGATGATATTTGTAGCTGGTAGACTACGAAGAAAAAAATCCAGGCGAAAGACACTTTATTTGGGATGTATGAAGTAAATTTAATCTATCCTTAAATTGAAATAGGTTATGATGATTTGCAGGAAAACTGAAAACATACAGTATTTATTTTAAGAACAAAGAATCTTTGGCAGGCCATTTTTCTCATTTAATTAAGCCATAACTGATCTTACTAGGGTTATGGAGGGACTTCAAATGCTAATAAATAAAACCTGAAGCTGAGACATTTCTTTCATTAAATAGTGGGAGCTGTTTATAACTCTATTACTTATTGCTAAAATCAATTATTAGTACTAATGTTCGATGTGGGATTTATTATGAAAACAAGCTGAAGCTTGTAAAGAAGAACTTTTCTTTTTAAATGTCATTTGTATGTCTCTATCTATAGCAGTTATAGAGAATAAGGATAATCTGAACTGAAATTTCGTGTAATAATATTTCTGGAAGGCAGATCTATTTTAAGAGGTGGTCTGAGGCAGGAAGAATTGTCACAGTCTTACCTGGCAGTCTAATTTATGTTACTCTGCTGTTGGGGAAATACATTTAAAATCTTCTCTCTGTGGGACTTAGATGGTAAAATAGCTCGTCATGATGTTGCTGTGTGAGATTTACATAAAACACTATTTTAAGCTTATTTTACACTTTTGCTGAAAGTTGAATATTTCATATTAAAAATTCACCTAACCTTGTTACCAACTGACTTGAAGTACAGACATTTTCTCTTTGGTTTTGAGCATCTTGTAACTTTCGGTATATAATAAGGCCCTGGCTAAAAATCTTAAAATCTTTGGTTTATCTGATCTCTTCTGTGTTTCTTTTCTCTCTCTTTTGAGGTGGAAGCTGTGTTTATATAATTGCAGAAGAGTTTCAAATCAGTACCTGAAAAGGAGTACTATTATTATTTTTTGGAAAAAGAAAATTAATTTCAACAAGACTTTTTCAATGACAGTAGATTAATTGAAACTGAAGTGAGTGATAGATGAAATATTGAGAATTACAGCAGGATAAAATGATCTATACTCTTTTAAAGCAGATTTGTAGTATGTAAGTACTTATTTTAAATGCTCAGTTTGTGATTAGGTCTATCTTTAAAACTGTTTAATGGTTGCTTTAAAATATTTTGATGCCTACTATAATCCTTATGTAGTTTCCCATATGCTGCCAAGTAAATACTTTGAAATGCCATTCCATCATGATTTGAAATTTACTCATACAGATTTTAAGATTTATCATTTGAGTTTAATTTCTTATTACTTTTTGATACTATGAAATTAGAAAACTTTATATTGCAAATGAATGTATTTGAAGGAAGGAACACATACTTAAGAGTGTGTATATATATGTGTATATATATGCATACATATATGTGTATATTTTTCTTCTTTGGAGATTTCTCTGGTGACTTTTGAAATAGTGATATCAGCAAATAACAGGTTCACTCAATTTGGATCCTCCTTTCATTTGAAATAGTCTATAAAATTTTTATAAAGGAAATAAACATAGGATATCATTTTGACTCATGGGTGTCTCTGAATGTGACAACATAAAAACAAATTCACAAATAAATACACTCACCTATCATTCTGATGCTCACATTTGAAAAGACAAGGCACACTGAAATGCATATATACCGATAATTAAACATTGGTTTGGCCTCTAGATTCCACGGTTGTTAAATAGCACAGCCCTCCCTCACAGAGCGATACCGGGGCCCTCTACAGACCTTCTCATTAGGAGACATTGGCACAGGATGCGGGGGGACGCATCTGCCAGCAAAGTACTACAGATGGTTCCCCTCATTAGCCTACAGAACTCTAAGCAGCCATCACGGAGGAGGCCTGGGAGCTCGCTTGGACAAGATGTTAAGCTAGCCTCCTGTTCAATGTCATTACCGTTTCTCCAGAATAATCTCCTTAGTGTGCGCTGTTGGGCCTGGGCTGGTCTACAAGGCGCACTTGGAGAGATTAGAGATGGCGGCACCGTATCCAATTTGCCAAAGCGGGTTATATGATTTTCAGGTTTGACGAAGTTCCACAGCCAGACTTGGAAAACTTCTTAATCCAAATGCAGTGGCAGGACTGCTTTGATCTCCAGAAAGTCATCAGGGTAGCTTTTGGAATTCCAGGCAACGCTCACCTTTATGTATACGCTTACTTATCACACCAAATGCATTGACAATCTCATTTCTCCTCTTCCGCTCGAGCCACTGATTTATTGACATAATAGCATTTTAATTTTGTTTTGTTTACCCTTTGTTTATGAATCAGCCTTAAAATCGGGGCACCACGCCTTGGCAACTGGAAATGTTAGTGAAGTTTAGTAGTAGGACCGGCAGGGGGAGCCCATACTGTGTTATGCTCTGCACTTTCTCCCGCTGGATTATTATTATAATAATTGTTACAGTTGTTTTACATTTATAACAAAGATATTTACAATCTATGTACATTTAGACATAGATAGTTAGAATACAATCACGATGTGCCATACCATTACAATTTTAAGTCACAGAGGGTCAATTTTTATTCTTTATATGAAATCATTAGGATCTCACTAAGAATAATTGATAAGCAAGAATTTGGCAATAAGAGTTTTCTTCTCTTTTAATCCAGGGAAAAACCTGTTTTGGATTTTGTTATTCCTCAAAAAATGAAATCAGCTAAAATCCCTATGTTATCTCTGTGGCTGTTCTCTGGTATTTATAGTTTTGTTCCCGGAAATAAAGCGTAGAAGTTAAAATATACCATTAGACGTATTTTTGAGATTGTGGTCGTGAGGGGCGGTCCCACCACAATCAGTGGGTGTTCCACTATGGCCCAGACTTAATTTTCAACTTTGGAGTTAATAAAATGCAAAAGCCCAGTGGCCTTTAATATTATTTTCTTATGTTGATGAGGCGCTTGGGTCAGTAGGTTTTCACTACCGTAAGAATTCAGAATACATGAATTGCTCTTTGATCTCTAAACAAGCCATTGTAATGTCTCTGGGCATCCATTTTATATGTTGCAGCCCATCCTGGATTATTCTGCTCCGTTGGAGGGAAAGGAAGCTCTAGAGTGATACTCAGGTACTTGCAGTGGTCATTTTGTCCGTCCTGTCAGAGAAATCACCTCACAGTGTGAGGTTTCATAATTATTTAAGAAAGGTTCTGTAAATTTAAACACTGTCTATTGAATTTTTTTTTTTAAGATTGGCACCTGAGCTGACAACTGTTGCCAATCTTCTTTTTTTTCTGCTTTTTCTCCCCAAAGCCCCCAGTACATAGTCGTATATTCTAGTTGTGGGTCCGTCTAGTTGTGGCATCTGGGATGCCGCCTCAGCATGGCCTGATGAGCAGTGCCATGTCCGCGCCCAGGATCCGAACTGGCAAAACCCTGGGCCGCCAAAGTGGAGGGCACGAACTTGACCACTCCGCCTCTGGGCCGGCCCCTATTGAATAATTTTTGAGTTTCATAAGCAATAGCTTAAAACGAAACATCAACTTTACATTGCCAAGGACATGGAATATTGGTACAACACATATAATTTTTTTTATAAAATTAAGAATTAATTTTTTCTTTCTTGCTTGCTAAAACAGTGTAAGACTTAAAATTCTTTGATGGATCAACAATTCTGTGGATCCACCTTTCTGGTTCCCTCCCTGTGGGAATAAAAAATGCAAACTCAAGAGTGATCAGAAAACTTTAGAAAGGAGTAGCATTCGAGGAGAGCCTTGGAGGTGGGAAGGAACTGTATGGGCATGGTGGTGGCGCAGGAGTCTGTAGTTGTGGTCAGAGGGGGAGAGGCAGGAAGAAGATCACAAACCAAGGGGCAGGGTTGGAAAGGGGCCTCAGTTACACCAGGACATAGGAACCTTGGGGACCTAAGAGGAGTGGGGGGCTATCTGTGAAGTTTTGATGTACAGTTAATCCATCAAGGCTTTATTGTAGAGACAGTGGGAGCCAGGGAGGGTTTTAGAGGGAGACATAATAGGAATAATATACCAGGGAGAATAATTTGGTAACAGGGTACAGGATCCTTGAAGATTTAATCAAATTGATTTAACATCAGCATTAGAAAGCAAAATAAAGAAGTTATAATTTAAAAGTCACTCTTCACATAATTTTAGAATGTGATTTAAAGTGTTTTTATATCATCTTCCTTGATTAATATAGTGAATGCAAAAATCCGGGAGAACAAGTCCAAGTAGGGCTGTGTATGGGTATTTTCTTTCCATGAATATTAAGAATAACATCTTGCATTTAGGGAGCATATTTTATTATTCCAAATGCTGACATATTATTTTGTTTTGTTCTTCCATCAACCTGGTAAGGTTAAGGGATGCTTATAAAAGTAACACACATGTCCCCATGATCTCTTTTTCTTCCTTCCTTCCTTTTTTTTTTTTTTTTTGGTGAGGAAGATTGGCCCTGAGCTAACATCTGTGCTAATCTTCCTTTATTTTTGCTATGTGGGATGCCACCATAGCATGGCTTAATGAGCAGCATGTAACTCTGCCCCTGGATCTGAACCTGTGAACCCTGGGCCTCCAAAACAGAGCATGTGAACTTAACGACTATGCCACCAGGCTGGCCCCTCCATGATCTCTTTTGGATTGCATATGTAAATGTAGATTTATAGATTAGGCTGAAATTTATGGCTGTTTCAGTTTTCCTGTGAACAGTTGAGAATATCATTCTGTGGCTGCTTGTTTTAAAAAAGCTTTGAATTTCGTTGCAGGTGTCTTACACGGTGGTACCATAGTTGATTCAATTATACACTCATAGGAAACACTTTTGGAGGGAAATAAATTAGAGTGTCTTCCAGTTGTATGTAAGTGTTGTTGAATAATATCTTTCTTTTTCTAAAAAAATTTATAGACATACTATATTCATACTGATATTAATACTGTATTTTACTTGATTCAGAAAGAAAGAGAAAAAGTACAATATGATGAAAAAAGCAAAAGGGTGTCCTAATTACAGAGAAGAGATTTAAAAAATTTTAGTAGAGTATAATATTTTTAAAAATTTGGAAAATACAGTTTATGTCAATAAATTAAAACGCTGTATATTATACTTTTAAAAGTACCAGAATATATTGTGGGGAAAAAGCCCAGTAAGATAATCATTTTCTTCTAAACCACTTGGCAAAAAGTAGAAACTTAGACTAGTTAGCTGCTCAGTGTTGAAACTCTTTTAATGGAAGACATGTGTTATCTGTTGAACCAATAATACCGTGATTCAAGCAACACATCCTTTCTGGCTTATGTGGCCATAATTGTCATCTTTGACTTCCATGTCAATGTAGTGCCTTTATAGAAATATATGGGGCTCTTTAGACCCTGTGTTTGGCATTATCACAATTTTTGCTTGGCTCAGACAGGGCAGGTTGATTATCATTAAAGTGTTATTTATTTCTATTTTATTAAGCCCCTTTTACATTCATGTTACAGGTTAATTTATACTTTTATTTCATGCACTACTTGGCTTTACTGATTAATATGCCCCATGGCATTCAATAAAGTCAGGCAGTGGAGGAAATAAGAGTGGTATTAATTTCTAACGTTGCTATAAATTTGCCTTAATAAAACTAGCTCAATAACATTACGGAAGGAATACAATGGATGCTTCCAAATTGTTAAAGATGCAACTAAACAATTTTCCTTCCTGAATTTAACATAGCACTACTGCCTTTTCTTTCAAGTGCTGAAATGAAACCTGCCTTATATTTTTTCCCTCTTTAAACGGTAATCTAATAGTTGGCATATTACTACAATACACAGCTCTCCACTTGACTATTCCAAGGCCTTGTTCAGACGTTAGGTTAGAAACTGTGCCCTCGGGGAGGAAAAACTTTATTCTTGTAAGATTTTTTCATAAAGATAAAATGTTTCCAGCATCAGTTATTTGTCCTTTTAAAGTGTATTAATACTCAATCCCAATAATAAATATTATTATTGTGAAATCTGATAGTATGGAGGGGCTGTGAAAATCTATGTGCTGGAATTATTTTTTGTCGGTTAACCTACCACTCCCATCCCAACTGCTCAATTAAATAAGGTTAGAATTAGGATTTATAGGAACTTATAAAGACAAGGACATACTACCACCCACTGATTTTTGGGTCACAAAATTTTGATGATAAAGAATGTACTCCATTATTAAGTAAGCGATTCGTGTATTAGAAGAGAACACTTATTCTCTCCTCTTCATTTATTAGACTGTAGCCAGGGTGGGCAAAAAATTGTTACAAATCAGAAATTTGCCCTCATCTCCATGATTCTGAAAGAATAAGTACATTTTATTTACCTTGACATTCCCCCTTTCTTAGCCTTTCAATAATTTCTTTATGTTCTAGCGTTTATGGATTGGAAAAAGGATTGATTTAAAAAAAGTACGGAACAACATTTAAAAATCCTCCTTTGCATAAAAATGTCAAGAAATGTGTTCATTCAACATATGGCTATTTCTTGATCAGCCTCTGTGCAAGACACTGATCACGTCTCGGGGATAGAACTCTGAGATACCTATGGCCCCTGTCTCCTTAGAATATATAAAGTTGCTCTTTTATTTCCTTTAATAGAGTGGTAAAATTCCATTAGTAAGGAAGGTATTTTGGCATAGAAAAACAAATTCTTTTTTTAGGTCTGTTTGTTTTTTGAATGGATGAGGAACTTTTGGATTCTTTAAATTCCCCTCAAATAATACCAGATGAAGGAACAGGCATCTTTGCCCATGAAACAGTGAAAGAGGCGGAGCCAGCTCGGTGGCGCAGTGGTTAAGTTCCCACGTACTGCTTCGGCAGCCCAGGGTTTGCCGGTTTGGATCCTGGTGCGGACATGGCTCCACTTGGCAAAAGCCATGCTGTGGGAGGCGTCCCACATATAAAGTAGAGGGAGACGGGCACGGATGTTAGCTCAGGGCCAGTCTTCCTCAGCAAAAGAGGAGAATTGGCAGCAGTTAGCTCACGGCTAATCTTCCTCAAAAAACAAAACAAAACAAAACAAACAGTGAAAGAGGGGGTCATCCTTACGACTATGCTGTACTCCGGAGCATATTTCTCAACTATAAGTAAATCAACCTAATGGAGTGATTTCCCCCCAACCAACTCAAAAGAATCCAAGTTTATTAGATAGGTGGGTTTGATATTACCCTCTTTTCTTTTGCTTGGCTTTTGGTTAAAATCACATTTTTAGGTAATTCACATAAAAAAGATGTGCCTTTCATGTTGATGTATTTATGCAATCTCCAGCTTTATGCAAAAATAAAGATTCCTCCTTTGCTATTTCTATTACCAAGCCAAAACTGATCCTCTTTGCTCATAAAAATGAGACTTCAAGCATTTTTAAATCACTCCTCAAACCACTTTTTAGTAAAAGGTTCTTTTCAACGGAATAATCTACATCCTGGATCCTGAGGCTGCTGATTCAAAAGCAAAGCAACGATTTTGAGACTTGGGAGTGTCCCGTTTTAGAAAGTCAGTTTTAGCGAGTAAAGAACCATTTGTTTCCAGAGAGCAACTTATATCCCGAACCTGGAAAATAAGGAGCTTCCATTGGGTTCACAGTCTTCAAGTAGCCATTCACTCACAAACGTGATGACTCAGTGAACTGACTCAGTCCATGGAGAAAGTCTCCATACTAGCATCTGTTGGTTCCAGGAAATCTGTTTGTTGGCTACATTGAAAAAAAGAGTTTGGAATATTTGACCCAAAGTCATTCATTTTGATGAGTTTTGATGGAGTTTTTGAAGGGGACAGATACAATCTAGTTTATTGTATTTCAGGATTGATTTGACACCGCTTTTATTGACCAGTAGCTGGTCAACATACAAAAGAACTTAAAACATACACATACCCCTCAGCTGTTAGGCTAAACTAAAACTAAAGTTTTGCATTATAATCAAGTGGAGAAATTTCCTCTAAGTTAGAGTGGGAAATAGGGCCTGTCGGTGAAGTGAGTTAGGCAGTGAATTGAAATAGAGTAGAGGTTGTATGTTTTCAGCTAATAGGTAATTAAAATACACTGTTTGTAGCACCTCATGTATACAACTACATTGCGTGGCATCTTCCCACCCCCACCATACTATCTAATCCAAAGTCATTGCACATAAAATACAAATTAAACCATGCCCAAAATGCTTCCGTCTTAAATTCCTGTTCTATAACTAAGTCTAAAAACTCCAGGAGTCTGTAAAAATGTATTTTAATAAGTCATTCTTTGCAGAGCTTTCTGGGGTATGATGCTTAACACAACGCATCACTTGCAAAAATATGGTTTTGGAAATGTTGGTGTAAAAAATATATGTATAAAGCCAATAGAACTTATTTGATTGATGAGAACTAGGGAATATTGACACAACTTTAAATTTCAGATGGTCTCAACTTAAACCTTTAGCTAAATCAAATGATGAGAACTTAGCAAACTATATGCAAATGTGAGATGAAGGGTGCCAAGATTCTTTTCTCTCCTGTATTTATTCTTCAAGTAACTACATTAAAGAATTACTACCCTTTGAGGATAAGGATATTATTTTCTTTTTGAAGGGAAATACTGTACTCTTTAGTATGACTTTACTGTCTTTTGTGCCATTATTAATACATTTCCTGTTTAAGGAAATGACTTTTTTTTTTTAACATGATAGCTTAAACTTCAAAATAAGCGCTATTGACTTTTAAAATGTCTTATCTTACTAATGTCATTTGGGGCATGAAGAATAAAGCATGGAAAATGCTTGTCATAATAATCCTATTGTCGTGAGATTCTCCTTTTTGAATAAAGTAGCTTACATTGGGTGTTTCTTTTTTGGGGGGCAATGGGAGAGGGAAAGTAAGTTTTGTAGATAAAACAAACAGACTCTTTGCTTTCAGATTAGTGATTTTTAAAATACAAGTATATAATATGCCTTTAGTATAAATAAAGATCGGGAATCCCAAAGCTCTTGTCCTCATATTTACAAAGGCCATTCAAGTGTCCTTAGATGGTTCTATTGAATCAATTGTTTTCTTTCGTTTCTAGTTTTCTGTTTTTATTGCAGTCTTCAAAACCATCTTTTAAATTTTCTTTTCTTCCTCTTCTTCTTCTCCCCAAAGCCCCGAAGTACATAGTTGTATATTCTACTTGTGGGTCCTTCTGGTGGTGCTATGTGGGACGCCGCCTCAGCATGGCCTGATGAGCAGTGCCGTGTCCGAGCCCAGCATCCGAACTGTCAAAACCCTGGGCCACCGAAGCGGAGCACGTGAATTCAACCACTCGGCCACAGGGCCGGCCCCAGCATCATTTTAAATTTAACAAGATTTGAATTGCAATATTGAGCACAGAAGCTAGGAATAGCAAAGGTTAAGTTTTGTGGTATTGGATTTTTCATGTTATGTACTTAAAGTGTGTTTCACCAGTGAATAACATATATGATTAATGTGTGTTTAATAAAAGATGTAGATTTCCACTGTGAAAATCTAGCATTTACTGAGTGGAATCTACTTATATTTTCATTCTAGTTTTTTTTTTAGTTATAAAATAAGCAAGGTAGTTATACTGTTAAAAATATATAATACAACTGTATGTTTCAGGTATTTTTCCCTTTGAGATCTCTCTCTCTCTCGTTAAGGCCTTAATCTTAAAATCAAGGTGACTCAGTTTTGAAAAGTGCAGAGCACTTTAATGAATGATTAACAAATTATAGTCTGCAAAGTAACTGTCTTAATTGTGCATTAATGATAATAGATAATATTTATTGCATACTTACTTGTGTTAGGCAATGTGCTAAGTGATTTGCGTACTTTAGTTCATTTAACTTCACAAGAAAGCCATGCGTTAGATATTTTTACCCTTGTTTTATAGGTGAGAAAAGAAACTTGGGGTTGAGTGTCTTATTCCAGGTCCCATGGCTAGTTAGTGGTAAAGCCAGGGTTTAACCCCAGGGCTGTCCAACTGCCCACACAGCGTAGTGAACAAGATCAGAAAAGTTTAATTTACCTGTAAAGTTTTAAATTAGTTAAATATGGTGTGGAAATAATGTAATAATTATGACAAGACCAAGAAATGTTAGAAGACAGAGATTAAGGGACAAAGATAGGATATATAACTCCCTTTTCCTTTAGGAGAAGGAGTGGGTGAGAGAGTTACAATAGAAGAGATGGAATGGTAGTCCTGTAAAACTGTGAAGTAAGCATCGATTTTTAACCTGGGTCATTAATTCACTTAACTAGGTCTTTGTTCATCACTGGGTTGGGTGGTGGTTACAAAGATGTGTAAGAAATAGTGCCTGCCTTTAAGGAGTTTATAGTCTTATGAGGACATAGACTATCACACAAATAGTGCAGTGGTTCAAGAATGATTGGGGGATTTTACTGATTACAAAGCAAGATATGTATCTAGAAAGGGTGGGTGGTGGGTGGGAAGGAGACTTGTCCTGAGTTTTGAAGATGTATAAGTGAGTCCGGCAATATGATGAAAGGCGAGGTGAGAGGATGGGGCCTTCTAGGCAGAGACAGCAGGCAGTATAAAGGCAAGAGGGTCCAAATGAATTTGAGTAGGTTAGCATGGCTAGAGATGAGCCTGAAGACCGACAGACTGACCAGGTCTTCCAGGGCTAAGGATTGTAGAGGTTCATATGAAGGCTCTGGGGAAGAGGCTTAATGTGTAAAAGAGATTTACATATTAGGATGAACACTCCGGCTACAGTGTGGGGAGAGGATTGGGGAGGGGCCACACTGGAGAGGACCAGTTAGGAGGGTGTTGGAGGACAGGAGGGAAATGACAAGGGCCTGACCATGGTCAGCAGTAGGGATTTGGCGGGAAGGGGACAGCTCAGGTTATTGAAGAAACCAAGAGAAGAAAAATTCGAAGGAGGAAGGAACAGTCAACAGTGTGAAATGATGTAGAAAAGGATGTTTGTTGGGTTCAGTAACAAGAAGGTCCCTGGTGACCCTGGCTGGAGCAGTCTCAGGTGGGTGGTTCACGAGGAAGCCAGTGGGGTTGAGGAGTGACCAGGGATGAGTGGAAAGGAGACACAGTGAGTACAGTCTCTGAGTTTTCTCCTTTTCTACTTCCTGTAGTGATTTCCTCCTCTACTTCCAATCTCAGGGAAATAAAAAAACACTTATTAGGCAATTACTGAAAACCAGTGCATCACGTAAGCCTTGTAATGACCCCATGATGCCGGGGGCCTGCTGTGATCTTCATTTTCTAGGTGGAGAGTGGAGGGTTTGAGAGGTTTATACACCAGCCCAAGGTCCCACTTGGCAAGTAGCCGGGCTCCAGGTCCAATCCAGGTCTGATCCCAGAGCTCATAATCCAACCCCTACCCTCTTCTAGAATTTCTAGTCTTCATGCTTGCTCTTTTCTCTTCTCCTCCCAAGTCTGCCTGCAATCTTAGACCTGATAAGCTTATTCTCACCAAAACATAAATGACGGATAAAGCTTAATGTGTTTTTTTCTTGACGCATTTTTGGAATGAGCATCGGATGTGCTTATTTTACATTTTTAATATGAAATATCACATACAGACAGCAAAGTGAACACATCATGAGTGTACAATTTGATGAAGCAGTGCCAGACCTCCAGAGATTGCCCGTGTCTCCTTCCCCATCCCATTCCCCCTCCTCTCAGAGGCAACCACTCGCCCGACTTTGGTGGCAGTATTTCCTTGCATTTCTCTGTGGTTTTCCCATCTGAGTCATGCATCTCTAAACAACAGAGTTTAGTTTTGCCACTTTACGTAGGTGAAATTATGTGTATTCTTCTATGTCTTGCTTCTTTTGCTCAAAATGATATTTTCTGTTGTGTGTGGCATTCATGCATTCATTTTCAATGCTGAATAGTATTTCAGTGTATGAATGTACTATGTTATTTATCCATTTTATTGTTTAGGGACATGTGGGTTATTTCCAGTTTTGAGTGATTATGACAGTGTTATCCCTTTTTTTGATTAAGTCAAAGGCAAGAAGCTCTAAGAATGCAATTTTAGACCTCTTTAAATATTTTAGGGGGTTGGGAGCCCTTTGCAATTCCCTTGAAATGAAATCCCACAGGTGGTTCCTGTGGGATTCCTGATTTGCTTACTCATGAGGCTGCGCCTGAGGACCACGAGGAGCATTTCTAAATTAAAATGTTGAAAGAGGTCAGGTGAACTGAAAAAACAAAGAAACAGTTATTACCAGATCTCCCATTTCCCCTAGCTCTTCCACTTCATTGTTGCAGTCTTAGCTAAATGCAGTCAGCTCACATATTTTCCTACATCAGTCCTTTGATCAGCAAAGTGATTTCTTTTCCTTCCTCTGCACAAATCTTTTGATTATAGTAAGCTCATTCTTTGAAGACCAAACATGGTAAAAAATATGAACAACTTGAATAATTTTAGCAGCTATCTAAAATGACTGATTTTGCATGGGAGAAAATAACTAATTTTTGTAAAGTGAATCATCGAAACATAATACAACCAGTAATAAGATCGCAGTGTGTCATATATTTAATAACAACAAAGAAGATAGACACAGTGTGGTATTGTGGTTCGGACTGAGTATAGGCTCTGAAGACAGACCGAGATTGGGTTCTAGCTCTGCCCCTCCCTACCTGTGTCAACTGGGTGAATTTCTTAACCTTTCAGACTCAGCTTTCTTGAAGTATACAATCAGGGTAATAGCAGTCCTCAATTTACAGGGCTGTTGTGAGCATCCGGTCAGAGAACGTATAAGTACTTAACATAGAGCCTGCTTTAGTAAAGCTCAATAAATGTTAGTTATTGTTGATGTGGTTAACCCATCAAAAACGGCAGAATAACCAGAGAATTTATTAACAGACCTTGACGGAAACAGTCATCTACTTATGTCACAGCTATTTATTCAACATTTAATAGGCTCCTCGACTGCGGTACAGGCTGTGGAGCACACAAAAGTACTATTGGTGGAGATAAGGAATTAGGAAATCATGCACAAGTGGCAACATTAAATAAGACATATTTGGAAATGTAAGGTAGGAAGTGATTGTGGATCAGTCTGAGGTACCACTTTGCAGGAGCAGTATTTTGAATTTGATCTTAAACTGAGTAATAGACAGCTTTACCAAGAAAAAAGTTAGAGTCTTTTCATCTAGAAAATACGTGTGTGCAAAGAATAGAGGGGGGAAGGGGTACGACATCTTTTGGGAGATGTTAGGTATGAATGGTGTTGGGGTGAAGAAGGGAGAAATAGTTGGTGGAGTGTTTTATAAACAGCATCTTTAAGACGCCCGTATTTATTAGATGGTAGGAAAAATAAGGATTCAATTCCATTTGGATTGGCTTACTGAATTATAAACTCTTAAGGCAAAATGTAACTGTACAGTGCCCAATCTGGCAGGTTATAGGAAAAGGGTAATATTTTGGCAAAATAAACTTTTCATATTTTCCTTCACATAGTAAATATATAAATAGTGACGCAGTTTGACATTTCAGACTTAAAATTCGAATTGAAAAACCAGCTGTGAGGGGCTGGCCCCGTGGCCGAGTGCTTAAGTTCGCGCGCTCTGCTGCAGGGGGTCCAGTGTTTCGTTGGTTCGAATCCTGGGCACAGACATGGCACTGCTTATCAAACCACGCTGAGGCAGCATCCCACATGCCACAACTAGAAGGACCCACACTGAAGAATATACAACTATGTACCCCAGGGGGCTTTGGGGAGAAAAAGGAAAAATAAAATCTTAAAAAAAAAAAAAGAAAAACCAGTTGTGAAATTCCTGTAAGAGTCATGTCATTTGAGGAATACATGTTCTTTTCTTTTGTCTTTAGATAAGCCTCCTTCCCCACTGCTTCCGTTGTAATTCGAAGAAAATTTTATTTTGTAGTGATGTTCCCAGAATCTTGTATAACCCCTGCAGTCTCTCGACGACTCCTCCGGATCAACGGAGTCCACTAGGTGGCGCCCAGATCTACTGCTGCGTCTTGCCCGCGCCGGGCGCGGAGCTGGGAACAGCTGTGGATTTTCCAAGAATGGCTGGAGAGATCCATATGATCCATGTGCAGCAGCTTCCTTCAGGTCTGCTCCAAAATGCTGTAAACTTGGTGCTCCTTCAAACTGTTACTGTAATGGAATCGCCAAATATGGGCAACGATGGTGTGTGGTTTTGAGCACTAGAAAGCCTGCAATTTTGCTCTAGGAGATTTAGCCACAGGCAGGCAGAGCGACAGACGGGCATTTAGCGGCAGCTCACAGCCTATTTAGGGGCAAATAGCATGCTGACGACTTGGAAGCTACATAGAAGCTACTTCTCAATGCCAGAATAATTGATTTAGGCAGTGACAGTGCTGTTTGTGGGAAAGGGAAAAAGAAACGAGAAGAAGGTATCAAAAAGGGAGAGATTATTTTAATATTAGCTTTCAGGCAAGGCATAATCCTCTCTTGTTTCTGTCAGTTGAACGCTCCGCTTGATATTAAAAATCGAGGATATATTCTGATGTAGATTTCAGAGAGTAGGAAATGAGGTATTTTGTTTTTCTTTTGGATAGCACTGGGCAATTTCCCTTATTTCACGTACGAAACGCTGAAGGCTTTGTAAAATTACTTTATACTTTATTAATACTCTTCTTAAAAGGGACAGATCTCTTCTTTCCAATTCAAAGTAGTGGATAATGACTTTGGCAACATTTCTCTGCCTTTTTCAAGTTTATGGAAGCCTATTTTTCATCATTAGGCTGAAGATGCAGATAAGAAAGGATGAGACTTATTCTGGAGCTTGTCACATCCGTGTTGCTTCTCAGGTGATTAAAAAGAAGCAGCGGATCTTCGAGAAAACATCTGACAAAAGGTAATGGAAACCCAGTAACATGAAAATCCGTGAGAGATTAGGCAAAACCGGCCCGGAAAACCCTCTCTACGAAGTACATGTGTGCATTTCAGCTCAAGAGCAAAAATAAGACTCTGTTCTTCTGAGGCTCTTAAAAAACCTGACCTGCTCTGGCCCCACAAACGAAGGTTTATTTGAGGCCCCTTGAAGGTGATTAGAGCCAGGAGGAGGCATTTTTCTGCAGTTTAGTTTAGGAGCTCAGCACCAGCCAAATGCTTAAGGCAGCTGCTAGTTGGCAGATTCAAAGGTACGGAGCTTCCTTAATTAAAAATCGGCAGGCTCATTTAATTTTGATCGAAATAGATTGTGTTATTTTTACACTTCCTGTGGCATAAGAGTATTCTTATTTCCTTTTCTCCTACTTGCCCAGCACTCTTACTCGCATTCCCATCCTCTGCTCTCATAATAATGGGAGGGCTCAATATGAAGAAGTTCTTAAAACCTCCCCAGGGTTATAATTTTGGTTTAGGGATATACATTCCTTCAACATAAGCATTTTTAGAAAAAACATAATTTGGGGTGTATGGAAATTGTGTAAGAGTCACAGAGCCATTTCTTAAACATGTTTTTGCTAACAATTTTGATAGGCCAGAAGTATACAAGTGGGCATTATATTCAATTCTGGAAAGTATTTTGCCTGGTGTTCAGTTGGTTTGTTTATTGTTTTGAAGGAGGGAAATTGATATGCGATTTAATCCAGAAGTAAAGTACTTTTGCTAAAATAAAACTTTATTTTTATTTGTTAAAATATGGTATTTCAGTGTGCAACTAAGAAAAAATGATTTCTGATACGTTGCTAGCGAAAAACCTGGAAGTGACAAAAAGGATGGCTGAAAACCAGATGATGGTTAACCAAATAAATCTCTAGAAGTAATATACTTTTCACCTCTGGGTGCCACTGTTCAACTGCTTCTTGTTTTTTATGACTGAAAGCTGGATGCTTCCTGTGGATGTATTCTTAAAAGAATCTGTTAAAGAGACATTTCCTCTATCTCTAGTTATCTGCTAAATAACTTTTTGGCACATGGATGTAAATTCAGCGTGGTTGTGATTTGCCATTTTAATTACCAAATGATGACGAAATAACACTGAAGATTGTTTATATGGGCAATTGGCCAGGTTAGAAGCTTGCTTTCATCTCCCGTGGAAATGAATCTTGTACTTACCTTTTTGGAAGGCATTTAACCAGAAAAAGAGATTAAAACACAAGGGAGTTTTAATTTAAATTCGTGGCCATTCATAGACATGATTTTAATTCTGCACAAATATTTCAACAGAAATCAATTTTGTAAAAGGGAAATAATGAGTAGACTTTGGGGGAATTAATTAAAATAGAATTTTAAGAATCTAATATTGTTAGCTGAGATATTGTTTTTCACATAATTTTAAAGCTTAGCTGCTTTAGTATTTCCATTAAAAAAACCCTACAGCTATCTTTCTATATATTTTCAGGATTCTTAATTCTTAGATGTGATTTTTTAATAACTAAAAATAATAACCATATTTGTGATTTTGCAAAATGTAGGAGTATCCTTTTCTTTTTACAAACTAGGCAGTGAGTTGGTATTCTCTACCAAGAAAGAAATACACATTTGGGTGGTTTTTAAATCTCCAATTATTTATTTTAAACTTGAGGTTCATCTGAAATGCCAGAAGAAGGGGTTATAATGCCGAGGTTAATTTTGTTTTGTCATATACAAAGTAGTTAATCTAAAAATTATTGATTGATATTCTCCCTCTTTTGACTCTTTTAGGACTCAATATTTAAAGCAAAACTAATTTATGTAGGCGTTCTCTGGTACAAAATTAATTCTACTGGGACCGTTCCAGGCCAAGCCTCGTTATGGAACAGTTCCTCTCGCTGAACTAGCCTAAGCCTGATTCTTACTGGGACACTTTTTCGAAATTATTCATACACGGAACTTAACCCTTGGGATGCTATAGAATTGACCTCCAATAGTACACTTATTAGGCCATTTGACGGCATCAGGAATACGTTAGAATGAGGGTATGTCTTATGCTTGCGGGTGCTGCCTGGGACTTTTCAATTAGGCAGCTGTATTTGTGCATGTTGAAGGGGTTTTAATTTTGTGATTCATACACCAGAGTTGAAGTATTCATTAAAACAATTTTTCCCCTGCTCTAGTCTGTGTGACCATACGCATATTGCTGACCCTGTCTTTTTTCATTTATACCTAAGTGGTAAATTTACCTCCTTGCCTGGGTGGGCAAAGAGTTGTTTAGATCACTGAACACGTCTGACTGACTTTCTTTGCTCAAATGTCTGACTGAATCAATTGGTTATCTTGGTGTTTTTATACATACCCAGAGTCTGAGTGCAACTGTTAGACAGTTATTTGTTGGAGCTATAAAAGTAGTTCAGTATCATCTATATTTTCCTTTTGTGTGTGTGTGTGTGGTTTTCCTTTAATATCTGTGCAAAATATTATTGGGGAGTGGATTTTTTAAATGTCAATTTTTGTGTTGACTTTTTTGCCAGTTATGTAGCAGTTTGTGAGGATTTTCCACTGGAGAATCTCTTGCGTTTGAAGGTTCTCTGCTCATTGTGGGCATCTCACCACATTTTTTTTTTTTATTAAAGTAGTTTTCCTCATTGAAAGTGCCTCATTTTCTATTAGAATGTTACTGATTTGGCACAATCTATATATCTTTTTTGTGGCTGGTGAGAAATATTTATTTGGTGGTAGTGAGAAGGCACGGTCCAATCTACCAATGAGAGCTTCCACAGAGAATCATACGGTGGTAAACTGGAGTGTGGTTAGGTGTCTTTATGATGGAAAAGCTATAATTTAGTCTTCACTTGGTTGCTTGATCTATATGCTAATAAACCAACACCTCCCGCCCCCCACCAAGAACTGACAGATTTCCATTAAATTAGTAAATTGACTTGTTGCCTCAGTCTCGCAGAGATGTACCAACAGAAGGTGTAGTTACATTGTGAGACCTAGTTCATCAATTTGAACTCATTTTATCTGAAATGCAATAACAACTGCTAAGTTTTCCTAATGTAAAAATACCCCAAATCAATTATTCCAGGCTATTGCTAAACCGCACGAGATAACAGGATTAATAAATAAACATTTAGATAATTCAGTGGTGCTTGATAAGGAAATTCCATTGGCGTACATAAAATTAAATTGTAAAAATCACGTATATGGATCCTATTGTTTAAAATAAAATAGGTTAGGAAAAAAAGCTTTGTAAAAACATAGATTGGCCAGCGAATTTAATTTCTCTGTGGAACAATAGTTTTAATAGAACCTGTTGCCTTGTGAAACTGAATTCTCAATCTCTAATGTGCTTCTGTTAAAAATTCATTATAAAAGGTATTTAAACTGCATAGATTCACCCCCTCCCCCCGCCCCATATTCTCGTTAGCCTAAATTACTAGGACAGAATAAAGCTCTATACTTTGTGGACATTTAATAAACGTTAATTTTTTATTAATTAGCAATTTTATTAACAATACAAAAATAGTCTCCAAATAGATGCAGATCTATTTTAATTGAAATCCTTTCACAATAAATAACAGAGTCCAGGAAACTTAGGGAAGGTTTATGGTGCTCCACAAGAAAGTGTGTTTAGAGTTTGGAAGGGAACATTTTGCGATTTTTTTCCCTGCATCTTCCCCCTGCAGATATCAGTACTCCCAATCAACAGTGAAGGAAAAACTGGAAAAAAAAAGAAAGGATGCCCCCTCCTCAGTTTTCAATTTATTTTTTATTTCAGTTGGAAAATCCCCACTGAATGAGTTAAAAAAAAAAAAATTACATGTATCCTGGGAACATGCCGTTCAGGATTTTGGAATGGGAACTTCAAACGAAGTTGGTAAAGGAGTCAAATGCGTAAGTGGAAACTTTGAGGAAATTGGCAACGAGAGACTGGAAATCAGGCATTTACGTTTTACGCCACCCCCCTCGGCTTGCGCGAGGACAAAGCAGGGAGCTGGCACGGCTGTGACTCAGAATTCTCCTCTCAGGAACTGAGCCGAGAGATTCCCAGCATCTGTTTCCTCAACTATCACCCAGAGGATACTGGTGGTAAATCACAGGGAATAAAAATAGCCTTAGGAGTCCAGGTCCAAACAAACGAGGCACGGTGGACATTTGAGAGTGGTGTAGAGCTGCTTCTCTCAAGATTCTTTAGCTAATTAACAAGTATATTATTATTTTTACACTAGTGACTTAAATTGCTTAAGCTGTTCTCAAAATATTGAGCAAAACCGTGACATTTTTATTGATCTGAACTATTACCTAAGTTACGTAGCGTTTGATATTAAAATCTGAACCATGTAGTTATATGAAAGTTGTTCTATAATCAATAATCACAGATGTTAAGGTTTTACTTCAGACACAAAAAAAACATATATTTCTGGAATTAAAAAAAACCCTGCAAGTTTCTTACCATAATGTCAATTGCCGGTAGACTGATAAGATCTCTCTGCATTTTGGCTGCAGGAAATTTTATGGTTAGAATCTTACGATTTAACACAACTTAAGATCCTTGAAGGTTATATTTCACATATAAGGAAGTATTTCTTGAGTCTGGATAGAATTGTTGTAATTTGATATTAAGTTATAGTTTCAGGTTTTCAACAAAAACAGCAGCTTTAATAGATGAGATTAGCAAGTGGTGAAAAGTTCAAAGCGTTTAATGGAATTGATCTACTAAATTAGCATTGACAATTTTTAGTGGCTATCTTAAATAAACATTATTATCATGAAAGAATTAGTCCAGTTAAGCCTTTACATTTGGAAGAGGCCCAGTCTGACCTTGTTCTACTCAATGGCAAAAGTGAGTGGGTCTCTGGGCTTACTTAAATTTGGTGCTGAATCAATAGGTTTGGGGGATCCTTTCACTGCTATTTGGAAAGGCAAAGAAACCCAGTGGCTCTTTATGGGGACAAATGGGTTATTAGAATGGTTATATATTTTAAATAAAAACAATGATCAAAGAATAGAACAATATAATATTCAATAAATGGATCAGAAGAATTGAAAGAGTTGGGTTTTTTTCTTACCACAACCCTATACTACTGTGTGTACTGAATACATTAGGTACGAAGGTCATGCATTTTGAAACTGAAATAATTATATTGCATTTAATATTAGGTTTTCTTTAGAACATTCTGAATTACTAAACAACCAGCTAATTTTTGAAAAATAGAAACCTATGGAAATAAATGTGAAGAAATAAGTATGGAATTTTCCAGAAATCTGCTTCCTACACATCCACACTATATTTTATATTCTGTTGATACAGACTTCTATGATGCCTTGAACATAACGTCATGAAAGTAGACTTGAGTTTTGCATTTTCAGCTTAATCGCGCACAGTTTCTGGTGATGGCCGATTACTCACATACATCATGAAGTTATGGGGTCCCAGCTCTGGATGAGGCTTGCTTGAGAGAGGCCAGCTCCTCCATTCACAGAGGCTCCTTTGTAACCATTGTCACTGGAGCTGAGGAGCTAGGTCTTCTGTGAAAGCACTCAGTAAAATGTATTTTAGTTTTGCTGTTGTTGCTGTTGTTATAATTATCCATTACAATATTTAATGGTCCATTTCCCCAATCTAGTCTTCTGACTCAGCCATTTTCGGACATTTCTAGTAGAAAATGTGCAAGATATCTTCAGAATTTGTGCATTGTAACTCATATACTCCCAGCTTTTTCTTCCATAAATTGAATAATCCGGTTCTATAAACTGAATAATCCCATTCGCATTTATTAGCCCCTGAGTATTTCCAAGTTCTTCCCTGAATGGTCAGCAAATTATTCATATACACCTTTAAATATAGAGCTTCAAGTGGGAGCTTAGTGCTTTAGTGGGGTATCCTGAGGAAGATGGAAGAATGATCTCATTCATTCTTAAGGGTTTATTGAGAGGCTCCTCTTGCCAGACTCTCCTAGGCGCTGGGAATACAGCAAGAAAAAAACCTTGAGGGAGAGAGAGACTTGCCAACAAATAATGGCAATACAACGTTGTAAGTGCTAATATGAGTGTGTACAACGTGCATTTGTATGCCATAGGCCTAATTCCGTATTTATTGTCACAACAGTATTTTAAACTGCTTTTGCAATGCCTTTTGGTAGTCAAATTTCTATCCAAATAATTTCTAATTCTTTATTTCCCACAATCCAGGTGTACTTGGAGTAAATTTACCATTCTAAGTTTAATTCTGAATTTTGTTTCTGGATATTTGTACAATTTCGTTTTAGATTGTTATTTTACCTTCTGAATACCTTTTTGGCATCTCTGTCTGTTGTTAAGTTTGATATTACAAAACACTGTTTGTGGCCTCCTAAATTTGAATGCTTTAGTTGTTGCCCCCCAGCCAGACTGTAGTTAGCTAATGGTCATATTTTCCCAGCACGTCTTATAGGACAGGATCTAAAGCCTTCCTAAAGTCAAGCTAGGTTTCCTCAATTTATTTTCTGTGACCTGCCAGGCCTGCCTCTTTGCTATGTAAGAAGATGATGGTATGTTACCAAGACAGAACAAGTTCTTTGTGAAGTCACGTTGGTTATTCATGGTTGTATAATTGCAAACACCCTCAAGAGTTCTGGTTATTTTGGTCTTTTTTTTTTTTTTTTTCAGTCTTTAGGTGTCTACTCATTTCTCTGAATCTTAAACCAAGATAAAGACGATAATTTTATCTATCATTCAGATGGAAAAAATCAGAGCCATGGCTGTCAGAAAAGTGGGCAAGTCCTGCATCCTGGTCACAATCTATCACGTGTCAGCATTAGCTCCTTCGTAGTCCAGTACTAATCGTGGCGTGATGTAAACTTTTTCTTCTCTTCTTCTCCCCAAAGCCCCCCCGTACATGGTTGTATATTCTAGTTGTAGGACCTTCTAGTTCTGCTATGTGCGATGCCGCCTCAGCGTGGCTTGGTGAGTGGCGCTAGGTCTGTGCTCAGGATCCAAACTAGTGAAACCCTGGGTCACTGAAGCAGAGTGCACGAATTTAACCACTTGGCCATGGGGCGGGCCCCAAAGCAAACTTGTATTTGGTTGCCATGGGCAAGTTTTCCCCATTTATCGAGGTATAATGTACCATTCAGTTTCATTGTAGTAAAATAGGAGAGAAAGCAAAATGATAAAAACAGAAACAAAAACACCTGTAATCCCCCTACGTAGAGATTAACATTGTTTACATTTTGGTACCCACATTTCTCAGGTGTATGTGTGTGCCTGTGTGTGTAAAATGTGTATATTAAACATACATATTATTTTGCAACTTGTATTTATGTAGAATAATAATAAACTCCACATAGTGTATTATTCTAAGGTAATACACCTCATATAACCAAATTCAATTTTTCATTGTTGAATCTCAATTGTGTTTTTTTAGTGTGTAATAACACTTCCCTAATTCCCTTAGTAAAAATAAAACCTCTCCATGATACGTACCTCTCTAGTGGCATTATTTCTGTTTTAAGTAGATTCTTTATTTTCTTAATAACTGTGGTCTCTGAGAGTAGGATCTGTCCATGATTTACCCATATATCCCTTAAATTTTAGCTGCATAATAAATATTTGTTGAATAAATGAATTTTAGTAATGGGAGTTGAAATCCTGAACCTTTGTGTTGTTTTGTTTTGTTTTGTTTGCTGAGGAAGATTCACCCTGAACAAACATCTGTGCCAATCTTCCTCTGTTTGGTAGGTGGGTCACTGCCACAGCATGGCTGCCAGTGAGTGGTATAGGTCTATGCCTGGGAACTGAACCCAGGCTGCTGAAGTGGAGCACACGGCACTTAACCACTCCGCCACGGGGCTGGCCCCTGAACCTTTGTTTGTTTGTTTTTTTTAATTGCTTTTTGTCCCCAAATCCCTCCGGTACATAGTTGTATATTTTAGTTGTGGGTCCCTCTAGTTGTAGCACGTGGGATGCCGCCTCAGCATGGCTCAATGAGCGGTGCCATGTCCGGGCCCAGAATTTGAACTGGCGAAACCCTGGGTCGCCCGGAGCGGAGGGCATGAACTTAACCACTTGGCCACAGGGCAGGCCCTGTGTTTTGATCTTAGTTCTTCCTCTGATTTTAGCTGGTAACTCAGTTTATCCAGTGACAGAAGGAGAATAAGGCAATTTCTGTCTTATCTGGTATGAAGTATGCTGCAGAAGGTAACGTACCACATGACGGAAAACTATTTGTTAATATTAACCTTTCTGGATGAAGCTGTCTCTGATGTGCTACAAACTTTATTACTCTTTTAGCAAGTGAAACATGTTAGTGTAAAATATTTAGAAAATACAAAAAAGGAAAAAAAACAACCTATAATTCTACTGCCTAGAAATAAACATTATCAGTCTGATGTATGTCCTTCCAACCTTTCTTTGTATAGTCCTATGCATGTGAAGTATGATTTTCACTTAGATTTTTATCGAAATGAGATCATAACAAATTACTATCTATAGCTGCTTTTTATCATTAATATACACGTTTACATGTCAGATTTATGCCTAATAATCAATGCTGATGGTAGTATAGTATTCCACTATGGTTATATGCCATAACTTATTTAATCTATCCTCCCCTTATTGGATATTTAAGTTGTTATCTACTTTATACATTATGCATTACAAACAACATTGTAATGAATGGTCCACACGTCTTTGGTCCATACATCTTTGACAAGTACGTCAGGGAAAGGTTTTAAATATTCTCTTTTAAACTACCAAAAATTGGGTAAGTTTATAGTCTCTTTTCCTTCCATCCCAAAATTAAAACAAAATACACCTTATTTGAATTTCATCAATATATGAGATGGCCTAAGATTAAAAAAATACTATTAATCCAGGGCATGTTACCCTGATTGATGACAATGGAATTACTTTCTGTGTCAGATTAATTCTAGAAGACTTGTTTGGCCTCATTTGGTCTTTTGTGGCATGAAAAGTGGGCTCCTTTCTTAGATTTAGTCATATAAATGGAAGAACTAAGAATCTAAATGTTCATATATCCTGGAAGAAGTTGATACTTAGCTAAATCTTTGTGTAGTTTCATAAAACTATAGATTTTTAGGGAGATTGGTTTCTGTGATTGACTCTATTCCTAGTTTCCATTTTTGTAAGTAGAGATAGTATTAATTACTCTTATAGAGCAGTGAGAGTAACAGCTAATGATAACAACAGCAAAGTCACCTTAAATGGCTATGAAAATGTGGGCAGTATTTTTTTTTTTTTTTTTTTGCTGAAAAAGACTGGCCCCAAGCTAACAGACATGCCCATCCTCCCCCACTTTATATGTGGGACACCTGCCACAGCATGGCCTGATAAGCGGTGCGTATGTCCACACCTGGGATACGAACCAGTGAGCCCTGGGCCGTGGAAGCAGAAGGGGCAAACTCAACCACTGTGCCACTGGGCAGGCCCCAGTATTTCTTCAATTAGACAATATGATGCAAATTGCATCCATACCTGTGGGAGTCTATTGTTATTCTTAATAAAAGTGTTTGTATTTGCCTCAGCTGTTGCTTTAATGCTGAGCAATGTTCTTAGCTAAGTTTACTAGATCAAAACATTTGCTAGATCAAAATATTTGTAAGAAGGAGGATGGCAAAGTGGAGTGAGCACCAGGTGTGCAGGAGGAAGACTAGGAATTCCAGCACTTCCTGTGTGGTCATAGAGGGTAAGTCACATAACCTCCTTGACCTTAACTTCTTAATGTATATTTTTAAAAAATCTAGGGGCCAGCCCAGTGGCCGAGTGATTAAGTTCATGTGGGCCGCTTCAGCGGCCCAGGGTTTCACTGGTTCAGATCCTGGGTGCAAATATGGCACCACTTGGCAAGCCATGCTCTGGCAGGCGTCCCACTTATAAAGTAGAGGAAGATGGGCATGGATGTTAGTTCAGGGCCAGTCTTCCTTAGCAAAAAGAGGGAGATTGGCAGCAGTTAGCTCAGGGCTAATCTTCCTAAAAAACAAACAAAAAAAGATCTAATATTTATCAAGTGTTTACTAAGTGATAGGTTCTTTTTAAGTGATCCCTCTCAAATATATACTTATTTTATTTAATCCCCACAAAACTAATGAGGTCAATGTCATTACCGTCCTAGTTTATAGGTGAGCATACAGAGCTATGGAAGATGCTCTACTTGATCACCTCCTCAATCGAAAGTGGTAGAGCCAGGATTTGCACCCTAACCGTCTAATTCCAGATTGTAAGCTCTTAATTACAACACTGTGTTGCCTGTCTCTTTTTTAAAAAGAAGGATAAGATTGTATGATCTTCAGAGTCCGTTCTCTCGGTAACTCATGTGAAACTCTAGGTATCTCTGTGAAAAGTGAAAAACAAACTGGCCTCCCGATAACTTATATACAACGCCAAACATCTGGATAATTGCCTTTGTAAACTTTTTAACCCAGATAGCTTACATTTTGTGTCCCTAGCCTCTAGGTTTGACACGATTCAGGTCTAGGTGAAGAAATCAGAAACGACAGGAGATGTCCACCTGGGAGTATCACAGTTAAACCTCTTGAAAGAAAATTATACCTATGACTAGGTATGAACTTCGAAAATCAGGATCATGGCATTTATCCATTTTCATGACATCTATCATACTAGACTTTAAAAGAGCTTTAGCCAACAGGTGTAGAGGAAAAACTGAAGTAACATTATGCATTTTGGGAATAGATGAGAAAAGCAAAAGTTGCTACTATTTTTGCTTAAAATAAATCACTGTTATTTGAGATTGTAGGATTTTACAACTGGGAACTAGAGAATAAAGAGAGATCGTTATTCTTATTTTAAATAAATCAATGTTGTTAATTGAGATCTGGTCCTATTAAAAAGCTGAGGGAAATAGGAGATTACTCTTTAGTTTTGTCAAGTAACACCGAATAATATTAAAGTTTGGTTGATTAGAGAATTTTCCCCCAAATAACCTGCCAAGAGAAAGTGGCCAGGGTGTGATGTCTTAGAACGAAAAAAATTAGGAAATTGACAAAATTTCATCATGATTTTAGTTACTTAGTAAAGTCATTGTGTTAGCAGAAATAAATCTACAAACACATCCTGGATTTTCACGTAGCCATTTGGAATATTAAGGTAAAAATGGTGAGTCTGGTTGGCCAGGACTTATATTCTCCGGCAGTTGAAAAGTTGTGTCATTGTTGGCATTATCTGTCACAGTCTACACAAAAGAATGATCTGATTCAAAGCAGATGCCAGACAGGAAAGAGGTAGGAGGCAAGAAGGGATGAAAGGAACCATAGTTAACCAGTGACGTCTGGAGGAAGGTGAAATATATCTGAGCCTGAGGCCAAAGAGTGGAGGTCAATTCAGCTGTTACAAAAAGGCGTGGTGGGATCTTTGGGACCCGGAAGAGCAGACGGGGCTCTGCTTTATAGGTCTCATTGGGAAGACGTTCCTGTAGAAAGTGGTACGGACTCGAATTTTTCTACCTTAGAAGGAGGCTACGTGAATGTTGCTTGAGTCAGCAAACGGATGGCTCCAGAGAGCCAGGGAGAAGGAGGATGAATTGTGGTGCAGAGGAAGAGCAACAGATGGCAGATGGGTTGGCTGACTCTAAGGCCAGTGCTGCCACTCGCTGGCTGTGTCACCTGGGCAAGTCTCTTGCTTGATCTGTGCTCAGTTTCCTCTTACATAAAACAAAGAGTTTAATATTGGATCTTGAAACCGTGATCTCTGGGTAGTTCCCAAACTTGGGGCATCCTGGTCTCAGATAGCCAGGGCCCCAGGACTGGGAGTCTTGTTTGCTCTAGATGACCACAGCCACAGTAGCTGAGGGAAACTTTGTCCTGAGACTTATGCTTTATGTCACTGTGATGCTCAAAGGGGTGCCTATTGACATTAACATTGAGTTTTTTAAAAGTTTATTTTGATAATGTTGGTTCACTTTATTCTTTCTTAAATTCTTATCCTGGTCTTGTGTATGTACAAGCACACATATTCCCTGTGAACCTATTCGTGTTTGGAACTTCAGTAGAAAGAAATGCTATCACTTTAAGTCTGAGCTTGGTAGGGCATTCTGATAGAAGGAGTTACTTTTGTTCTTGATCTGACTCTAGAAATATCAAGAAACTGGGAAAGTTGTTCCGACATAATCATCAGCAAACCAACGATAAGTAAACTTCTTGGTATTTGGTTTCACGAAATATGATTCTTAGCCACTTGCCTTTATCCTTTACCTTTTCACCATTAAAATTAAGGTATTTGCAGTCCTCAGAAAATAATATCCTTTCTATAACGAAATAAATTATTCAAAATTTATTTAAATTTTATCTAAATTTAATTTTAAAACAAACCATGCTAGTGTAATATCTAACAATACTATTGAAGAATGCTTCCTTATTTGAGGAATTTGGAAAACAAATAAGCAAATGGTTGGAAAGCATGTGTTCCTTTACTTATGTAAAAATAGTTGATTAATCATTTATTTTTGAAATGCTATGGATTCAGAAACATTTCCCATGAAAATTCTGGCTTTGCCTGCAGGTTCTCCTTGATCCAACTCTGTGTATAGAGGAATGGCCAGAATCTTGTTCAGACTCCTCAGTGTTCCCCAAATGTATCGATTTTATCATCAGTTGGTTGGGTCATTAACGCCTACGGATTCATTCCAACCACTAATCAGGAATATGTGTATCGCAGGTCACTGCCTAGAGGTACCTGTTGCTCAATTCTTATCAACTCATCAGTTTAAAGCAGGAGTTGGCAAACCTTTTCTACAAAGGGCCAGAGAGAAAAATCTTTTTGGCTTTCCCAGTCTCTGTTGCACCCATTTAAGTCCGCTGTTGTGTACTGCAAAAGAAGCCATAGAAAATATAGAAAAAATGAGTGTGGCTATGTTCCAATAAAACTTTATTGATGGAGACCGAAATTTGAATTTCACATAATTTTCATGTGTTGCAAACATTGTTCTTCTTTTGATTTGTTCTTTTGACCATTAAAAAAAAGAAAAACTTTTCTTACCTTGTGGGCCATGTGAAAACAGGCAGTGAAGTAGAGTTGGCCTTCAGGCTGTAATTTGCTGAACCCTGGCTTAGAAAACTGAAGTTATGAAGAAATGTTTGAAAGACACAACTGATAATTTGTGGCTGACAGTGTTCTAAGTTCTAGCCAGTGGAATGTGAGCAGAAGTGATGTGTTGTGGCTTCCAGGCCTGGCTGGTAAAAAACTCCCTTGCGTGGTCCTCTATGTTCTTTTCCCATATGGTGCACATGGCGGGGCCTCAAGGTGGAGGGAGCCTGGTTCTCATTTTGGCTTTACATGAGTAAGAAATAAACTTCTATTCCAAAATTTCCCCAACCCAGTGTTAAGCCACTTAGATTTTCAGGGTTTTCTATTTCAGCCGGTAGTGTTATCTTAACTAGTATGTCATTAGTTCTTCCAGATGTTTTTCGTTTGATTCTTTCAGTAAATTGGATTCTCAAAGATTGCATGCTTGGATGAACTTTTCTTTTGTCTCCTCCTCTCCTCTTCATTTCCTCCTTCTCCCATTTAACTGGCAGATGATAGATTGGGTTAGTTTCCGTGTTTTGACCGATTATAGTTTGGTGGCCATTAGTTTTCACTGAGAAATGTTACAAGAAACAAGACAGATTGCTTTTACCACAGAGATATTGATGAGGGAACTGTCCCCAATATGACGCCCACCTGAGGAATCCTTTTGGAACTCAGGGCCAGGAAAAGCTTATCTTCCCCTGAGGAACTTGTATGTTTTCATATTAACAAAGAGAATATCATTGAATGTGCATGATTGTATTCCCTTTTCCCTTTTCCCTCTGGTTGCCAAGAAGCTCAGAGCCAAATTTTTGGCTCAACATTAATAATTTTGTAAGACCCTCTGGCCTACATAGCTGCATTCTCAGTTTCCTCTTGGTCTTGACCTTCTATTCTGCCGTGTGTTTTCCTTGCTCTTGATTATTTTGTTATAGTTTTCAATTTTATTGCTTGTTTTCTTGTAAGCTTCCTCAGATCCTTTGTGGAACAAGGTGGAGTAAATAAAAAATGGCTTCAGCTTATTAATAGACTACACCAAAAGCATTCCTTAATCACCAATTTAGTAGTCTGGGAAGTAGGACTTCAAATTTATTTTTCAGGCTCTCTCTTTAGTCATTGTGTCTCATGATTTGGTGAAGGGATGGTTTTGCAATTATGAAAGCCGAAGGCTTTCATTCTCCTTTCTACTTTAAAAGAAAGAGAATGTTATTTCACCAAAAGTCCCTATTCTTTGCCGTCTTAGAAAATGTAGAAAAGTCATAGATCAATTTGACTGACAGGTGATAGACTGGGAAAAGATATTTGCAAAGTTTAAAAGCAACAAAGAATTTATGTAAAGAATATACAATCACCTACTGCAGATCAACATGAAAAAGATAAGAAAGCCAACAGAAAAATAGTCAAAAGGTATGAACAGATGATTTTCACAGGGGTTTACTACAAAATCTAACAAATATAGGTATGACCAGATGCTGAAACTTATCAATAATCAGAGAACAGCAAATTTAAACAAGTTGTCACTTCATACTCATTCAACTGGCAAAAATTAAAAAGTGGATAATAAGCAGTCTTGGCAAGGATGTGGGCCGTGGGAACCCCTGTGTACTATTGGTGGGAGTCTGGACTGTACAGCCATTTTGGAAAGCAATCTGTCAGTATCTAGTTGACGTTTGTAAATGTCTTAGGATCCCTCGTAGGTATATATTCCTGATACATTCTTCCGTAAGTCCAGTAGGGGATACAAAAAAAGTTCATCACAGTCTTGTTTGGGGCAGCAGGGTGTTTGAGGCATCCTTTGTGTCTGTCACAATGGGAGTGAATGAATAAAATGTGGTGGATGCATATTTTACAGGAGTTGGGAGCAATCTAGGTTTACAGTAACATCATTTTAAAAAACAATGTTCAGTGAAAAATGTATGAGAGTGATATCTTTAGCACAATACCACTTACATAAATGTAAAACAGCCACAAAGAAAATATACAACATAATTTAAAAGCGTTGAGACAAATGAAGTTAGTGTATCAAACCCGTTGGAGTTTGTATATTTGGAGTGAGAGGAGTGGGAAGGACAGGCGATCATCTGGCATGAACTCAACTCTGTACTGAAGCTGAAGACAGAAGCGTACGTCATCCTGGTAGGAAGTGGCATTGAGATGTTGCCTACATGTCCTAAGATATCCAAGTCTAATATGAGAATGCATGGGTGGTGGCAGCACAGAATATAAGGGTATGTTCAGACTCACCTGGCTTTGATCTCAGCAACAGTTTGAATTTACCAGTGTTTTGTAGCAGCTTAAACATAAAAACTTTGTAAAAATCTCTGTCTCAGTAAAGGGAGCATCTCTGATTTTATTCATTCACAGCTTGGTGTGGTGGTTGAGAGCATGAACTCTGGGGCCAACTCTTGGCTCTGCCATGACTTACTGTTTGACCTTGGGTGAGTTCCTGAATCTGATGTGCCTCAGTTTTCTTACCTGAAAGGTGGGGATAATAGTGGTTCTTACTTCATAGGGTTGTTGTGAGGATTAAACAAGTTGATATTGCAAAGCATCTAGAATGGTCCTTGGTACACAGTAAGCCTTATATAAGTATTTATTAAATAAATAAAGCCATTTAACCAATATTGAAGTACCTAAAATGGGCAAGAACTATGCTAGGTTGTGGGAATACATCTCAGAAAAGACAACCTTTACTCTGGTTCTCATCCTGCCCTGGGTCTGGGTTCCACGATTGGAGTCCTTTCTTCATGGCTTGTCCGCAAGCTCCATCTATTGCTATCCATGGGTCCTTGTTTTCTTCTCCCATGCTTGAGTCTGTCTTTGTTCTCTGACTAATATCCTAGTTACTGAAAGTTTGGGGACTTGGGCAGGCGTACTGGTGTTTGGGGCCCCACTCCAGGCTACTAGACTCTCCTTGTGTTAGTGCAAACTTGGCATCTGCTCTTCCCAGGCTCCTGGCTCCTCTGATAGTCCGTCTGGTTGTCCACTCGTCTCTTCTTATTGTTGGGCGCTGCCAGAGCACCTCAGCAGGTCTGTCCAAAGATTCTGTCTTTGCTAGTCTTTCCCTTTACAGTCAGTGGTCCTTTCCAGAAGTTCAAGCCAGAAACCTAGACTCATCTTTAATTTCTCCCTCTTTCCCCACCTAATTTAATCTGCCAGCAAGTCTTGTTAATTCTGCCCTCAAAATGTCCCGTGAGTCCACCCAGTTCTGTTGATCTCTGCTGTCATCCCCTAGGTCCAACTTACCACTTGTGCCTAGACCTCTGCAGTAGCTTCCGAGCTGGTTTCCCTGCTGTCACGCTTGCCTCCCACATTTTATTTGCTACATGGCACCCAGAAGGGTCTTTTAAAAATGCAGATTGGATTATATCTGATCTCTGCTCAAACCCTTCAGTGACCTCCCATTGCACTGAGAATTACTGCTACTAAACTGTGATTTAATTGATAGGAGCAAGTTTTAAAATCGCTGTTTTCTAACCCTTGGGTCAACCCTGGAGCTTTTTGCTGTGAGATTTTCAAAATTAAAAAGAGCACAATTGCAATATTTAATTGTTTAATTTTCTTTTCTATTACTGGATATTTTGCTGCTAAAATTAGTTGGCGTGGGCAGGGGGAAGGGTTGGGGCATAACTTTTAGCAGCTTTGGCTCTGAGAGGCTGGCTTCTACAGCCTTGAAGCAGGTGAGCACCCCTCCCCAAACTCCAAGTTTTCTGTTTTGGGGAGAATAGTTTGTATTCCTTTTTTTCTTTTTAATTGAGGTATAATTGACAAAAACCATTCTATTAGTTTCAGGTGTACAATGTAATGATTTGATATTTGTATATATTATTAGAGTTTGTATTCTTTCTTCCTTAGAACCACGGCCCTGAGAAAGTCTCTTCTAGTTCTGATGAGGACCAGGATCAAGGACCAGCCCTGGGTCAAAAACATAGGATGTGGGTGACCAAGCGGAGGGGTACTGAGAAGTCAAGATGGAGTCACCAGACGGTGTCTGAACCAAGGAGAGCTGCAGCTGGGGATGAGGCAGATGGAGGGGGGCGGAAGGTGATGCAGAGTTGAAGTGGCTTGGGCAATACTTGAAGAGAGGGCGTGAAGCACTGAGGTGGGCCAGCATGGCTTGGGGAAGAACAGTGGTGGTCTTAAAAGCCTGAGAGGATGTGCCGGAGCCCTTTCCTCAAGTCACAGATTAACTTCTTTTTGCTGACTGAGTTTCTTTTTCTGGTTGCCCAGAGATGGTTGCTGGAAGAGGGGCCTTAAAAATGGGGACAGTAGAAGGGCTAAAGCAGGCGTGAACAAACTTGTAAATACATCTGTCCGTTCCTTTTCCACTGAAATGGTTAGTAGTTATCTACTCTCAGATAATGTGCTACACATTGAAAAATAAAGATGAGTCAGGGGCGGGCCCCGTGGCCGAGTGGTTAAGTTCGCAGGCGCTGTGCTGCGGAGGCCCAGGGTTTCCCCGATTCGGATCCTGGGTGCGGACATGGCACCAGTCGTCGGGCCGCATTGAGGCTGAGTCCCCCATGCCACAACTAGAAGGACCCGCAACTAAGATGTACAACTATGTACTGGGGGGGATTTGAGGAGATAAAGCAGAAAAAAAAAATTGGCAACAGTTGTTAGCTCAGGTGCCAATCTTTAAAAAAAATAAATAAATAAAGATGAGTCATACAAGATTCCTTCCTCCCAGGAATTCACTTTCTTTTATTTGAGTGGCAACAATGTGACAGTGTTGTGCTGCAGTAGAGGTCCACTCCAGGGAGCATAGGGGGCAAGCAGTGTCAAGGAAGGATTCGCATGGAAGTTAAGCTACGGGCTCAATGCAGAACAGTGGTATCAGTGGGCAAGGATACGTTCAAACAGTCCTGAAAGGACAACTTCAGGCACGTGGGGATCTGATGTGTCTGTGTATGATTAAATCCATGATACAGCATCATGGAGTTTTGCTGGAGACCCAGTCTCAGGAAAAGCCCCAAAGAAGTAATTAGTGGTATTTCAAAAGGTGTCTAACTGACAAACACGTGGAAAAATCTGGCTTCATATCTCTAAGTAACAGTAACGGTTTGCTATGACATCAGAGAAAGACTGTTGGCTATGGTTTGGTATACTGGTCAGAATAGGCTAGTTGTGCCTGCAATAAAAATAACAGCAAATATCAGTGGCTAAAACAAGGAAGGTTCGTTTCTTACTCACCCTTCATGTCCAATGTGGATTGATGTACAGGTGGGTAGGGAATTCTGCTACATGTAATTATCTCCCAGAGAGATGGCAATTTCACTATCTTAAGATGTGACCTTCCAGTATGTCCTCAGGGCTCATCAAAGCAGGGGAGGAGAAGCATGGAGTCAAGAACTGCCAATTGATGCTTTTGCCTGGAAGTGATGTACTCACTTCTGCCCTCATTTCATTGGTCAGAAATAATTACATGGCCGTGTCTAAGTTCAAGGGGATGGGAGAGTTATAATTTTTGTGCTCCCCAAAGCAGAGAACAGCTGAATATTGGGGAATGTCACTAACGTCTACTAAAGCCAGTCTCTTTAGGCCATCCATGTGTACTGGAAATAAAAGAGTTGTGCTTTTCACACATGAAGAAAAAAAATGACTTCATTACTACTGGTTATTATTCCTTTTATATTTAAAAATATGTGGCATTGTTTCCAGTCAGATTTTTATTTAAAAGTAGTAGCAAGATCAGTCTTCATCAATATTAAAACTATTATTTTAAAGCTTTGACATTAGACTACCAAGGCTATTCCTTGAGGCAGCATGAATATGGATTCCAAATACCAACCAGTATGATGACTGTATGACAAAAATAATCATAATAGGTAAATGTGCCCCTGCTGAAAGTCTAGGGCTTGCAGGAGCGCCTTCCGTATGGAAGCTGCCCCGGTGAGCTGGTTTACTGTGCGAGGCAGCAATGCAGACGCAGGCACAGCGCCACATTTTGAACACAAGGTGTATTTGCTGTTTTTTTGTTTTAATTTCCTTCAAAATCTCTCACACGCTACCACCCCCTTCCTCCTCTGTGCTCAGGAAATATGGGAAAGATTTGAGGAGGAGAAAGGGTGGAACCTATGGGGAGGAAAAATGGGATGGATATAGTGGGATTGAAAAAATGCTCTGAGAAATAGGGGTCTGCCCTATGCCTTCCTTCTCTCTGTCTTGGTTGACACTTCAAGCGGTAAGGAAACCATATTTCCCTCCTTAGCTGTGCCTTCTGGAGACTAGTCTGTCCAGTAGAACTTTCTCTGTCTGTGCTGGTGACTATGGTGGCCACTAGGCACAGATGGCTACTGAGCACTTGAAGGGTGGTGAGTACAACTGAGGAATGGAATTTTAAATTTTATCAAATTTAGCAAATTTAAATAGCCACATGGGTCTAGGTGATAGGAGGGAGGGAGGTTGTTTTTGTTCCCGCTTTCTTGCTGTAGGTTTTTCTGCACATCACAATGATTTTATCTCCCACACAAGGTGTTGTTAAGGATGGGTTAGGCCAGTTTGAGTGAGGGATAAGGGGGAAACGTAGCAGAGACGGGAGTCTGCCGCAATGCCTCCCTCCCTCAGCCCAGGCTCCCGTCATGAACAGTGGGGTCCAGGGGACCAAATGATGCCCAGAGACTTTGCAGACATAAAAATGGAGGACTATGACATAGATCTCAGACTTGGTCCTTTTCTAAGGGAAGGCTATGGCTTTGGGTATGGGGAAAAAAGAAAGAGGCAAATGAACCTAATGTGGTAACCTTTTCATGTAGCATCACATTTATTTCTTTGTAATATATTTGGGTATAAAATCTTTATTGTGCTCGAAATTCTTATTAAAAATGCAACGAACTTTCGTTTACACATTTGCAGCCTTTCATTCCTCAGATCATTCTTTGCTAAGAAATGATTTTTTTTGATGGTAGTTGTTTAATGAAGGACATGGGCAATTATTGAAAGAAAACTAAGTCATTAAACATTCATCCGGGGACCCCTGTGTGCTGGTGTGCTAATAATAATAATGGCACTTTGCAACACTATTTATTTTTTAGAAAAATGGCTTCTTAGCTTTGAAGTCCCCATGAGTGTATGTCCTGGAAGCCCATATACTATATATGTTCCTACTTTGGTCTACTGTTCATTTTGGAAAACATTTACTTTTATTACACAATAGTAAAAATTAGTGCTCATATTGAACAATTTATGAACCGAAGTGCCTCAGACCTCGCATCCCCGACCAACATCCTTAAGCAGAGGCCAGTCCAGGGTGCGTTGGCAAGATGCTTGGATTTTCTTCTTGGGACTTAATGTGAAGGCAAGAGAGGGAAGAGAGGTAGGAAAGCAAGAATGACTCCAAGATAATTTGATTTAAAAAAGACAGAAATTCTTACTTTCTGAATTAAAACTATAATTCACCTTAAATAAACTTAGCGCAAAGGAAGTTCTTTTCAAAACATAATACCCAACGACATCCCATTTTTTTTCTACCAGAGCATATGTATAAACAGGAAAAATTTTTTTCAGTGGAAGGTTAATTGTTGACACCACCATATTTACACCCAAGTGCAAGACCATTCCTGGTTCCACCTTCCGCAACATCCAGAGCCTACCTTTATTTTACTCTGACATTGTCCCAGCATAAGATTCCCATATGCTAATTACTTCTCCAGATCCTACCCATGCTTCTGATGCTATAAGACAAGGGTTGAAGGTTTAGTTTTTGAGTTCAGAATAATTGGGTAATTGGCATCATCCTGTGACAAGTTTCCCCTTTTCCTGAGGTCTTTTGACTAATGGCCCTATTGTTATTGTTGGAGTGGCTCAAGCCCCATAGAGTCATGACGCAAAACTTGATCTTTGGTAAAAATGCCTTACACGTTTATTCCCTCCAGGAAACCAAAGGGCAACAAAGCCACATTCCAGGTTGAGAACCTGGCCTTTTGCACCATGACCTAACCTGCTCCAGGTGAAAAATATTAGGTCAAAAATAGTTCCATAAGAAAACTTTTATTCTGATTCTTGCTGTGGTTCTCAGTCCTAGCTGCACATTAAAATCACCTGGGGGTCTTACAAAACCACCATCTGGGCACCCCATTAAACTTGTTAACAAGACTGATTCCTGGGGCCCCATCACATGCCTACTAAATTTAGATTCTCCAGGGGGCCCTGGGTAAACAAGACTCCCAGACGATCAGAAAAATTTGGTCAACCTGATTTAGGGTATTGATCATGGGAAAGAGCACTTCATATCACATTTTTGAAGTGAATTTAGTGGTCCTAACGACATTTCTAATGCCGGTGTCTTATTTGCCTTCTTTTACTTACTCACATATGAATACTATCAAGGAAGAGATACTTAACAGAAGAGAAGATTTAGCTTTTTTTTTTTTTTGTGGGGAGGATTGGCCCTGAGCTAACATCTGCTATCAATCCTCCTCTTTTTGCCAAGGAAGATTGGCCCTGAGCTAACATTTGTTCCCACCTTCCTCTATTTTTATATGTGGGATGCCTGCCACAGCATGGCTTGATAAGTGGTCCGTGCCCAGTATCTGAACCAGCAAACCTCAGGCCACCGAAGTGGAGGGCACGTCGTACTTAACTGCTCTGCCACCGGGCTAGCCTCTGAGAAGATTTACCATTTTTATCTCCAATCAAACCAAGTTTCTGATCCTAGGGTGTGATTTCATGTCTTAAAAACAAAATTTCCATTTTCATCTGGCAGCTTTCAGCAGCACCAGACAGTCAGTGTGCTGTAGCTCAGAGCCCAGCAGAGGGGCCCTCATCCTCTGCTTGTTTTGAGAGGGAACTTAGCAGTAACGGAGGAGCATCTTGGGTTCTTCTTGTACTGCGAGACCAACTTGTCATTCTGGCTCCCAGTGAAATGGCAGGAGATCCACTAGTTTATCTGTTCTTCTATTCAACAGGCACTGTTTGAATATCTACCATATATCAGGCTCTGTGTTAGGTGCTAGGGATACCAAGTAAAAGAATTTGGGGTTCTTCTCCTCAAGGAACTGGTAGACTAGAGCAAGGGATCTCAGAGTGTGATCTTGGGCCAGCAGTATCAGCAGCCCTGGGAACTTGTTAGAAATGCAAATTCTTGGCTCATCGCAGACCCACTGGATCAGAAACTCTGGGGTGGGGCCCATCACCCTGTGTTCTAACCAGCCTCATAGGTGATTCAGGTAAAGTTTGAGAGCCACTGGTCTCCAGGAGGCGCATCAGGTTAGCAGACAATTAGAGTACACAGGGTAGGTACGGTGGAGATGGGGAGGGGCTGGGGGCATCAGGGATGCTTCTGGGAGAAGGCAGTGTTTGAACTCTCTGCAAATAGTTGGTGCCTTGTGGGGAGATGGGCTCCTGGAGAAGTCAGCAGGGACCATACAGAGGAGTCAGTATTTTATTCTGAATGCAGCCTGGAACCTTTCTGACCCCATAATCAGGTGAGTTGTATGCCGTATCATTTTTTGGCCAGAATTTCAGTGAGTGGTGCTGGGCTTGAGTTCTGTGCTTCACATGCTCCCTCAGAAACAGGAATTTAGAGAAATATAGGCATCAAAAATTCCTCTTGCATTAAAAATCTAACATAGTACGTGTTAAATATTTGGTGAATGGATGAATGAAAGAATGGACAACTCTAGGGCTTGTGAAGGTAAGGAAAATGTATAATGGGAGCCCAACAGAGGAAGCACTGGTGTCTGAACGAATTGAAAAATCCTGTGATTGGGGGCCGGCCCCATGGCCGAGTGGTTAAGTTCCCGCTCTGCTGTGGCGGCCCAGGGTTTTGCTGGTTCGGATCCTGGGCGCGGACATGGCACCGCTCATCCGGCCATGCTGAGGCGGCATCCCACATGCCACAACTAGAAGGACCCACAACTAAAATATACAACTATGTACTGGGGGAATTTGGGGAGAAGAAGCAGAAAGAAAAAAAAATAGATTGGCAAGAGTTGTTAGCTCAGGTGCCAATCTTTCAAAAAAAGATTGGCAACAGTTGTTAGCTCAGGTGCCAATCTTTAAAAAAAAAAGAAAAAAGAAAAATCCCATGATATTCAAAGATTACACAGCCTTTAGTGGTCTAATCAGAGATAATAAGTATCTCAGCCATTACTCAGAGGAGCCGGAGTTCAGAGGCTCCGAGTCGCTGTGCAGGAGGGAAGTGGAAAGAGAAGCCACACGTGTTTCTGCAGCCCTGCCTGCTGCGTGTCCACTGCTCCTGGGTTGGCCTCCTCAGCTGCCGAGGACGCTTCCTGAGCACCGGCTTGTTCCAGACACTGTGCACAGATTATTTTCAATACCTTCAACAATGCTGAAAAGTAGATATTGTCATCTCGTGTCTCGAAAGGAACTAAAAATCACGGAGCATTGGAGTCCGAGAAAGAAAATTCTTTTTCCAGAATTCCCTGGGAAAGACCTTGCTATTCACTCAGATCAACCCACCATGAGGAACCTGGGTGTGAGGAGCGAAAGTGATTTGTTCCAAGTCAATATGCTGGTAACTGGAGCCGCTGGGACCCCAAACCAGGTCTTTGTAAGGGGAATTTGTCACATGGCTCTATGTGACCGGAGGGAGCCTGAGTATTCTACCCCAGGAGATGGCCTGTTAAATGTCCGGGCCCTCTATGATGCCTCGCTCATTCTTCACTGACTCCACCAGGCACTTTCCTTTCCTGGCAAACTCAATTTCCACAGAACCTGCTTCTCTGGGACCACACACACATCTAAACTCACGCAAAAGACAAATTGTTTGTTCTCAAGTACAATGAACATTTGAATTTAACCTTTTACTGTGTTGTAGCTAACCCAATGATTTATAGAACTTGTTTTCACTTTCTCTATCCAAACAATAAATGATTGTTTTATATTTATAGTAACATAAGGAATAATCTTCACAAATCTCAACAGCTAAATTTTTCATTTTATTGCCCCAGCATTATATGACTCTGTCTCTTCAAATGGCATGGGACTAGGCACAATGTAGGCTAACCTCTTGTGACTAAGAATTTTATAAATTGCCTTTAATGGCTGGGTTTAAGTTACTGCATAAAAGTTTAAAAAACAAAAAGTATAGACATATATATGCACGTATATGTATATATACCAAAAATCTATTTTATATCACATTCTTGTACCTAGCACAGATTATGTACCATATATTATAGATTTTTGTCGAAACTGAAAGAGAAAGGTAATAAATCACATATTAAAAAAACCCTTACCCATTTAATTCTGTGTTTCTTCTTTCTATACTCCCAATAAACAATGAAAGAGATAGATTTTGGTTAAAGAATCTATAGTTTTATTTCAAAAACTATTGGCAAAATTTTATAGAAGACATGTTTCCTAACTTCTCATTTCTGTAGTCTGGTTTCTTAAAAAAGGATGGTATAATACCAAGCTAAACAATTAATAGTCACTTTCTATCTTTTCAGTTGGATTGTAAGCTTTTTTTCCCTCCAGACAATTGTAAATACGTCTGTTTTTCTGTTTTCTTCTGTTGTAGCAAATTGTGGGGAAAATATAATGAGACTCAGGGGAGGAGAAAATCAAGAAAAATAAAACGTCTTTCAAATATGGGGGCAGTGGTTTCTTCGATGCATGATGGAATCTCCTGGGAACCAAGCAAAATTTGAGAAGGTCTGCCCCCGTCTCTGATGGCTCTTGTCTTTTTTTTTCTGCTTTATTTCCCCATTCCACCCCCGGTAAGTTGTATATCTTAGTTGCAGGTCCTTCTAGTTGTGTCACGTGGGACGCTGCCTGACGAGTGGTGCCACGTCCGCACCCAGGATCCGAACCGGCAAAACCCTGGGCCGCTGCAGTGGAGCTCGCGAACTTAACCACTCGGCCACAGGGCCGGCCTCAAGTGGTGGCTCTTGTCTTGATAAATAAACTACAAATGGACTTAGCACAGTTCAAGAGAAGAGTTTCCTCTCTTTTCTTTATCCTCCTTGCCTTCTCTTAGTTAAAATCAGCAGATAGTAACTCAGATTAAAACCCACTATCTAGATGTAAACAACAGTGCTGATTAAACGGATCACTTTGCCGAGGGAGATGCAGCTGGGGTGCCCATTTTTCATTCAAATGTTCCAGCCTAGTGGAAGCAGCTTCCAGCTCCAAATATATTGAATCACCATTAACCCAGTGGAAAAATAGGAACACGAACACACATTTTCTTATTAGATGAACATGGCGGGTTGTCTGATAATGCAAGCAATTAAATGGAAGCATTTATTTACAGTGCTCAAAGGGTCTTGACAACATCCCTTGTGTCAGAGGAACACAATTCCTTCCCCTTAGAGCAGCCCAACTGGACTCTTGAGATGTCAGTCCTCTGGAATTTGGAGACGTGTGTCAATTGGTTTGCAACAGGTGTTGATTAGTGCTCCATAAGGAGTAAAAGTTCCAGGGCTTTGCAACTCAAAGTACGGCCCTGGACCAGCGGCATCTAACATAATGGGGGAGCTTGTTAAAATTGCAGATTTTTGAGTTCCACCCTTCACCTACTGACCTAGAATCTGAATTTTAAAAGATCCCCAGGTGATTTGTATGCATATTAAAGTTTTTATTTTATTGAGGTCATATTGGCTTTTAACATTGTGTAAATTTCAACTGTACATTATTGTATTTCAGTTTCTGTATAGATTGCATCATGTTCACCACCAGTAGTCTAGTTTTTATCCGTTACCATACACATGTGCCCCTTTACCCCATTTGCTCTCCCCCAACCCCCTTTTCCTCTGGTAACCACTAATCTCCTTATCTATGTGTTTGTTTGTTTATCTTCCACATATGAGTGAAATCATATAGTATTTGTCTTTCTCTGTCTGACTTATTTTGCTTAGCATAGTACCCTCAAGTACATCCATGTTGTCGCAGACGGCATGATTTTGTCTTTTTTGTGGCTGAGTAGTATTGCATTGTGTATATATACCACATCTTGTTTATCCACTTATCCGTTGATGGGCCCTTGGATTACTTCCACATCTTGGCTATTTGCACATTAAAGTTTGATAAGTACTGTTCTAGCAATATTTCTTGAACTTTAACTTGGATTAAAATCTTTTGGAGGGTTTATTAAAAGACAGATTGCTGGGTTCTATCCCTAGAGATTCTGATTCAGTAAGTCTGGGCTCGGGTCCGAGAATTTATGTTTCTTACATGTTCCCAGGTGATATGCTGATGCTACTGGTGCAGAGCCCACACTGAGGACCATTGCTCAAGGCAGCGCTGTCCAATAGAATTAGGATGCAAGACACTTATGTAATTTAAAACTTTCTAGTGGCCACATTTTAAAAGTAAAAAGTGAAATTATTTTTAGTATCTTTTATTTAATTCAATATATCCAAAAAGTTATCATTTCACCATCTGATCAATATAAAAATTATTAATGAAATATTTTATTGTTTTTTGGTAGTGAATCTTTAAAATCGGGTGTATGTTATACTTACAGCACATCTCAATTCGGACTAGCCATGTTTCAAGCATTCAGTAGCCACATGAGGCTGGTGAGGGCTACCTGATCAGACAGTGTACTGGGGCAGTGACTTCTAAATGTTACTTCAAGGACTGTTACTGTTTGTGGAACTTTCACAGACCTTGGGAAAAATGAGAAAAATAAGCGAAATTTACTCAGTTTAAATGATTCTCCTTTATTCTGAGATTATCTTTCTTCATTTTTTGCTGCTGAGATGGCCTCTCTTTAATGCAGTGATTTTCAAAGTGTGTTCCCCAGACCGGCAGCATCAGCGTTCTGTGGGAACTTGTTAGCAATGCAGATTCTTGGGCCCTGACTCAGACGGACTGAATCGGAAACTCTGGGGTGGAGCCCGGCAATCTGTATTTTTAACAAGCCATTCAGGTGATTCTGATGCATGCTAAAGTTTGAGAGCCACTGCTTTAATGAAATGATGGTGATAAAATAAGTGGTAGGTTTTAATTATTTATTTTTTATAACTGTAACTGGCAAAATAAGAAGTTGGCAACTTGATGCCAGTCTTTCAATTAAAACATGTAGTTTTTGTTGGTTTATGACGTCTGAAAGTCACAAAACCAATGTACAGGAGGTTAGTTAAATAATATTTTGTGCTGCTGTGGATAAAATACAGTTTAAAAAATAGAGAGAGACCGGGAAAATGAGTGTGTATATAAGCATACAAATGAGTCCCAGAAAGTCAATGCTTGGTTCTCATTAGTAACACCTTTATGCAATTACTGCTGGAAAATGAATACACTCACTAAACAACACTTACTAAGAAAATTCACATTTCCTATGCAAAATAGTGAAAATGAGTCAGAAGAAAAATCCCATAAATATTGATGATCTCATTCTCCAGCTCCCTGGTAATTAGTCAGTATTTGGCTTTTATTGCTATGAAAGTTGTTCTACAAAAATTATAATATCTGGTCCTTACAAAATAAGGAAAACAAAAACTTTTATCAATTGTATATTTCCTTTTAGAAACATTACTAAATAAGGCATGAAGTGAGCATATTAAATTTGGTTCCTGCAGCCAACTGAGGAGTAGGAAATATTGAAATGAAGCAGAGAAGGTGAAATGTGAAATAATATAAGGAATTAAGCATGAATGATTGGACAAGTGGGACCAAAAGAAAATCTAATAGCCTAAAGAAACATGTACATGTGCTCAGGGGTCTTAGCCCAGGGGACCCATGGGACCCAGAATTTCAGACTCAGGTTCAGTTCTGTCTCCATATGTGATGTTAGCTATTGTATTCTAAGACAATTTTTCTTTTCTTTTTTTTTTTCAGGAAGATTAGCCCTGAGCTAACACGTGCCTCCAGTCCTCCTCTTTTTGCTGAGGAAGACTGGCCCTGAGCTAACATCCATGCCCATCTTCCTCTATTTTATATGTGGGACGCCTACTACAGCATGGCTTACCAAGCGTTGTGCAGGTCCGCACCCAGGATCTGAACCAGCGAACCCTGGGCCACTGAAGCGGAACATGCAAACTTAACCGCTGTGCCACCGGGCCAGCGCCTCAGTTTTTCTAAACATCTATGAATTGCAATGGCAGAATATGTCAAGATTGGTGATTAAGGAACCAGTGTCCTTAAAATTTTTTAGATTCCTGAGGAAAATGGGCTTAATAAGTCCAAAGCATTATTATTTCCCTTTTACAAGAAGTTCCTGTTAGGCTCAATCAGGAGGAAATTCAGGGATATAAAGAGAAAAGATGCGATAAAAATGACCAGTTCTATTGTTCTGTGTGAATAAGTTACCTACCTCTATTTAACGCTAAAATTAGAACTCTTCTCCTTCGTAGTCTGGAGGTCTAACAGGCCGCTGGGTTTGCTGGGTGGGGCTCTCCTCCTCATTTCTGGAGCTGAAGCCGAGTGGATCGTTACTCATTTGGAGCCTATAAAACTGCACTGTCCGGTATGGTAGTCACAAGCCACATGTGGCGGTTGAGTACTTGAAATGAGGCTATTCGGGCTGGACATGTGCTGTAAGTGTAAAATATGCACCCCAATTCTGAAAATTTAGTATGAAAAAGAATGTAAAACAGCTCAATAATTTAAAAAGTATTGATCAGGTGTTGAAATGAGGTTACTAGAAAGTTTAAAATTACATTTTTGGCTGATGCTATATTACCGTTGTACAGCACTGCTATGGAGCGCTATTTCTTGAATATTATGAATGCTGTGGAGAATAAAAGACATAATTTTCTACTATGCTTTGAGTGACTATGAAAACCTTCACTGCTTAATCAGACCTATTGCTAAATAAGCAGGGATTGTGCATACAAGTACTTCTTTCAGTTTTATCATAGAACCCTCAAGTTCTGTGACTCTCTTATAAGTGCAAAAGAGGAAACAAATAATTATTCTTGTCATTCAGGAAAAATATTTTTATTTGAAAAATTCAGATAATCAAGGCAAATGTCAAATGCTTTTAATCTTATTATGAAATAGAGCAGGATGCAAATGAATGTGTGAAAATACACACAGTTTAAAGAAAAGTTAAAAAAAATTTTAAAAAGAAAAAGAAAATGGATTGCTCTCTATCTAGCACCCAGGCTGAGAAATGGGACATTACCGTCTCCCCAAAGTCCGCTTGGTGTCCTTCTTCTCCTCTGGAATAACCATATTTCTGAACTTCATTAATCCTTTCCCTGTTTTTCTTTATAGTCAGCACTGCCTGTTTACATGCCCCTAAACATTGTATTGTTTAGTTTGGGTGGTTTTTAAATTTTATATAAATGAAAACATGCTGTACATATTCTTCTGTGACTTGTTTCTTTTAATTTAATATTTATCTTTGAGATCCATTCAGGTTGGTTTGTAGCTATAGTAAATTAATTTTTATTGGTGTACAGTATTTGATTATGAAAATATACCACAACTATTGATCTAGCCTGTTGAATGCACTGAGGTTCTTTTCCAGTTTTCATTGTAATAAATGATGCTTTACACGTCCTTCTTCTGTGTCTCCCGATGCACGTACCTAAGATTTCTCTAGAATATTTACTACTCAGGAGAGGGGATATTGGCTCATAGAGTAGATATGCATGCTTCATTTTGCTAGGTTACACCAAGCCGTTTTCCAAAACTGTTGTACCACTTTACATTCTCACCAGCAGAGGATGAGCATTCTCATGGCTCCTGCATCTCATAAACAGCTGGCTTTATCACGCTTAAGCCTGGCAGTTTTGGAATGGTCTTTCATGATCTTGATTTCTCTGATCTGCCATAAGGTTGAAGAGCTTTTGTTGTGTTGATGGACTATTTGTGCTTCACATTTCTATTTAGTTGTTTGTCATTCTTGCTGATTTGCAGAAGTTTTAAATATATATTTTGCATTCTGATACTACTGTGTTGCAATTATCTTCTCTCAGTTTGGGCTTGTCTTTTGACTTTTAATAATGATTTCTGATCAACAGAAGACCTTAATTTTAATGTAGTCAATATTTTCTTTTATAATTAGACTTTTAATGCCTGGTTTAAGAACTCTTTCACTACTTTAAGACCATAAAGATTGTCTGCTATATTTTCTTCTGAGAGTTTTATAGTCTTGCTTTTCGCATTTAGGTCTTTAATTTACCTGGAAATGATTTTTGTTTATTTTGTTTTTGTGTGATGTAGAAGTCTAATTAATTTTTTCATATTGAAAACAAATTGTTCCACCACTAACGTTTTTTCCCCACTGATCTGCACTTGTACTTGTGCCATAGGTTAATGGGCAGTTGATGTGTGGGTTTGTCTGTGGACCCTCTCTGGTTCCATTGGTCTAAGGTTCTTACCCCGCTCCCTTCTTAAAAAAATCTATCACATTGTATAGCTCTTCATTAATTAAATCTTCTTTAATATCTGTCAATAAAGCTTTAAACTTTTCTCCTTAAAGGTCTTGCACATCTTTTGTTAGATTTATTCCTAAACACATTGTAATTTTGATGCTATAAGAAATGACATCTTTAAAATTTTTAGATGTTATATTTCATAGGAATCATTTCAGCTAAGTTTTCAAGTTTACTGGCTCATCTTCTGACTACCTAATATCTGTTGCATCCTAATTTATGTCCTTTTTAATTTCATATATTTATGTAACATTTTAATTTCATACATGCACTATTTTAATTTAATTTTTATTTTGGCGTCTTCTCTCTTGCTTTTTAATTTTATTGGAGGCTTGTAAATTTTACTAACATTTTCAAAGAACTACTATTGACTATTAAATCTGTCATTTTCTACTTCAGTAATTTTTGCTCACAACTTTTTTACTCCCTTCTTTCTCTTTTCTTTATTTATTTTTCTGTATTTTTACTAACTTCTTGAAATGGATATAGTTTTCATTCTTTTTTTAGCTTTCTTATTTCGTTTTAAGCATTTAACACTACACATTTTCCTTTAAGTTTCCTTTGGCCTCATAATGCAATATTTTATATGTTATGTATGTTTTGATATGTAATATTTTGTTTGCTATTCAGTTCTGAATGTTTTCTGATGTCCATTATGATTTCTTCTTTGATTCTTGAGTAATTTAGGTGTTTATTAATTTCCAAACATGTAAGAATTTTTCTAATTATGTGTTCTTTTTGTTTTTGTGAGGAAGATTGGCCCTGAGCTAACATCTGTGCCAATCTTTCTCTATTTTGTATGTGAGATGCTGCCACAGTGTGGCTTGATGAGCAGTGCGTAGCTCCACACCCAGGATCTGAACCCACAAACCCCAGGCTGCAGAGGTGGAGCACGTGAACTTAACCACTATGCCATTGGACCAGCCCCTCTAATTCTGTGTTTGGTTGCAAATCTGTTGTGATCAGAGAACTTGATCTGTATGATACTGTTTTTTGTGGGGGGGAAGGGGAATTTGTTGAAACTGCTATTGAAAACATTTGAAAACAGCACATGATAAAAATGTTTCATGAATGCTTGGAAAGAATATATATTTTAAGCCATTAAGTACAGTATTCCATGTATGTCCATTAGTTTAAATTTATTCATTGTGTTGTTTAAATCTTCTATAAAACTGCTGATTTTTATGTCTGTTTCAGTAGATAGTTGCTGAGAAAGTGTGTTGAAATCTCTGAATATGGTGGAAGATTTGTCAGTTTCTCCTTGTGGTTCTGTCAGTTTTGCTTTACATATTTCAGTCTTCAATTAGGTGTAGGCAAATTAGAATGGATATCTTCCAAATTGATTGAATTTCTAATCGTTATGTAATGATTGTCTTTGTGTCTAATCATGTTTATTTGTCTATAAATGTATTTGTCTATTGGAACTGGCTACACCAGGTTTGTTTTGTTTAGTATTTCCCTGCTATATCCTTCTCTAACTTTTTACATTTATTGTCTCAATCTTTCTTTATTTTTAAACCTTATATATGTCTCTAAGCATAAACAGCATAAAGCAGAATTTTTTAAAAAACTCAGTTTGACATCTTTGTCTTTTATCTGCAGTGACTAGTCTGTTTATATTTATTGTAATCGCGGACATATTTAGATTTATTTTTACTGTCTTCTGTCTTTTCTATTTGTCCCATCTTTTCTACATTACTTATTTGTTCTTCCTTGCTCTCTTCTGGATTGATTATATTTTTTCTCTTTCAATTTTTTTCCTCTACTAGTTTGGAAACTATACCTTTTGTTTTTGTATTTCTGTGGTTACCATAGACATTTTTAATTGCATACTTATTAGTAGCTCTAAAGTCTCCTGAATAATATAAGAGGCTTGGAACACTTTAATTCCAATTACACCTATGTGCTAATGTTGTCATATATTTTAGTCCTATCTTCTTCTTAACTCCACATGATATTTTTGTTTTATACAGTCAACACTTGTTTCTATTTACATTTTATGCTTTTTATTCTTTTGCATTAAGGGTCAACCTCTTTCTCCCTGAAGTACATATTTTAGAAGCATCTTTAGTGAGGACATGCTAAGTGGTAAAATTTTTCAGTTATTATTTGTGTGAAAAGTCTTAATTTTGTCTTCCTTATTAAAAAATATAATTTGCTCTATATAGATATCTAGGTTAATAATTATCTTAATATTATTTTTTTCTTAGTATAGTTTTCTCTACTTTCTTCTTGATTCTATTGTTGTTGAAGTCAGCTGTCAGTCTAGTTATCTCACAATTTCACTATGATGTATCTAGGGGTGAATTTCTTTTTATTTTTTCTCTTTGGGGTTTGTAGGATACTTGAATCTATGAGTTGTTATCTTTCATCAGTTCTGGGAGATTCTCAGTCATTACTCTTCAAATATTGCTTTACCCCATTCTCACTCCTTTCCTTCTTTTTGGAAGTGTGATTAGACCTAAGTTAGACTGTCTCACTCTAATATTGTCCTTTAACTTCTGTTAAAATCCTGTATTTCCTATACTTCTCTATAGCTTAGTGTGGCCATGTGTACGGCCATTTCCAGGGAAGGCTTTTAGGAAGTAGATGTGTCCTCTTTATGCTCTTTCCCTTATGTCAGCTGAATACAGACAATAAGGAGGCTCCAGGCTCAGGGGATGGCAGAGCCTTGAGATGAGGGAGCTGCAGTCCCTGAGTCACTTCAGGCAGAGAAGTGCTCACAGACTAGGATCACTCAATTGGGGCTGTTATGTGAGAGGAAAATAAACTTCTGCTTTGTTTGAGCCATTTTGTATTTTGGGTCTATTTGTCCCTGAAACCTAGCTTACCTTAATTAATGCAGACTTTCAATATTTAAAAAACAGATTTATTGAGATATAATTCATATACCATACAATTCACTGATTTAAAGTATACAATTCAATGTTCTACTTTCCATTTTTAAATTCTTTTGTCTCTTTGACCTTTCTTCTTCTTCTTCTTTTTTTAAAGATTGGTGCCTGAGCTAACACGTGTTGTCAATCTTTTTTTTTTCCTTCTTCTTCTTCTCCCCAAAGCCCCCTAGTACACTGTTATATATTTCAATTGTAGGTCCTTCTGGTTGTGCTATGTGGGACACTGCCTCAGCATGGCTTGATGAGTAGTGCCATGTCCATGCCCAGGATCCAAACCAGTGAAACCTTGGGCCACCCAAAGAGGAGCATGAACCTAACCACTAGGCCATTGAACTGGCCTCCTGACCTTTATTCTTGATAATTTCTTCTGTCTATGTTCTAGTTCACTAATTCTCTCTGCTATGCTGTGTCTTATCTGCTGTTAACTCTGTCCATTGAGTGTTTAATTTCAAGTGCTACTTTTTTTAATTTCTAGGACTAAACATGCTTTTTAATATTCTCTGTCTGATAATTCAGTATTGAAGTGTTTTAAGTCTGATTGTCTTACCTTTTGTTTCTGCTGGCTCTTACTCATGACCTTGATTCCTTGTATGTTTAGTAATTTTTACCTGGAGATGTTTAATTTTCCTTGGAAATTTATCCATTGATATTCTTTGTGACCTGGAATGAAAGAGACTATTTCCAACAAGGGATTTGCATTCGTTTTTGTTCGGCACCTGGGGCATTACCAGTCCAGGACCACTTTAAGTAATATTGACTTCAGGTTTTATTTAGGCTGCTTCAGAAGTGCAAACTTGTGTGATGGTCAGCTTGTGGCCACAAATTCTCGGGGTATAATTTTTTCCCACTCTACTCTCTGCCAAGTTTTGAAACTGTTGGTTTTCCATGCAGTCTTCTAGGGGGTGGAAGTGGGTATTTATTTTAGTCCCCTCTTTCACTGAGTGTATGCTTTTGGGCCCATTTTATCAGGGTTCTAATATAAGACACTTCAACTTGGGTGGTCCCTGGGCTTTGTCTTCTGTCTCCAGAGCAGGACAACCTGTGCTTGAATTTACTGGGTTCAGCCAACACTCCGAGGGTAAAGCTGATTCAGTGCTGCCTTCCTAGGTATTCCTTACCCTTTTTCTCTCATATACATGCCTTCAAGATGTTCTTATATTTTATCCAGCATTTTTAGTCATTACCAGGAAGGGTCAGTACTGATACTTAGTCTAATATGTTGCCGAAAACTCAACTACCTCTTTTGAACTAGACTTATCCAGATAAATCCTCACTTTTGATAAAGGCTTGTTTATCAATTGTAGGTTTGTGGAGAGTTTTGGTGGGAGGCAGAGTTTACATAACCATTGGCTCTCTTCATTCCTTGAACTTCCAAGTGTAGCTAGAAAAGGAGGGAAAGGCAAAGACAATTCAGAAAAGGAAGATATGTAATTCCATAGGGTTTGAAGGGAAAGTGGGGAGAGAAAGGAAACTATATATTAACCCTTTGATTAATAAATATTTAGTCATAATGCTAGTCCTTCACCTATGTTATCTCATTACAATACTCCTGTAAAGCAGACATAATTACAGATGATATAATAGCTAATATTAATGTTTACTGCATGTTGGGTTATTGCCAAGTAATTTACATGTGTTTTTTAAATTAACATCATTTTATAGATGAGGAGATAGAGGTTTAGAGAATTACTTGCTCAATGTCCCTCAATAGCCACTGACCAAATACCCAGGGAGTGCTTTTAGATTTGGAGTAAGATAATGGTATTTGGTGTCCAATTTGAAATCATGCCTGCTTTGCCTCCTCGTGTGCTCAAAAGAATAGTTTTAAGGTATTAATAACAGCAGTTAATGTTTATTTTGTGCCAGTCACTTCTCTAACTGCTTTACGTGTATTACTCATTTAATCCTAAAACAACCCTGTAAGGGAGGTACTATTATTATCGTCCCCATTGTAACGAGGAAACTGGAGTTTAGAGAGTTGAAGTGACTTGCCCAAGGTCGTACAACTAAGTGGGGGACTCGGGGACTTGAGCCTTGGTGATCTATGTCCATTGTCTGTGCCCTTGACCACCACACCATACCACCTCTCAAAGCATGAACCAAGACTTGAGAATGGAAAGAAAGGAGATTCTGCTCTGTGATGGAATCAGGACTTCTTGCTAACAAGTAGCCCAAGCATATTCTCCAGAATCAGAGGGCAGTTAAACAAGTGAGGGGATGAAGAAAGGTTTAGTGTCATGTTTTGGAACTCTTGATGTTAGGTGCATTGTGGAATGGAAAGGCTATCTGCCACTGTCGAGATTGATAACCAGTAAGAAAACTATTGTGTAGGGGGACAAGTATACAGAAATGAAGAGATCAGCAGAGAAAAACTGCTCTCCTGAGACTCACTGTCAATTTCTTCTTGTACTTGCGTTTAGCCAGGTGAAAATTATCAGGTGAAACAGAGGAGAGTTACACAAACTTTTGTGTATATTACTAATCTTAGAAAAAGCATTCCTAAGCTACTCCCTCATTTCTGTGAGTAAGGGCCCAAAGAATTACGAATGGTTAAAATATTTTGCAAACCGTTTATGACACTGTTAAATATAAGTGATTATGTCTGCCTGGTTGAAATACTCATTTACTTTGTGAGAGCGAGCAAATGAGAATTTTTGGGTCCATGCTTTGAATTGTTTTGGTAAAAATTACTTTACCAAAAGAAGAAATATAATGACTTGCTCTAATTAGAAAAATTATTTCTATCAAAATAATAGACCCCAAACTTTAACCAAAGAACCCTTCTCCAGAGGAAACTAAAAAGGTATTTTCTCTTCTGAAGTTAGCACTCTTGGCTAGCCTTCCAGTAGGTGTGATTAATATATATGGGGCTCTCAGCTTGAGTCTGGGCTAGGGTTTGAATATGTATGGATACGTCTGGTAGACGCATGGGACAGTACCTACACAATATCTGAAATAGGCTGTGGACTCTGACCTATTTCTCTTGTCTTGTCTAACCTAGTTCTCTTGTCTTGCTGAGAATTGCAGGTGTTTCTTTCTCTAACGTCCTTGAGCTTGTTTGTTTCAGCCATGTTCCAGGAAGAAGAGAGGAACACCAACCACCTTGAACTGGTCCAGACTGTACTGCAAGACTGACTCGGGCGCAGAATAAACAAGCAGCACCCTAGAGTAACCTTTGCTTTATTAACATAGTAAAATCCTTGCCCAGAGGAGGAGTAGCAACACACTTTTAGGCACAGAGGAAGCATGAACACCTAATGCGCCTACGTAAGCTTATACCTGCCTCTACATGTAATCACAAAACTTCCGTTTTGAATATTCATTCCCTTCCACAAATAAAAGGCACCCGCTTTCTCTTGCTCTGGGAGCCAAGGCTTTGAAAAATTATTCCCTGTGGTCTCCTTATTTGCTACAAATAAAATTTACAAATTGTGACAACTACTTCTGGTGAAGGCTTTGATTTTAAATCACCAAGATGCAGACCCACTTTGGTCTGCTAACAAGGGGTGCTGGGGAGCTTCCAAGGAGAGAGCTCATTTTAAAGAAAGGAGGAGCCAGGCACACCTGACCCAGTAATAGAGGTCTAGTTACTGTGGGGAGCAAGTTGCCTGTTAAAGTGAAACCACAACCAAAACCTAAAATTCTATATGATGCATCACACAAGCATCACTACTTTGCAAATTTTAAACAGGTTGTAAGGTCAATGTTAGTCAACATCAGGCAGATTTGGGCATTGTCCCCATCCCACCACGTCTCTAGCACCTCCAGTGGCAGAAGAACAGCAACAAGGTCTGGCAGAGAGTGCAAGCCACGTGACATGGCAGCAGTGCTTGGTGAAATGGAAGTGCCCAGTGGATGCCAGAAAGAGCCACAGCAGATGCTATGGGATTATTCATGAGCACACCTGAATTCCGGGAGCACTTGACTTCAGAAAGCACTTGAACTGCCAGAGCACTTGAGAAACTTTACAGGGTGTTGAGGTCCTGCCGGATGGAAGCAAGGGCTCTGACAGAATTGAGTGTGAGCTCTAATTTGAGTTCTAATTATTAGCGTGATTCTGTTTGCAGTCACAGGTTGAGGAGGCCTGGGGAAACTCACATTGCAGTCGTATTTGTACAAGAAGATTTTCAGTACAAGTTGGCCACCAAATATATATAATCATGCTGCGGAACATACAGATGCCATAAGATTTGGTATCCCTAAAGAGCTTTCTAAAATGGGCAAAGGTAGTCAAAAGGCACAAACTTCCAGTTAGATAAGTTCTGGGGATGTAATGTACAGCATGGTAACTATATTTGACAATACTGTATTGTATTTGTGAAAGTTGCTAAGAGAATAGATCTTGAAAGTTCTTATGACAAGAAAAAAATTTGTAACTATGTGAGGTGATGGATGTTAACTAAACTTATTGCGGTAATCATTTTGCAATATATACATATATCAGATCAATATATACATATATCAGATGCACACCTAAAAGTAATACAATGTTATATATGAATTATATCTCAATAAAACTGGGGGCAGGGGAAAGCCTTCTACGCCTGCCTTAATTGCCACATCATTGTTTTGAAGTTTAACAATGTTATGTGTATTCTTAGGCTTTGTATTTGAAAATAGAATCAGAAAATATGAATAAAATAAAAGCTTCATGTTAGTGATCTTTTAATATTTGGATTTTATTACTTTTCATCTGTTATTGAGTAGAGGAGGCTTTGAGGAAGAATGCCTAATGGGCAACAGCCAGAAAATGAATTAGTGGTTTTTAAGTTTCCACTAGAGAAATAAATGGATATTTTCTAACACCTATTTATTTAATAGCATGTTTCAGAGAGTAGTTGGTTAATAAACATTTGTTAAATAAATTTTTCTGATAAGGTCAATGGGCCTCAGGAAGTTTAATTTACTAGTTTCAGGTCACCTAACAATGCAAAGGTTTAAAAACAAATTAGAAAGACTAAGCTTTCTAGTGTGAGATCAGAAAAAACCATGAACATGTCAAAGACTGCAAAAACATACAGTGTGAAATTCTTTTTTTAATTCCTCTCCATATGTTAGGCATCCTTTGCTGCTACAGAAACCAATGCTCTCCAGATTGTGGTATAAACTTTACTTAGTTGTTACTTTTTGTTGGTAAAATTAGAGCGTGTCTGATTCGTATTTGATTTTATTTGAAATAATCATCCAGGGACATTCTTGTTAGAGTTGACAGCAGGCTCTGGGTGGTCCAAAGGGGTCCATTTCTCCTGGGGGAAGTTGTGGGCAGGGAGGAAGGCCAAAGTCAATTCCACATGAAGACTCTCGGCGGGATTGGGTTACCCCTGGTCACATCAGGCACCGGGAATTTTCATTGCATTATCTTTTGGCTTAATGTCTGAAAGAAAAGAAATAGAAATTTTATGGTAAAATGGAATTTACCTGTTGACTATTTTGATGCGAAAAAGGAGAATAGACTTCTAATTTAGGAGACTCCCTCTTCATTACTGTAAATCTTTGTAGTAACTTCATAGTCCTCTTGGCATTTATGAAGTAGCTACAGGGCTAAGATCTATAGAATGATGATTTGAGAACTTGTGTAAGAAAAAGGTTGGTCTGCACTCAGCATCCTTCAAAAATATCACAGCAACGTTATGTAATTTTCCTTTTTTTCAAATTGCGTTTTGCTTGTTATGGATTAGTAACTGAAATTTTGAAGCGTTCTTTCATTGCATCAGCATACTGACAGCCCTGATTGGAAGCCATGTTAGAAGTTTTCAGGAAGATTTGTTAGAGAGAATGTACTGTTTCACTTTTCTACTTTATTCCACACAGAGTATTTGGGAAAAGCCCAAGAAAATTACCTACTTAGGTTTCTTTAATGTCTAAAGTATCTATAATGCTCTTCATTTGGGAAGTCTATGAAATACGTATACACTGTAGACTATATTTTAGCAAGCCTTTATATCCTGAAGCAGAATGCACTTCTGGAATCTTTTTTGGTTTCTCTGCTCCTGCACTTCACAGTTTTAAGCACTTGCTCCTTTATTTAAACAAACAAATAAACTCAATTAAAAAAATTTTCCAGGGGTCAGCCCGGTGGCATAGCGGTTAAGCTTATATGCTCCACTTAGGCGGCTGGGGTTCGCTGGTTTGGATCCTGGGTGCAAACTATGCACTGCTTATTGAGCCATGCTGTGGCAGGACTCCCATGTATAAAGTAGAGGAAGATGGGCACAGATGTTAGCTTAGGACCAATCTTCCTCAACAAAAAGAGGAGGAGTGGTGGCAGATGTTAGCTCAGGGCTAATCTTTCCCCCTCCCCCCAAAATATTTCTGTGGCTGGCCTGGTGGTGTAGCGGTTAAGGTTGCACATTCCACTTTGGCGGCCTGGGGTTCCCCAGTTCAGATCCTGGGCACAGACCTACGCACCGCTTGTCAAGCCATGCTATGGCAGGCATCCCACACATAAAGTAGAGGAAGATGGGCATGGATGTTAGCTCAGGGCCAGTCTTCTTCAAAATAAATAAATAAATAAATAAATAAAAATAATAAATTTTCCCCGTAATTATCAAAGTGATATGTACTTATTAACACAATAATGAAACGAGTCATCCATAGTGCCATTTCCCAGAGATAACCACTGCTATGTGGTATCTTTCTCTCCAGATGGGTGTCGAAGTCTAATTTTTGGTTTTGTTGTTAAACAGTGGCGTTGCAAGGGGTCTATGAGGAGGTGCTGGCTCCACTAGCTCCGTGTTGTTACAACAGAAGTGCGTCTTACTCCTAAGACCTACACAGAGAAGTGAGTCCAACTATTACTGACTCACCTCCTTTCTTATGCTTAGGGAGATAAACCTGAACTAGTAATAGGAATCGAAACATTCCTTTAGCCCAGTCATGCTGATATATGAAAGTTTTCTCTAATTTATTTACTGAAAGCAAAGCATTATGAACTAAAACATGTTCATTATGACTAATGGTCTTTTCCTAAGGAGAGATAATCACAACAGTATTCTTATGGAAATTCTCTATATAATTGGGGTCAAACTCATACACAGTTTTGTGTCAGTGTTTTCATTCAACGTTGCATTACCAGCATTTTCCACATCACTAAGAATTTTTCAAAAACATTATTTTTAATGGCTTCATGAAATTTCATTGCACTGGGGATACCATCATTTACTTAACTACTTTCCTATTTTTGGATATTTTGGTTGTTTCCATGTTTTAGAAGCATTTTTTCCTTTTATAACACTGAGGCAAAATACTTGGAGATAGACCTTGACCTTATTTAAGATTATTTCCTTGAGAGTATATGCTTTAAGGACCCAATAACCTCTTAATTGGTTTCCATAACTTCAGAGTTTATCCCCTCCCTATTGTTGCCGGATGAATCTTCCTAAAACATCAGTTATGTCATCCGTCCCATGCTCAACAGCCCTCAATGACTTCTCATTACCTAGAGAAAAAACCTCCAGATTCCTTAGCTTGGAGATTAAAGTACTTGACAGTCTTGTTCCTTCCAATTTCTATAACCTTTGTATCTGAAGAAACTAGGCTCTTTGGGTTGGCTCTGCTCTTACCCAGCACCCACCTTGAGGACTTTCACTATTTGTTTGTTTTATTCCTTTTTCTTTTTGTGAGGAAGATTTGCCCTGAGCTAACATCCATGCCAATCTTCCTCTACTTTGTATGTGGGATGCCTCCATAGCATGGCTGATGAGTGGAGTACCTCTGCACCCCAGATCTGAACCTGCGAACCTGGACTGCTGAAACTGAGTGTGAAGAACTTTAACCATTTAGACGTGGGGCCAGTCCACTGTTTGCTATTTTTAACCCTCTCTCTTTCCCTCCCTGTCTCAAACCAAACATAAAATACAACTCCAACAGTGCCAATGATGTATGGGTTACAATGCCGGTCACAAATAAAGTATTTTACTTCATCCTCAAACATTTCAGTTCTTTCTCCAAGGTTTCTCTCTCTCCAATCAATCTCCTCCTTCCCCCATCCCCAGCTTTTCTGGATATAGCAGAAAAATGTGTGTGTGTGTGCGTGTGTGCACACGCGCGTGTGTGTAAATGCATTGTAAAAGATCTGAAAGGACATATACCAAGCTTTAACTATGGGAAAGGGCCCTGGGATAGAATTCATGGTAAGGATTAAGGGAAACTCCAACTTTTTACTCTATATACTTCTGTACTGTTTTGAACTTTTTATAAGTATTTGGTTATATTTAACTTAAAAACAATAAAATTATATATATTTGCTTAAAAAAAACCCCTTCCAGCATTGTAAGATGTAATGGAGGTAGGATTTATGAAATTGCTTTCTGAATTTTTAAAGCTCAATTCAAATGCTAATTGTGTTTCCATCCATGGCTTTGCCCTGATCATCTAGAAAGCACTCTGCACTCCACTTTGCTAGTTCAACTATGTTTCAAAGTTCAGCTCAATTTCTGTAGCTTAGGAGAGCTGTCTTGATTACTGAAACCCACAGTTGTTTCTACCAACTTGAAGGCATATGAAATTGACTTCCTTGGTCTCCAGTTTGGGGGCCCACAATGACGGGTAAAGGAGGGTCCATTTAACAGCAATCTGAACCATGAAAAATGGTTTGGAATAATTCTCTATTCATGTAACTCTCTTCTACCATTTTTTTGTTCTTCCATGCAAGTGTTATTTATTTTTTTGCTTTTTGTGTTTAGTGGGGGGTAATGATTGCAGGTGCACTGGTCTCTATGTGATCTGTGGAATGTCACAAATCCTTTTGGGATTTCTTCACCCAGAGCATGAGGGGATTGAACGAGGCATATTTTCTGATGTACCTCTGCTTCAAAAAGCTTGTGATTCTGTTAGATGTTATGATTTTACCTGATAACTGTCTTAACTTGAAAATGGTTATTTTCTCCACAACTCAGTATAAGTAATCTATTTGATGCAGTAGAAAGAGCATTGACTTTGAAATCAAAAGGATCTGGATTTGAATCCTAGCTCCACTGTCGCTAAATTCTGTTGTCTTAGACAAGTTACAGGACCTCTGTAGTCTCAGTTTTCTTATATATAAAAATGAGGATAATAATCTCCGTCTCCCTTGATAACATGTGGATGCACCCAAGACAATGCCCGATACGTTGTATGCTCTCAGTAAATGGGAGTCTCCTTTCTTTCTTCCTCAGTAGCTTTCATTTGTGAAAGGCACACTTTAAAAAGCAGTAAATGCTATTTTACATATTTATACATCTATAAAGGAAATTCAGAGAGAATAAAGTAGGTGCTTTAAAACTGAGATGTGATAAGTATGAAGATGTGCAAAGAATTCATGAAATCCTTGTTCTAAATATCTGCCAAGATGCAGAGCTGCAGTAGGCGTGTATATTATTTTCTTTCTTATAGAACTTTAGGTTGTGGCTAGTAACAGAGGGGTTATAAAAGTCAAAAGCGTCTTTGATGCTGTCTAATGAGTTGGTTCAGGTAGTCAGCAACTAGGAACCTTATATCAAATACTATGGCGCCTCAGATGCTTTCAGGGCTGACGTCTATTAGGCACAGTAGATGCGGTGCCTAGGGCCCACATTACTTCTAGGGGCCCATGAAATTGTTTTAATTTCTTTTAAAATCAGAAGAATAAAATGGGCTTTTAGGTTGAAGGAAATATTTTAATATATAACATTAGTATATACATCTTTATACCAACGCAGTTGAAAAATATGGTTTTTGATTTTTTTCCAGTGGAGGAATGGGACCGTGAAAGTCGTAAGGCAGCCCTGGATGCTTTAATGAAATTTGAGTCTTTCTCCCAGGAAACACATCTCCTGAGCATGTCAGGCTGAGTCGTGTTTCTCTGGGCTAATTTCATCCTTTCCTGAGATGCCCCAGGAAAGGAGGTTCGTTGGTGTGGTCAGAGACCCGTCCCGCAGCGTGAGTCTCTCTGTTTTTATTCCTGGCTCCATGAGGAGGTACGACATAAGCCAAACATAAAAACAAAACAATAAAAACGTATTTACAATGAGCCTCAGAGCCTCCTAACATAAGATTAGAATCTTATGTGTTGTAAAAGATCTGAAAGGACACATAACTTTCCTCCTATCGCAGACTTATGTAAATTTAATATATAAAGTCTATGAATATTAATGAACTTGTAAAGCGAGGTTTTGGGGAAAAAATTCAACAACAACCAAAAAAAAATTGGTAATCTAATTTAGTTTGAATAAAAGAGAAAATACAAACTGCCTAAAAATAGGATATATGGAGACAACTTTCTGAGACATGGAAAAGCAGATACCGTGAGAAGGAAGCTGTGTGGCATAACGTCTCAGTATAGAGGATCCTGTGTAAAGTAGGACGTTTGGTGAGTAAATGAACTGACCTCCACTCTCCCTCTTAAGAAACCTTGTGGTATTAAAGGGTGGAATAAGGTAAAACTCAGCCACTGTAATTCTAAGCCAACTGTTCCTGGGAGCTTGAGGTGTTCTGGGAGACCCCCCTGTTTTAAAAGGCAGTCTTACTTGAGGGGCTGTTAAGTTGGTTGGAAAGGAAAGGTAGAAACTGTTTTCTTTCACCATTGGGTTTGTGAGTTTTACTTTTCAGTTCAGACTGATCATTTTAGGTTAATAATAATTCATGTTAATAATGACTCAGATACCAGGAGCATGCATTATGTGGCAGACACTGGGCCAAACACTTTATGTGGATTGACTGTTCAATCCTCACAGAAACCATGTGGAGTAGGAACTATTATCAGTCCCATTTTACAGATGAAGAAACAGAGTTTGAGGAGGTTGATGATGTATTTGAGGTCTCACAACCAGCTATGAGCTCTGACTGGACACTGGAGCCTGCATTCTAACCTCTGCCATTACCCCAGTGGAACCCATATTTGCAGATAATCTAAGCAAAATGTGAGAGTGTTAGGGAGTATTATGGGTTGAATTGTATCCCCTTCCAAATTCAAATGTTGAAGTCCTAAACGTAGTACCTCAGTATGGGGCTTTATTTGGAGACAGGATCTTTACAGAGATAATCAAGTTAGAATGAGATCATTAGGGTGGGCCCTAATCCAATATGACTGTTGTTGTTCTCAAAAGGGGAAAGTGGATACAGAGACGTGCATAGAGGGCAGACGATGCAAAGAGACATGGAGAGAAGATGGCCATCTGCAAGCCGAGGCAAGCCTGAAACAGAGCCTTCCCTCACAGCCCTCAGAAGGAAACAACCCTGCCAATACCTTGCTTTTGGACTTTTAGCTTTCAGAAAATGAGAGAATAAATTTCTATTGTTCAAGCCACTCAGTCTGCGTGTGGCACTTTATTATGGCGACCCGAGCAAACTAATACAGGGGCTGAGACATCTTTTGTGTGGACTAGACCTATAACAGGAAGAGGTCCTCCAGTACTATTTTGGAGGGCTAGAGCAGACTTCTTTTTCTCCTTGTAGGTAGGGAATGATCAAATGTAAATAATAGATTTTTTGGCGGGTTTGTTTTTCAAGAATTTTGGACAAATTGAAACTAAAGGTAGTCCAAGGATTTGGGAGTTAACAGTGTAAGCACATTGAACTGCTAATTCATGACGAGTAAGACTTGATACACAGTAGGATTAAGTTGTTTTCCATGCCTTTCAAGTAAATAACTTCTTTAACATCAGGCATTATTAGCCAAAATGAATTCCCAACTCAATCCAAATACTTAATAATAATAGTGACGATGGTAGAGTCGTCTGTCCTTAAGGACATTTGGACACCCTTGGGGCAGAAAGAAATTAGACTGAGCTGAAGAGTTTTAACCACAATTAAAGATATGTCCAGGGGCCAGCCCAGTGGTGTAGTGATTAAGTTCATGTGCTCTGCTTTGGTGGCCCAGGGTTCGCCGGTTTGGATCCTGGGTGCGGACCTACACACTGCTCATCAAGCTATGCTGTTAGCATCCCACATGGAAGAACTAGAAGGACTTACAACTAAGATATACCACTATGTACTGGGGCTTTGGGGAGAGAAAAAAAGAGGAAGATTGACAACAGTTGTTAGCTCAGGGCCAGTCTTCCTCACCAAAAAAAAGCATACCTTTAAAAAAAAAAGCTGTGTCCAATGATACTGGTTCAGATTGCATTAGATAAAGAGTTCTTTTAGCCCAAATCATTCAGTGGGAAATTTAGTAGGATAATAATAATAAAAAAAAAGCTTTTTCTTCCAGGCAGATGAATTTAAAAAATTTCTTTGTAAGATAGACTTAAATTATTATAAGCATAGTTGCAGTGCTGCTCATATTATTTGCATATAATTGATTTATTTGCATACTAATGAAGGGAGCAATTTATTCTTCCTAAATTTCTCCCTCCTTCTCCCATAGCACTGGACATGATACCCACATGATTCTGTTGAGGAAGTCAGAGCCATCCCTAACCACCTTCCTGACAGGTGGCCGCTTAGAGAGCTCACTTGATTTCCCAGTATTTCCTTAGAAGGTCTTATTTAATTCTGTTAATCTAGAGAGGTTATAGCAACTGTAAGTTCTCCAGAAGATCAACTGTTTTTTCTTTGATTTATGTTTATTGTTTGGCAATACCAGAAATGGTATGTGAATAAAATTCCTAAAAAATTCAAATACTATTATGTATGTCTTCTTCAAGGACCAGTGATCAGAAGATATTTTTTCCTTAGTTCTGATTTGAAAATATAGGTCGAATGTATTTACTGATAGTTTTGATAATCATATTTGAATAGGAAATAGTATACGAGACATTTCATTGCACATGATGAGTGTATCGGACACCTCTTTTGTGTCATCTCTCATTCTCTGACCTTCAACTCTCTCTCTCTAGCTCTGGACCTCTTCTTCCACTCCAGCTGCCGGATGGCAACTGACTTTGCATGGCTTCAGGTTATAATAGATGGGAGGGAGCTAATAGATAGTTTATCCCTCTTTTCCATCCCTTGTTGGACTATTCCAAGGGAAAGTTTTCTCTATAGCTTATTCTGAGAGACTGTGTCTTTGCATGAAGTGACTAATTTTGTAACACTATGCCTTGTATTTGCTTGACAATCTTAGCTGCCTCAGTTCTCTTTTCCATCACTCACACTGTCCTGGGATTACATCTCCCAATAAAGCTTAGAATTTAAGCCTTGCCCCAGGCTCAATTTTCAAGGGAACTTATCTCAGGACAATAAGAAGTTCTATAAATTTAGTAAATTGACACAAATGAAAAATAAAATCTAAGCTAAATGGGAGCTTTTGTTTAATCATTTTCATTTTTCTGTGCTTCGGAATAACTTGATCTGCACCTCCTGACTCCTTCATCTTGTGGCTGCCTCTGGATTGGTAGGTATGGTGCCTGGAAAGAAATAACCAACAAGTCAAAGTCTATTTCATTGATGGTGAGTGGTCTACCAGATGACTCAAAGAGAAGTTACATTTCCAAAAGTCTGATTTAATAGGAGAAGAGGAAAGGTGAAGATTCTGGGTGAGAAGGGAATAGTCCAGAACGTGGGCCTGAAGCCCATCTTTTCCTCAAAGACAGGTCACTTCTGGATAAGTCATAGCCATTTTCTCTAGGTACCTTCCCTGTTAGAAACTTCTGTTAGAAACATAAATTCTGGCCTTCGTTCTCTCCTGGAGAAGAAAACTGAAGTCTTTCTCTAAAGTCTATCCAATTGCAATGAATTTGTGATGTGTATATGAGATTTGAAAGACTGAAAATGTGAGGCTGCTCTGTTAAAAGGACAAAAAGAAGGAAGGAAGTTTAAATTTAATTTTTTATCACTCTCTTGCCTTTAGTAACTGGGAATTGTTAGGAACTTCACAGCAACGAAAGGAAAATTGTTCAAGGCATTCGAGATGTTAAAAAAAAAAGATACACAGCATCTATTGTATTTTTTAGTGCATGTTGGTACTCAAGACCGAGACCTTTGTGCTCTTGGGAAGAAATGCAGGCATTATTGCTACTTTTATGGCCACTGCTGTTATTAATAATAAAGAAGATTGTTACAGAAATGAAATAGGCACCAGCTATGCTGACCTGTATGAAACCTCTTGTAATTAAATGAAAAAAACAACAAGAAAAGACAACATTTAGAGTATTACCTATTTTTTGTGTATATATGAAAGTGGGGCCAAGTAACTATATTTGCAGCTAACTTTTTTAAGGACTATGTAGTCAATCACATCCATAGTAAATGAGGAAAATTATAATTGTATGTAATTTGGCAACTGAAAAGTATGAAAAGGAAAGCCTTGGTAGGGAACTTTAAAAAAATCCTGAAAGGTCTGCTTTTATCAAGATACATGTGAGGGAGATTTATTACAAATCAACAGATCAGACTATGACTCATCTTCAGGGATGTTACTGGAACTGGCTGTTTGATCTGACCATCACTGGAGGTAAAGCTTGATCTTTTCAGTGACCATAAAGATGTTTCAAAAACAGTGACATAAGCTGCCTTGGTAGAGTCCACCGAGGCCAACTGCAGCGACAAGTGTATTTAAGCGTTTAGTCCAGCAAAGACGTGATGCTCATCTTGCTTTCACTTCTGCTTTAAGGGCATGAATGAAGAAATATTCATTTCAGTTAACACAAAGTCTTTAGAAATGAGGCAAGAGAGCAGCGGAGCATAAAGAGCAAGTGATCAGTCCATATCAGTGGGAAAATTAAAAGAAGTTGTGTGTTTCATGGTGGCGGAGATGGAGTGAGCAGGATTCACATGCATCCGTCACTGCCATTTCTAGACTGGTGGGCATCCAGACACATCTAGTCTGGGCAGGGATTGTGTTCCCAAGAACAGGCTTCAGCTTCAGATAGAGGAAAAAGAAGAAGAGGAAATAAAACCTGAAGGCAGACCATCCAACCCAGACTCCTCTTGAGTGAAGAAATCCCTTTCACCGTGTCCTGAGAGAAAGTACAGTCAGCAGTATAGCCCAGGGGGGACCCTAATGCTGATCTGTGGATTGGCTGCATCAGAAATATACCTCCTAAAGGTTCTTATTCAGCAGTCTGAAGTAGGACTTGGGGTGCTGTATTTCAAAAAATCTCTCCAGGTGTTTCTTACAGCCAGTCATGTTTGGGAAGCTCTGATCTGAACTCTACTTAAGCACCAACAGTAACACTGACCTCATTACTGTTTTGTTGCTGGTTAGCTGAACCAAAATCTGCATCTTTAAAACTTCCACCTGTTTTTTGATTCCCTCTGGGCCTTTTGGAGTAATTTAAAAGTCTTAGATCAAGTTGGAGAATTTGAATTTGTGGTAGACCAAGTCATCATAGTTTTATGATCTTGATCAGCATCAAGGTAATCTGGGAACAGAGAATGTGAGTGATGAAGTGACCCAGATTTGTGGATTGGAGTGATGGACAATCAATGAACTGAAGGATTTTAGGATGCTAGAGAGGGCAAAGTTGCAATGACCATCCATTGCCAGGAGACGATTGAGGCCTTTAGAGCAGATGAAGATGGGTGTATAGGGAGCTGCTAACTGACTAAGAGGTCCAAGAGTGGGCTAGGCTGAGAGGGGAACTTCAGTATGGGCTGGACCCGTGGTTAGCTAGTTTTCCAATGATTTCCCAGGCCTGGATGCAGTAGGTTCTCAATTAGTGTGTTTTTTTGACTGACTGACGACGGCAAAAGGCAGATTGAGTAGATACGTGGGAACAGGAGAAGAAAGTGAAGAGGTTGTGCCAGAAAAGGAGAATTGACTAGAGATCTTAGAGATGAGCAGTTCTTAGTGATGAGAAAATCCAAGTTGTGGCTAAGGTACCATGGAGTTGAAAGTGAAACCTGTTGAGAAATTTTGTGGTCATCAACATGGATGATTCTGTTACTGAGAATGACAGCCAAAGATTGGGGACAGAGAGTAACTGTGACTCAGATGCTGAAGTGTTTGATCAGAGTGTTTGGAGGTGATATGGCTGTGAAACAGAAATGGAAAAGCGGATGTAGAGAGCACGGAGTACAAGGTCCTGGTTCTGTCTTATGGGTGAGTTTGGGGAAGTCTCACATCCACTCTGGACCTCTGGATTCTTTTGAGACAATAACATTCTTCCCATCTCCCTTACAGAGTTGTTAGAAGCTCATATGAGGTACAGTGATCATGTATGTGAAAGCCACTTTGAGAAGATAGATCATCTCTGAGGGCTGTCCTAGTTTTGAGATCGTGCAGCACAGCTATTCTAGTTATTACAACATATCAATGTTATGAGATGTCATAAAATGTATTATGGTAAAGCTACAATTTTACTTGAAAGAAAAATATCTAAAACCAGAACTCTAGCACAGGCAGCCAAACAACCATTAAACTAAGTGACTTTTATCTCCGAAATTAATAGGTCAAGTTTGGGGAAGACAATTCTAATATTTTTTTTTCTTTCATCTAGCACATGTTGGCACCTTTTGAAAGATCCAAAAATCCACGTGTTGAACATGGATCTGGGGCTGCTGTCACTGCAAATGTACCCTCTACAACTTGATTTTTTGTAATATCAATTACTCTGGTAGAAATGTGATGCCACTAAATGGTCCTCTGATTCTGGTATTTCATTTTTTTTTTTTTTTTAAAGATTTTATTTTTTTTCCTTTTTCTTCCCAAAGCCCCCCATACATAGTTGTATATTCTTCGTTGTGGGTCCTTCTAGTTGTGGCATGTGGGACGCTGCCTCAGCGTGGTCTGATGAGCAGTGCCATGTCCGCGCCCAGGATTCGAACCAACGAAACACTGGGCCGCCTGCAGCGGAGCGCGCGAACTTAACCACTCGGCCACGGGGCCAGCCCCTCTGGTATTTCATTTTTGAATTGATTGTGATTGGTTATAATTCTGCAATTCTAACTTATAAGTTCTAGTGAGTGGGCAACTTTCTCTAATGTTTCTTGATATATCTCTTGAACCATGGTTCCTCTTTTGACTTTGGAATATTCAAAACTCAGCACACAGTGTAGGGGGAAAATGCAGTTATAAAGGTTAGTTTAAACATTTCTTACATTAGCTTTACTTTCTATGTTGTTGCTTCAGCTATGGTGTGCAATCCCCAAATCTCACATATGTCCAAAGTAGGATTCAGATATGGTTTCTGTTAATTTGTCTCCCATTTCTAATATAGTACTTGCTGCTACTCCTTTAGGACATTCAAAAGCTTAAAATCTGTGCTTTTGGTAAAGGAATGAGATATTCCCAGATTCATAGTGTTTTTCCCGGAAGTGTACTTGAGAGAAACTGAAAGTCCATTTCCAGGAACTTAGTCCTTGGCAGAGGCAATCCTTATGGCCTAAGAATGTCATCAATACTATAAGTTCTTCATTTAAACCCTTCCTGAATGGTGTTGGTTCTAAGAAGCTGGAGCCTTCTTAGAGGTGAAGAGAGGAAAAACATTCTTCTGAGAAAGAGGAAGTCAATTTTCCAACGTTCGGAAGGATTTTTATCAGTCTACAGCTAACCACCTCTAATGATAATTATCACGCACATCCATTACTCTCAGCAAAATAAGATACAGAGCAGTTGGCTGCAGGTTATTCCAAACCCTCTTGCAAAGAAATTATAACTATAGAAAACTCAGGGGAATCTCATACCTCATAAAAGAACCTATTTGGGAGCTAGCTTTCCCAGAATAGATCTGGGAAAAAAGTTATCAAGTTGTTCTCTGTGCTTTGAATTATAGAGATTGAAAGTGAAATGATGTCAATGGTAGGTTGTAGAAAAGGAGACTAAACAATGGAAAGATGGTTTTGGAAGACTGGAATGGGAATCTTTTGTATTACTTTGGCATTTTTCCTGGGCCTACATTGCTGTAATATGACTGTACCATTTCCTTGCTCTGTTTTGCTCAGAGTTTTTCATGTTGTATATTACGGGTTGAATAGTGTCTCCCAAAAAAGATCTGTTAGAGTCCTAACCCCTAGCACCTCAGAACATGACCTTATTTGGAAATAGAGTCTTTACAGAGGTAACAGAGTTAAAATGAGGTTATTGGAATGGGCTCTAATCCAATATGACATGTAGCCTTATATAAAAGAAATTTGGACGTGGAGATAAACATGCATGGAAGGAAGATGAGGTAAACACACACAGGGAGAAAATAGTTATTTGAAGATGGAAGCAGAGATGGAGTTATGAAGCCACAGCTAAGGAATGCCTGGAGCCACCAGAAACTAGGAGAAAGTCATGGAACAGATTCTCTCTCATAGCTCTTAGAAGGAATCAATCCTGCTGACACTTTGATTTTGGACTTCTAGCCTCCAGAACTATAAGACAATAAATTTCTGTTATTTCAGCCACCCAGTTTATGGTGCTTTGTTATGGTATCCCTAAGAAATTAACACAGTGCACTTACACCAAACCTAGGAACTGCCAATATTTCCTCTAATCCTTTGCTGCCTATTGAGAGTAAAATTTCAGACCCTCTAAAATGCCCTTCCCTCTGTCTTCTACTCAGTTTCCTTTGCACAGCTGAAGATGAATGGTAGGTAAATATAGTCCCCATTCAGAGGATTCTCATTTGTTCAGAAAGATTGAACTGTCTAAGTAATGTGAACTGAACGTGGATTGTGATGCAGATTATTTCATGTCAGGACGAGACGATCCTTAGACCTTAAGCATCTCCTAGATGAAGGAATATTGACAGATCTTAACTATGAGGAGGGTGTTGTGATAATAACCAATTCAAAGTAGAATATTGCTTTTCTCAAAGAACATTCAAACACAGAGTCAATAATATGAACCTTCACATCAGCTAGTCCAATTTGAAATACTAGCTTGGGCATTGATTAATCGAGATTGTCCCTGTGTTCTTGTGTCGGGAAATAACTTCAGTATCTTTAAGATTTATTCACCGTGTATTTGCACTGATCACATTCATTGAACTGCGTACTAGAGCCAAGAACCATATTTCGAAGCTGAGCTGGTGATGGGCAGACTGTGTCTCAGTCCTTGGAGTAAATCCAGCTATCTTAAACATTGCCGTGTTTCTTTATGATACTCGAGAGACATTTCCATCATGCCGTATTCTTTGTGATCTGCTGAGTCCAACAATTGCATTTGAAAGCAATGGTTTTCCAAGACAGGTAGATTCTCTTAGTAAAAATTACTCGAAAAGCTGGTGTGAATTACTGACAGAAAATACCCATGTGGACATTGAAGAAATATAAGTAAAATATACCCGGTGAAAAGGGAAAATATAAATATTTTCACTTAACATATGTGTATGTATGTCCATGCCCATATCCAAAGCCATATTTTTACTTAAGTCCAGTTTACATGTCTGTAGAGAAGGGATTGAGCTTTAAAAATTCACTTAAATGTTCATGAGTACTTTACTTATGTCATCATAGTCCTTTATCAGTTATTGTTCACCACAGTTGTTACTATTAGTAAGGCTACTACTGCTACCATAGTTACCATTTAGTGGGTATTTACTAAGTACCAGGCAAGGTGATAATGCCTTTGACATCATAGTCCCTTTTAATCCTTTCAACAACCCTATGGAGTATATATTTTCATCTCCATTTTACAGACTAGGGAACTAAAGCTTCACGCTATTAAGTAGCTTGGACAAGATCACACAGTCAGTGGTGGAGCAGGAATTAAAAATTCAGATGTTTCTGACCCCAAACCTTGTATTCTTCTCCACTTGGCAATTCAGTGTCAAGTGTACTGTTGGGGGCACAATGCATTCTATTAGGACAGATAAAGACTCTGCTCTGAGAGCTCAAGTTTAAGTTGGCAGAGATCAGTGCAGAGCTGACAGACATACAAGGAAGCACAGGAGGGCCTCAGGGACTGAGCAAAGCAAAAGGAGTGCCCATGGAGAGAGAAGCCATTCCTGGTACTAAACAACCAGCAACAGCACCTTTAAAAAAAAAGTAATGAAGACTCAGTCCCTTAGTGTAGACCTTATGCAGCTGTAGACAAAGATTGAGAAACTTGTATAAGGAGGGCCCTGATTCAGGATGTGACCATCCAACACTACACCGCAGGGGACAGGAACATGCAGAGTGTGCAGAAAAGGCAGAAGAGGGCTCGCAAACTTTGATGGCTTGAGAAAAAGAGAAAATGGGTGGGATGGGAACAGAGGCAACTCTTTTGGCCACCTTTGATTAAGAAGAGAAATTATAAATTAATATAAGAAACTCATAGGTAACTGTTTTAAAATATGGCCATGAATCCTTTGATGCTCTTCTCGTGCAGAGGTAGGGGTCTATGTCTCCTCTCCTGGAATCTGGGCAGGCTTGTGACTGCTTTGGGCAAAAGAGTATGATGGAAGTGATGCTATGTCACTTCTGAGGTTAGGTCTCAAAAGACCATGCAGCTTCTACCTCATCTCTCTTAAGGCCTGAGGCTCCAGGTAAGAACTCTGATTTCCTTAAGGCTGCCATACTGGGAGGGTCACATTCAGATGATCTGGCTGATAGTCCCAGCATTACAGCCATTTGTCTTCCCCGGGTGTCAGACATGTGACTGAGGCCATCTGCCAGCTGAATATAGCAGAGTAATCACCATCAACATCATGTGGAGTAGATGAATCACCCAGCAGAGCCAAGCTCAAATTCATGATAGACAAAATCATGAGATAAAATAAAATGGCTGTTGTTTTAAACCATTGGGTTTCAGAACAATTTGGCTTGTAGTAATAGATAAATGGAACCCCTAAGTATGGAATTCATAGTCTGTTAGCCATTTCTACTCATTGATCTGGTGGAATAATTGCATGAGGAACTTTGGGGTGAAATGTAGAACAACAAGGGTCTCTATCATGAGTGGGATTGTGAGATCTCAGAATATGTTAATGTACAGTTTTAATGAATGAGATTGGTTATATGGGAAAGCAGCGTGCTTAGAAAAGGAATGGTTCATGAAAGTGTAGACTCAACTACTGGACTGGATCTTTGTGTTTGGACTCTAGCTTTAGTACTCCTACCCATACACTGTCAGAACTTGGACAAGTCTAGCAACCTTGTTAATACTTGGTAATACAGTCATGCGCTGCATAATGATGTTTTGGTCAACGATGGACTGCATATACGATGGTGGTCCCATAAGATTAGTACCATATAGCCTAGGTGTGTAGTAAGCTATACCATCTAGGTTTGTGTAAGTACACTCTGACGTTTGCGCAATGATGCGTTGTCTAACGATGCCTTTCTCAGAATGTAACCCCATCGCTAAGCCAGGCATAACTGTAATACCTGCTCTACCTACTGCCTAGGAAAGGAAACATGGCCTTGAGAAAAGCATGAGCTAGTAGGTATGAAAGCAATTTAAAAAGTAAGAAGCACTACAGAAACGTATTACTTCCCTGTTCATTCACAGAGCTTCATTTTTTCTGCTGCTTAGCACTTACCACGCTGTATTCCCTACTCCTTGCACCTAGAATAATAAAAGGTCATAGTAAATGCTTAATACATATTTGTTGAAATAGCTTCTTTGTTTTTTTTTTTTTGTTTTTTTTTTTGGAGGAAAATTAGCCCTCAGCTAACTACTGCCAGTCCTCCTCTTTTTGCTGAGGAAGCCTGGCTCTGAGCTAACATCCGTGCCCATCTTCCTCTAGTTTATACGTGGGACGCCTACCACAGCATGGCTGCCAAGCAGTGCCATGTCCGCACCCGGGATCCGAACCAGCGAACCCCGGGCCGCCGAGAAGCCGAACGTGCGAACTTAACCACTGCGCCACCAGGCCAGCCCCTGAAATAGCTTCTTAGAGTTAACACTAGATAAGGAAGACTGGAGAAAATTTGGTTAGAGACTAATGCATATTTTTTATAATGTTTATAGTATAAAAGATGTTAGAGGTAATCCATTCCTATCCATCTTACTTTTCAAATGCACTCAATATGATACCACATATTTGACCTTGACAAATACGGTAAAAAGCCGGATGAGGTCTGTCATCCGGTGGTTGCAGTGGGTACAACACTTACCAGTTCTTCCTTAAAATAGCAAGAAGCGTAGTAGGAGAGAAGGATAAAGGGAAGAAATAAAGATGTGCATCATTTTGATGATTAATGAATGCAGCATTGTCCAGAAAGTTTATGGCCTGGAAAATCAAACTGCTAGAAACATTGAGTGTCCTCTACTGACAGAGAAATGCCTTGGATGCTCTGAAGAGTTATAGAGGAAGTTCACAGGCCAACGCTGTGAACCTCTTTTATGCCAAACCCCAATCCAGCTACTCAGGAGTGTAGGCATGCCCAAGATGTGGTCGCTTCCCTTGGGGAGTTTACAATCTAGTGGGAGGACTTTGCCTTCAAGTTGTTTGCACTTACTCTGTGAAACAGTGTTTCTGATTCTCTCCTTCCTCTGCCCAATACATTCTTCCTTTCAGGATGCAGGAAATCCACCTATAACAACAGAGAGCTATTGTAGAGCTGTAAAGATGGGGAGAGGCCTTCACATTCCACTTTCTTTCATCTTTTTTGGCACTCAGCTTCTCTGCTATAGGGTAGAGATAATAGTTTCTTTGCTTCGCTGGAAGTTATTGAAAAAAAAATCCAGAATGCATCTAGAACATTGCCTGCAATGGCAGCCAGGCAAAAATATCCTTCCCACAGTCTCCTTTTTTCCTTCAAAAATATAGAAGAGTTCTGTTTGTTCACATGTTCTGTAACTCGTGCAGCCCTCCCAGGATTGTGGATATGTTTCTCTGTTTGACTCAGTTGCTTACTTCTCTGCAGAAGTGGGGTGGTGGGTGAGAACAGTCACTTGCATAGCAAGATTTAAAGAGTGTCTAAAGATTCATCTCCAAAGAGCTCTACCTCTGATGATCCCTGAAATTCTGTTAGAAATCTATTTCTTGGAGGTATTTGGTTTTTAGACTCTCTATTAAAATGGGAAATTTTTCCATGCCAGAAGGAGGCAGTGTAGTGTAGTGGAAATGGAAGTAAGCTTGAAGCCATACAGACCTGAGTTTAAACGCCAAATCTTTCGCTTTGTTGTTTTGGGCAAGTTATTTAACCTTTCTGAGCTTCAGTTGTTTTATTCATAACATGTCTTGGATGGTTGTTATAAGGCATACAAATGCTGTATGCAAAATGGTAAACAGTCAGTGAATGGTGGTTATTATTCATGGACCATCACGTCAGCTAACCGAAGCTACCATTGGGTAGGTGCTTTGGAAAGGAAGAACCAACTGGAAGAGTAAAGAGGGGCAAAAAGGGAAGGTGGACAGGCCTTCAAAATATTGCGTGAGTCACAATTTGTCTAGAGCATGGGATCCATGAACTTGGATGGGGAAAAAACTTATCTTTATTTTCACTAAACTCAAACTGAAATTGAACATTTCCTTTTACTACGTATATAAGTAACAAACCCCAGTAACATCAACGGTATCTATGAATTCATCACCAAATCATATTTTCATAACATATTATAGTAGTTGCAGATATCTTAAAATATCATTTATACTAATCACGCCTTCAAAATTATGGTAGATATTACTTTACTGCTGATGCTTGCTATTTAATATGTTAATAAAAAAGCACATATATTCCTATGCCACAAAATTGCTTTAAAAATATTTTGATAACAGTATTTTAAGGTAATTGTCTCCTTTTGCAATCTTACTCATTTGTTTTTTGTATTCTGAGAAGGGGTCCATATAATCCCATTTCCAAAAGAATCAAAATCTGGATCCTGAAGAGATATTTGCACCCCCACGTTCATTGCAGCACTATTTACAGTAGCTAAAATATGGAAACAGCCTAAATGTCCATCAATGGATGTATAGATACAGAAAGTATGGTGTATATATATACGATGGAATATTATTTAGTCTTAAAAAGGAGGAAATTCGGCCATTTGCAACAACATAGATGGGTCTGGAGGGCATTATACTAAGTGAAATAAGGTAGACTCAGATGGATGAGTACTACATGTTCTCACTCATGTGAGGAATCTGAAATAGTCATACTCACAGAAGCAGAGAGTAGAATGGTGGTTTCCAGGGGCTGGAGGAGCAGAGGAGGAAACAAGGAGGTGGAGGTCAAAGGGTACAAAGATTCAGTTATGCAAGACGAAGCCATCTTTGAGATCTCGTGTACAACCTGGTGCCTACAGTTCTGCATAGCATACTTAAAAAGTTGCTAAGAAGGTAGATCTTATGTTAAATGTTCTGGTCACACATACACACAAAAGAAGAGGGCAGGAGGAATCTTTTGGAGGAGATAGATATGTTTATGGCATTGTTTGTGGTCATGGTTTCGTGGGTGTGTGTTTTTTTTAAAAACTTAGAGGGAAATCTTACCATATGCAACAACATGGATGAACCTGGAGAATAATATGATAAGTGAAATAAGCCAGTCACAGAAGGACAAATACTGCATTATCCCACTTATATGAGAGATCCAAAATAGCCAATCTCATAGAAGAGAGAAAATGGTGGTTACCAGGGGCTGGAGTGAGGGGGAAATGAAGAGTTAGTGTTCATTGGGCTTAAAGCTTCAGTTATGCAAAGATGGATAAGTTCTAGAGATCTGCTGTATGACATAGTGTCCATAGTTAATAACGTATTGTGTGCTTAAAAATTTGTTGAGGGTAAATCTCATGTTAAGTGTTACCACAATAAGGAAAAAATTAGTACACCCACTCTAGAAAAAAAAAGAAGGGGTTTATAGTCTTCACCAGACGGCCATAGGGGGCTATGGTACAAGAAAATTAAAAAAACTTTGTCTAGAGCAAGTACCAGCTGGATAGGATAGCTAATCAGAGTCACTGAGGAGTTTCTCTCTTTTTCTGAGGGTTGTGGGTAATGATAGCGATTCTCACCACTCGGCCTTCTATACACTAAGCAAAGGGAATGGGAGATGTCTCTATTCTCTCTCGCTCTCCATCTCCATGTAGTTTTCTATCTCTATCTCTGTGCAGTTTTTCCTCCTCATTTTCACATCCAGGAGTGGTCACTGTGAACAAAAAGATAATTGTGTCAACGGAGTGCATTACAAAGAAAAAGTTAAAAAGAAAAGTTGTTAGTCTATTTGACTGCGAATGTCATATCTATTTCTTATGAGTGGGAAGGCAATATTAAATTCCTCTAGCAGGGGAGCCTGGAGCAGACCAGTTTGTTATTTTTTCTGAAACAGTTGAGATATCCAGTCTATTCCTTCGGTCCCCTCATCTATAAAGTGATCAAGATATTTTGGAAGTGCCTTGGGAACTTTATGGCCAGTCCCCATAGTTTCTCCCTCTACTTTTCTAGATCTTTCAGGGTATTTTATTTTTGGGCAACTGAAAAGGAAAGTGAACACTAGGAACAAAGGCTCCTCTCAAATACGACGACTGAGAAAGCAGTAGGGCAAGTTCAAGAGAGTGGGGTGTAGGGCTGGGTGCAGAGAGGCGGGGAGAGAAGAAATCGAGAGACTTCACATGCAGTGTGACTTGGAAAGAATTAGCTAGACTAATGGCTTCAGTCTGTTTTGCTTGTGTACTCCATAGAAGAATTTTGAAAGACTCTTTCCGAGTTGACATCTAAAATTTTTTCTTTTTTGATTGGCACCTGGGTTAACAACTGTTGCCAATCTTTTTTTTTTTTTTTCCTGCTTTATCTCCCCAACTCCCCCCTGTACATAGTTGTATATCTTAGTTGCAGGTCCTTCTAGTTGTGTAAAATTTTTTTATCATAAATTTAAATAGTTGCAAAGTATGTATTAGGTGAGGTGCTGAATATCATTTCCATGATTAAAATACATTTTCATAAAAACTTTGGAGCTGGAGAATTAACTCATTAAATTTATAGAGAGTGTCCATCACATAAATTAATTGGCAAAGCTAGTCCTTATTGTTAAACCATTCTGCCAGATTGGACTTACCTTCTGTCAGAAGAAAAAATTATTTCATTTTTTAATTCAAATAGATGTGTTAATCTATGACCTTTTGGAACCTTCTTGCTTCTGAATTCTGACTCTAAGAAATGAAGCAAGGAAAGAAAGGAGTGAGGGAAGGAAGAAGGAAAGAAAGAGGCTTGCCATGGGTTTTTCACCTCCTTTCAATATTTCTTTACGAGGCTCTCTTGTGTTTCTCTCAAAGGACTCTCTCTTGGGGAGAAGCCATGGAGGTTTACACGCTCCAGGACAGTGCACCTGACCAGGACTGTGGTGGGCGAAGGGTACGCTTTTCTTTTGCAAAGTAGGAAAAGGGCTATTGGGGAAAAAAAAAGAGTCCTTGTGGCACTATCTTAGGCAGATTAATTTCAGGAAAGAGGACATGCAGAAGTCGAAGAGTTGGCAGTTGCTTCCCCAAAGCTATGGAAAATCCTTGGGAAGTCTTCATGGACCAGGCCACATGTACTTGTACCCCAGTTTAAAGACTCCTGAGACACCAGAACAATCTACTGGTCCTGAACTCTTTCCACCACCACTACATCCACCACTGCCCCAGCAAGGCCACAGGCCCCTGGAATCGAGGTGGGTGGGTTGAAGCATTGTCATCATCTAGAATTAACCAAATTTAGTGGATGATTATTATTAGTATTTTTCTTTGTAAACTCCACGTGGTTAACCAGGCTTTTTGAGTTTCACAAAACATGCATCCCTGGCTTTCTTGCTCTTTCTTTCTGAAAAACATTGCCTTTGTTCTCTCAGTCCTGCTGAGAAGGAGGGGAACGCGACTTCTCATTTCCGTGGTAGTCCTTGCCATTGAGCAGCAGTGTGGAGCGAACACCTCCTTTGAAACCCAGGAGTCATTTATGTTTGGCACGCTCAGAGGGACAAAAGCTGAACCGATAGATCTTTTCCTTCGAGTTGTGCTTCCACACCCCACCGGACCGGGAAGGGGGGGGTCCGTCAGTACCATTGTTGGGCCAATTGCCTTTTTTCCCCACAGGCATGAATTTGCATGGAAATTGCTGCTCTGTGTTGGCAGGACTCTTCTAAACGTTTTACCCAAAGAATTATACCCAACATGGGAGTTTGCCCTCCGGGCTGTATCTCTTTTGGACCAGGAAAATGAAATTCCTTGATGAGAAAGGACTTGCCTCGAGTCTTCAGATTCAAGAATTACCAGCATAACACTCCAGCAGATTTTATCTGTCTCCTGATCTGTCTGTGTAAATGTTGTGAATGCTGGGGTGGTGCGGCAGTGGTGGGCGTGGAAGACGGGTTAGGGCTTTGATCTTGTCTTAGTGACTGGAGGAAGTGTGAAAGTCTTTCCCGGTATTCTCCTATATACACAGGCAAAAGTACTGACTGTGCTGCAGAGCTGGAGGAGGAGCAAAGTGGGCGCAGGGTAGGAGAGAAATGCAGGCAAAATGATGCAGAGACTGCCCTGCCTCCATTTGAGGTACTTTGCCCCCTCCTTGATGGGGCCTCCCACCTACTTCCTGGCCCCATGCCTTTCCGTTCTCCCACCACCAAGCTTGGCTTTCAGAAAAATGCGTGATCTCTGGTAGTTACCCCTCAGGATGGATTGAAGTTTGCTGAAGGTTTTCCCGGGCCATAGACTCTTGCACCCCTGTGGTGGAATAAAAAATTTGGCCTAAGGTTTCAGCCATTGTGAACAGTTGGGGAAGTTTTTAGTTTTTTTTTTTGTATGTTTTTGGTAAATCTCAGTATATAGTAATTGCCTACTCTCTCTAGACTCAAGACTGGCCCTGTTTTTGCCATCTTAGTCCTGTGAAATGACCAGAAATTGGGACGAATCCAGGAAATGAAGGATGAAATGCCTTAGTGCCGTCGAGTCGGTTGCTGGGGTGCTGGATAAACATCTGCCAAATTCCCTCTGAGAGCTTCCAGTCACGGCCACGGTTCCTCAAACGGGGGTGGAGCCCCCAGGAGGTCCAAGGGGGCCCCACTGTCAGCTAACTCTGAAGAGAGAGGTCTGAAATGTTAGCAGTTTGATGCCCGTGGCGAGGAGCTGGAGGTTTTCTGGAAGCGGAGTGGTTGGACAGCAGAAGCTGACAGGGCTCCTCACTTCAAGAACGTTAAAGAGAAAAGACAGCATATGTATGAGGCGATATCAAATAGGAATAAAAAAATAAATTCAATTCAAGTACAAGCTTTTGAAATATTAATACGTCTGAAGTGCCCTCAGGGGAGAGACGAGTCTGCTAGGTGGCTTTTAATGCGAGGTTTAAAAGTTTTACTCATTTTGATTTTTCACAAATTGCTTTGTTTGATTTGGGGGGTAGGGTCGTTTTAAATAATTATTATAAAGGAATTTTGTTAGGGGATGGCATTAGAGAAGGGAGTGAGGGTTTGGACTGAAGGAATTAGGAGGATGCGAGCCAAAACAGGAGAGAAGAACGCGGTGGAAAAGCCAAGGGGAAGGGTGCAGGCTGCCGCGAGGGCACAATTTAAAGGAGCAATCCAATGAAAGGAAAGAAGAAGCTGAGCTTCACCTTCGGGCATCAGGCAGAAGTGGAAAACTGGCAGTCCATAGGTCCCCTCTGCGTGTCCATCGTCAAGCGCACACGTAGTTTAAAACATATTAAAATTGTTGATAACGTTTAAAAACGGAAAGACTTCACATAAAAATCTGGGTTTCTGAGTTCTCTGGGAAAATTGGAGGAGCTGGCGCTACTGGCCACAATCTCATGTGGTACTGACCAGGGTCAGCTGGGAGGAGGCAGCTCCTGCTGGTAAGGCAGGACCTCAACAGTTTATCTGTACACTCCGGATGGCTGCACGCCTGGTCACCCCACTCGTTTACATTGCCCGCCTGCTGGTGTGGCACTTAGTTTGTAAACTCTGGACTCAGTCCCTCTTGCCCTGGGGAAGGGGCACTGCCCATTGCCTGACTTCCCGAGGGAATTGCTGGTCCCTGCTGATGTTGCTGCTGACTCCTCTGGTCATAGTCATCAGTGTAAAGCACTTCGGCCCTATGTAAAGGACATATACACAGATAGGAGTGAGACAAAAACTTAGGCCCACATCTCTTGTTTACTGGGGTATTTTATTTTCATGTTCATGGTGCTAGGAATTCCATGCTTTGGCATTGCTCCTGTTTTAAAGTAAAGGCTGCTCCCCTTATCTGTCATCACCACCTGCTAGGCCAGGCAACCTTTTCCAAACACAGCTCTGTGACACAGAACCTTGGACTGGGGTGTCCAGAAGGCTGAGTCTTAAATGAGGCGGGGCATGGGCACCGGCTGTGCTGCTATATATTATAAACTAGCTTTGGAGTCAGCCTCTAGGGCACTTGGTTGTGTGTAGGGCACTTGCCTGAATTAACAGCCATTATTTTAACTCCCGAGTACCTTCCTCCACTCAACACTTCTTGCCACCGCCTTTATATCTTCTTCATACTCCTATGTGGTTGTTTTCCTTTCCATTTTAGCCCATTAAATTATCATAATTCAGGGAAAGCTAATAAAATGCTAATGGGTACAAAGGAATAAGCAAATGGTATGTAACATTACAGTAAACGGCAAATAGTAATGGAATATAATGTGAATGGTGCTTTCTGGTCTGGTTTCCCCGTGGGGCAGGAAGGATGTTCTATTGGGCAGCAAATGGATAGGATCATAGACACTGAGAAAAAGCCCTTCAGGAGAGAGCGTCTCCTATGATTGAGTTGGTTAAGGATTGCTGCTGATGTCTATGGATCTTAGCAGGTAAAGAGTGCACATCACAGTGGGGTGTCGGGAAAGCTTGGAAAATGTGTCAGGACATCAGTGAGGGCCCGTATAGGTGGCAAGCACAAGCTCTGTTGAATGTGCTTAAGGTCAGAAATGGGAAATGGTGCTTATGGGAAAGGAGTTTGCAGCCTTAAATACAAACACTGAATTAATGGTTTTTATAGTAATTAATGCATTAATAAACCTGTGAAAATAGTAATTGTCCTGAGCTTTAAATAGTTCCAGAAGTCCTATGAAAAGTAAGTATGTAAATTATGTAGTATTCCAGGAAAATGGTGCATCTAAGAAATGCATCTGAGAATACACAGATATGAGCGAGGCAAAAATTTAGACCCACATCTCTTGTTTACTGGGCTATTTTATTCTTGTCTTCATGGTGCTAGGAATTCCACGCTTTGGCATTGTTCCTATTTTAAATGAATACATTCCTGTTTCTCTACATAACAAGGTGAGTTAGCCCCACCTTACAGCAGGTGCTCCTAATGGGTTGGTAGGTGTTGCAGGCACTAAGACCAGCCTGTCCAGGACAGCTGAATTCAAATCCTGTCTTGGCAACTTACTAGCCATTAATCTTGGGGGATATTACCTAAATGCTCCAAGCTAATTTCCAAAATGCAGATAACAATACATAATACACTGGGCTGCTGTAGAGATTAGGGATAGATATATAAACCACTCAGTTTAATGTATGGGACCTAGTTAGTCTCAATAAATGGTGGCTTTTATTATAATGATGATAATTTGTGCTGCTTTTCCCAAAACCACTTTTGGAAGGTCCAAGATTCTCTGGGTCAAACCAATTATGAACCTGTCAAGCTATGTAGCATCTGGCTGAGGCGAGACTATGGGCAAAATACAGAGACGTGATTGCTATCACCATTTTATTCTCTCTCAAGACCTTTTCACCTTTGCAAAGCACACACAAAACTTGTGTTTACTGAAGAACCCAGTGGATAAAAATAGTGAAAGGAAAGGCTGAAATGAGTGGTTAGCACTAGGTCTGCAGTATCAAATAAAAAAGAAGAGAAAGACTCCTGACAGCCCCTCAGAGTGTGCCTGGTGGAGAAGGAAGGCAGGAGAGAGTTGAGGTGCTTGGACTTCATGCTGAGACTCCGCTGATTGTGCTAGGGGAGCATTTGGCTTGAATGCCTTACTGTGGTTTGATCTTCCACCACAGTCTAGAAGCTAAATGAGCCCAATTAAGCAAGCAAGCAAATAAACGTTGCAACATGGGGGAGCTGTAAGGGAACCAACTGGGTTGGGAGCTTTAAAAGAAACTTGAAGGCTGGGGAAAGGATGTGCGAGGGTTGGGAGTTGTCTGGTAACCAGGGAAGTTGCCTTGGTCTTGGCCAGCAGTGGCTGTTTGCATGTTCTCCAGCATCAGCAGTGACTGGGGAAGGGCAGTGGGGTGGAAATGTGGTCCAGGCTGGTGATATCTGCTGGAGTCAGTGACTCTGCCCCTGAGAGAGCAGCTCCAGCCCAGAGCAAGGGAGGTGAGGTCTATGCTGGGGAAGGAGCCTTCTGGGCTCCTTGGAACTTTGAACAGACTTTCTTCTAACAGTAGCCGATTTTTTTCTAATCAAACTTCTTGTGATTCATGTGGTCAATATGCTGGCAAGGGAGGAAGTTGGTGCCAGCTTATTGGGCAAAGTTTCCTCAGGTTTTGAATGGAGCTTAGAACATGAAAATGCTGACCGACCAGATAAAGTGTGCCCTGAGAACCAAATGCAAATACTAGAGCAGACGTGCTTTTGAGATTTGTGGGGAACATAGAGCCGTATCAGTGGGTCATCCTCATCTTATTTTCTCTGCCTCTGCCTCCCCTCCTGCACTAGCTAAAAGCAGAGATGACTCCCTCCCTTTCCCCCATCTCGCATGGGCTTAGAAGCAAGTCAGACTCCGCAGATTCAGACTTGGTGGTCCAAAGCACGACTTCTGGGCTTCTGCATCTTTCTATCCCTGGGTCCTCGCTGTGCTGGATAGTTTTAGTTTGCCCCTGTAAACTCATTCTCCAGACTTGTCCACTCCACTCTGTACTTTGAAGACTGTCTTCATTGTCCTGTATCAGACGAGTTCCTCCCTTCCTCTCTGCTGCATCTGGCCAGTGGAGAGAAGAGCAAGAGAATGTGTAGTATTTATTCTTGGGTTTCCTCTCTACCAGGCCTGTGTTGGCGGTGGCTGTGCTCCTCCTTAACAGCCACAACTTTGTTTGATGGCCCTCTCATAGCTACAGCTGACAACCTTCTAGGTCAAAACCCTGGGAGACAATTCCCACTGGCTCCCTTCCCTTGACCCTTCAGGCACAGGGCTGGTAACTCCTCCCTGCCTGCTCCCTTGTCCTTGCTCCAGAGCACATGAGGTCCCTTGTTGGTTTTCTTTACCTCCCAACCCTCCTCCGTTGAATATAGTCCCTTCATGAAACTCTCCCTGCATCTGTTTCCTTCCATGACCCTGGCTTATCTGTCACTCAAGCCCTTGATCCCGTGTGGCTCCCCTAGTCACGAGGTTATCTCCCTCTCTCATCCCAGTCCATTCAAGGACTAGGCTTCTATTCTCAGCATCATGGGCTTCCTAGTTGCTCTGCCCTAAACCAAAGCCTACCCAACTGACAGCTATCCAGTCCCTCCCCCTGGGGCTTCTTCTGCTGGACTGTACAGAGAGATCTCCTAGAGCCACGACCTTGGCCTCAGATCCCTAAACATTGGATTGCTTTCTGCTTCTTTAGATGCTCCCTGCCTCCCAGATCTGATCAGACACCCCCATATCGACCTCAGTGCCCTCATCGTGAGGGCAGAGACCACTGTCCCCCCTCCCCTGCTGCACAGTCCTCCCAGCCTAGTCTAGCTCCTAGCCTCGCTTCTTCCATCCAGCCATTTCCCCTGCACCTGTCTTACCTTGTCTTAGTGAGCCTCTGTCATCAATGGCATGTCTCCCCTCTCCCCTGAGTCAGCCAGAGCTATCTTCTAGGGCTTCCAACTGAGTAACTCAGGCAGAGGAAGAGCTTTTGATGCTGCAAAAAGTGACCTTGGAAGTTGCCCTTGAATTTGGAATGGAAATTTATGAGGCAGAGCTAAAGAGTTTAACTGTCTTTCTCAAAAATCTAAAGCATTTGCCAGGGAGCACAAACACATTGTGTTTTACAACACCCTGGTTTGGTATAATAGTATTTTTTGCTGAAATACTTTCCTAAAATTTGTAGAACTGAATAAAAATGTACAATAAATATAAATGTATAAATATGTATTTGTAACAATCTATTATAGAACATCATTAATATATATTTTCTCCTTATCCAAGTGGGATTGTGTACTCTTAGGCTATGAAAGCTATCAGGGCAGACTGAATTGTACCCTCTCAGCTGTGGAGACTTAGCTCGCCACACTGTAAATGCAGTCAGCAATGAACCCTCCGGCTCCCTACCTTGAGTGGAGTGTATTCGCAATGCACATGTCTACTTTCTGCCATTTAATCTAAACAATACTTTTAACCCCTGATGGCTGACATGAAGGGACTAAGGGATAGTTCTGGATTGGCTGCAAAGAAACACAAGAAAAATAACACCTGGGGTGTTTGTGATTGGAGGAAATTTCAAGGAAGTGATTGGCAAAAAGCAGTCAATTAGGGGTAGGTAGGAGGCCTTTGCCGTCTTGAGGAAACAGAAGCTTCCCTGTAGCCTGGGAAGATCAACCCGAAATGGTAGGCACGGTGGCCAGAAGAAGTAAAGCAGGAGGCCTGTCATGATGTGAAGAGAGTTGCAAAGAACCAAAAAGGGTCTGTCTGTGGATGATGACTCAATGCTAATGTGGAGTGTTATTCATCATTCTGCAGAGGGCCTCTGCTCTAAGCTCCCGATTCAGCCAGCATGCCCATTTCCAGCACTGTACCTACCCTCTGTGCTAAAAGGGCTCCAAAATCTCTCTCTAACAGTTCTTATGCTCTTTGTAACAGGTACCCTGAATATATTCTGATAGATGGAACAAAGGGAAGAAATAGAATTCCCATCTAGAGCTAGCTACAGCTATGCAAAAGAGGCCAGACAGCGCTAGCTACAGCTTTGCAGAAGAGGCCAAAATAAGCAGCTGTCATGCATTCGTCAAATTCAGGACTCTCCCAAGTATTAAATCAATCCCATCAAAGCAGTTTCATTGTTGATGGATGAATGGATTGAAGTAGATGTATAACTTTAAAAGGGCCTGCCATTTGGAGTAGAAAACACGCTGTGAGGCCCAGTGGCTTGGCACCATTCTTTCAGAGACCAACAGTATTTACTAAGCACGTTCCGATTCTGTTGCTCCTGGGCTTATTTTGTTGAATTGTGCTATTTTAAGAATATTCTATTTTCCAAGGACTTCAGGTCAAATTCAGAACATTTCTATGATTCTGGTGGGTTATAAAGAGTCACGGTCAATCACTCAAGATCATTAATGTCTAGGCCAGTGCTTACCCCAGTGTAGTCTTTGGTGACTGTAGCAGAAAGAATAGCATCTGGGTCTAACTTTGTTAAAATAAATATTTTATTGTCTCTTTAATTAACAATTTGACTCTTTAAACATAGGTGGTGCATTGGAGTCTTTCATCTTAATTATTTATTGCTGAAATTTAAGTGGGCTTGAAAATTTAGAAAATGGGCTCTGTTTTATGTATAAAGACTAGTAAGGCGTAAGTTGTGTTTATTTCCTGAAAGCAATGACGAGTTTACATTGATGTGCTTATTTTCTTTCACCCAGTTGTCATCCTTGTGTAATATGCAGCTGCAGTTTGTGAATTCATCTGGGACACATGAGAAGTGGCCTCTTTAGCACAATGAGCTGAGCACAGGGGCTCAACTAAGTCTAGCAGCTATGAAGAGCCATGCTCTGTTCCCTTGATTTCTTGTGTCTCTAGGAGTATTTGTATTTTCTAGGGATTGACAAACTGAGTAGAGGTGAGCAACAAGAAACAAACTACCACCTATCCTTATGGAATAACTTTCTCTTTAGCCCATTGGAAATTTATTGTCTTTAAAATGATATTCAATGTACTTTTGCAAGGAATTTTAATGTGGGACAGTTTGAGTGAATGAGCAGAATCCCCCAGCATGAGAAGAATTCTCATAGCATATTTGTCCATTATGGAAGTGTTTCTTTTATTAGCTCTAAAGCTGTTCAAAGAAGCCAAAAGATTTAACCTCCTTACACATGTTAACCATAAAAGCGTAAGTTATTCAAAGTTGAGAATACTAGAAGGTATTTGCCAGCTCCCTGAAGATAGCTAGAAGTAAATGAGTTTCAATGGAAATAGACACAAGAGAGGGTTTTCTCATTGGGGAAACTGGTAGACATTGAAATGAACCACTTTGGAAAACTATGGGGTTTTTGTTCTAAAGATCTTTAAAAATAAGGATGCATCCCTGTTGTTCTGTAGTGTATTTGATTCATAGACGTAAAGGAGTGGACTTTTCAACCTGTGTTTAGTGAGGGGCTTCTCAGGGTGAGGTGGGATGGGGCCAAGTGGAGGGTGGGGTGAGCTGGTGGGACTGAGGCACGTGCTGCTAAACCTGGAAAAGAAATACAACCTTCACTTGTCTACTGAGTTCCAAATTTTAAATTCAGACGAGAGATGATCAGGAAGCAAATATTAATGGCTGAAAAGCATTGAAAATTCTCTTTGAAATGAGAGCATTTCTTCTTTAAATATTGTGCCTAAGAGAGCACTCATTCAGTTTTAGTATATGATTGTCACAGACATCATGTAAAGAGGCTAGTGTGTGTGGCTCCTAGTAGGCACTCAGAAAATGTTTGTTGACTGAATGGTGCAAAGGAGAGCAGATATAGCAAAACACATTGGCTTATTTATTACTTGAACGATATTGGTGGAAGAGACATTGAACATGTTTGTTGTGTAGAAAGAGGTCAGCATATTTTTTTCTGGAAAGAACCAGGTAGTAAAGATTTTGATTATGTGGGTCACATTATCAATGCTATGACTGCTCAACTCGGCCATTGTAATGTGAGAGCAGCCATAGATAACACATAAGTGAATGGACATGGCTGTGTTCCAATAAAACTTTATTTACAAAACCAGGCATCATGCCAGATTTGGCCTATGGGCCATAGTTTGTTGACCACTGATTTAGAACACAGGTATGATCAAACCTCTCAGCTTCAAGGTATATCGAATTTAATGAAAAAGTGTATTAGATGTGAGAAATATCACTAATAGTGGCTTATTATCAACATTTTGTGTAAAGAGAGTTCTAGACTTTTATTTCAGAATAGCTGAATAGAATCAGCTGCATGTCTCTGCTGGTAAATGCTTATTTCATTTTGCTGTCATTTTAACAAACTTTTCCTTTCTGTTCTTTGAACTTCTGTAAGGTGCTTCTACATAATAAAACATTAGGCAAAAAAATTCTTTTTCAGAATGAGAAGTCTGATTTATGAAAAGCTTTGTGCTGTAGATGCAGATTTTTTAATCCAAGAAATAGTTCCCTTTCCTTCTTAACATAGATAAAGACTCCTTTCTTAGGATGGAGCCAGCAACGATGGAACCAGATAAAGTCAGTGTGTTAACACCAAGCAATCCAACATGATCAAATGCAGGATGTTGAACACGTTTCTGGCAGAAACAAAAATGGCTGTCTCATAAATCAGCAAGGGTTTTGTAAACCGTCTCATGTACTACAAACCTACTCTCTTTATGGAAATCCTGACATATTTATTCTCATTCTCTCTCTGTCTCTGTGTGTGTGTGTGTGTGTGTGTGTCTCACATACACACACACACAGAATTTTGAATGATTATTGACACTTTTTTACATTTTATTTTATTACTCTGGCACCCCAATACTTTTATTGACTATATTAACTGCATTAGTTCAAACCATTCTAAATTTGAGCCACTTTATAGGAAGATTAGAACACTAATTGTTTTTGAATTAGAACAGTAAAAGGAAACAATCTTTATGTGGGGTGGATTTATGATATAAAACTAATTATCTCATTAACCTTACCTACAGAACCATTAGCATGGTCAAAAAAAATCCAGGACAATGTAGCATTTCAATACACAACATTTTTTTTTTTTAGCAATTTATAGCTAACTAGGAATAAATTTCATTTATGCAAATTCCTTTTTAAAAAAGTGTCTGATAAATAACAAGCAGCTAATTATTAAAAACTTGCACGATTATGTCTAGAAAATATCTGGAAATTTAGCAAATTCAGTCCTGGGAATTTCTTTGGCTCTAAGCAAATCTTTTAGCTTTTACCTCAGTTTTCCACTTGCAATCTGGGGCATCATTTTTAGAATCACGAATTTATGATAATGAGAAATGGTAAGAGATGAATTTATCTGACAGTTACCTTTATTTTATGTTATTTTATTTTTGTTGATGATGTACCTGAAACTCACATGAAATGATGTGTCCGTGGTCTCATAGCTCGTTGGAGCTTTAGGGGTTCAGAGAGTTTTTCTCTATGCCAGTTTGGTCTTACTTTCACAAGAACAGAGATTGCTCTGCAAAAGAAGGTGGTCCAGGCAGGGGCTGAGATTTCACTCAATATGTCTCGTCAGCCTCACCGTGGTTCGATGGGCCCTGTGGGCCTTTCTAAACTCAGTCGTCTCCTGGCAGAGCTGTAGTGACAGTGGGAGGTTGTGTCATGGATTGTTCATGAGGGGCTGGTGCTCTGAATTTCTCTGTAGTCCATCTCAACATCTGAATCATCTCAAAGAAACAGAAGCCATTTCCACATTCTGTTCTGTAAAACAAGATCGTTGTAAAGAGGACATTCTGGGAAACTGACAATTCTGTTTCTCCTATGTGCCCGGCGCTGTGCTGATGCTCTCGGTCCTCACAGTTCATATGTGCATCACACAGTTTTAAAGGGTTAGACAAGAGTACAGCAAAGCATATTCTTCTCTAAGATAATACACTTTCTTGGAGAAAAATCACCAGGTTTTTGGTGAAGAGATCTGGTCCCAATCCTAGTTTTTCTGTTCCTAGATCTCTTATTATCTGTAGCCTTGGGCTCATCACATGGCCTCCAAACCTCACCTGTAAGGAGGGGGCTACTCCTGTTTACCTCAAAGGCAGGGTGATAATGGAAGGGGAATCCCAGCTCCACTGTTTCCTAGTGCTGTGTGACCTAGGGGAGTTACTCGACCTCTCAGTGCCTCAGCTTCCTAAACTACAAAATGGGGATATAAAATAATATCTACCTCATCAGGTTGTTGTGAAGAGTGAATTACTACATGTCAAACACTTAGAGCAATGCCTAGCGCATAGTAAGCATTCAATATGGTAGTTATTATTATTATTATATAAAACTGCTTTGAAAGAGAAAAACTATATTAAGGTAAAGAATTATTTATTAGTACCTAAATTGCACATATAAAAATTGAGTTTAAACACATTTCCCGTAAGGTGGGAGTCTGCTGCTACTTGGTAAAAAGGACTTGTTCCAAATATTACTTCCTCCCCGTTTTCCTTTTTTTTCTTTCTTTTTATTGTGGGTTTTTTTTTTTTTTTTTTTTTGCTCTTTACCTATTTCTCTTTCATTCTCTGGAAAATGAAAAGTGATCTTGAAGGTGGGAAGATTAAATTCTTTTAACTCCTCAGAAAAAAGAGGCTATAAAACTGCAATATAATAATGCTAACAGTAAAAATAATATGTAGTCAAATCTGCAAGCAGCAAAAACAAACTTAGCTCCGCTCCGTTTTTGGTGTGGCCCATGAAAACCTACAAGTTTTCAGTGGTTTGCAGGATGCAGAGTGCAATTCAGGTCTCAAGGCAGCCCTGCCGTGTAGTAAGCTTGGTGATAGTGGGTGGGGAAGGGCTTTTTCAAATGTTTCTCTCCCACATATTTTTAAATTTGAAATGACACAGAAGGTTTATTAGGTAAATAGGTTAAAAGTGTGTTCAGCTGTAAATGACATATCGTTTGGGACTGATACTGGGTGTATAGAATATTGGGAGAACCATTTGAAGAGTGGTGTTGTAAAGGCGGACAGTGGTAAGGGCGTGAGTTATTTGTTACTGAGACTGCTGGGCAGTGAGTAGGAGCCATTTGGATAGATGTCCTACCGGTTCCTGACGTGTGGCTTCTGTCTAATTTACACAGTTGGCTCTTTGGAGGACGACTCAGTATGACACTCTGCCAGCTGTCTATAAATAATGAATGGTCCTGCTTAGAGAAGAGGACTCTGAGACTGCCAGACAGTGATTGGTACCCACTGCCATCTCCACCCCCATCCATCTATCTGTCTATCATCTATCGTAATTTATCTATCCATCTATTATCTATTTATCTATCCATCCATCTATCAATCATCTATTATCTGTCTATCTATCTGTCTATCTATCAATCCATTTTCTATCTATCCATCCAACTATGATCTCAGAATCAATTGAATTCAAAGAGACTGTTGCAGGAATTATCAAGAATCCACACCAAGTGAGGGGACACGGTGTCTTAATCCACATTAAGGACTCACTGACAGGAGTTTGGACACAGTTAATCTCAGTGGACTATCATACCCACAGCTTGGTGGAGAAATCACTCATTTGCAAATTGAGAAAGTCCCCATCAAAGCTGTGTGACTTAACTGATGAGAACAATCCCAGAAATTATACTGAGTTTGAGCAATAGTATATGTATTTAAATCCCCCAAGAACGTGTTTATGCAGAGAAGAGCAGCAATTGCTTATTGTCCCCATAATCTGTGCGCTAAAGAGCCCCACAGTGCACATTTACACAGCAGACGGTGGCTTGACTTCAGTGGCAATGAGCTGTGGACAGAGTGCTCATTGAGAGCTACCAGGCACTTCCCCCGACTTGATAGTAATAGCTCCAGTGCAAGCCTTACACGCTTAGGATCCTAGTGTACCAAGCAGGCTGGGATGAATGCATTTCCACCTTTACTTCTACAAAGTCTTTTTTTCCTTTTAAAGCCTCATTTCTATTGGCATTAACTAAACACAAGAATTCTCAGAAACCTAAATTGAAAATGAGAGTTTAAATCTATACTCCGATGCTAAGAATTGAGTCATATTATAATATACCATATATCATATATTGTCAAATATTGCTTGGGTCTGCAGACATAATTAATATAAGCTAGCCATTAATGGTGTGATATATGATCCAAGAACCTTTAATATAAGAAAGCCAACTAATATTTATCTCGAATGTGCTATAATCTTTACTCACATCACAAAACATTAACAAAGGGTATATTCTTTAATGCTGCACTCCCAAGGGTTTATTTGAACTTTTTTTCTGGTTTAATTAGCTTATTCATTTTAATTAAAGTGCAGTGCAACATTTACATGGTGTTTAATCTGAAAGTTAATCCTGTTTTCTTAAAAGATTAAGTACAGTAATAAATATAAAATAACGGTGGCTGTATCTCACAGGACTGGTACTTTGGCTACATGAACAACTTCTGCTGGAAATAGCAGAAACATAGATTTTCTCTAGTATTCTTTTGTTGAGACATTAATGCCACAAGAATAGTTTTCTAATCAATTAAGAGCTGCCACAAAAGCTGGATTCCCACAGTCTCCCAACTCGTGGGTGTGCAGATCTTTGGGATTTGAAGTGGAACCCCAAAACTTGCTGCCGTCATCCCACAGCCTGTATTCGTGTGTCCATGGTTCCCCCACCCCCAAATTCTCCCCTCCCACACCCAGTTCATTTTGACCAAGCATCTAACTTTTCCATAGAGACAAGCCTCCTTGTTGCCAGCATCTCCTCTAGCCCAATCTTGCCTTTGCCCTTGGCAACTTCATTGCCTGTGTGGACAACTTGTACAGCTAGCACCCTGTCCCTCAGTGCCTTGACTTCCACATTGATTATTACTGTCTCTTCCATTCTGACTTAGCTGCTCACTTCCAGGGTCGCACTCTAGACTTGTCATTGCCAGAGACTGCATCACTCTGAAGCCACTTACTCAAACACGCCACTCTTCAATGCCTACTTCTTTCCTTCCTGCCTCTACCACGGCAGTACTTCATAAAGACCTCTAGTCCACCAACTGCTCCATCTCCTCCTATCTTTATTTTCTTCCCAATTTGCTTACATTTCATGGTTATTCCAACCTCTTTCTTCCCAATACCCTCCGTTGCCTTGCCCTACTCATTCCATAATAAAACTCCTACATTAGATGAACCCAATCATTCCTTCACCTTCCCCATGTCCATTTCCAAACTGAATCTTTCCCATCATCATTCAAACATGCTTTTGTATCCTCCATTTTAAAGAGTTCTCCCTTAACTTCATCTTCTCATCAATTGCCTCTTTCACAGTCCAGATTCTAAGAAAACTTGTGTATACATATTTACTTCACTTCCTCACTTCTCATTTGCTCTTTGACCAGTTCCAATTTGGTTTTTGCCCCCACCTCCCTACCAAAATTCATTTTGCTAAGGTTGTCAATCACTTTCATGTTATCAAATTTAATTGACACTTGTTAGTATCATCCTATTTTACTTCGCAGCAGCATTTGGCAGAGCTGTCAGTTTCTGCCACTTTTTCTCTTGGCTTCAGTGACACCACATTTAACTGACTTTCTTCTGCTTTTCTGGCCTTTCTTTCCAATTCTGCTTTGGGGACTTCTCCTCTTCATTCCAAACTCTACATGGAATATCTCAGAGCCTTGTCCTGGGCTCTCTTATTTTCTCAAATTCTTGAGAATTTCAAATCCTAAAGATTCAAAATCCATCTGTATGGAAAACACAAGTCCATATAAAAACTTGTGCATGAATGTTCATAGCAGCTTCATTCACAATAGCCCCAAACTAGAAACAACCCAAAAGTCCACCAACAGGTAAATGGGTAAACAAAATGTGGTATCTATACAATGGAATACTACTTGACAATAAAAAAGAATGAAAAACTGATACCCACAACACTATGCATGACTCTCAAATGTATTCTGCTTGGTGAAGGAATACCAGCAGAAAAGAGTATGTGTCATATGATTCCATTTATTTAAAATTCTAGAAAATGCAAGATAATCTATAGTGACAAAAAACCAACCAGCATCGCCTGAGGTTGGGGGCAGAGGGAGGGATGGACTACAAAAGAGCATGAGGAAACCTTTTGGGGTGATTGATGGAAATGTTCTGTATCTTTATTGTGTGGTGGTTTCGTAGGTGTATACATTAGTCAAAATTCCTGACACTGAACATGTTAAATGGGTGCAATTTATTGTAAGTTATACCTCAATAAGGTTGATTAAAATCTGTATGCTGGCAATGCTTGCATTTATGTCTTTAACATAGATCTCTCTTATGAGCTTCAGACTGTGGATCCAACTCTTCATGAGGCATCACCATTTTGATATTTCATAGGAATTTCAAACTTAACAAGCCTAAAACTGAACCCTGGATTTATTCTCCACAGGCTTTTTTTTTCCTCACCTCAGTAAATTGCTGTTTCAAGGAGACCGCAAAATACAGTGGCTTAAATAAAGTAGGAAGTTATTTCCATCTCACAGGACAGTCTAGAGATAGGAGAGATGGTGCTGGTAGCGTGACTCTACCCTCCCAACCCCAGGATGACATTTCTGGGTTCCAGGAATGCTTCAGTTCTCATCATATCCCAGCCTCTAGAGGGAGGGAAGTGGTCAAAGAAGTGCCTGCACATTTCTTTTTTAGGGGCATAACCCAGAAGTCTCAAATGGCCGTACATCTTAACAAGGGAGGCTGGGAAATCTTGGCTTTATGCGATCATGTATTCAGCTAAAACTTGATTTCTATGGCAGAAGGGGAGAAATCATGTCAAGAGACAGGGCTTCTGGCTTTCTTGAGGGTGTATGGGGACTTGGGCAAATACATTTTTGTGACACTCCTATCTATCTATGCACTTTGATAAAAAATGTGTTACAAAATCTGTGGGCTTGTGTGAAGTAAAGTGATTTGTCCATGAAGGTTTAGAATAATGGGTAGAGCAGAGGTACTTATACACTTATGTATTGTCTAACCAGTGCACATGTCCAGGCATCTCTTCATGTTCTTTATTGTTAATTGCATGGGTCCTGCCTAATTTTGTGTCTCCTGGGCAATAAAAAACAATATAACAAATTAACAAACAAAACAAAATAACAATACTGTTTTTACTCACAATGACATAGCTCTTCAGAAGTTTTGGCATTGAAACAGTCTAGATCTTCTTGCTTCTGCGGTACCCTAAGACCATTTATTTAATACTGATTATGTCATTACTTGTGATATGGCATCATCTATCTTGCCACCCTTGACTAGTGGCTTCCAGTGACTCTCTCAGATTATACTGTGCTTCTTCGATGACTACAAATGCACATCTTACCTAGAGTATGCAAGGAAATGCAAATGGTTATTTTTTGGTAGTTCTAAATTTCCCATTCTTAAATTTATGGCATGAATGTAGAAGAACGCATCTTCCAACTGTGTCTTTTCTCGAACTTTTCATGTTGGAATTACTGCATTCATAGAACGTGATCTCTTACAATGTTGGCTGTACCTCTGCAGGGCACAGGGGTGGGGGACCCATGGACAGAGTGGAGCAGTCCATTTGCACAAGGAATGTCAATCCGTCATCCAGCAAAGCTTAAGACTCCCCTGAGAGAGAATGGCATCACCACATCTACTGGGGGCAAAAGAAGACATCGATTGGAAGGGTGTGTTGCCATTGAGGAGCAACAGTCTCGAAAGCCCTCTGAGGGGACAGTCACTTCTCCAGGTAGGTGGGCTGGAGACGCCTTTATTTTCCTCCTAAGTCCTGAGCTGGACTCAGGGATGCAGGCTGCTTTCCTCTACTTGCAAAAGCTATCACCCACCACCTTTTACCCTGCTGTTCTTTTGTTCAGAAGATAGCTATAGATTGAGAAGCGGTGTCCTCAACCTCCTGACTCCTGGCTGACTTTGAAGACAAGTATCCAGTCCCTTTAATGGTAAGGGTATGGGATAAGAAGGGAAAGTTATCAGCTTCCAGAAAAAAATGACTAAGTTCTCACGGTCATGATTCCTGGGCTCGATACTCTTCCTTTAGAGTATGGTAACTGGAAGTCCCTCCGGACTCTTACTCTTAGTTTTAATTTCTAAAGGTGGAGTTTCTCAAGTCACCCTAAACACAGACGCCTTCTTCAGCTCCTCCAGGAAGTACCGTCTAGGCCTGGCCAACCAGCCTTGACAGAATCACAGTTGTCATCTTACCTCTAGTGAGCAATTTGCAATTCTGAAGCCCACCACACCACTTCCCACTGGATGTTGACCTCACACAGTTTTGAGTATAAAAGAGTCCATAGATGTCAATGCAACAAGACTAATGAACTCTATCATCTGTTACATTTTACAATCATTACCCCGTGGTACCTCACAGCAATGTCACGAGGGAATGATTATTTTCTCCATTAAGAGAAAGATTAAATAATATTCTAAGTCTGTCTGACTCCAAAGAACTCAGTGCTTCTATCTCAGTTGTTCTCTCAAAGGGAAAGAATAAAGCATAGTTTATGCATTTACCCTGATGCCACCAGAGAAACTGGCTTGGAGACATTTTGACCAGCCGGTGCCAAATTCCTGTCTCATAGGCCACTTGTTCTTGGAGGCTGTGAGCTGCAGAGGGAAATATACCTCCCTAGGAGATTAAGCTGGACACAGCCTGGCCATCTGCTCTCTTGGCAGGGGCTGACAGAGGCTGCCTTTGTGGATAAGGGAGATGAAGCAGGGCACGTCACTGGCCAACAGTGCTGCTGGCAGTGAGGCCTGGAGGCAGGCAGACTCCTAACCCCCTGACTGCTGTTGACATCGTGGAGTCCGCAGAGCAGACATAGTGGAAATTGCATGTCTTGAAGGAAGGGGTTGAGGTGGAGTCTCGATAGCCGGACAGCTCCAGGGAAGGAGGCCAGTAGCTCTGCTAGACATCATGCTAGGTGCTGCAGTTAGAGCAAGAAACAAGGGAGTGTTGTAGGACAGAAAGACATTAAGAAAATATTAATGCGCATAATTATTTCATTACAATTGTGATAAACTCCATGATAAAAAAGCAGAATGTTCTTGATAGCACGTAATGGGGAGATCTGAGTCTGGGTGTGGGGTGGGTTTCAGGAAAGGCTTTCCTGAGAAAGCGACATCTGTAACAAATCCTATGGGTTGTTTGTAGCAGACCCGATAGATTGTTCACCAAACACCCAGTTTCCTTCCCTCTTTCTTTCTTAGAGGACTATTTTCCTCCCTTTTTATTTTCGTGTGTCCAACTCTCTCTATCTAGCCGTATGCTTCAAGGGAGGTGGCCCCGGGATATATGTCCTGATTGATCTGAGTTGATAATGGTGGTCTCAGTGCCTTGCCATGGGTTGGTTCAGGCATGTGTTAAGTTAGAGCATGTGATTGGTCAAGGCATGGATTATAATTTTGGCTACTGAGACAAAAGAGAAGTCTGCTAGAGGACTTTTGGAAATGATTTCCTCACTCTTTACAAGGAAGAGGTGACCCTTTCAGAATTTTATCATGTCTGGTGATCTGGAGTAGAGCTCACTTGAAGACAAATCTCTCTCAGGAAAAGTAGAGCAAGAAGATGGAAAGAATCTGGGCTCCTATTGGCTTCCTTACCTGCATAAGTCAACCTTGGAGCACTCCTAGCTTCAGATTTTTTGGTGTGTTCTTTACTATATGAGCCACTTGAGTTTGAATTTCTGTTATTTGCACCTGTAAAGATAACAAGAGTTATCCAGGTGATGACTGTGAGTGGGGGAGTCCATTCCAGACGGAAGAACAACACATGCACAGCCCTGAACTGGAAACAGAAAGTAGTCTCATGTGGCTGGAGAGCAGTAAGTGAGGAGCAGTGGAACAAGGTGAAGCTGGAGAGTTGGCAGGGGTCAGATCACACCGCTGTGATCCTTGGACATTAGCTAATAATTTGTATTTGGACTCCTTACAGACATATCCAGGCTTGTAATTTTTTATTTGTTTTAGATGATTCTAACAAATGCTGGATGAATCTTACTTTTACTTCTGTATAGTGGAGAATGCAAATAATCATATTCCTTGATGGTCTACAAGCTGAATGAAATTCACTAGTAATCACTCAGTTTTCTAACTTACTTGGCTTGTGCAACTATAGCCTGAAGTGGTTGCTTCTATATTGTTCTATATTGTTGCTTCTGGTCTTGCTGTCCAGCGGGAATGCGTGAGGGTCACCCAGTCTCAATGGCCTTAAATTGGGTCCTCAGCACTTAAGCATTTCGGGCAATGCTTTAGAGAGTAGTTAATGCTGGTTGTGTTTGTTGTTACAAAGCTAGAGATCATCAAATTCTTTGGTCTAGGGAGAATCTGGGAATTCTATAAAGTAATGAGGAGGAAGTTCCAATGGCTCTTGCAGAAGAGTTCTCATGTGGTCCCAGCAGGTGGGAGAGACCCAGGGGAGTAGTGGGTCCAAAATATAGTTGCTGGGGGTGTGGTTTTTCGCAAACTAAATTAACTTAGACGAGAGACCTGCTTGCTCAGCCCAACCTCACCCATTGTCTTTGGCTCTGCTGCACGTGTAGGCTCTTTGCTCTTTTCTTACCAGGCTCCTGTTCCTGGCTGTGTCTTTGGGCAGAGGAGCCTTCTCTGGATGATAGCCTGCAAAATTTGGACCCTGGATTCCAAAAGCTCAGGCTTTGGAAGCAGATGCCACTTAGCAGCTGTGTGAACTTGATCACATTATGTAACTTCTCTAAGTTATAGCGTACTCATCTGTAAGGTGGTAACAAGAATAGTACGTAACTCATGGGAATGTTGTGAGGATCCAATGAAGTAATCTACGGTGAGTGCTCAGCACAGCACAGATGTTCACTCTATGATAGCTATTATTTAAAACCGTTATTTCCTGTCATCACTACCATCAATATTTGTGGGTTGGGTCCTCATCCTCCTATGAATGCAGTATGGAGGACCCTATCACCTTTGTCATTGTCATGGTTAATACAGTGTCAACAACACAACTGTTTATTGAACTATGCACCAGGCACTGTACTGGGGTCTGGAGACTTAAGAAAGCAACAACATCAAAAACAAAACTCCCACAGTTTTCAAAGTTCACAAGCCAGAAGGAAGACCTCGGCTTTACCACGAGCATTCACGTTTCACAATGAGATCTAATAAGAATGTGATTGTTAGTCTGAATTTCGAAAACTGTGACTATACGAAAGTTTTTAAAAGTTTCCATGCAAAAATATTGGATATTTTGGTTTTGCTCTGCTAGGTCCATGGAACCACCTAAATCTACAGACTCATTACATGTGCCTCACATACAGAGAGAGTGATTTGTGTGTGTGTGTGTGTGTGGACCCTTCTGGGATGTCTCCAGCATAAGCACGCCTCTGAGCAGAGCTTTGACCGTGCTTTGCAAAGTCAGTTATTTGTTTTACTTCTGCCAGAATATTGAAAGTTTGCCTGGTGAACATTCCCTGAAATCAGAATGACTTATTATCAGCCTTCCTTTGCTTTTGATCCTGCTGCAGGATGGTGTGCTTTCCTAATGATGCAGAATCTCTCGTTAAGTTCAGGAAACAGGATATAAGGATAAGTCAATTGACTCAATTTATGGACATAATAAAACGGTCCCTATTACCTTCAGCAGTCAAGGCAAGACAAGGTGAAACACAGTGTTGTAAAGTTATTATGACAAAATAGTTTAGTATTTACCTGACCAAATAAAGTGAAAATACTGCATTTATTTTTGAAGCGGCATTTCAGACATTATGACCTAAAATTAATAGTGGTAGATGATCATTTATCCTGTCGCACAGGGATATTGCAGAGTTCACTCAAAGCCAGGAATATCTGCTATTAAATCATGGCAAACTGAAAAAAAAATTTTGAAGTATTTCCTTGTGTCTGCTCTCTGTCTACTGTTGGCCCCACCGAGCCAGTGTTAACAGCTAAGGCATTTCTTTTTCCATCTTGTAATATAATTAAAAACAAATTTAGAAGCAGAATAGATGTTTTGTGTGTTAGAGCCCTGCTAGTTTTGGGGAAGGCCTTGGCAATGTGCACAGCTGTTCCTGACAATTATAAACTCAGCAAAGAAAAAAGGGAGGAAAGAAACCAAATTGACCGAATATGGTTGCTTTTGTCATCCCGTGGGAAGAAAGTCTTTGGGGTGGCCATAGGAAAAATAGATGTAAATCAAATATTTTTAAGAGATGGATATGAAGCTAAGGGGATATAGAAGTAGTTAAAGACGTCCAAGGGATACATATGGTATTAGTAGCTTATGGAAATGCTTGAGGTTTGGGCTAAATTTCAATGTGTTTCTGGATTTGGGTTATTTTCTAGACTCTAAAGTCTAAAGTGATTTTATGTTTCTGAATTAAAGTGAGACTATGACTCCAAGTTAGTTAGGCAAGATTGTGGGCATAGAGCAAATTTGAAAAGGTCCTAAATTTTGCTTTAAATATCTAACCATCTGTTTGCACATGCTGATTGTGAGTTGCAGAGTGACCAACACTAAGATCCTCCGAGTCTTTGCTGGCTACCACCTGCGTAAGGCCACCCGCCAACTCTCTTTACAATGACATCTGGCCATGCTCCCTTTGCCTACCTCCACTCCCAGTCCATCTTATCCTGAAGGCTTTTTCTTTTTTATAGTTCTATCACCTTCTAACATTCTACATAATTTACTTTTTATGTTTGATATGAATTGTCTGCCCTCTCCACCGCCACGTAAGGCTGGGGTCTTTGATTTGTTCACAGATTGATCCCCAGTGTCCAGAGCAGTGCCTGGCACATGGTGGGTGCTCAATAAATCTTTGTTGCCTGAACGAATCATACCCTTCTTTTGCCTAAAACATGATAACGGTTTTCATTGGCCCTGTGATGAAATGTCATTTCTTTATGCGGCATTTGCAATCCGAATGCAGTTTACATATCCAAATATATTTCTTTTCATTTTTCTCCCGAATGGTTCCAGGCTCTTCCAAACCACGGCCTCTCTTGCTTATGGGCTTTTCACATGCTGATTCTTTTGCCTGGATTTCTCTTGGTCCTCTTTCTTCCTGGCTAACTCTGATTAAGTTTTTAGGATTAGTTGAGGCCTTCCAAGTCTGGGTTAGGAGCTCTTCCAGTATATTCTAAAGCACAGTATACTTCCCTTATCACAGCAAGTTTATTACACTTTGGCCTGCACTGCCCATCTATCTGTTTCTTTTTAGGCTGTAAGCTCTATGGAGGCAAGAGCAAGGCCTGCTTTGTTCATAGTTTTCTTCCTGCCAAATGCTGTGCTTGGCACCTTGTAGGAGGTTCATTAAATGTATATTGAATCAATTAATCATGAAAGAAAGGGTAGGTAACTCGGATATCAGCTAGAATCATCCCACCCGGTAAGATCTGGGGGAATACTGGCCCAATGCCATTGTCTAAGGTGTTTGGACTATTTCTAGGGGCTCATCACTTCCAGCCCATTTCCCATTTGCACTGAATTCTTGTTGTCCCTTAACGTAGTAGAGTGCAGTACAGTGCAGTGCTTAAGCACGTGGCCCTCGAGCTCCACCATCTCAGTTCAAATCCCAGTCCTGCCATTTACTCGCTTGTTAACGTCTCTTTGCCTCAGTTTCTTCATTTGTAAAGTGGGAATGATTATGATAATAATAGCACCTACCTCATGGTACCTTGTCTGGATTCAATTCGTTCATACGTGTGAAGTACAAACGGTTTAAGACATAGTAGGCCTTATTAAATTTTAGCTCTCTCAGTCAAGGCTGTTGCATTTAGCAGAGTTTGTGCCGAAGGTTTGCAGGTCCCAAAATTATATTACAGCAAATAAGTGAAGATATCCCTCTTGGGAAAAGTCCTCTTGACCCTCCCACTATCAGGATTTCTCCCCAGAGCACTCACCAGCAGAGGGCGCTGGCCTTTGGCTCTCTCACAGCCCCTCTCCTCCTCTCCTCTGCCTTTGCTTTTGTAATGTACACCCCTGCACCTCTCTCCACAATGGCCACTCGAAACGCCCAATCCTTCCCTCTGCCTCTTTTGCAACTCTGCTCCACTGCTCCAGGCTGACTTCCAGACTGGACTCCACACCCGTCTTTGCATATATAAAGCCCAGGCCATTGACTAGGCTGTAGCCAGTTATAGCAGAGGCTCATCTTCCCTTTAACAGGGCCAATTCCTTAGGAGGCAGCCGTAGTTTTAAATGGCAAATTTCTTTGCTTCATTACAAATAGAAGGAAAAAATAATGATAGGTACCTTAACAGGTGTGTCTTTGTGTGTGACGAATAATCACATTGTGCATCAGAGGACACGAGGGGACTAACCAATCCTAAGCTTTTGCTTTTGAGACATTGCAATTCCCTTTTTTCATGAACAGGTCTGATGGTGGCCTCTTACCCCAGAGAAGCATCCTTTTGCTTTTCTCTCCAAGAAGTCCTTGCCTAAGTGCTGTGTTGGAAGCAGCCACATTAGCAGGGCTGAGCTGCTGCAACATTGTAAATGCCAGCAAATAAAAGTGTCAGCAGCCTGGGCTGTGGGAGGCTGGCAGGGCCTGGAGTTTAGTGCTGTTCCTTCGAGATCGGCCTTTCTAGGGGGCTGGTTCATATCCAGCCCACACGAGTAGTGACTTTAAGTTATTTCCTACTGATGGCTCTTCCTGACCCTGGGAAAAGGTGTATGGAGCTCTGCAGCCGCAGCCCACCAAGAAGGAGAAATACCGGCTCAACTTGAACTGCCCTCTCTCTCCGACAGATGGCCCCATCCTAGTTAATGGATGGCATTTGGAATGGTTGGTGGAAGCTTCCCCACCGCTGCCTATACTGATAATAGAATTTTTGTGTTACTTCTCATGGGACCCATAATCACATGAAAAATATATAAGAAGACTTGTTTCTTTTCACCACTGGACGTATTTATTTACAAAGAGGGACTTTAAATGGCCAGAGGCACATACACTCACTGGTAGTAAAACCCCACCCTGTGATTCACTGATTTCCTGGGCTCTGCTTCCCGCAGCATTGAGGGTTTGTAATATTACAGCGCTCAGAGGGGAGCTCCGGCCATTTCCGTCTTGTGCTGCTGGACGGATGATTCCTGTGTTTGGTGAGTTTGGCAAAGCAAATAGTGTTTTAGGCCTAAGGGTACCTTTTACATGTGAGTTTGAGAGAAAAATGCAGCTTTGGCCCTTGAAATTGACTGTGTAGAAGAAAATGCTTGTTTCTGTGTAGTGAATATTCAATCATCTACCTCCCAAAGCCTGTCCATCAACAGAAGGCAGGGTCCCTGCAGTGTGGCCAGGGAGGTTTCACCTGGGTGAGGTCTCAGGAGAAGCAGAAACAGAGCCCCATGTTGCTGAACGCTGCCTGTAATGCGCATGCTAATGGCTTGGAAATTGTAGACTGGCCATTTCAAATGATGTTTTCAAAGAGTTTCTAAGACGTGGGAAAATGCCTCGGATCATTAGGAAGTCAAGGAAACAAGTAGGATGCAAAATATACACAAAATGATCTAAACTCTGTGAAATAATAGGTATCAAGAGGGACGTACACCAAAATGCCCATAGTAGGTGGCAAGCTTAGGAATCTGTTTCAGTTTGTGCCTGTTAATAATACCCAGTGATTTCTAGCCTTCCTGTAATGAGCATATATGACTGTAAAAATCTGTATAAAATAAATCTCTATTTTAAAAAAAGTGGGACAATTTGCTTCCATCAGTGACAAATTTAAAGGGTTCACTTTTTTACAAGGAGGCAAAACGTTATTATTCCCTTCAATCACTCTCTGTTGGGATGTAAAATGGCCCTAGCCAACTTAGCCAACATCTCATCTCAAAACTTTTTACGTGTGGCCTGGGTTAGCGTATTTGCAACAGATGCCAACTTTTGGGGGGCAAGTCAGGACCACTTGGTTTTAGCTTTGATGCTAAAGCTTTTTCTCTTTTCATCTTAGAGTAAGTGATAAAATTCCATAAACAAAAGTTGCAAGGTACATGCATAGTACATATATTTACATATAAAAATTTGCCAATGTTATTATTGTTATAATAAAATTTTACTTAAAAAATTAATCAAGAAATTAAATATCCTATGGGGCCGGCCCGGTAGTTCGCACGTTCCGCTTCTCGGCGGCCCGGGGTTCGCTGGTTCGGATCCCGGGTGCGGACATGGCACTGCTTGGCAGCCATGCTGTGGTAGGTGTCCCACGTATAAACTAGAGGAAGATGGGCATGGATGTTAGCTCAGAGCCAGGCTTCCTCAGCAAAAAGAGGAGGACTGGCAGTAGTTAGCTGAGGGCTAATCTTCCTCAAAAAAAAAAAGAAAAGAAATTAAATATCCTAAGTTGCTGAACTTTTATGTTTGACATTGGAACATTTTAGGGAAAAAGGCAAGTTCCCTTATTGAATAACTCCACTCTCCTTCCTCTCTCCATCACAGTAAAACTGGTATATAAATTTTAATGGGTATTTTACAAGATATATCCTTAGGTCATACTTATTCAGCTTAGTCTCATGCACCTTTCATGTCTATGTTTACCTGCTAAAATAGGAATTCTGGAAGTGTATTTTGTGGAATAAGTAGTTCCATGACATGTTTGTGAAAAAAGACTTCCGTGCTCAAAATTTTTTGGAAACACTCTGTACTACATACCACGTCTCAACTCTGTTCTCAATTCATTCATTCACATTAAATGCTCTGAAATGCTCTATGGTACAGAAATCCTTTAAACTCTGTTTAAACCAGTATTTCCCAAACTTACCTAGCCAGGATATTCAGAAGTCCTACTTGCAAGGCACTGCAAGAGCCTGCAGCAGTAAAGAACCATTAAGTGACTTTCTTTCACTGTACTGCAAAAGAAGCAGGAGAGTAGGCAAACAAAATCAGCAAGATTTTCTATGAAAATAACTCAAAAAGGGTTTTACTCTGAAGTCATAACCCTCTGTCCCGTGCCCGTTGATTAACTGTGGAATCCCTCAGATTCTTAAGTGGCTATAGCAACTGTTGCTTTAATTCAGGTCACAGAAGCTCCAGAAGCCAGAGTGCAGCTCTCCTTGGCCATCTCTGATCATTTTGATTTATTCCCTAACTTGGGGGTAATGCGTGCAGTAGCTACACAGTTGATCTATTGAGTATAGGATGTTAACACAAAGCTCCCCGCTCTGGAAACACCCTCCTTCCATTCTTTCAGCTTCTTGTCTTTCCCGTTTTGTCCCAGACCCCAAACCGACTATGCGAGTGCAAGAAGATCTGCTTTTAATGCCATTTGCTCTCCCAGCTCCATCATTGATGAGAGTAGACAAATGGGTCTCCATTCTAACAGGTACATGCTTGGCCCATTTAAAGGATGGTTTTTAGACTTTGCTTAGCAAAGAAGATATTATGTCTTTGAGAATGTCCATGAAGGCTTCTGGGCTTCCTTTGTCTCTGACATTTATATTTTTTCAAGGACTGTGGCTATATTTGTTTGTGCAGTGCCAAACGTATTGGAATCCTCCATTATCATCTCTTGGTGCTTTTGAATCAGTCCCTGCACTTACTGAAGTGTAGGCAAATCCATAAAAAAACAGAAGTGGTTGGAATGTCATAGTTGTTTTACAAAAGGTATCCATGACAAGGCTAATTGATTCAGGGGACTTGGTTTTCAATAAAGGAACGGAGATTAGTTTACTGTCGATCTTAATTATTCCATCCATCAACCATTTGTTGCCCTGGGCAACTGGCATCATCTTTGCTGCTGGCTAATTTTAGCTCCTTTTACTTAGTGAGGCTTGTTTCTTTTGTTTCCTTTTTGTGGATTTGGATGGGGAAAGAGAGATCTGACATTTCTGTGGGTAAAATTCTAAACTGTGCTATGCTGAATTCACCAGCAAAAGACATTTATTCCTTTTTCTTTTTTTTTACTGCTTGATTGAAGCTCATAAACTATTGTGTTTGTGGTTGTACGTGTACAGATGAATCAATAAATGAAAGTAAATAACATGAACCTGTAAATAATCTGGCCCACTTGCAAACGAGCCAAAATGAGCGAGGAGAAAATACAATTACCATCGCCAGAGGATATTTGGTCAAGATCTCAAGAGTGCTGAGGTTCTGGCTCTTGGAATTTAAATACGCCTGGTGTCATTTTAGTTATATTACTTTTAAATGAGTTTTGTTTTTATTTTGCTAAACCCCAAGTACCATTCGCCTTTCCGCACATCTGCCCGGTGCATTCAGGTACCTTTATGTATCTTTTCCCTGCCTGCCTCTGCAGAGCACCCTCTTCCTGGACCACTTTGAATATAGGCAATTGGGACAGAGGGGCCTTCTAATAGGAGCCATAGGTGGCAAGAGGAGAAGTAAAGACAGGGATTTACACAGATAAAACACAAATATTTCCAGAAAAAGAAGAACTACATGGCTAAAAACACTGGAAACGTATTTTGTGTTTTGGTCAAAGACTGCGATGTAATAATACTTGTTTAAATACCACGTTTAGATTTTCACTCGTTTGGGAGGCAACCTTGACTCATTTGGAGGCAGCCTTGTTTATGCTGGGGCATGGAATCTCAGCTGCCTGGCACCTGCTATTCCCTCTCATTGTTTTACATTCTCAGCATATGACTATACTGTGTAAGTTTGATCAGACATGTATAGAGTTTTCTAATGTGATCCAGTGAAATTTATAACAGGCTAATCCAATACATTGAATTTATGTTTCTTTTCTTTTTTGCAGCATAATAGTTCCTAGGTCACATAAATGACTCCTGTCTGTCAGACATCTTCTTTGTTGCAAGGATCAGAAATTCACTTAAGAAAGCTCAGGTCAAAACTGTGCTGATTAAAAGGGCATAGGGTCAATCTCATGGAACCCAGTTATGGGAAATGTAGTTGGACTTCCTGACAACTAGAATGCCATCAGGAAGCTACTCTCCAACTCTCTTTGGGCCTGCATATTCTCTCATCTATGCTTTTTTCTATAAATATACTATCTTCTCCTCTGCAACAGATCAGCTTTCTTTGCAAGGCTGTTAGATTTTCTGCTTCAAAATTTATTCCTGCTTGAGGTCTGGCCACCACTTTACATGGCTCACAGTTTCCCACCTGTCACTGTTAATGGACTCTCACTGACTCTTGATTTCTCTTAATTCAAACGAAGGATTATTGTTGATCTCCTCCACCAGGCTATAAGCTCCATGATGGCAGTAACCATAACTTTTGCTCACCAGTCTATTCTCATTGCCTGGCATGGTTCATGACATGTGGTAGGTATGCAATGAATTGGTGAGTAAATGATAAGTCTAATAACTGGATCTCCTGAGGTTTGGTTCTGTTGTCTGATATATTTTTATCTCTTGGTTTTGGTTAAATGGTCTCCTATTGAGCACTGAACATTGTATAGAAAAATTGAAAAGATCATTTGAGGTTCTCGATGATGTTATCATCCCCCAGGGAGGACATACTTTGGCTTCTGATGCTGGATAGAGCTATTAGGATAGAGGCTAATTACCTTAATCCAATCTGAGACTGAGCTAATTCAAATTTGTGTGTCACTCTTTACAGAGATTGTTTGTTTATATAAGCCCTTATTCTTAAGGTGGATCCCTTCAGTGATTCCAATGGAAAGTATGGCGTGTTTCCAGGACCCTTATTTTTGGTGAGCCCTGAACTCTGATTTTTTGTCTCAACAGCAGAAAACTGAAAGCAGAATGCTCTTCTCAGCTTTTCAGCCTCTTAGCCACTACTTCAAATGCATCAAGGAGAAAAGTGTTGCCAAGTGTCTGGCTAATCTCTTTGTGATTTCCTTTCCTTCTCTCCAGGATCTTGGCTCTCAGGTCTTGCTACCTTGGTAGCTATTTTATTCTATTTTAATTATTTTAGTTTGGTATTTTAACTCATCTGGTTGTTCTTGGCAAGAGGGTTGGTTTGATATGAGTCTAGTCTATCGCAGCTAAAAGTGGAAACCAATTGTTGAGTGAATGAACAATATATGCTAGAGAAGGAATCTGATGGGCCTATCGTGGATTAGGTATTTCTACCGGTCTAATCCGCTCTGTTCAGAGGGAATGGGATACTGTAGTGCTTAGAAGAGCTGCTCTGCTCTGAACAGGGCAGGCTAAACTGGGGAGAATTGGGCATGGCAGGCATTGTCAAAGGCATCTGCTTCAACTATCTTCATCATTATCATCATTACTCTTATTAATGCCTCATTTTTGAAACTCTGTGATTTATAAAACTCTGCAATTTGGGTTTTCTCCTCTGGCTTCAGTACTGTAGGATCTGTAACTGGTATTTATGTTAACATTCACTCTAATACCCTTCAGTGTTGTCATCCCTCATTTTTACCATAGTCGTCATCAACAGTCCATACACCTAAAATACGTGTCCTAGATTGTATAAGGACCAGTTTTCCATCCCCAGCCTTGTGTCTTTCCTCCTGTCCCAGCCACCCCTAAACTTCCCTAAGCCCCAGGGCTGGAATGGCCAGTGTTTGGTCATTACCACTTCTCTCTCTACCCTCCTCAACTCTTTACACTCTTCATATATAAAGTTCCTGAACAGCTAATATTTGTTCCTGGTCTCAAGCCAAGTGTCTAGAGGCTGGAGAGTTTGAGGACAAAGCAAGATGACCGAGCAGCAGGGAAGAATGAAGGGCCACTGACAAATTGAGTTTCAATATACATTTAGTAAGAAGCACCACCAAATACTTCTCTTACCTAAAATATATTGCCTGGGATTTCCTGAACAAAGGCTCTAAATGAAAATACTGCGGTGAACTTAAGAGCTGATGACAACACATCCATTCTTGTTTGGCTGGAAATTTAGAAACTAGGAATAAAAATGAGGAAGAAGTGCTTCACTGGAGAAAAAAAGGAGCGAGGTGATGGGTTAAAAAACAAAGCTTTTCAATTTTGCATGATCAATTTTATTTCAGCTTATCTTTATCAGGGTCTGGGCAGACTGGAAGTTATAGTCCACAATACTTTTTGTCCTACCTGAGTACCTAAATTTGCTTCTTAGACATAGCAATAATATTATCATTAGCACAAGAGCTAACACCTACTGAGAACTTAGGTTCTCTATACAGTCATGCATTGCTCTGAGAAGGGTGTCATTAGGCGATTTTGTTGTTGTGAGAACGTGGTACACTGTACTGAAGGGGAACAAAATTTGCCACTCCAAAATGGTCTATTTAACATGAGGATTATTTAAACTGATTATTTTTAAGGAACAAAAAGACTCAAAGTTTTTCTTTTTTACCTCCCTCTCAACTGCCTAAAAGAATTCAGATCAAAACACCGGTCTCAGGAAGCAAATTATCACCTTAGCACAACATGAACTAGGTGGCAGATAGGGAGGAATCTAGAAAAGTCTGCTTGTTGGGCTTCCCTCTGTGTTCTTCTGTTTCTTTGTGGCCAAACACTTGTTTTCCAAACGTTTGCTCCTTTTCACCTAGAAGTGAATTGCCTTCCCCTTTCCTTTGAAGTCTCTGCCTCTCCTCACTCCCAACATCTTCTTTTGTCTTTAGCTGAAGATGGTATTTAAGGTGAGGGCTTTGGCCATTTGGGTGAGTTACTCGGTTTTCCTGGGTTTCCCCCACATATACACGTTATTAAACTTTTGTTTGTTTTTCTCCAGTTAATCTGTCTCATGTCAATTTAATTGTTAGAAAAGCTAGAAGAACCTAGAAAGGTGGAGGAAAATTTATTCCTCCTCTACAGTACTTACACAAACCTAGATGGTTCAGTCTACGACACATCTAGGCTATATGGTACTAATCGTATGGGACTACCATAGTCTATGTAGTTTGTCATTGACCAAAATGTCATTGTGTGGCGCATGACTGTATGCATTATTGTTTAATTCTCATCACAACCATATAACATAGGCTTTGTCATGATCACATTTATAGATGACAAAACTGAGGTCAGAAGGGGTAAATAATTTTCCCGAAGTCACAGAAAGCTTAGTAAGTGGCAATGCCAATATTTGAAGTACGGGGACTGACATCAGTACATTCACTTTGAAGTACTAGACTATGCTGCCTCCCTGTATACTTATAATGCATATTAAAATGTTTATTTTTATGAATATACACACAGAAAAAATACATTGGGAAGTATGATTTTCTGTAGGAAAAGGGGATGTAGAGTAAAAGGTTAAGTAAAAATTTCTATATTTGGGTATTTACTAAACTGCTGTAACAAAATTCAGTGGCTCAGTCAAGATTAATGCCCATTTCTCTTTCCTATAACAGCCTAGAGGAAGACAGGTGTCCAGCATCATCCTGGAATTGAGGTTCTTTTTCTCCTGTTGCTCTGCCTGTTCCAAAGGTGTTGTCCACATCTGCCTGAAGCTGGCATTACGTCCACATTCCAGCACATCAGAAGGGGCAAAGAGAAAGAGAAGAGTGCATACTCGGATTCTTAAAACGCCAAGAGACGGAAATTGCACACATCACTTCTGCTCACGCCCTATTTATGGGAACTTAGTCACATGGCTGCAGCTAGCTACAAGGAAGGTTAAGAGAGGTAGTCTTTATCTGGGTGGCTGTGTGCTTTGCTAAAACTGAGAAGGGATTCTATTTCTAAAAGAGAGAAGGAACAGATGAATACTGTGGACACTTCATAGCCTCTGCCCGATTTCCAAATTAGTAACACAAACAATAATATACTTATGAGTTTGGAGTTTTTAAAGTTAGCTGGCATTGGTTATAAGTGGTTCTTTTCCTTATTTATAATAAAACTATCCTGTCTTGGATATAATCAATCAGAATAATACTCTAACTCAAAACAAATTCTATAGTCTACATTATATTAAAACCAGGCCATTGTTTTACTGCAAAAGACATTATAAACACCATTAAGATAAATTTCACTGTGTAACTAAGGGATATTTATGGATACACATTGTATAGGGCGTCTCACTAGATGTTCGGGAACGGCTTAGAGGGATTAATTATAAACATGCTATCTCCTCTCTATTTGATTTGTAAGATAAGATTGATGGGTGTACACGCAGAACAAAAGGGGATTTAATAACAGGGTTCAGCCTCACACCAAGGAGGCGGTCTGATTTAAAACAAACACAGCACATCAACACAAAGCCTCATGACTCTCAGCCTCTTGGCTTGATTAGCATCCTTGGGCAAATTAAGAAGATTTCTCAAGCCCCCTGTGGGGGCCCATACAGAATGCAGTCACCTGAGCGACTCACAGCCCAGGGAAAATGGTGACATCTAGGACTGCAGTTTTTATTTCCAAAGAATGTTTGCTTTGGAAATTTCTGTGCATGAGTGTTGATGGAAATTCACACTGGTCCCATGTATCATGTAGAACAAAATGCCCCTTTGGGTGCAGTGAGCTTCTGAGTGACTGCCGTTTGCCATTATCTGGTTCAGTTTGGTCTCTGAAGTCAGGGCTTGTTTGTTCTGGTGGTTGCACATTCTCTTTTTCTTACAGTTTCTCAGTCCTGCTTGCCTGAAGCGATCGTTAGTTTTAGTTCGTGGATCAGGAAGGAGCTTCTCCGGGGACGGGCGCTCACATCACAGAACATGAAGCTGGAAGTGTCTCACACAGCACAGCCCAGCAACTGGTGGACTGATGAGGGAGTTGAGGCCCTGGAAAGCTGAGGGGCTTCATCATGGTTTCCTGGCTAGTGGAGGACAGTTGGGCCTAGGGCCTATGTCTCTGGACTCCTAGTCCAGTGCTCTTTCCCAGACCTGCTCGCATTTATTTATTTATTTATTTATTTATTTATTTAAAGATTGACACCTAAGCTAACAACTGTTGCCAATATTTTGTTTCCTGCTTTTTCTCCCCAAATTTTGCATGTATTAGTAACAAATATTAGGTAATTTGGGAGTTTAATTAAATTTCTTTGAAGTCCAATCTTTTCGTTTAAAACCCATTTTAGAGTCTAAAAATGTTTGGACTCTCAAGTGAATTAGGCATTTCCTGGCACAGGTAGGGTCTCTCCCAAGGACCAGGAAGATCTCACCTTGATCAAGGGCTCTTATTTAGACTTGGACATTATTTCCAAGTGAGTTATCTATATTACTCTATAGTCATTGTAATTGTGTGCATGCGTGTTTAGTATGTTAATTTGTTAACTCTAAACATTTAAATAGCCTCAGTTTTTATACTGTTTTGGCATAATATGTTTTGTTTTAATAAAACAGGAGCCTGGACAATTAAAAGTCACAAGGGCCTCGCGATCTTTGAGAGATGTTTGAGGTGATGCCGTGTGGAGGCACGGAGTTGAGGCTGAGTAAACATTTGTTGAACTGAGTTCGAGTCCTGATCAGAGAATTAAGCCTCTACTGATTGCGTCGCTGTTGATTTCAGTGCTGGTGAAAACCAGCAAAGTACAGCAGAAAGAGCACCGGACCTGATGTGAAGACTGGACTTAGAATACTAATTCCACTTATGAGTTATGTCGCCTCCAGCCGGTCATTCGTGCTTCCAGAGCCTCCTTTTCTCCTCCGCGATATGAGAGGAGATCACCCACTTCACAGTCCGGTTGTGAAGAAGGGTTATATCTTTGAGGAAGATGATGTTGGTGCAAGTCTTTAAAAATGGGAAGCACCACTCAAGTGTGAGGCACATTGGCTTTTGTTATTGCTGTAGTAGCTTTACTATTCTGTTATTGCAATCATAGTTGATTTCTAGTTCAGTGACCCATGTTCTAGTAAGTTAAGTTGTTACAAACTAAATGAAAAAAGGTGCCAGCCTGATTAAAGGGAAGCGTGTTTGGCCCGTATGTCCACACAGTGATTTGAGAACCTGACGTCGAGCAGTGCACTGTTACATCCAGAACGTCTTTGTCAACTCAGGGGATTCCTTCTTTGGGTACCCCCAGCCTGACTGGGGAGACCAACAGCAGCTTCAGATCCTCCAGGAACTAAGCAAGGGTGGGACGCATCTGACCACAGTTGTGCTCCTCTGGTCTCTAGGATATCTGTTCTCTGCTAACTGCCTTCATCTCCCAAGTCTGCATGGCCATAGGAAGTTGGCCAAGGGGGGAAACATTGTCCCCAAGCAGTCACAGGGACCTCCCTGTCCTTTGAGCCTGTATGTCCTCCTTGACGGTCTGAAACCTTCATCCTGTCTTGGTTTTGTCTTGACATTTTTCTTTTGTAATGCCATCCCACAAACACAAAAATCTGAGGGCATTTGTACCAGACATAAAATGCTCCCTCCAGCAGCGACCCACTGCCTTCTTAGAGCTCTGCCTTCGTCAAGGTTCTTAGGTTAATCTTGCTGATGGAGGTGGGGAGAAAGTCTTAGGAGAGGCCTGACAAGGAAACGGCGCAAGCAGAAGTTCAAAGGCAGTTAGGTCCCTGGAAGTCCAAGGACCCACGGGATTCATTGTGTGAGGGACTGAGGTGGGAGAGGGCAAAGGGCCATCGAAAGGAGTTTATGGCTGTCCCTGTGGGCAATAGGGAGCCACAGAAGTCTTTTCAGTTGGGGAGTGACAAGATGAGGTTTGCATTTGGTCACTCTTCTCTTTCTCAGACCCTTTGCTTGGAGGCCCACGGAGCTCCTGGGCCTCTGCATGTGGGAACCAGAGAAGAAAAGTCTGAAGGTTTAAGTTCCAGAAGAATAGCTTAGTTGGGATACATGTCATTTGAGCGATTTCCTTGAAAGGGAGAAATAATAGAGGCAGATTATTTTTGGCTTTGTGGCAGCAGAGAAGACGAAGTACTCTGAAGTCAGAAGATGGTCCTCGTTGTCAGGGCCCAGTGTGAGGGCCGTGCGCAGAAGTCTTCCCAGAGCCTGGCGACAGTCACGAGCTGCTCCTGGCTGGTGCCTGCACGTTTCAAAACAGGATTCATTCTGATCGGCCCTGACCAAATCCATCTCCACCAGCCTGTGCTTTTTTCATTCTAGAAGGAACTGAGCACAGCAACCTAATTTACATGGTAGTAAAGCTGGCCCTAAAATCAAAGGAACCTAGACCCAGGCGGTAGGGTCACCACAGAGTCACAGTGTGATCCGAAGTTGTCCTACATCGTACGAACATTCTCGGCCTCTCGAGACAAATACAGCTTTTGGCACTGAAAGCAGTGTTCTGGTTTACGTGAGGGCATGTTGATAGTTCTATAACAAACCTGGGAGACAGAGAAGATATGACCCTGAAAATCGCCATGTGAATGGGCTCTGTGTCATTACAGGCACAAACGCCACAAAACAATGGGGTAATTTGAACTAATCTTTGACAAATTTATTTGATAAGCTAGAATATTTCAGCAAACAATATTGTGATGAAATTAACACCTTAATCTACAAATTGGAGAGGAAGTTGGAGGAGCTAAAGACAACTTTGTATGATATAATTTTGCTTGATTCTGGCCTTGGTCTCTCTCTTTTTTTTTTCTTTTTTTAATTTTCTTTCTCTTTCTTTCTTTATTGTTTTGCTGGGAAAGATTCCCCCTGAGCTAACATCTGTTGGCAATCGTCTTCTCTTTTTTTTCTACCCCAATGCCCCAGTACATATTTGTCTATTCTAGTTATAAGTCCTTCTCATTGTTCTGTGTGAGCCGCTGTCACAGCATGGCTACTGACAGATGAGTGGTGTGGTTCTGTGCTAGGAACCGAACCTGGGCTGCCGAAGTGGAGCGTGCCAAACTTTAACTGCTAGGCCATCAGGGCTGGCTCCCTGATCTCTTTATTTTTTCTTGAGAACCTTTCCTTTTGGAAAACCAGACTTGAGGGGGGTGTGAGTGTGTGTGTCTGTGCGCGCACATGTGGGGAGTGTCCTCTACCTCCCTGACTGAATTTATCCCAGAACACAGGGACTGCTTTGTCACATGCAATTTGTGAAAAACAAGAGCAATATGTATTCTGGTTTGGGTTGGCTGGTAGATTTGCAACGCTGTCTCAAGAACTTCTCTTTCTTTTCATGGCTTCAAAGAGCAGCATATAGGACCCAAAGTGAGAGTTACAGGGAGATGAGGAACTCCTCTCACTTCAGCAGGTGTCCGCTGGCCAGAGAGGGACCTGCCTTTTGGGCAAATCAGCTAACGCTTTGACGTGATAGGCTGGCATCTGTGAGGGAGGCAGGGGAGGGCATTCTGATATTGATGGAGGATGAGCTTAGAAGACGTCTGAAGAGGGTTCTGCTTATGTGGGGGTGGCAGGGTGGGTGAGTCGGGTTGGGGGGACGAGGGAGAGAGAGAGGGAGAACAGAGGAGGAATGGAGGGAGGAAAAGGAGAAGAAGAGGAGAGGGAGAGGAAAGAGAAACAATGACTTCTCTCCTAATTGTAAACATGCCAACTGAAGTTGAGAGAGATCATCATTTCAACTATTGTGTGAAGCCCAATTTAATTTCTTCTTGACTTTTTTCTCTTTTTCTCTCTTTTTAGTCCTTTTCTCTCAATTTGCTGCTGCTACTGCTCCTCCTTTGACTTCTCGTTCTCCTTTGAAAAGAAACTGGTAAATAGAAAAAATTCCAAATCTAGTACAACATTCTTGGAAAAAAACCAAGAGTCTGTTTTGTCTGGGGATTTTAGAAACACCGGCTCTAATAGAAACCATGCGAATGTGTGCTGCTCAGGATTGTAAAACACACAGTCAGTCACACAGGTATTTTCAAACTGCTGGTTCTGAGGGGTGATTTGATTAGGTAATTACCCTTGTAAAGGAGTAACTTAATCTGTGAGACACTGCCAGCAGAAAATTCATACTGCCCTGGTTTAAAATAATTTCTTCACAAATTGCACTTAAAAATAATTGGAAATTTTAAAAAAGCAAATCTAATTTTTCAATAAAAAAATCCACTTTTAAAATTCCTCCCTGGTGGTCCAGTATTATTAAATATCCTTCTGGATTTTTTTTTATCTTGCTTTATTGGAAGGAGAAAAACAATTATCTGTAAACGTAATTTTTAATGCATGGTAATAAAAATAAATGGCATAGTTCTGCCACAGCTCACCTAAATCTTCTTCCCTGGTGGTCTGGTGGCATTAAATAATCGGTACCACATGTATTCATCATTTGCTGACAGCAAAAGAAAAACTTTGGCATTTTATTGTCTAAAGAAACAGGCATGATGTTATTTAGGCTTCTGGAGGGACTTTGCTGATGGGCTGCAAAGAAACCTCATTTTCCTTGCTGGTGGGGTTGTGCTTTTTGTTAATCTACATGGCAATTAGTATAAAGCCAGAGACAGGCTCTGTTTCCAAGGTTGATTTGAGTCCTTCTTGCAGGTTGCCTTAAGAATTTTTTAGCTTTTTTTCCATATTCATTGGGGCAGCGCAAATGTATGTGTTATATATTTTTATCTCTGTGTTGGGTGGGAAACTATTGCAATTGGGTTGCGCCAGAAAAAAGGGTACTGAATAAGTGTTGTTTTCTTTGCAATTGTGTTGAAGGTGAATTGTGAGCAATCTCAAGAGAACATCTCAGCTTTGGTTGCTTGTGCTTAACTCCCTCCCTTGGATGAGGCTGAATTCATTGCTACTTCTATACATAGCAAATTTCAAACTTGAAAATTGATTCACATTTCTGTGCTTAAGTAAGAGAGTTAAGTTCATGCCCTTACCGCTGCACATAATAAATACAGGGGTTATCTGGAGCACCAGAAAACACTTTGGTTGTCTGGAGTACACGGATGTGATCTGAATGTCAGGTTTTAGAAGGTACAGTGAAAGGCAAAACAATCTCATTTGCACACATAGTTATTTATACACATTTATTGCAAAAGCAATAAAATCCTTTCTCCCCTAGAAATGCATGCCTTTTATAGTTGAAGTGATTGGTCAAGAAAGCAGGAACATAGTAGTTACGAACACTTCTGTATTTGATCAGGTGGTTTTGTGCCCTGGCGCATCAGTAGAGGGAAAACTGAGGCCCCACACCAGTTTGTCTCCTGTTGTTATTTCTGATGGCTGGCACCTTGTCATAGCAAAAAATCCCGGGCAGTGTTGAATTCAAATCCTATCATCATCATTTATTCACTGTGTCACACCAAGCAACTTAATTAAACTACCTGAGCCTTAATTTCTTTGCTTATAAAACAGAGCATAAGAACGCCTACCTCAGCGGGTGCCTTGAGGCCTGAGTGATCTCTTAGAACAATGGCTGGCACATACTGCGTTCAGTATTTGCCAGCTTAAAAAAAAAAAAGGAAATTTACAAAGTGAATTACTACTTTTATGTTTTGGGGGAATCTGTTGCTTTGAATTTTTTTAAAATTCTTCTCCAGAATTACTCTAGTCTTGGATCAGTTGATAAAAATGGGATCTTTTTTGAAGGGAGATAATCTTGTAAATTCACAAGCTTACGTGGCAGCAAATCAAGAAAGAGCAACACTCCCTGAGCCCATTTTCCTTAGGAGTTCCCCAAACTGGCTGCAGAACGACCTTATTTTGACCACTTTAAGCCCTAGAAAGAGCAGAAGGTGGATGTTCGATGTTGTCTCAGACGTCCAGAGCTTGCCAGGTTCCAAAGAGTCTATAAATAAGAAGTACTCGTTAGGTTGTTATGAGATACAACCTGGATTTCACTATTTCCAGAAGGTGTGATAACTTAAGGAATTCAAACCAAAGTTGTAAAATGGATTTCACTTTACTGGGGTCTCGACACTTTTCCCTCTCCTTGACTTGGACGAGTAGGGGGTGGTGCATCTTTCTTCCTGAGAAGTCCAACTACGTGAGCTGTAGACATTTTCCCCCTCCAAGAGTTTCTCCCATGCTAGTATTATAAAGCAAATCATTTTAACTCTGATAGAAATCTTCAGTTTGTAATTGAAAACATGTGCGCTGGGCCTGAGTGGGGTTGCTGCCGCCAAGCTGTGTGTGGCAGGAGTGAATCTCTACTGAGCTCCAAAGCGTTCCTGATTTTATGGCGAGTCTCTCCATTGGAGTTCTTATTAATAGGTTTACGTAGGTGGCGTTTTAGTGATCGACTAGAGAGCAAAAAGCCTTTAGTAAAAGGTTTGAAAAGCCGCATTCAAGCCCTGGAGGGAAAAGGTTTTAATTTTGTGGGGTTTTGATTTTAAATGATATTTGATGCTGTGGTTTTATCTTTAAACTTCTCGCCAATTGATGCTAGCAGCATCCCTGGACTTGTGGGGGAAACTCCCTCACAATGCAGCAATTACTGATTTATGTTCCAGTGATAAGAATGTGTTTTATTGTGGTCATAATATTTGTTCAATTTAACTACTATGTACTGTAAAGTATCATAAAAACTTCTCCTCTGATCAAATGTTATGAGACGAAGGATCATAAGCTGCTCTTGATCCATGCACTCCACTCCCATGGTATCTGTGGTCATGCCACTATGAAGACAGGACAGGCTTGTAAATTTCTCTGTCTTCCTCCCAATATTTTAAAGGCAGTGCCCAATATAGGTCATTTAAGCATTTCTGATGCTTTCTTCTCATCAGTTGAACTTCCTTTCAAGACTGTTATCTATCCCTTTATAAAAAAGTTTAGAAAGACTCTTCATTTCTCATGGCGAGATTATAACTTCTCATCAGTCTTGCCCCAGATAGCCTCTTTCAGAAGTTATGGATTCCACTGAGTTTTGCTGTCAACATTTGAACCTGCCTTAGGTTCATGTATATTCTATGATCATAGCTAGAGAAAAGGGAAAAACAAAAAGACCCTTTCCCTCTTCTTATCTTTTATTTGATCTATCATTTTTGGAGTAAGGGAGAACCTCTAAGTAGGCAGAGCTATTTTCCCAAAGCTAGATCACCTCCTGAGATCCAGGGAAAGGACTTCTGTTCGCTATACCGCCACCGCCAGAACGATCTTCCTTGGTGCGTATTCTGCAGCAGAGCTCTGTAGCCTTCGGAGTCGTCTATACACCCTTAGTGAGTAGCCCCTGGTTATGTCTTTAGGCTCATCTCTGGGGTGCCCCCCATGGCCCTCACCATCTATTCTACCCACACTCTATGCTCCAGTCATAGGGAACAACTTGGATTCTCTGTGTCACATTCTTCGAGGCCAGCATCTTCTAGGAAGCGTTTCCTGCAGCCCCAGTGGACTTCGTAGCATCCAGTGTGGCCCAAATGGAGCTGGATGGCTGAGGGAATATACTAGATACTGCACTGAACCACCGTAGGAGGATTCTACATGCTGCTCCTGATCTATTTCAATGTGAAATCAAACAAGAAATTATTTCTATGCCTCTTTACACCTCCTGATAGAAGGAGAGCATCGCATTTTCTATATATGCTCTGTTCCCTCTTCCATCTAGGACTGAGCTGAGCCAGACACTGCTGAGGAAACCCCAGGATTGAGGGAGACGAGCAGGAACTATTTTAGTCTGTCCTTGTTGGATACCCTTTTCTTCCTTTTCCCCTGGAAAACGTGGTGACTTGTGTGGTGAGTAGTGGAGGATGGCTCCATCATTCAAGCCTAGGGAATGGAGGAAGCACAGATGCAGGCAAGGATGGGAGATGGCCAAAGGATGGAGTTCCTTCTGGGGAATAATTTGTATTCATCTTCCGAGACCATGTAGGTATTTATATTAACAAATGAAAGACTTTACAAATTTGATCCCTCTATAGATTTTAAATGCCATTTTTATTGAAATGCTAATAATTCATTATATTTAAAAAATTAGTCATTGAACCTCTAATAATGTGTAATCATTAGGCCTAATAGTCATGGAGGGATCATGGAAGGGAGCAGGGAGGTAGGTTGAGGCAGAGTAGCACTGTGGTAAAGCAGGGGACTCTGGAGACCTGCTGTGTGGTCTTAAGCAAGTTACTTGGCCTCTCTGTGTCTCAGTTTTCTCATCTGTGAAAATGGGGAATAAGCGGCATACCTACCTCACAGAGTTGTTATGGGGAATAATTGTGTTAATTCATGTAATGCGCTTACATCAGCGCCTGACATTTACCCAACATTTACTTCCTATGATGTTTTGGTCACTTATTTGTTTTTTTAAAATAGCAGCCCCTTGTCCTCGAATACCTCTAAAGAAATACCAACCATGTCTGTTTACTTGCCTTTCTCCCCACTAGACTTTGAATTCCTTTAGTCATCTTTGCATCCCTAGCACTTACCCTGCAGGAAACGCCCATAATGATTTCTTGAATGAATTAATGAGTGAAAGTAGCGAACTACCGCTTCTTCCAGCTTTCTCCTTCATCACGGAAGAACGAAAAAGGAGTGTGAATCCTGCCCGGGTGTATGATTACTCTCTGGGGATTGTCTGACCACAGCAATTAAGAATTCACAAAGATGATTAATCTTACACGGCTGTGCTAGTAAAATAACTTTGATAGGCTCATTGAACGGGAATTTCCCTGAAGGGTCATAGCCGCCGTCTCCCTGCCTTTGGGCAGGTGGTTCTAATATAATGGAGAAATGTTAGCTGTGTACTATTTCCCATAAATCTCCCAAAGAGAGAATCCTTTATCTTCCTTGGTGCTAATACATAATAATTTAGTGGCCTATATCTCTTAAATAGGAACTTCATTGGGTAGTTTTAAAGGCATTAAAGATTTAGGTGAGGTACAATGAAAATGAATGTCAGGCTTTGGGATGAATTCTTATTCAAGGAGCTGTCTTCCCTACTTTAGAGATTCTTTGAAAATAAAGCTGGAAAAGTATCAATACTGTGTGGCTTAATTAGATTCCTATCTAAGAAGAGGTCCGTTGACATACCAGTTGATGTTGTCTCATCAGGTCTTGACTGAGTGCCTTCTGTGCACTGGGCACCATCCTCAGGGCTAGGATATAGAAGTGTGCACTATACACAGGGTCCCTGCCCACTTGGAGTTTCTAGTCTAATGGTAAAGCTAGACTTTAAACAAGCAGTTAAAAGGACACGGAGTATTTTAAAGGAGATCTTGGTCAAGGGAATCTTTCTGGGGGAGTGACCTTTAAGAACAGGAAAGGGGAGAAGTTCACTCAGGATCATGGAGAAGTAGGCAAGACCAGATCATGCCATGTCTTGCAAGCCACGTTTGGGGGCTTGGACTGTGTCCACCTAGCTAAGCTTAACCATGTTTCCCAGAAAACCCTTGCTTGTCTGGTTCTGGGTTAGCGAGGCCACAAGAGACATTTTGCAGGAGATTTGGAAGGCAGAAATGAAGCATCAGCCATAATTTTCATGCTCTGAAGGTTGGTAAGGCCTTCATGTGCTGTGACAGCTTGTGCATGCTGTCTCAGATCTGCGAGCTCACCACACTGGCATGGCGCAGCACCTGGATCTACCGCTCCTGGATTTAGCTTCATGGCTAAAGTTGAGGTTGGAGGTGGTGAGAGACAGACATGGGTTCCTTACAGTTTCCAGTTGTCCTTATGGATCCCAGTTCATCCTTATGGGTTCCAATTTTTCCTTGTTCTCCACATCTGGCTGGCCTTCTAATCACCAGTCTGGCTGATACATGATAACTTCAGGCTCAGAACCAGATGCAAAGGCAACAGCCAACATGGACTGTTCCATCAGTGTAGGGTCTACTCCCTCTAATAAAGCCTTTTCTTTATCATGTTGATTCTTCTTATCTCATCAAACACTGACTGATACACCAGGCAAAGGATTTTGGTGTTTATCCTAAGAGCAACGTTGGCCATTGAAAGGTGAGCAGTTGGAGAGTAATGTGATCAGAACTTTTTCCCATTCTGTCTGCTGTGGAGAGAATGGCTGAGAGTGGGGTTGGTTAAGACAAGAGTGGATATGAGGACATCTGTGGGCACAGAATGCTAATGTTAACCAATAATCATGTTTCGTTTTGCTTCTTGGTCCAGAGTTAGCTTACTGCTTCAGCCCGTTCACAATTTGATGAGGCCACAGGACTGTTTCCTGGCCAGTGGAATGAGAGTGGATGTGATGTTTGCCACTCCTGTGCTTGGCAACCCTCCATACTCTCTCTCTCCTCATCTGCTGGCCAGAAGCAGTGGACCCAGTAGAAGACTCAAAAGCCCCAGAAGTTGGAGGAGCCAGAGGATAGAGAGAGCACAAGTGTTTGCAGTAGGAGCCTCAGCACCAACTCTCATTGAACAACTCTCTGTTGTTCAAAAAACAATAAATTTTTATTGTGTTAAATCACCTAGATTTTCAGCTTGTTTGTTAAAGTAGCAAGCATTGCTTAACCTGAATAATATAAAGTGTGGGCAATAGATAGTGATGGAATAAGGCACTGGCAATGGAAATAAAGAGTGATATTTCGAAGGTAAAATCAGTAGTTCTTGGTGGTTGATTAGATGAGATGGTGGTAGGGAAGGCCAAGTTAATAATGAGGCAAGAATGAATCCTAAGGTTCTGATTTTGAATAACAGAGTGAATACTGGTGCCATTTGACTAATATAATGAACACTGGAGGGAAAGCAGAGTTTGAAAGAAAGGAGTAAGGATTTGGTTTTGTACGTGGGGAGTTTGAGAGGCCCTTGAAATCTCCGAGTGGAGATGTTTTTGTTTCTTTCCCTTCACTTCTCCCTCTGGGACCTTGATGTTGGCTCTGACCAGTAGCTTGTAATGTATCACGATCCATAGGACATTTTGTGTTGTTTTTTCCTTCCTCTTCCTGAAACCTGTCTAAAATTATGTTACACAGTCTCATCTCTATCAATTTCTAAGTTTTGGATATAGACGTCTGCCCCGCAAAGGAGGAAAGTGGTCATCCTTGACCTTGCTAGGTTATCTTCCTCATCTTTGTCCTTACCTGGGCCTCAATGCAAGATAAAAGGCAATGCAAGGTGAACATCCTCAGGGACATCTTTCTGTTTGGGTTTTCAAGGATTGTAATTGCCAAGAGGTGCTTAGGCTGCCTCTAGAGGAAAGACGATCCTTGGCTTCTACTGTCCAACCAATCCTTTATGTCTTGGAGGATATTAATAATTAAAATGGACAATAGTGATTTTCCATTTCCTCTAACTTTGGGTATTGGCTTCTGGAAGTGGTGTTAATACCCAGTACCAAATAGGCATTTATTGATATCAGTTTTCATAAGTTACCTACCAAGTTTGGATGCAAACCAGTAACCCAGATATAGGAGACCTAATCTCTAGATCTCTAATCTTCAACTCCTCTGCTTGCCTCCCCTTCCTTCCTCAGGATAACCATTCAGACTGGTCTAAGTGTGCTCATTCATTCACTCGTTCATTCAACCAGTAGTTCGTTCCTATTATACGCCAGGCAATGAACAGAGTATTGGGGATGCAAAACCCAACAAGTTGGAGTTCCTATGTTACAGTCTATATTTCAGTGAAATTATAGACAAATTATTAGGCAGTTTTAATCCAGAGCAGTATGTGTTACGGGAACACGCAGGAAGGAAGCCTAACCTAGTCTCAAGGAATCAGGAAGGCTTGCAGAGGACTGGCAGGTAAGAGTGAGCAGGGGAAGGGGCTGGGAGGATGGGAGGAGACAAAGCACTTTTGCTGAGGAAATGCACGTGTAAAGGGGGCAACTTTCTGATCTTACGCCGGGTGATCTTTGTGCGGCACTGTCCACACCTACAGGAGAGGTGATTCCTCAGAGTCGCCCCCTACTGTCCACCTGTCCACAGAGGACTCTGAAGGGAACTGGGAAATAGGGAGTCTTCAGCTGTTCCTCCTTCGAGGTTTGTTTGGGGTGCGGTTCCTCCAATATTTTGAGTCTAAATTTGTTTCTGGATGGTTTGTGTGAGTGTGTGTGTGTACCCATCTCTTTACTTCCTTTTACATATTTCTTCCCTAATGTCCTCAGACGGCAGAAAAAGGCCCTGATGAATTACATGGGGTAAGATCCTGAGTCTGGATTCAAACATACGTTGTTTTCATTCTTGTACAGGTACCTGGTTATGATGTAAGGGAGACAATGATTAAAAACACAAAGGGGAATGGGTCTACATTTTTGGGCATCAACGTTCAGGGGCAAAGGTGCCTGAAAATGGTAGTTCAACCAACACAGCTCCTGAGGTATGTAGGCAGCTGTGATTGGCAAGAACGTGACAGATTTTTGTGTCAAGGTAGGAAAAAGTTGATGTAACCTGGAATAGACAATGTATGAAAAATCCCTGGGATTTTCAAGGAACACTCCGGTGATTCAGATGCAGAGGTCCATGGAGCACAATTTTAAGAAAGAGTGCTCTAAAAAATCAGCTTAAAATGAGAGGTTTAATTTCTTTTTTTCCGTGGCTCCATGGAATTGTTTTCCATTTGTTTTTGGCTCTTCCTGAAGACATTTCCACATGATGACATAGGGAGAGCACATTTGCAAATCACATTCAGGGTGGTGAGAGATAATGAAATTGAAGTGTCAGCAGATTGCAAAAGGAAGGCTTTTTTTTTTTTTCTCCCAAGCTCTGCTATTACTTTATTCAATTTGCACTTTATTTTGAAGCACATGTATAGAAATAAGCAAATTATTAATTCAAGCTTGTCTTCAATTTTGTGCTTGGCCTGAAAACCTCTAACATCACTCCTGGTTCCCCAGGCGGACTGCTGAAGGCTTGGTGATAGGCTGAGGCGGCCATATTCATTATTCAATATGAGCTGCAAGCAATTTGATGTTTCATGTGAGCATGTGGCAGAGCTGGGTGGGGGGACTGTCATTCAGTGGAAAATGGTCTAGGCTACTACCATTTTCATGTTTAGCTGAAGGCTTGACGTTAGCTATGCTCACATGTTTCAAGAATAAGGGTAATTCTATTGAGAATCTTGGTTACAACCAGGTGTTTTTGTGTCTGTGACATGTCCTATTTCTCTGTGCAGGAGAGCACTTCTTGAGCCAGGCCATATGCTCAGCATCACGGGGGCTTCGTATGTTCCCTCTGGAGCGCTGGGAATAATGAGATCCGCAACAGCAAAGGGCAGAGTCCCTGGAAAGCAGCCATACTTGGGGAGGTGGGGAATGCTTATGCCCCAGCTCCTGAGGCTCTGGAAGCATTTCTGGATGGTGTCTGCATTGTCTTTCAACACCTCTATTCCACGGATGGGCACCCACACTGTTTGAAAGAGCCCTGGACCTTACACCCCATTATAAAAGAAATGTGCCCCATGTTTTTCCTTCCCCACATGTCTAAAAATGTCTTTTTGCCTGCTTATGTACATGTAGGTTGTCACCAGGCTTTAGGATCATAGAATTTTAGAACGGAAGGATCCTTAGAGTTCATTTGTTTTAGTGTCCCCATCTTTACTGTGTGGAAACTGGAGATTGGAGAGGGTTAGAGATTCATCCAGGGATGTACAGCTAGTTTGATGCAGCCCAGGGACCAGATGCCAGGTATCTGGATTCCTCAATTGGGTGCTCTTTTTACTAAGATAGCAAACACTTAGAGCAGCGCCTGGAACTCAGAGAGAGCTCAGTTTATGCAGGCCGAGATGAAAGTTTTTTGTGACCTATATTAGTCTCCCCAAACGTTCAGCCTAAGAACTATTCATTTTCAACCTTTTCCATCATGTCAACAGAGGGTCTGAGAAATGCCTTCCTGTCTGTCTGAGAGAGCATATCTGCAGCTCTTGGAGTTCTGGAGGCTGAACACATGTGCCCCTGCTCCCCCCATGCCCACACTTTCCTGTTTTTGGAGGGATGGCTTAGGTCCTCTGTGGCTAATCTGTCAACCGAGTAATATCAACGGTCACTTTGGTATGAGAACAGTCTGTGTGTTTGGAACAAACAATGAATAAATTGTTACTCAGTTATCAGGAAAAATAAAAATAAAGAAAGGCTGGGGCCCCTCACCCCAGCCATTCTAAATGGTTTCCTTAACCGACCTGCGGCTGATCGGTGAGGCTGGGCCTCCGGTCCATTGCGCTTGCAGCAGACTCAAGTGCCTAGTTAACTGGTAGACAAGGATGCTCAGGGCACGAACAGAGTGCAGCTACGGAGACAAGAGGTAATGGTGTTTTAGCTCAGCTTCTGGGGCAAATTAGCACAACTCTGTCTCGGGGGAAAAAGTGAAGTTAGAGACATGAAGATTTAAAAACCTACTTTCCTCTGGGCAATGTTAAGGGGCTTCCAAACTCCCAGTCTGTATTTGCTTTAGCTCTCAGTTTTTACACATACACACACACACACACTCACACACGACTGTGTTTATGTCATACTCCAGGTGCGACTGGAAACTGGTTTTCCCAGCGTGGTCTGAGGAACCCTGGGGTCCCAAGACCCTCTCAGAGAGTCTGTAAGATCAGACTATTTTCGTTATAACATTAAGATATTTTCTGTCTTTGTAAGTCTCACTCTCTCATAGTGTATGGTGGAGTTTTCCAGAATAGAAGGCTTGTGATATGCAACAGATTGAATGGAGGGGCAGGGGTGAGAATCTGGCAGTCTTCTGTTAAACCAGACATTAAAACTGTGCAAAGATGTAAAACAATGCGATTGTTCTTGCTAAATTTTGTTTTGTTCTGTGAAATGTAGTCATTTTACATAAAAATGTTATTTATATTAACGTGTAGTGGGTTTATTATTATTATTTTAAAGCGAATCAACAAAATTTTGCACATTTCTCAGTTTTAAATTCTGATATGGTAGGTACCGATAGTTATAACTCACATAAACACAAATTCTTTGGAGGCCTCCATAACTTCAAAAGTGTTGAGGAGTCCTGACGCCAAACAGTTAAGAATTGCTGCTCGAAGGCAATGAGACTCTCTCTCAAACAGATGCTGTAGCGCACATCGTCAGGGTTTCTCTTTTCAGAATAGTCATTTTGAAATCCTATATTCCTAGTCTAGTGACGTCATTGCTCAGTCCTCTTTTAAATCTCCCCTTTTGTATCTGTCTTGGCCTGTTTTTGAGCTTCCCAGAAAACCCAGTTTTATGATTTCATCTTCAAGCCTTGGTTTTGATCCATAATGCATGATCTCCATTGATAGCCTATTTTGCTAATCAAACCAGGTTTCAAATGGCTTCGGACTCTTTGCAACAATAAAATCCATCTCTCAAAGGACCAACATCTGCACCCAATAAGGTTGTATTAGGAGGATATGCCTGAGTTCAGAATGCAGCTCCTTAAAAGGAGTTAAAAAAAATGTGTTGATAACAGCAGTGTCTTGGGAATTGTGTAGCTTTCAAGGATTCTGCTTTGAGGGAAATACCTTTCATTGAGAACGTTTAAGTCCTGGCATATTTGTTAAAGCTTGATCTCACTATTTTATAGTTTTAGCTCATAATGCTCAAAAATACAGGACATACACACAGAGTTTGTATTTTCAAGCAGAGTGCTTATTTGTACACTAAAAGCAATTCTTATGAGTTGTCAAACACCTTTTTGATTGGATAATGACTTTATCTTGTTTTCAGTGCTCTAGGATAATCCTCAGAAACAGATATGCACAAGTGAATGCCTTGCTCCACTGGTGTCTCATGGACACTCAGCGGGCCAGAAAACCTGTTGGTGCCACTTTTGAAAGGACGCACTATGTTTTCTGTGTTCTTGGAAGCTTGCCTGGTGATTATATTTTAGGACAATTTGTACATTTTTTAGGAAAGAAAAAAATGGCATGGTGTTTGCAAATCTCTTAGGAAACAGAAATCTCAGAATTTTTGGTTAGATTCACCTGTTGCTGGACTGTGTGGCATCCTTTGCAGGTGAATTACCCACGGCAGTTTTGGTGGCATCCATCACAGGACTGAAGAGTTAAATGCAAGCAGTCCGCTGAACAACGGAGGATTACGTTTTCCGTTTTCCAGAGAGAGATACAGGGTATTGATCAGTTCCGCTGTGGGGCTCTTTGCTTTGTTTATCAATGGATTTTAAGCAGGAAACATCTTGAAGACGCAGAGGCTGGTGAATTACCAGGAGTGGAGGAATGTTCAGAAACACTAGGGGTAGATAGACTTTTGAGTTTGCAATGTTGGGGCCCAGACCGACATCACTGTGCTATCTAATGTCAGTGCTTATTTTTTTAAGGGGAAACTACGTGAGTTGATGGATTATAAACTGCCTCTCCGATCTATTTACTCACTTCTCTTCGCCTTTTCACTTCTCCCACTGCAATCTTTGGCACACATCGTCTATTTAGAGGTACCAGTATATCATGTGTTCGATGCACATCACTGAAACAAAAGAGGAATAGCTTAACACTTCTTCCAATGCTTATTTTCTTGAAAACATCATATAAGTTACGATTATTTTATGTGTATATATCATTACATATTTTGTATTCTTGTGTGTGATTATTATTGTATCCCTTCCCCGTAAGACATGGAAGCCCAGGTTAAGTACCTTGTCTATAACCAAAGTCTAATGTTGGAGTTGAAATTCAAATAGAGTTTGTTTACTTCCAAAGCACAAACTCTTTGCAGTACATTAAACTGTTTTTTTCCCCAATAAAAGAATCAGTTGTGATGCAAGTTTTGTTTCATTTTTTAAGTGAAATAATTTAAGCATTACTCTGGCAAATACATCTTGGTAAGCTGCTCTGGTGTGTTGCGTCTCCCCAAAAATAGACTGCTTAAGTTCATGACTAGATGGGTGATCATTGATTAGGAGATGGGGAGCCTAGATATTTCCTTGGGGAAGGGCCCACGTTGGGCTGGAGAGGTGAGGGAGTAGCTTAAGACTTGTTTCTAATTCACAAACACATTGTATTAGTTTACTGTTGATGCTGTAACAAATTACCACAAATTTAGTGGCTTAAAATAACAAATTTATTATCTTACAGTTCTGTAGGTCAGAAGTCTGATATGGGTCTCAGTGGGCTAACATCAAGGTGTCAGCAGGGCTGTGTTTCTTTCTGGAGTCTGTAGGGAAGAATCTATTTCCTTGCCTTTTCCAGCTCCTAGAGGCTGCTTACATTTCTTGGCTTGTGGCCCGCTCCTTCATTTTCAAAGCCAGCAAGATTGCACCTCTCAACCCATCTTCTGCAGTCACACTTCCCTCTCACTGACTAGGGAAAGGTCCTCTGCTTTTAAGGATTTGTGATTAGATTGGGCCCATCTGAATAATCCAGGATAAACTCTCCATCTCAAGGCCTTTACATCTTAATCTTATCTGCAAAGTCCCTTTTGCCACATAAGGTTGCATATTCACAGGGCTGGGGGAGGAGGGCATGGACCTTTTGAGGGGTCATTATTCTGCCTAGCACAGGCATGAAACCTGGCTAAGTGTGTTGGTGTACCCATGAATAGAATGTACCAATCTGTTATCACAGAGACGCCCAGTGTCAAAATGGACCAAGTTTAATGCTGAATTGGTGACTCTCTTCAACAAGTATTTGTGAAGCCTGTTGAACGTTCAATATTTGTTGAGATTAGTGTTTTTTAAAATGTTAATAGACTTTAGATTTTTTAGAGCAATTTTAGGTTTTCAGAAAAATTGAGTGGAAAGTAGAGAGTTCCCGTATACTCCCCCTCCCTTCCTCCTCATTTCCCCCTCTTATTGTTGTCTTGCATTGGCGTGGTGCATTTCTTATAACTGACGAAGCAATATGGATATATTATCTTTAACTAAAGTCCACAGCCTACATTAAAGGTTCACTCCTTATGTTGTATAGTTCTATGGATTTTGCCAAATGCTTAATGTCGTGTAACTGCCATTCCAATATCATACAAGGTAGTTTTGCTGCCCTAAAAATGCTCTGTGTTCTACCTCTTCATCCTGTCCCCCTACCCTCCAGCCCTTGGCAACCACTTTTTACTGTCTCTATAGTTTGATCTTTTCCAGAATGTCATATGGTTGGAATCATACAGTACGTAGCCTGTTCAGACTGAATTCTTTCACTAAGTAACATGCATTTAAGTTTCCTCCATGTCTTTCCAGGGCTTTATAGCTCATTTCTTTTTATCGCTGAATAATATTCCTTTGTGTGGATGTACCACAATCTATTGATTCATTCACTTGCTGAAGGACATCTTGGTTGCTTCCAATTGTTGGCAATTGTGAGTAAAGTTACTGCTAACACTTGTGTGCAGGTTTTTCTATGGACATAAGTAGGTAAATACCTGGGAGTGTGATTGCTGGATCATATAGTAAGATCATATTGAGCTTTATAAGAAACTGCCAAGAACTCAGTGTGTTTTTGACTTAGAACTTCATAGTAATTGGGGAAAGTTGAGCTGGCGATGTTTTGGGCCTACTTCCAAGACTTAGATAGAGAAGTTCTGCTTTTATGAACTTTATATATTGAGGTTCTGAGCAAGATTGCATTTACAAAAGGATATGCTGCTGAAAAAGAGTTAGAAAGCTTTTGAATACCTGATGTGCCATTACAAAGATCCTCTCCTCCCACCTTCTCCTCCACTTTTGACCTTGACTGAGAGCCCAAGAGGTGAATTGCATTGTAAGGGGGGTAATTAGAAGGACTGAGCATCATACTGCAGTGGACGAGGTACTGATCATACTGGTAAGAAGGCAGGCAAAACTTTTCTCCCAGAGAAAGATAACATTGCAGTCTGCAAACAATGAAATTATTGTCTTAACAATAACATAGGAGAGTGCTCTGCAGCAGAACATAACTCCCTAAGGGCTTCCAAATATGCAATTATTTGTCTAGATAAATACACACACCACACACCACCCATTCACATACACTCCGCTGATGACTGATATGCACAACCTTAATTGATTCTTTTATGTTGCTACAGAGACTGTGTATTAGTAGTTGGGAAGGTGACCTCAGCATGAGTTTGAACCCCAGTTTCACTACCAACTTCCTACATGGTCTTGGGAATATGATTTATCCTCTCTAAGCTTTGGTTTCCTCCTCGGTAAAATGGAAGTAATAGTTGTATCTACCTAGTAGGGTTGTTGTGTGGATGTAATGAAAGGATGCATGCAAAGCCCAGTTCCTAGCACAGGGTAAGTTCTTAGTAAATGCTCAATATACAGAAAACTACCTTTCTTCTTAAGCTCCCACCTTTTGGTGAGATGGACTTTTTTCTGCTGATGGAGATCCCTGAGGTGAGATTAAGTGGGATGGTGGATGTTATCCCACACTAGAATCCCTTTCATCCTGGCAACTGGGGTTACTTAATCCCCATCCTCCACCCTCCATGTCTTTCCAGCTCAGTCCTTCCCAGATTTCAGTTCCATTCCTGACTCCTGATTCCAGGCAGATGGTTTTGAGGGACCCAAGGATATGTGCTCATTGATCTGGTTTGCTTGTTTTTTGCATCTGGTCTCATTCTCAGACTGACAGTCCAGCTCTTCTGTGGCTGAGTCTGCCATGTGTGCCTCTTCTTCAGTGATGTTAGAAGAGTTTTTCCCAGTGCTTTATCTCCTGCATGGATTCCTGCCTCTGAACTCAAGTTCTCACGTTAGTTGAGTCATCAGAAACCTGCCCCTGCCAATCGTCTGCATTCCTGGACCCTCCACTGAGTGCCTCATTCATCCATAAGGTGATCACCTGCCCTGCCCTGCCCCACATTGGAACACCATTTGGAACTTGTACTAATAGTTCTTTGTGCCTCTTGTTCTGGGTTGGACATGCTTTCAGCTTCACCTTGCAAGGTAGGCATCCCTCTTAGCTCAACTCCATTTTTTTGACTCCCAGACTTTGCTGTGTCTTGCAATCTATCTGCTGGACATTGGCTCTGACCCTTTCCCAGTCTAACCTATCCCACTGTGGTCAGAGGCCTGGATCTGTTACTAAAACCTGAGCTTCTGGCCATAGAACCCAGAGTTACAAAAAGGCACACCCTGATATATCTTATAAATTGGCCAAAGATGTAAATTTTGATATAAGGAGTGAGTCAGGACTTTCGCAGGGAACAGACGGCATATTCAAGATGAGTAATTGAGGAGAGATTAATAAATGGACTATTTACAAATGTGTGGGGGTTTAGGAAAAACAACAAAGCATAGTGCAGAACTGCTGGGCTAATCCCAGCAGAGAGCTATTACACCACTAGACCTGGTGGAGCGGGGTTGGGGGGGGGAGTGGGAAGTTGTTATTGGAACCTGGAGAGAGACAGCATGTGTTACAGGGTGAGGGCCACTTGACAAGTACTGGGAACTTCAGCTGAAGCATGCAGCCAGCCCAAAGCCACCATGCTGGGAGGCTGCCAATAAAATAAATATATCTCATTCTTCCCATTCCCTCTGATCTGCTGATACTCCTATTGGCTGAACCTACCTGGAAACCTGAGAACAAGGGAGCCCATTGATTTGATTCTCACATGTTACCCAGAATAGCAAGGAGAAATGTGGACAGTGAGACTTGAAGAGCCAAATAGAAGACAGGGATCACCAAGCTATACATAATATCTGCTCACATATGGCTATGTTCTTTGTGAACAGTGAGCAGAATTATATTGCTGTTAGTATTAAGGACATTCTGCACCTTCTCAGTAACCTTATGGTTTATATTGACTCTCTGTGATAGCTGACTACAATTCTACGAGATTGCAGATCCAATACTTTAGCAATAATAACAATGTTATTTTGATCCTATCATTTTGTGATAGGTCAAGGGCAATCACACCTTGGAAATGATGCGTTCAGGATGCAAAGATAATCCGTTGTTTTACTTATGATTATTAAGTAAATCCCATGGGCTGAGTCACAGTACTCCAAAAAAAAGCTCGTTTCTTCAACTTTCATAATTCATAATTTCATGCTCTTGTAGAAGTGTAAAGTCTTTGCTCATAGATTCAAGGATGTGCTTCTTGAAAAAGAATCAATGGGTCCAAAAAAATTTAGGATATCAAGATAGGCAAATGAGGTGTTGTTCACACCAGTAAATGTTCCTTAGTTCTCAAAGTGATGGCGTATATGTTCCCTTGGAGTAGCAGAATCACAGTAATTGAATATGAAATATGACTTGATTTACCAGAATGTAATTTTCAAGGGCCAGCCCTGGTGGTCTAGTGAAGATTTGGCGCTCTCATCACCATGGCCTAGGTTTGTTTCCTGGTCAGGGAACCACACTACCCATCTGTGGGTTGTCATACTGTGGCAGCTGTGTGTTGTTCTGATGCTGAAAGCTGTGCCACCGGTATTTCAAAATCAGCAGGATCACTCATGACGGACAGTTTAAGCTAAGCTTCCAGACTAGACAGACTAGGAAGAAGGACCTGGTCACTCCTGAAAAACTGGCCATGAAAACCCTATGAATAATGGCAGAACATTGTATGATTTAGAGTCAGAAGATGAGAGGATGAAGCAGAAAGACCCAGCAGGGTTCCTCTATGCTGTCCACGGGGTTACTAGGAGTCAAAATTCACTCCATGGCACTAACAACAAATTTTCAAGTATGCGTTTTTGAGTAAAGAAATGTAGATTGATATTAATAATATTTGTAATAATGAATAATATTTAGGATTAGTAATAACTTCACAGACTGTGGTTGGAAGGGTCCTTGAGGATATGTGGTGCATCTACTCAGCCAATGCCTGAATCCTTTTTTCTATATCCCAACAAAGGGTCATCTAAGCTATGCTTAATCACCTTTGGCTACCTAGAAGTCCACTAACATATTTCCTCAATAAATAACTGTTGTCATGGTTCAGAAAAATATAGTCCTAATTTATCATAATAATGTGGCTGATTGAATTATAATTCTCTATCATTGAGATAGAAATTTACTAGTGATATGAAAAGAATCAATCAGATTTGAACTGTAAGAGCCCTTATTTGCATCTTATAGTTTTCATAGTGGGATGACAGGGTAGAGGATTGGCTGAATTGAGATGAAACTGCTGAAAGAGACACTGAGCGAGGGGCCTCGCATCCCACTTTAGATAGGTAAGGACCTCGATGCCCATTCTACAGATGCTATGAGAGGCCTCCCAAGGGTAAGTATGGTGCCCAAGGTCATGGAGTTGGTGAATAGAAACCTGAACTTAGAGCGCCCTCCTCTAGATCAGGGTTCCTTAGATGAACTTCTAAAGGGAGGCTTCCCCCTGGCTGGGGTGGGAGTGCACTCTGCAGAGTGTCCTTCTGCTCCTTGGCATTATTATGAGGCCACTACTTAACGGGGAAATGGAGGTGATCGTTGCTTGGCATTGGTCTGCTGTTAAATGAATGTTAGACTGGGTTTAAGAGATGGCTAGGGTTCATTTTCATTTCTAGGGGAGGAAAGGAAAGGCCTTTATGCACACCTATAAATCCTGCCTTTTACAATAGCCTAATGGAATGAAGAAGTTAAAAGTAGCCGATGCCATTTTCTTACTGGATACAATTAGCTGATCAAATATGTCAATTTGGTAGACTCAGCTAACGGAATCCTGTTTAGCAAAAATATAACTGTAGTTAATATAGCTGACTCTTTTCCTCCATTTTGTACATATTATTATGTCTCCACCTTTTCTGGTAATGAATCCCCGCAATCTCCCATTCTAACTTGTTGAAAGAAGGCCCAGTTGTGGAGAAGGCGCTCAGATAGCGGATCATGGGATCTTCCCTGGCGGACAGGTTGTGGATGACCCCTGCCTGGCTGCCTTAAAATTGCTGGGGCAGACTGCCAGGCCGCCCTCTGGAGATTCTAGCCCTGTGGAACAGGACCCAGAACCTGTATTATTAAAGAGCTCCCCAGATAATTCTGAAACTCCTCTAGATTTGGGGGCTGATGATCAAAGATTATGTTTCCAGGGACTTGAAATTCAAAATACAATTTTCTCCCCAGTCTTTAAGAGTCCTCTGAAAAAATGTAAATGTTGTGCCTAAGTTAATACTTAGGACCTTTTATTTTGTAGGGGACAGCTGTGGGACGGTGGGTGGGGCAGTAGAGAGATAGGGGCAATAAGAGGAGGTGGAAGATTGTGGTGGTGAGGCCTGAGAAATGAGGACTCAGAAGTCAAAAGGTCTGGTGGGAGAATGACAGAGAAACTTGGCCCATTTGACAAACGTGCTCAGGGATCTTCGGGCTGAGTGGACACAGCTTGTAACCTTCGCTATCCTACTTCCTTTGAGATGGAGATGATATCGTGAGTGAGGTAGAGGGTGGTTAGGTTTCAATAAGGCATATGGTGGTGTGATTTTTAGCCTCTTCTCAACCTTAGAAACAAAGCAAAATTGAACGGTTATGTCAACTAACCAGCAAGTCTGAGTAGTGAATGCAGGCTTTGAGAACTTTTATTAGAATTTATTAGATGTGAAAATATGTGAAAATGACTTTGCTGGGAGGAGGCCACTTTTGCAATTTCATGGTGGAAAGTTGAAAATTCCGGTTTGTGGATATTGCATTTTTCTTAACATTGAAGAAAGTAGACACCTAATAGTTGAGCACATTCAACAGTTCTGCGGGAACATGGTCCTCATGTTGTATGTGTGGCGGGAACAGTGGAATGTTGGTGTGATCATGGAGCTCCCGGTGCTGGGCCCCAGGCTGAGGCTACAGAGATGCACAGGGCGTCGGCGCTGGCTGCTCCCGGGTGTGCGGCCAACAGCCCAGAAGCCCAACAATGAGCAGTTTAGTTACTTGAAAAATATTGTCATTCAAAAAGAGTTACTAATACTTCTTGCTCAAGAATTAGAAAAAAAGACCCCGTTTTTCTCAAATATTTCTACACTTTTTAGATGATATGTGATTTCTCTCCAAGCTTAAGGCGTTAGCTTCTCCTTGAATTGTGCCTTTTCCATTTTTCTTAAGACTTTGACATGTTCAACTGTGATTTACTCATCTCTGTAATTAGATGGAGTGATTAGAATCCCCTTTGTCTTACTCTGCAGTTTTCCTTTATGGGGAATTATGAAAGAATAATAGGTAAAAAGTTCAGAATGGGGGAAAGAATAAACAGAATGCTGAATGGTAAAAGGAGACAGAATGCTGAATGGATAATAAAATATTTAGTGCTTTTCAATTAACTGTTCTCACGATTAGTACACTAGTATATTATATCATAAAAATCATGTCTATTAATTTTTTGCAGCCATTATCTTGACTGTGATTTACTCCCCTCAAATCATTAACAATGCCATTAAAAAGGTGGATGGAGATGAACGTCCTGGATAGAGTTCAGGGATGTAATAGGATTATTGTTCAGGGTCACAGAGAGATTGAAGACCAGCGAATGGAGGGAAGGGGGTTTGAGAGTGTAGTGCTCAGGGAGGAAAGAAAATTGAAGAGGAAGGCACAGAGCCCCAGAGTTTGAGAGACGAGTCGGTCACTTGGTGATACCGTGGGGGAAGAGCGCCTTAGGTGAGGCCATGCTACCTGAATCTGTGGAAGACTTGGGTTGTGGAAAGCCCAGAGACTTGCAGAGCATGGGTTTTCCTCACAGTGGAATTTCACACGCACAGGGAGAGAAGATAAATACGTGTGTGTCTGAGAGTCCCCAGGGTCCTATCCGAGGCAATGAAGTGTTCTTGTTCCAGGTTGTGCTGGCAGCTTGAGGGCAGCGTTTCCATCCAGCCAAAGAAGGGGCCATGGCTCTTCATAAATAGTTCTCTTCTTGGGGAAATGAGATAAGCTGTATAACAGAAAAGTGTTAATCAAGTAGGCCAGCGAAACCCGGCTCTGTCGAGTTGTACTGCAGCCGTGCATTCTGAGAAGTTCACTCCTGGAGACACATTTTCTTCGTTTTATTTACCTGTTTGGGTGTCTGTCTTCAAGTAATCAGTTAATCAATGTTCAATTCATCAATGTATTATTGGATCTGCATCATTAGAGTCTTGAAGTATCTTTCAGCTATTATTAAACTGAGGCATTTTTTTTAACTATAAAAAACAATACTAGGAAGATTTTTATTATTTTTTAGTTTTTCTTCTCTTCTCACTAGTGCCTGGGACAACTTCAGGCTTTAGTGAATATAGAATCCATTTTACTTCAGGGTCTGAAATTCTCATTTTCTATCTGGGTTGCTCAGAGTGCGTGTTGGAGATGGGCCAATGAGTCCCCTTTATATTCATACTGTGCAAGTCAGTGCCAGAGGCCAGAGTCAAAAATCTCTGGTTTTTACATTTTAAATGGGTCTTTTCCAAGTGAAGTTTGGCCACAAGACATGTCCTCATAAAGCAAGTTAATTTGTCACAATTTTGCAATCAGAAGATTGGGACTGACTACTCAATCAGGCAGTATTTTTAGCAGCTTAGTTCATATGAGTTGCTATCATTTTTAAGTTGTTCATTATAACCAGGAAACATAGCATTTTTCTTTAGTGTTAATACTAGCCACAGAAGTCCGCATAGCTGCTCATAGCCCGATCTTGAAAGACTAGACTGAAAACCTCAAGAAATCTTTGAAAAAAAGTTTTAATAATAATATTTTATAACTCAGAGTTCAGCTGCTATATTTTTCTGGATTATTGTCTTCCTAATTCCCATTATGAGATTATATATAATATAATTATATGTGTATATAAATATATATTTATACATAATTTAATATTACATATGAACAAATAATATATTATATATGGATATATTATTTATAATATATAGACATTAAATTTATATAATTATATGCAAATTTGTATAGAATAATGTACAAAATTTATATAATTTTAATATATAATTATATAATTTTATATATACATAAAATTTCTCTGACAGCTATATAAATAGATAAATGGACAATAGTCCAAACCACATATGGTCATCACTTTCATGATCACTTTTGGCTGCTCCAAATCATGCCAATTTTTGGCTTTTAGAATCTACACAAATGGTTTAGCTGTGTTAAGTTCTGGTCGTTGGTGGAACTCTTGAGTCACAAGTGACAGTGGAATGAAGGTCCCTCTTACTTTATGGTCCCCATGCTTGTAATGGTTGGAGCTCCCTTTGGAAATGTGGCAAAATCTGCTTAATGGAGAACCTGGCAGGCTGGAACTAGCTGTACAAGTTACCAAAAACTCCTTTGACAAGAATGTTTCTTCCAGGGCAGGAACTCTGCAAACAGCATCCATCCTGCGACAGGAAAATCATGGAGTTCCACAGTGTCCAGAAGGAGGCAGCCTACAGCAAGACTTCCCAAAGCCCTGGGTGAAGGCTCTTTGTACCAGGGCCTTCTGTGGTCACAGACTCTTCCACACGGTTGGCAGCAGTCCTCTCTGCTCTCATTTTCTGAGTGGGTATGCTAGACCAATGGTTCTCAACCTTGTCTGTATATTAGGGCTTCCTAACTACAAGTTCTTGAGCCGTATCCATGGAGACTCTGATCCAGTCCTTTCAGGGTGGGACTTAGGCATTAGTATTTTTTAAAAGTTTTACAAGTGGTGATTCCAATTTCCAGGCAGAGTTAAGTATTATTGCCCTGGGTAGTTTGGAAGCAAGGCTAACAATTATCTTACATACGTGCACAATAGGTGACTTTAAAATTTTGAAGCCTCACCAAGGAGTGGTATCTCCTCACAGAGTATCAAACACTCTCCTTCCAGCAGCCCTACTCATTTCCAAATAAGGTGGATGAATCTTCTGCCTAACTCTGGTGTCCTTCCTACCTCTTAACAATAGAAACTGATGTCTCTTCCCTAAGGAATCACCTTCTTTTAGTCTAGAGGTGTACAGAGCATCCGATTGCTCACAGGTTGAACTCTCACCAAACAGTGAATGTCCATTGTCAGAAGGACTCCAAGTGACTGAATTCTGGTTGTTAATCTCATCCCAGATGAATGGGATGCTCAGCAGCTCTTAGGTACGTTGATCCTGCCTTTCCCATGGCTGAGAGAGGTCAGGCTCATGGTCCATAATCTTACAAAGCATGGTCATATTTCTTTGGGCCATGTCTAGCCCAGGACTGGTTGACAGACATTATCCTAACTTCCTGACTGTAAGACAGGGAATAACTCACTGGAATAATATACCAAATCTTACTTGATATCTTTAGGGAAGGGCTTCTCAGCAGGGATACTATCGACATTTTGGATTGGATAATTCTTTGTTGTGAGAGCTGTTCCTGTGCATTGCAGGGTGTTTAGCAACATTGCTGGCCTCTACCCACTAGATCCAGTAGCAACCCTCCCACCCAAGTCATGACAATCACAAATGTCTCCAGACATTGCCAAATGTCCCCTGAGGGGCAAAATTACCCCCAGTTGAAATCCACTGCTCTAAGGGGGAGCTTTGCAAATTAATCATAGTGGGGGTCAGTGTTAGCTCTTTCTATGTTTCATTCCATCCCCTTGTTGCCATATTTAGAATTTCTCCAGAGTCACTGGAGTACTGCTTGGATGTTGTGCTATGTCTGCCTACTGAGAAATAGACTTTGAGATGGAGATTAGCCTGAAGGAGGTTTATTGAGCAATGTTCCTGGGGCGCCTGTAGGGAATGAGGGAAGAGGTTTGGGTCTAGGCAGACATTGAACCACTGGACAATTGACATAGGGCCTCAGTTGACTCTGTAGGAAGCTCTGGAGCTGGGATGATCTTTCAGAGTTGCCCCAAATTGAGGTGAGGGGGCGAGAACTTTGAACCCTCTCTAGCAGTCAGTAATTGAATTCGAGTTTCCTGCCTCCGTCTTTACCCTCACGGTTGGGGGAGTTAACCTCAGTAAGGCAACTGCCTTTAGTCAAGGGCAATTCCTATAGAGGGACTTGGCTGTGATCTGGTCAGGGGCCGAAACTCCAGACAGCGGGGTGAATGAGAGTCTTTGCCCTGAAGGATGATCTGGGCAGTGCACCACAGGTTAAAAGAATACAGGTTTAAGTTGTTTTACTGTTGCGTTCAGGCTGAGAATATGAGAACATAGAAGGAATTGTAGTCCATGTATAAATGGGTCTGCAATGAGACCTGCGTTGAGTGACACCTACCTAAGGCATCTATATCAGGGCTTTACCAATGCAACATATACTCTTCTGGATTCCTATGGTGAGTAATCTGGTCTTTGTCTTCCCTGAGCTATCTCAGAGCTAGAAATTACATTTGCTAAAGCACATTTTGAATGGTATTGAAAGAAAATGATCCCCACAGAAAGGTAGATAGTGCTAAGGGGTGACCTATGATGGATGATTCCTGACACTGTTTAGGCAAAGTGTCACCTGTCACCATTGTGGGCCAAGAGTATGTAATAAGAAGACCGCTTATCATAGCAGACTACTATTAGCATTGCTGGGTAGGTCCCCATGGCTACAGAGGCCATGGATGTGGCATATTTAGAAGCAGCATGCTAACAACAGCTAAACATTGCTTTTGGAGCATGTAGCTGCATGCTGAGAAAGTTATGTCAGTAGGAATGATGGGTTAAACTTTTGTGCTGGCCATGCCTCATTCAGTGATGCCAGGGAAGCTCAGAGTTGCAGTTAGCTCTTGAGAATCATTTCAATTGCACCAAAGAGAAAGAGAAGCAGCAAGAGAAGGGGAAAAGGGGAAAGAGATGAGGATGAGAAAAAAGAAGAGGGAGAAGGGAAAAGGGAGGAGGAGGTGGAAATGATCCTGGAGTGCCTCGTTCTAGTAAAAAGGTGCTAGGTTTCATCAGTAGAAGGCTGATATATCTAGAAGTACTGTTGCATTTGACACTCACAGCTTTTTATTATGAGTTTGTTCATATATTTGCTCTTCCTTTCCTACGTACTACCAGACGGATGCACACACCTCTTACTTTTTTCACGACAATAACACCAACAACTCCCACAAAGATTCTGTTCTTTTCTTTTGCTGTTCAGTTATTCCATTCCCAATAGTGTTTTTATTCTTCTGGATAGTTTCTAATTTGTTCCTTGGAACAACCCTGTGCTTAGCGATGGCTTCATAATTACTGTGTAGAAGGGTCTTTGAAGTGTCTATCTGATTGGATGGGGGAAAAGGGGAAATTGTCTTGAGGAAGCATTTGCATAGCAAGCACACTATTACATTTACTTATTGGGGTCACGTGGGAAGAGGCTTATGGAAATTACAGAGGATCTCTTAACCTCAAGCTACCCTTGGAATGGCCATGACTGTGACATAGGAAGAGTTAGTGATATTATTTTTATAGAAATTGGGAACTGAACCAAGTTTCTTATTACTAAGGCATCTGCAGGTTATTCTTTATCAGAATCCACCTGTCCTTTCCCAACACCTGAAAACACTTACCTGGAGCCTATTATTACGGCATAACTAGTCCTGGTGATGTGGAATTACAGCCACCACCTCTACCATCAGCACCATCCTGCCCTGTCACTCCTAGGGACAGAGCCCCAGACTAACTGCCATCACCCTTTGCTTTTTCCAGCAGCTTGCCTGATACGTGACCTGCGAGCTTTCTGCCTGGCGAGGAAGGGGACAGGAGCGACTGGAGGTGGCAGGTACAGATGAGTAGTCTGTGGGGAGGGGAGTTTAGCAATTTAGAACTCAGACAGAGTGTCTCTGTGGTGTGGGCCTTGGTGAGTGTGTCTTATTTTATCAAACAGCACCACAACCTCCCACAGCCATCCTTCGGAGCAGCGTGGGAAGACAAAAACAGCTGTGCACGTTAGCAGCTTCAGCTGTGCCACAGCGGTGCCATGCTGCAGTATCCCAGGAGTCATCAAATATTGAGGAGGATCTTGTAGACCTTTGTATCATGGCCAGAAATGCCATGTGCTCAGGTTTGGATTCCACTGGGTTCTTGTTCGCAGAAAATTGTGAGAATAAGGAAATGCCTCTTTTACCGCCATACTAATTGCATAGCGCTATCAGATGCACTGTGTCTTTATGCTCACTCTACGGTTACAGCTTTTCAGTTTCTTGTTAGAGAAAATAACTAAACATTAACAATACTGGAATAAGAGTCTATCTGTCCCAGATGAAAAATACTTTAGAATATTTCTCTCTCATTATAATCTATTCATTAAATGTTGTCATCTGCTCCCCTGGGGAGAGTCATACCCTACAACCCATACTGGAGACGAGGTTGTGTATTTAGAGTCGGCCTTGGATGACAAATGTGGAGAACTACAAGCTGCCTGAAAATTCCCTGGTGACTCTGGATGCTGGAGAATGCAGCTGGGGATGCTGAGAAGCTTGTGGTATTACAGCAAAGTGTGGGCTAAATTTCCACTAAGTGTTTCCTTTCAGATGTGTGGCTTCTTAGGGGCAGAGATATATAGCTCTTGTAATCAGGGACTGGAATACTCGCTTTGGGTAAAATTTGTTCTCAATGTAAAGGCTTTTTTTCTTAATACAGTTAAAATAACTTTCTTAACAGCTGAAATGGCTTTCGAGTTTTGTTTCTTCTGGATGATTGGAAGGCCAATTTTTAGAGATCTGCATTGTAGCTTAATATTATGTCAGTGGTTCAATGACAGCCAGTGGGAAGATTAAGTGGATTTCCATAGTGGGCTTCCTTGGTCCAGTCCTAGTCAACATTTCCTTAATGACTGGGATGATGGAATAGGAATCTGCTCCTTAATTTTGCCAATAAAAACAACTGGGTGGGGTAGCTTGTGTCTTAGAGAGCCAGTCTTAAACTGTATAAAAAAGAGAAGAAATGGGTGATTGAAAACTACAGAAAGTTAGAGGGTGGTTACCAAGTAATATTAGGGAAAACAATCAAACTGCCTAGTATAAAAAGGTACCTAATTCCTGGGGAGAGATATTGTAGAAAATGACCTGAAGTTCATAACAGACCCAAAACTATAGCAAATGGAAATTCAAGATGTATGTCTTGAAATAACCAGGTCAGCGTCTGCATTTCCAGCACTAGGTCTTTTGACTGTTGCTTGGTTATGAAACATTTACTCTGCACTGGGGATAGTGAAAACGGATCCCTTTACAATTTTGATGAGGGCTGGTGTTAACTTTAAGAAATCCAGATTGCAAAGAGCACTGGTGTAATAGTTTCAGTGGAAGAAAAGACCTGACTAGATATACGGATTTAGAGTAGGGAAGCTGTCAATGCCTCAGTGAGTCAAAAGGGTCATACCCTGGCTCACACTTTGACACTAGCTAGCTGAGTGACCTTGAATAAGTCCTCCAGCATCTTGGGTCCTCTATTTCTTATCCTGGGAATGAGGGATTGGATTAGTATGGTGATTCTCAATCTGTGGTCCTCAGGGAGTAATAGGAAACTGAATTATTTTCAGTGCTTTTACAGGCCTGGAGAATCAGTGTATTTCCTAGTGAGGAGGCCATATAGACTATTATTTGACAAATGGAAGTGGTAGATGAAAACTTTTAAAACATGAGTACTCCTAGGAAAAATAATAAAACTCTTCTTGGTAGTCAAAAGACAGGAACCATTTCAGTCTCTAAACTAAGGTTTATGATGACACTGATTCCCAACTGAACTGAGAAACCTCGAAGGCGCTGCATTCACACTGCATAAAGAGGGAGCCGGGGAAACATTATCAGTGGGCAGGTGCACTTTGTTTGCAGGAATAGAAAGAAGGCAGGGGGTATCGCTAATATTAATGTTATCTATGTGCCAGCCACTTTTCTAAATGCATTAATTCATTTAATCTTCAAAACAACTTTGTAAGATAGGTACTGGCCGTATCCCACCTTGAAATTGAGGACTCTGAGACACAAAGGTAACATTTATTAAACTCATTAAATGTTAGCAACTATTACTAATGATCTGCATTGTTCCCAGTGATATGTGGACAGTGATCCCACAGAAATGAGAAGGATAGATAAAGACAGCAAAAACAGGGCTCCTCATCTTCAACCTTCTCCAAGGATAAAATTAGGAGCTCTAGACTAGACGACCTGTGTTCCAGGTAAGCCTCTGGTACTAAATACCTGTATGACCTTGGGGGAGTCATTCTGCCTTTCTGAATCATAATTTCCTCATCCGTAAAATGGGGTGATATCCTTGCCCTGTTACACCATAGGATTATTGAGAAAGCATGGAATCATGTATCTGCAAATTCTTGGGAACCTAGAAGGTGACACAAACATGGGAGAATGAGGGATGACTTCCCACCTCAATGGAGCTGCTCCCCAGTGACAACAGTCATTCACTTAACAAAGATTCATGTCTGCTCATAATGTGGAAGCAGAAGGAAACTAAAGTCTTAGGATTACGCTTATCTCCTGTGTTGAGATGAAAAAGTGGCAGTGGTTTTGTTGCTCTATTCTTTGCTCAGATATTCCTGCTATCAAATAGTATCTTTAGAAGACAAAGTGTCCCATATTTGCTGTAACCTAGTTTCCTGCCACTAGTCTCTAGTTTTAATCAGTGAGTGTCTCCATTTTCTTGCTTCTACACCATTACCTCCCTACGGCGTGTGTTGTCATTGCTTCTCAGCTCCAGCAGCCATTTGTGATCTGTGGCTAATTTTACTCCATTCTTATATCCCATCCTACCCCTCCAGAAAATTAGACCAAATACTTTAGGTGACCAACATCAAGATCAGCGAAGAAGTCTTGATGCCCGCTTTGGGAAGTAAAGTGGGAAGAGTCATCTGTCTATGCAGTTTCCCTGTTTGTGGATAACCTCCGGACGGGTGTGGAGAGGAGCACATTCATCTTAATAGCCAGTGTTCTTTCTGGTTGTGTGATAAAAGTAGGATAGCATGGGAAGGCAGGTGGTCTTATTCTTATACTCCAAGAACATGGCCTCATTTCAAATGAAATGCCCTCAGCTTTCTGCTGTGATAAATTATATCCATATAATGCCACAATCTCTCAGGTCATATGTAATATACTAAATAATGCCATCTCAATGTTGGAAACTCTCTACTGAGCTTGGAATGCAGAAGTCCCCTGCTTGAAATATAAAACCTCATTAAGGGCTCTTCTTCTACACTAGGCCATGGATAACTGATACATTCATCAGACATTCAAGCTTGGCTGGAGAGGAGGCCCAGGAGATGCTGGGATGTAAGGACAAGGCACACGTATTTTACATGGGCAGAAGGTTTAGTTTGAAAAAGGAGAAGTCAAAATAGAGACCAAAAAGATCCAGGGACTCGGAACTCGGGTGCCTTTAAAATGAACATGTGAATGTTAAAAGAAAATAAAAAGAGGTAAGTATACACCATCCGATGTATACTTGAATACATGAATATTTCTCATATTTAAAACTTTGTGTTCACCATAGCACCTTGTGATTTTCTCTTAAATATACATTTTGTTGCAGATCTTAAATATTTAGCAGTTTCTTTCTTTGCTATTGACTGTTAATATGGATGAAACTTAAAGCAACATTCTGTGTTCTCTACACCTTTCAATATCTAAAGCATCATGTACTTGTCCCCTTATGAAACTTAAAAAATTTGTAATTATTCCCATAGTTCTCATGTTCATTGCAAGAAAATATACCTTTATGATAAGTGTAAGGGTTTTGAATCTATAGAGAGACCAGGTTTTGAATTATGGTTTGGCACTTGGAAGATGTGGGAGCTTGTGCAAGTTATTTTACCTTTCCAAGCCTCTGTCTCTTCTGATATAAAATGAGTGATAACGTGGATCGCCAACACTTGGGAGAAATAAATAATGTAGTATCTCTAAAAGAACTCAACAGCCAGCCCTGACCGTCTAGTGGTTAAGATTCAGTTCTCTCACTGCCAAGGCCCGGGTTCCTTTCCTGGGCAGGGAACCACATCACCTGTCTGTTGGTTGTCACACTGTGGTGGCTGCACATCGCTGTGATGCTGAAAGCTATGCCACTGGGATTTCAAATACCAGCATGGTCACCCATGGTGGACAGGTTTCAGTGGAGCTTCCAGGCTAAGACAGCCTAGGAAGGAGGACCTGGCCACCTACTTCTGAAGAAACTGGACGTGAAAATCCTATGAAGGGCAACAGAGCATTGTTTGATGTAGCAGTGCAAGGTGAGAAGATGGCCCAAAAAGGGTTCCACTCTGCTGTGCACAGGATCATTAGGCGTTGGAATTGACTCAGTGGCACTAACAGCAATGGCAAGAGCACCCGGCACCTGGGCCAATAGATGATGTTTCTCTTTACATCTGTTTTTCTTAGCTTTTGAGTTCTGGAACTAAGTTTTGTGTTTCTTGTACTTCATTGTAGAATATTTATTGGGTCCTCAAAAATACTATTGAATGAGAGAATCTATTTTATGTTAATACCAAAGATATGAAAATGTCACTTTCTTGCCTTTTTGACTTACCTTTATTCTGGGGCAGTTGATTATTCACCCTTGACAATTCTTATCTTTACCTTATAAGATTATATTATAATATAGAATATGTTATATTATTGCTTATATTTCTCTACTCTTGCACAAAAGTAAGATCTGGTAGGTATTGCTGTAACTGAGGATTAGTTGCCAATGCAATTATTAACCTCATTTAAGTTTATACTGACTTGTTACTTTGGCTGAAGCCAACCAAAGCTATAGAGAATGAGTAATGCTATATATGTATCCTTCAGCAAAATTGTTCTTTATAGCAATTATATTCTTGATGGGAAAACTGAGGCAAAAATATCTGCTCAAGGAAAGCCCAAGATTACGTAGTAAGTTCCTGTGAGAGCCCTGTTCCGTTTTCCCAGGTTTCCCTGTTCTCAGTAGCCACATTTAACAATCTCTTTAAATGATGTATGGAGACTGGGAGGAAAAAAAACGGCACAGGGCACAAAAATATTCTGAAGAATTTTTCAGAAAGAATCAGGCCAGCAGGCCAACAGTACTTGGCATCTATTGGGCTCCTTAAGGTTCTAAGGAAGAGATGCATGCCAACGCTCATCATGGATGAGGGATTATTATAGCGTCACATGGGAGAGTTGGGCAGCTCCAGGAACCCTCTGGGCAATTATACAGTTGCTTTGGGTCCCTGTGCTAACGTGACCAGAGCTCAGAAGGACATCCCTCAGTCCTGGGGACCTGCTTCCTTCTGAGCACCTGGCATTTACCCTGCCCAGGAAGTGGGCTCTCACTGGATAGTTTGCCATTATACCATACACAGCTTTCCTGCAGGGCACAAGTTTTCTACAAGTCTCCCTGAGTTGTTTGGCCTCTCCAGTGTCTGCACTACTCTTTGGCTTGGGAACCATCACTCTAGAATGGGGATAGGGATTTGGGAGTCTTGCAGGTAGTTGGAGCCAAAAGGAGGGAATAGTGGGAACAGAGACACAAATTGCTGCATGGAGCATGTTTGGGGGGAAAACCAAACAGTTCCTATTGGTTATGGAAGTGTTTCTCAGTTAGGAGTCTGTGAACTTCCAAGGGGCCATGAAGGTGTTATTAGGGCAGCTGTGAGTTCTCTTTATGCATTATTGTAATTTTAGTTCAATTTCAATAATAACCATAAGATAATGAACATAAACACATTTTGGCCATCAATGTGGCACCTCATATATAATCTCCATTGAGCAGCATATATTATATTCACAGTGCTGTGAGTTTAATTAGAACACCATGATTGGACATGTCAAATTGATGTTATTTGAATTTTATTAGTTTTGTAAGCTTACTTGTACTTAATTTATAAGTAATTTTTGATTTGTTGTTGTTTAAGAGTTATGAGCATAAGGAGTTTTTTTTTTTTTACCAAGTTTTTGTTTGTTCATATTTAATAACATTGTAATGAAATGATTTAATTCAACACCGGGCATCTAAAAGAATATATTAAAAGGTGTTTATATTTTACTCAAATTTGAGCAACAGTTGGCTAGAGTGGGAGTTGGCAAAGTTTTTCTATAAAGAGGCAGATAGTAAATATTTTAGGATTTTCAGATCAAGAGGCAAAATTGAGGCTCCTATGTTGGTATTTATATAACAAAAGAGAAAGCAAATTTCCGCACATTTTTTACTGATGAAATACAAATAATAAATAATATTTGAGTATAATTTTTTATGATACACACCTACTAATAAGAAGAATGGAATTTCTTTTTTGGGGAGTAACATTTCATTGAATTGGAGTTCAAGGTTAGTGTTCCCTGTCATCAAGTAGATTGCAAACATTCATCTGTAAAAAACATTCTTAGCTTATAGTTTGCACAGAAACATAGAGCAGGCCAGATTTAACCTGTGGGCCAAGTGTGTCAACATTTGAGTTAAAGCATAAAGTATGTGTTGGAGGTGGGGCAATTTACCCAAGCTCTCCACACTCATTTTGTCTTCTGTAAGCTCTTCTATAAACTGGGGATATTAAAAGCAGCAACCTCTTTGGGCTGTTGTAAAGATTAAGTGTGACAATTCATGAGCAGTATCTCGATCATCATCATTAAATTTCAGAGAATATTTTATACTTACTTTGGAAAGTAATGTAGGTCACTGGAGGATTTTGCACAGGAAATAGCAACTCTGGAGCTACAATTTAGAAGAGTCATCTGGCAACAACATGAGGGATGGATCAGAGCAGGGGAGGGCCAGCAGGACGGGAGTCCAGTTAGGAGGCTGTTAAAATAGCTCTAAGTCCTATCACAGTTTCTTGGTACTTCTATCCATGTCGGTTATATCCACTCCAAGCGAATGGGAGAACAAGTTGTGGTAGGCAGAATAATGGCCGCAACGATGCCCATACCCTAATTTACAGAACCTGTGAATATGTTGCCTTACATAGAAAAAGAGACTTTGCAGATGTGATCAAGGTTAAGGACCTTGAGATGGGGAGAGTATCCTGGATTATTGGGCTCAATCTAATCACATGAGTCCTTAAAAGTGAAGAACCTTTCCTCATTGTAGAGAACTGGAGAGATGACAGTGTGAGAAAGACTCGGCCTACCATTGCTGGCTTTGAAGGTGAAAGAAGGGGGCCATGAGCCAAGGAACGTAGTAAGCAGCTTCCAGATGCTGGAAAAAGGCAACGGGATGGGTTCTCCCTTAGAACCCCCAGAAAGGAAGGCAGTCCTGCCAACACCTCAATCTCAGCCCTGTGAGATTTGTGTTGGATTGCTGACCTACAGAACTGTAAGATAATACATTTATGTTGTTTAAGCCACCAAGTTTGTGGTAATTTGTTATGGAAGCAATAGAAAACTAGTACACCAATAATATCCTGTTATACATGGTAGAGAGTGAATCAAAGACAATTCCAAATAAGTCTAAAATTGTTATGTTCCAAGCATTTTTCTTATTTTGAACATAGAGAAGATTATTGTTTTTATTACGAGATAGTTTTCCCTGACCCCACTGAATAAATGACAAGCCAATACTTAAAGAATATTTGTTTGAAAGGCACCCAATTATAGGCATACATGAGATTTTAGCTTGGAAATATGCAAAGGTTTACCCAAGATTGGGTCAAAAAATCAACCAATATTTCATGAGTACTTTACTCCAGAGGGGCTTTCAAAAATGATTATTTTATAGACTCTGCTGACAAACTAGCAAACAATGCATGGGTAGGAGTAGGGATATGAGCCAGGTATTACAAGCTCAGAGTTCCTAAGTGTTCTTAGGAAGTGGGGACTCCACTTAGTTCTTGAGCAAATTCTACTTTAGTAACAACAGAAACCCAACAAATCATCTTTGCTATCATCATCAGCAGCAGCAGCAATAAGTACCTAACATTTCTAGAACAAAGTGCAGTTTATGAATACCTTCATATGTGTTAAACCATTTGTTCTTCCTCATCTGCCTTCTACTGCCCTGCCGGGTGGAGTATATAAGGATGTTATCAGGAGATCGGGCCACTGTCTGGTAGAAATCAACCAAAACTGTGATGTCGAGTTAACCACACCCTTAAATGAGACCTATTCCTGTGGCTTCATATGTTATGAATGAGAGGAAGTCTGCTGGCCCAAGGCATGAAAACAGCAGGGACTGAAATACAGAAGTAAAGGAAAGAATTCTGCCTGTTACGTTGTATTCCCGAGTTCTCCAGGCACAAGGGTGGTTCCGTATATAAACAGGGATGAGATCACACGAGCTCATCAGGATCTAAAATAAACCCCGGGACAATTCTGAGGGAAGGAAACTCTGCGATGTTAGCAATCAAATGTAAGGAGAGAAGCTATCTTCTCCTTATGTATCAGTAGCAACAAGGTGAAAGTCAGCACGAGCATGTCTGACTTGTTCTTTATAAATTCAGTCTGATGACTTGGGGAAACGTGGCTGCTAAGTACTGGCTTCTTTAGTGTACATCAAGGTAGTTATTTCACGAGAACTATTAGAAGATTAAAAAAATTCAAAGACAAAAGATGATAAGAAAGATGAACTGAAGTAATTAGCTAAATATCTGTGAATAACAGAAACCTCAGGAGAGTTGTCCTGAGTTTTTGCTGCAAAGTACTTGTCTGCAATATTTTAAGGACTTAATAGAATTTTATTTTAAAGCCATGACATTAGCACAGTTAAGCCAATCAATGTTTTTTAATAGCCTTTTAAAGGTGGCTTTTTAATTGTGCTCTGTGGGAGGGAAAGGCACACGAAGATAGGAAAACATCTGAAAATGGCTTAGTCAGATCTTTCAAAAATATTTGCAAGTGCAAATTTCTGTCTTGGTTTGATTGCTGTGGAAGTGGTTAAAGTGTGAGATTTAAAGGGCTTATTCCCCAGTGAAAAAACAAAGACCTAACTCTTGTGTAGATTCATTCAACTCAGCCCCATAGCAAAATATTTGGAATCTGCACCATTTTCGCTTTAGAGTGAGTTGTGGTTTCTCTTAGAGGAGAAAAAGCTCTATGCAGAAGTTCTCCTGGACTGCTCGGGGCCCGGGAGAGCCAGAGAACACTCACCTTGCTCCTTCTAGCAACTCTGACCTTCGGAATGTTTGTCAGTGATCGCTTCAGTTTTTATGGTTAGAATGTGCCTCACATCTGCCTGAATAGCAAAAAGTGCTATCCTCTTTCCAACTTGCTTGTTGGCACAATGCCTGCATTATTGGCAGAGCCATCACTGTCCATCTTCCTTTCTTTATAACTTACTTTGTGTGATGCTTTATTGTCTAAAAAATGCTTTCATATATATTATCCTGTTGGGAGTCCCACAGTAGCCATGTGATACAAGGAAGTTATTATTAGTTTCTGTTTTATGAATGTAGAAGCTGAAGCTTGGAAGTATGGAGAGGTTTACCCAAGGTCGGTTCAACAAATTCAACCAGCATTTCGCATATACTGTAGAATGCTTTATATATCCCAGGGGGCTTTCAAAGATGATTATTTTATAGTCCCTGCTAACAAACTAGTGACTCATATATCTACCAATTCTTCTCACTTCTTTTCCAGTACTGTTTCCACGAAATTATATTATCTCTTTCACGGCGTGTGGGATAATCTGAAGAATTTACTTCTTTAAAATTTTTTTCTTTTTAAGATTTTATCTTTTTCCTTTTTCTCCCCAAAGCCCCCCAGTACATAGTTGTATATTCTTCGTTGTGGGTCCTTCTAGTTGTGGTATGTGGGACGCTGCCTCAGCGTGGTTTGATGAGCAGTGCCATGTCCGTGCCCAGGATTCGAACCAACGAAACACTGGGCCGCCTGCAACGGAGCATGTGAACTTAACCACTCGGCCACAGGGCCAGCCCCTACTTCTTTAACATTTTTCAATCCAAGTATTTGTTGTTTTGGAGTTGTGACATAAAGACAAAGTATGGTACAGATAATTTGGAGGAATGAATTAACCAATAGAAAAGAGTATTTGGTCTTGCTTTCTGTTTTGATTAGTTTCTGAAAGAGGGCTAATTTGGGGAATTTGTTTTTCCAAGCATTTCACTGCAGTGTTTCATCACAGTGCTGTGTGCTGCTGTATTGATCTGCTGTGCTCAGTTCCACCAGAGGCCATCAGTGTACACATGCAATGGAATAAAATAAGCAAGGTGGAGAGGTGTATTGAAGAGGGGAAGAGCCTGGAAACTGGGCCACTGTGGTCATCTGGAGCCAGGCAGGGACTACACTTGTAGATTTGAATGCCTTTATCTTTGGCCTTATACTTGGCTAGTCCTATTACCAAGTGACATGCTTGATGGTTTGTTGTTTTCCTTAATTTCCTAGAGAAAAGATAGTTTTGAAAACTCTAAACTTTTCTAAGTTAAACTAAGAGGAACAGATTCCTCCCCGCCCCCCCACCCCCCCCCCCCGCCCCGGTATCTCAGTTAGTTTTGATTAAGGGTCCTTAATGAGAAGTGTATAGGAATCAGAGAGTAGGAGTGGCTATCAGGCATGGCACAGTATTAAAACCAAAGAGAGGATCTATTCTAGAGCAGAAGAGTGTGGTATAGTCTCGTAGAGCTGAATTAGCATGCTAGCTCTGCTGTGTGATCCTCAGGCATTTAACTTTCCTGGGACTCAGTTTCTATGTAGTAAAACTGATCTAATAATGCCTATTTTAATTGGCTGTTTTAAGGGTTACGTGAAATAACATATGTGAAGGGTTAAGCAGCATGCATGGTATACAGTAGGTACTTAGTAATGGTAGCAGCTACGACTACTTTTATTGTCACTCCCACTGCCACTAGTGCAATCAGGACAGAGAGAGCAGGAAACCAGCTTAGCTCTGGCCTGCCATGTTTTCCATCCTCTCAGATCCTGTTATTACGGATAGAAAGGGCAAGATTTCTATCACAGAAACCCAGGCCTCAAATATTTTAGCTAAAGAGGTAGGTACTGCAAGGATTTTACTAATAGTATTTAAAAATTGGTTCAGAATAGAGGCTGTACTGGGTACTAGGATTTTAGATTCTAGATACAGTTGTCCCCCCTTGTTTGCAAGGGATATATTCCAAGACCCCCAGTGGATGCCTGAAATCTCAAATAGTACCACACCCTATCTATACTATGTTTTTCCTATACATACATACCTATGGTAAAGTTTTATAAATTGGGTACAGTAAGCGATTAACAACAATAACTAACAAAATAGAACATTTATAGCAATATACTGTAATGAAAGTTACTGGAGATCTCAGCGACCTCAGCATATGATTTTTTTTCTTTCCTTAAGTCAAGAACTTCCACCCTTTCACTTGAGGGAAGCACTTTATGGCTTCTCTTTGGCATATCCGAATTGCCAGCATCACTCCTCTTGCACTTTGGCACCATTATTAAGTCAAATAAGGGTTACTCAAATATAAGCACTGCAGTCCCACGACAGTTGATCTGAAAACCCAGGCGGCTGCTAAGTGACTAATGGGTGGGTAGTGTTTACAACGGGGATATGCTGGACAAAGGGATGATTCACATCCTGGGCGGGACGGAGCAGGACCGAGCAAGATTTCACCACGCTACTCAGAACGGCGTGCAATTTAAAACTTACAAATTGTTTGTTTCTGGAATTTTCCATTTAATATTTATGGACAGTGGTTGACTGTGGGTAACTGAAACCGTGGAAAGCAAAACTGTGGATAAGGGAGGACTACTGTTTATTCTCAGTTGCATTTCAGCTGTTCAGCTGCTGTGGTGACATACCTTAGTTTTCCGAACTTCAGTTTGCCTTGTGCTAAGTGAGGGTGGAATTATGTCTCCATCAAATCAAAGCAGCAAAATGTTTGAATGTTACAGGCCAAATAATCAGTGAGTGATTTCTTGTGTGTCTCCTCTGTTCTTTGTCCAGTACCTCCATCACAAACATGTACACCTCCTCCCTCTTGTTCTTTTTGTAATAAAGGTTTTGGTACAGTAAAGACACAACTGAGGAGTCCATGCTTTCATTTGTTCATTTATTCAAGGACCTTTGACATGTCAGGCATTGACTATTTAGGGAAGCGCTTGGGTTCCTCCAGGCATTGTAATGGAGAGCCCATGAATCATGGGTTTATATATGATCTGTCAGCATAAGAACTTTGTGAGTGGAAACAGTGCGTCAGGAAGCAAAAAGGCAAAGTCCATCTCTGCACAATGAGAGAGACTGAGCTTGGAATGATGCACTGTGGTCTGGGAACCTCATTATTAGCAAGTCAGAGACTTACTGGAGAGTGTTCAGAGAAAAGCAACAAGGATGATAAACGGGCGGAAAGACTGATTTATGAAGACTTAGACAACAGAATATGTATTCTTGGATCAACAAAGACTTCAGAAGAACTGTGATCACTATCAACAACTCTCTGAAGGTTGTGAATACCCCAGAGATATTCAGCCCCATATTTGAAATGGTGACAAGGAATCAGAGGATGGCAAGTTTAACCGGTGGATCAGAGAAATATGAGGCTAACAAATCTATCCACGCCTTATTGACAGAAAGTAGCTTCCAAGGGCAACATCCTTAGCCTATTTTACCTCCTATATCTATTTCTGCAGTTGTAATCTTGTATAATCGTTTATTGTCTCTTTATGTTCATGGATTTTGTGTGTTTCCTATTTACACACACCTTCCCTGAAGATGTCAAGAATGAAATATTTGATGATTTTTTTTTTACCTTCCACTTCAAAGGCTTCCAGATAAAAGCAGTTGAGTTATGGGCAAATTGTATTTTTAAACCAGTTTGCATGCTTAACTTTTGTTGAAGGTCATTGTCGTAGTGTAGGATTTTATTCCTATGAAAAGTCAAATGAGTGACTTTTTATAAAATTATCCCTCAGTGACTTCATCAACATTTACACACACATGTGATACAATACAAAGCTTTCAAAAGATATAAAATCAATTTAGGGGCAAACTCCCATGCAATTTTATTTATTCTGGTCATCTGCAAGAGGGGCTATTTAAGCGACGGGAGAGAAGTATAAGACTTTAAGAAAATAACCCAAGTGAGACTGGGCCTGAGGTTTGGGCCACAGAAACCCTCAGAAGGGCTGACTCTTGTGAACTGACAGGCTGTTTACTCTCAGCATTGTTCACTGTACCTTCTCAGACAGGTAACTGGGTCCCATAGAAGACTGCCATTAAATCTATTAAAATACTTGGCTCCACAACCCTGATTTCCTTTGATGATCCAACTTGTTCCTGGGCAGTGACTCCATGTCTGGATTGGGGCTAGGGTAGGGACAAGAGTTGAGCACACAACCCAGGCTAAGACCACGAGCTGGGTCCATCCCCCTGGCCACAGTGATTGCCTTGGGGCGGGGGGAGGGGGTGATGTGACCTGAGCTAGGACTCAAAAAAAATTTTCTGAGAATGCTGCAACTCAGGTCTTCTGCTGGCGGTCGATGTAGCACGAAGATATGAAGGCTGCAACTGCCAGGGTAACTTTTGCTGTCATGATGGGAGCCAGCCTGAGAATGAGGCCTGCGCATGGACAAATGCAAAGCCAGAGGCAAATAGCAGGGAAGTGGAGCCAGAGCCCTGATGACAAGATCACGTCCCAATCAAGTGCTGCCTAGCTCTGCTGTTTTCAGTCATTAGAGCTAATAAACACCCTTAATTCATTAAGCAATTTTGACTTGGGCTTTGGTCTCTTATGACATAAAGAACTTCAATTGCTATTTGAATAAGTAGCAACTTGTGCATTAGAGATCACAGTTTCTGTCTGTGTGTGGAGGAGAGAAGGTCCGTGTGAGCTGGGAGAGTAGTAGCTGTAGCATGGACGGTGGGTGGAGGGCACAGAAGGCAGGAGGTGGCTAACAGTCTAGTGGCCACTAGGTTCCAGCCACTGAGACGGGGCCCCACAGTCTACCCTCACAGCAAACCAACCCTGTTTGTCTCATTAGCCTGTTTTGTAGATGAGAAAACTAAAGCTCAGATAAGTTAAACAATTTGCCCAAGTTACTCGGCTAGTGAGTGAAACATTCAGGATTTGAACCTGTGCTCTTCCCACGACTCCTCTCTTCCTCCAGTCTACAGGTTGGGTTCAGAATATGTGGATTTCGGTCTCAGGTCTAGCTGTTCAACCTTGGACGAGTCACTTACATTCCTTGCGTGTTAGTTTCCTCCCATGTAAAATAGTGACGCTGATGCTGCCTCTCAGAATCATGACGAAGGCTAACGTGTGGGAAGCGCTTGTAGACTGTGAAGGGCGAGGTGAATGTGAGGCATTGTTTTTATTGGGGAAGTCTTCAGGGTGGAAATAACACATAAGCTCGGGATAGGAGAAGACGTAGATTTTTGTGGGGAGTTCGTGGGGAAAGGATGAACTGGACAGCCACTTGGGGAAAAGTCTGGAATACACCTGAGCACAAGTCACTTGTGCAAAAGAAAAGAAAGTGCTTTAGTAGTTCCTGATAGGAAGGAAGCTTTAGGGAAGAAGGTCCAGCGCTGGGCTCCTTTGTTGTTTGTTTGCTAATTTATCCTTCCATTTGTTCCAGGAGAAATAGGCTCTCATAACCCCTTTTAACTTTCATCTTCTTGTCTATGTGCCTGTATTCTATTGAAGTTACTCAGTATGTGTAATTTCTCTAGCTCTCTTGTCCAAAATGGCTTTCTTTCCTCCTCGGCACCTTTATCCTTATCTCATACACTGTATATTTTTATGTCTTACTCATTTAGCTTCTCTATTTCCTCCATTAGAATATAAGCCCCATGAGAGTGAGGATTTTCCTCCTATTTGTTTGCAGTTGGATCGTAGTACCTTGACCAGTGTATGGCACATAGATGCTCAATAAATATTTGTTGAATCAATGAACCCCTTTTTATGTCTATAATATCTGGGTTGGGCAGCACATGGATATTGTCTGAAAGAAAATCTTCCTTCAGCTGATTATCTCCCATAAAGAGCATGGAGATTGTCAGTGAATATTTCCTTCTTCGTCCTGTCAGTCCATCTAGCCTTATCTTAGAAGAGGACCTGGGACTTGTCTCCTCTGTCTGGGTCCTCTTCCCCTTCTCCTCCCCACAGTCCCATTGGCCCGTTTCTAACCCTCTCCCTCCATCCACGGTGCTGATTTCATCTTGGAGGGGCTCTCAGCTTTTTGAGGTCCTACATGTCCTTTAAGGGGTTCTTACGTCTTTCAAAGTCTTCAGAGTGTCACCTCCACAAGACAAACTTTTCCCTGCTGATGTTGATCTGGTCTCGGAGTTTAACTTTGATGCAACACTGTACCCTCAAAGTCTCTGTCTCTCTCCTGGACCCTTTCAAAGCCAGCCCTCTCTCCAGGACAGGGTGAGGAAGACCAGGAAAGAAGGGAGGAAAAGGAAAGAAAGAACCCTTCATCCTGTCATACACATATTCCCAATTCCCTAAGTAAGAGAAGAGATAAAAATAGAACTCTTGATTTGTCCTGATTGGTCCAAGAAAACATATCAGGCAACAGACATGATATTGGATTCACTAATTTTATTTCTCTCACTCCTACCTTCTTTTTGATTTAAAGATACCTTATACTAAGTAATGGGTAGAAACACACTGGAATATTTTACTGGTGCAATGGTAGAATATTACATCAGACAAGCGTGAAATAACTTTATATCTACCTCTGCTAGCATTTCTTATACCAGGTAAAACTCTGTTAATTTCACCTACTTATTTTCAGTAAGTGACCCAGATGTTCAAATCAAATCATTTTCCAATGAACATATCTATTGTGGGCAAATGGAGCCATAAAAGCAAGAAGGTGCTCTTAGTCAAAGGGCAGCTGAAAATAACCAAATTGGTAAAGCAGCAGACTCTGGGATTTTGCATATTCATTTATTCCAATCCCTTAAAATTTCAATTGGAAATTTCAAGGAAGCATGGAGTAAGAGATGGAGAAATACTATTAAGTCACAATATACGTTCTTTGCCAAGATTCTCCCTTTGCAGCCCAAACCTTGACACTTTTTCTGTTCTGGATGTACAGTTAGCAAATAGCTCCTGTGTGGCATTCGGGCTAGATCCTTTTGTGTGCAGGTGGGAAGCCGCCGCCTCTACAGCATTCTCTTTGTGGCACTTTGACTTGGCCATTCTTCCTGGAGGCCAGGGTTGCTCGTGTGGATTCAGGGTTCCCTTTGGTCAGCAGTAAGCCACCATGTGATAAACAAGGGTGATAAGAGGATTCTACTCCCTCCTTGATGCTGCCAAACCTAGGGCAAATCTCACCCATGCAGGCTTCCTGGAAGGCTTTTAGTGTTTCCTGCTTCTGGCTGGAAACCCAGAGGATGCCACCAGTGAAAAATAACAGGGTGGGGAGACGTGCTCTGTTAACATGTGCTGGTGATGTTTAGGGGAAGAGATTTCATTTGGGGGTTGATTTTAGTATTAAATTGACCGTTAATCTTGCTTTATGATTTTTAGAAAAAAAAGGAATACGTTTTCAATCATATTTTTATTCCTGTGTGCTTCATGCCATGGTATTAATTTCCAGGTGGAAGTTTTATTTTCAAGGACATCCTTTTTTTCCTACTTGCCAAATTAGGCCAGTCTTAATGCCTAAATTTCAGGAAAAGATGTGTGTAAAAGAAGACTAAATGTAAAGCAGAGTCTTTGAAGATGAACTAGAGGACAGAATTTAAATCTTTGTTTAATTATTATTATTTGTATTTCAGGAGAATCAAATGCCAAGAAGTGAAGGCCAAGAAAGCCAAAGTGATTTATGCAAGTTCAAAAAGTGAGGGGACCCTGATGACGGCAGGTCATGGTGCTTTCATGCAGAGAAGTAGCAACTAGCCAGCTCTTCAGGACTAATGTCTGAAAACATTGTCCACCTGTGTCTTTGAGCATACTTTGACTGTATTTGGACAAAGGCCCGGATCTGCCCAATGACCTATTCATCCAAGAATCTTGAAATACCTGCTGGTCCATTTTAATTTTCCTGTTCTTATTAATTTTTTCTCTCTAGTTTTACAATACACTTTGGCCATCTTATTGAATTCATTAGGCTATATTTCTGAAATCCTCATTCTTTTTTTTCTTATTCCAGCTTTGAGATAATAATTGACACATAAGATTGTATAAGTTAAGTTTTACAATGTGTTGATTTGACACACATGTATTTTGAAATGATCACCACCAAAGCATTAGCTAACACTTTCATCACATCCCACAATTACCATTTCTTTTTTTGTGGTGAGAACATTTAAGATCTACCTTCTTAGCAAGTTTCAAGTATATAATACGGTATTGTTAACTATCACCATGCCGTACAATAAATCTCCAGAAATTGTTCATCTTATAAGTCGAAGTTTGTACCCTTTGACCAACGTCTCCCCATTTCCTCCACCCCTAGCCCCTGGTAACCACCACTCTACTCTGTTTCTATTGGTTTGGCTTTTTTTATATTCCACATATGAGTGAGATCATACAGTATTTGTCTTTCTCTGTCTGACTGGTTTCACTTAGCATAATGCCCTCAGGGTTCATTCATGTTGTCACAAATGGCAGGATGAAATCCTCATTCTTAAATAATTCTCTGAAAGCTCCTACTTTTTTTTTCATAAAGAGAATAAAAGGCTTGGCTTGAGAATTCTTGCTTGTTAATTCAGATCTTAGTGATATTACATGTAATGTCATGGAAAGATCTTTCTATTCCAGAAACAAATGATCCCATTGAATGTTAAAATGTTTTCCAATTGGACAGTAATTCATAAGGGGAGAGAGTCTGGAAACCACAACTTCTATTATGGAAAGGTAAGGAAATCCAACTCTACATGGAGGTCTGTGGGAAGAATGATTGGTTTATTTTGTGTGGCTGTAAGGGGCGTAACTAGAACTGACAGGTGAAAGTGATCAGAAGGAGAATTTCCACACTACATGCAGAGATTTCTAACAGTTGAAAGCGTTAAAAAAGAATGGGTCACCTAGCATTGGGGTCAGTGGGATCTAGAAAGCTGTTTATCAGCCAAGGCTGCTGTGTGGAAGGGGAGTGAACAGTCATTAAGGAGATGGGGAATGAGTTTTGGAATGGGTGGGGGGTAGGGGCAGGGAACTGGGAAAGAAAACCTGGGAAAATGAGGCCAGTGCCAGGAGGCAGTGGGATAAAGTCCATCTGCTAATTTTAGGTGAGCCCTGAGAAGAAAATGGATATGTATGATCTTACCCAAAGGTTGCCTTGTTGAATGAATGAATATATTTGACGTTTCTAAGAATCTTTGAAAGAAAATATATTCTGGGTGGACTTGCAAAACCACCCAAACCCACCAGGCCCTATTCTTGGCTTCCACGACTACCTCTCGGATGTCACCCTCTTGATACTGTTCTTTGGAGCTCTACCGACCTTGTTTCCTTATTGGAAGTTTTCTAGTGCCTTCAATATGGGGAGAGGGGAGAAGGGATGACAAAAACAAAAACTAAAGCAGAGCAGCATGATTTATTGTAGGACATATTTCTCAGAAGAGACAAAAACGGCATCAATGAAGAGCCATCATAGGAGGATCACAGTTGTCTCAGAGCCAATGGAACGATCCATAGAGGGTTGGCTTCATGTAAACAGCTGCAGAAAAGCAGTTGAATGATTTCCTTCATGCTCTTTGGGGGAGGCTGTGTCTGATCTGAGGCAGTTGCTCCAAAGGAGCGCTGTTAATGACATCTACAGCAAATATCAGTTCAATAAATTGCTTCCCTTCATTAATCTGAGTGTCAGTGACTGCATTAATGTTTACACAGCAGAAGGTCTCAGAGAGATAATAAGGACCTGTTTTTAGTGACATGTAAGGGTGGCCCTGTAAAAACAAGCACACATATAGCTAGTCCCTTGACTCTCATGAATCAAAATCAGTTCATTTATTCATTCTTTCACTCCACAATTATTCTTTGCATGACTATGTGCTAGGTCCTCACATAGCAATGAACAAAAGCCTTCAGGGAGCTTGTAGTCAGTGGGGAGACAGAAACTATCACCCACATATACAAAAAACTGTGATGGGAACTGTGAAAGAAAGTGCAGATTTCTTTGAAAGAGTGTAAGAGAGGAAACAAATTTAAATGGAGATTTTTCCAGTTTCCAAGAGGAAAGATTTAATAATTTAAATACAAGTTGTCCCCCTTTCCTACCTGCCCACTTGTCTCTTTTTCCAGAAGAATCAGGGATTCAGGCTGGAAGAGCTTGTAATATTTTACAGGTGACAGCAGCTTTCTTTGGGAGTCTAGATAGAAATGAATGCTGTCCCTCTATAATCATCAAATCTGAATTAGACTGTCTCAAGAAAGTGGAGGTTCCCTTGTCTCAACTATTAAACAACAGAGTTCTGGCTAGGTGCTTATGGATCACAATGACCATTTGTGTAATAACGATAGGTCATTGTAAATGAGACTGAGACACAGCGTGTCTCTGGGCAGTTGTGTAATATTTAGGCACTCCCCTCCTACACCCAAGCCTTAGGTGGATTAAACACCACTAGTCCCTGTGGTGCCCACTGACTATGGTCCTAGATTGTTCCAGGGAGGAACCAGGGCTGCCTTTGGATAGAGTAATTTTCCCTGCTGTCTGTGAGGTGGCTCACCTGATTCAGGTGTTCTAGAGCTTCCTGGACTCACCCTGAGAATGGCATCAAAGGTCCTGTGTCTGACCGGTTGTCAGGGGGTGCAGAGGAGAGGAGCACCCTGGCTGAGCACTAGCTGCAGGGGTGCTAGTCCAGGAGGAGAAAATGCCACTCACTAGTGGGAACATTGCAGCATCTGGAAAGCTCATCAAATTGCATAAGAATAAACCTATACCATTTCTGCCTTTATCTTATTGAGTGAGGGGCTAGATCTGATGATGTGTCATCATGTGGCTTAAATACATCATCACTGGTATCTTCATCCTTACTGATTACATTTATTGAAACTTGTGTCAGGCGCTGTTTTAAATTCTATCCACCATCTATCTATCTGTCTATCTAAGACCTCATTTCATTCTCACAACTGATCCCCAGAATGTAACTCCCAAATACGGGAATTTTCAACTGTATCCTCATTATAAATGAGGAGATATTTTCCAGTTTCCAAGAGGAAAGATTTAATAATTTAAATACAAGTTGTCCCCCTTTCCTACCTGCCCACTTGTCTCTAAGAATGTTATTCAGAATTTGACCGCCATGTGTGGCTTCAAGGGTGGAGGAGGCCAGAGTAGTTTGGGGAAACCTGCCAGGTTCTTTGAGTTCACAGGAGCTTGGTCATCTAGCATGCGATTGTATATATGTGTCTCCCAACAATGTTCTGGGATTGATGGTGAGTGTAAGCCTCATGAGGACAGGGATTTCATTCACTTTTTCAGTGCTTCTCCTCCACTCACTAGAAAATGCCTGGTACATAGTAAGGGCATAGTAAACATTTGTTGAGTAAAAGAAGATATTTTGTTAAGTAAAATCTGGGCTTTCTAATTGGAACCAGTTCTAAATCTCTGTGTAATCTTGAGACGTTATCTAATATTTCTGTTGCTAATTTACCCCTTGATTTGGTTAGAAATAAAATAGTGGTTGGAAGCCTGATGGAGCTGAAAAGGTAAACAGTTGTTTAAGAAGTAAATATTTTTCTTTGAATCATCGAAGTTGAGTGAAACAGACAGAAGTTACCAAGTGACCTAATTCTTTTGGTGTCTGTTCATCTGTGTTTTCCTATGATGCTTGTCACCTGCAAAGCTATATGCCCTGCATCTCCCTCTGCTTTGCATTCCCGTTGGTGGTGGCGAAGATGAGGGATGTCGTCAAGCTATTTGTGAAGTCTTGGTGTCATTCAGCTCAGGAGTAGGAGCTTGGGATCCTGAGTGCCAACAAGATGTCATCAGCCTCCAGTATTTTATGAGCCTCTTAAAAGGGTGAGCATCCAGGAATGATACTCGAGCAGTTTGTCAGGGCACCGTGCAATAACTACCTTGAGAAGCTGCTTCTTGGACTGAAGTCAAATTGCAATGGCTCCACACAGCCGACAGAGGTTTTAATATCAGTCCAGTCCATCACCCACAGAGAACACTATTAATAACCAGGTAAAAGCCTTTGTGTATAAGCCGATTCCATTTACAGTTTTATTATGTCAGCTGGATGTCAGCGTCCTATCTTGTCTTAGTCATAATGACGACTAATATGATCCATACAGGATAATAGACGGGGTGGGAAGGATTACAGAGTTAAAAATCAATCAGGGCTTTCTCATATATTTCTATGCTTTTGTGGCTGGTTAAATCATCAAAGTCTCAAGATTGATTTTTTTGCTGTGGTAATCAATCCTTCACAATCTGTTACCTTTTTCCTCCTCTGTCTTCTCCCACCCTACTTTTTTTCTCTTTGAATGTAGATAAGAGCTAAATTCTTTCCCTGGATAAATACAGAGATGCTCTCTTTGCTCCAAAGGGAAGATTTATCATATTTTGAAGGCAGAGCTGAAAAGTTGTGCATGCTACTATACAGGACAGGCAAGATTTGGGAGTTGATAAGTATGAAGTAGTTTGTTCTTTTCAAAAATGTGTCATTTATACTTGGATAGTTAGTATTTTATTTTCTTCAGCAAAAGCAGTGGCTCAGTTTATATCTCCAAAGGAAATCTGGTTGTAACATTTATACAACGTGACAAGTTAGCATGAAATGCTGGCGTCCTCAAGCGCTGAATGCAGCACAGCCCATGTCTCTTTGGCTTTGAGATGCATATGATATGTATGCGGGTGCGTATTTACCACGGTTCTAAGACACTGTGATGAGAGTGCTAATTTGATACAGAACAGCTTGCAGGGAAAGCCGTATATCTGCTATTCCTGGGAAGTTAGAACTCTTTGGACAAAAAAATTATGAAAATCCGAGTAATTGTCTCAGAATAGGTCAACAGTCTTAAGTAGCTATATGAGGGGGAGTAAAGGGAGAGGGTGTGACTTCAAGAAGGACAAGAGGTGGGACAGGAACCCTGTGATGGGGTTCCTGGGAACTGGGAGGAGAGCCAGTGTGTCAGTATAACTTGTGATATGGAGGTACTGCTACCTGGACAGCACTTGGTGTTGTGGAAATTCAACATGGAGTAATAGCATTCCATAGGTGTAGGAACATAGGAGCCTGGAAGGGTCATTCATTCATTCACTAACCACAATCTTTCATTAAACAGGCACTCGACTGAAAGCAGCAGATGCAAATGGGCATCCTCAAGAAGCTCATTGCCTTGTGGGGAAAAGTGATGTAAACAAATAATTTGGATGCAAGGAGATAGCCTGTACAACTGATGAGTGCAAAAGACCTGGCACTCTGAGCTGGTAGGCAGACAGAGAGCCTTAGGATTCATTGTCAATACTCTAAGGACAGGCTAGCAAGAACAATCCGGTAGCTGTCTCCATAGTACGTCCAAGCATATCCAGTGCTCAATATCTTGTTTGCTCCTCCAGAATGTCTCATCCTCCTTCACTGTCTATGGCCCAATCATTGGACTTATTTTCCTTTTGGCTAACAGTGAGTCCTGACTAGGGCTTGGAGGGAGGGAAGAAGGTAGGGTCAGGATATTTATTTCCTCAGCAACCTTGCAAAGTGACAGCATAGCTCAGGGCTGGTTGTGTCCCCTTCCCGAAGGTCAGAGATTCTCTTGAGGCAGCCATCTTTTTATCCTGTCTCCTTCTGGGTTCCAGTAGCCTCCCTTCCCATTCCCTTTGGACCTCAGGGTTACAGCCTATCCCTCATGGTTTCTTTACAACCAATCCACACGTTTGTAAATTGTCACTTTTAAAATTCCCTCAAATTATCTTGATTTTGGTTCTGCTTTCTGCTGCAAGCTGGCCTGATACGTATCCCAATTTCACCACTCCCTCTCCAACTCCTCTACTACCACCTAGTCCTGCAAGGTTAAGGCACTAGCCTCCTAATTCACCCTTGTGTTCCTACAGCCTATTCACTACACAGCAGCAAAAACAATCTTTTTAAAAGCACAAATCAGATCATGACAATCTCCTGCTTAAAACCCTTGAATGGCTGCCCAGCACTTTTGTAAAATCTGGAGTTCTTACCCTGACTTAGGATGCCCTTCACGAAATAAACTCTTCTTTCCACTCTGACCTCATCTATTACCACTCTCTGCCTTGGAACTGTGTTCCAAATAGAGATCGCTCAAGTACTTTGATGATTTTCTTCCATGAACATCAAATGACGGCTCCTTCTACCATCCAAATCTCAGAGAGATCATGTAAGACCACCAAACTAGAGTGGCTAACCAGTCGTTATTCATGATATCAACTCATTCTAGTTTTCTCTGTAGATTTCTGCCTAACTGCTTCCTTCCCTTTATCTATCTATCTATCTATCTCTCTATCTATCATCTATTCATCTAGCCATTCTCCCACTAGAACGTAGGCTCTATTAGAACAGGGAATGTGTCTCTCTTGTTCTGCACTATATCTCCACATCACATAATACCTGACACGTAGTAGGCACTCAAATACTTAATAAATGAATGAATGAGCAAATCAGAGGACCCAGTCCTAGAAGGAACAGAGAATGAACTAAGTGTCTAAGACAGAGATTCAAGCAGGAAAAATAGAAGGATTGGACTACTAGAACTATGGTACTCATTAGGACCAGATAGAAACCATATTTTGGAACTGGGTTATATGGTAATGGCCAGATAAGAATTCTAGAGTCAGGCTTGGTAGGAGTTCTTCATCTTTTTTGTGTATGTGCTGTGGACTCCTTTAGAAGTCTGCTGAAGCCAATAAACTCTTTCTCAGAAAAATGCTTTTAATGTGTAAAATAAAATATCTAGAATTATAAGGAAAGCTAATTATGTTGAAACACACTTATCAAAATATCCTAAAATTGTGGTATAATAGTATGTATGCTTTATTAATAGATTAATAATAAAATCTAGCAATGTGTCTGATAACCACCAAAATTTTGAAGTAGTGATGAATGTAAGTGGTATTTTGAGATAGCTGCATCAACAAAAATGATGATAAGAAAATATATATGATCTCTCTAGGCCCTAGACATGCTAATTCTGTTCTGGTTTGTCATCATCTACATTCACAATTTAAGGAAATACTAAATTTAGTGAAAATAATTTTTTTCCTACCCAGCTTTGCAGATGTCCTGAATTCTATCCATTGACATTTGGGCGTCCGTTTAGAACCTTGATGGGGCTGAGCTTGGAGATGGAAGTCCAGCAGCCCCTCCAAGGACAGGAGGGGCTGGTAGAGGAAAAGGCTGCTGGTGTGATGTTTGGGGCTTCCGGCTTCCCAATATTTGAAGAAACAGTTTAAGAAGGAGGTTTCACACAGTATCTCTGTGTTTCTCCTGGTTCATTTTTATTCCCATACGCATCAACATTGGGAAAATGAAATCCTGTCATTCTGCAGGACATTCCCCACATATTTGCCATAAAAAGAATCTCTCTTGAAGAGTGTTTTAGGGTAAGGCATTGAGAGTCTACCATTAAATCTAGAATGCATAAGCACTTACAGATGGGGTTCCTTAGGTTCATTCATCACATTTATGATCTGTAGACTCTCCCCAAAGTAGTTTCTTCTTTAATCACATTGGTTTGGGATATGTGAAATACGTCTGTAACTGATTAGAGTTGGAGATGTTCCCACTTGCCCCACTTAGTAGGAGGGTTCACTTGAATGTGCCCCGTTCTCCCAGCTGCAAGGAAATAGACCCAGAGCAAAACAACCCACAAAATGTAGACGTGTAGCTTATTCCTTGCCTGGATGTCCTGCTCTCCACGAATCAGAGGGCTTTAATACAATGCAAATATCTATTATATGAAATCTATGAAATTAATGGAGGTCCTTTCCTATGTATTTGTGGAACTTGACACAGAGGTTTACAGCTTGGGAAAACTGAAGTTATTATAAAACCTGTCACAAATTTGGCCCATGATAAGATTGTTTTGGTCTGCTCAGAAGAACAGAGGAATTAAAACTAGGTACTGAGTAATTCAAGGGGCCATAGAACCCTGATGTGTATTGAACCAAAGAGTTCTTTGGTGTGCAAACTTGGAAATCCTTCAAGATTCTCTTCTTGTGTGCTGCCTCTCAGCTTGTCTTATAGCAGGAGGGTTTTCCGGGGTAACTAATCCTAATGCTTCTTGACAGATCTTGGCTTTGTGGCAAGTTTTCAAGTGGATTTGAATGGCTTTGGGTTGTTGAAATAATTCACTACAATGTAGCTTGACATGTGACATCTTATTTTATTAGGCAGAGAAATTGGAATGGAAATCAAGAGCATGAAACATTCTGTGCTAAGATAAACCAGCAATAATTCCCTGTACATTTAAAGTAGAAGTGAAGTTTAGTCTTATAAGCCCTCCCTTATGACATCTGACAATCAAATTGAAACCAGGTGTAACCCGTGTCACCAGAGCCTGTCCCTTCCAATCACTTCCTGGTTTTTGCAGCTACTATATGTGATTCTGATAAGTAGCACGTGCTCTCCTGGTAGGGACTTACAAAAATATTCAATAGAAATCAGGAAAGCGTGTAAAAAGGGCAAACCCCCCACTTTTTGGGTTGAATTTACAGTGTGGAATGTTGACAGCTTGTTGCTCATGGGAAAGATGATTTTTCATCCTGTCTACTCCAGCCCAGCTGATTGTTGTGTGTGCCTGGTGGCCTCCCCGGCTATCGTTCTCAGACAGGGTCAGGTTGAAACATGTTAGGACTAACTAGGATTCAATCCCCTTGACAGGAAGTCACAGCTGAACCCGACTTTAGGGATGTGGCCCAGGGTCTTCATAGCCAGCACCTCTTCCTCTGTTTCCACTCCTAGGTCAAATGCTTATTACTCTTTAAGCCTAGACTTTTACAAGTAATTAGCAGTTGAATCTTCTGTGGGCTCAATTCTCTTATCCATTTTCTAAACAAATTCCCATTGAAATCAACAACTTGGCTCATTGATTTAATTTAGACTAATTTAATTTTAATCGATAACTAGCAGTTGCTTTCACTGGAAGTTTAAATTAAGAAAGTCCCAATGAAGTAAACTAATGGGTTTTGGTGTTTCATAAATATTTACCTTTAAAATGCTCAGTCTAGTTGTGCCTATAGACGAAATGGACTTTAACTTTTAGAAAGCATAAGAATCAAACAAATGATTTGTCAGAAACCAGAGAACACTCACTTTCAACCCTAAGAGCGCTATCCACTGTCTAAAGTCCCGTTCTCTGTATTGGGAAGAGATGAGTTTGAGAATAATTTCCCAGAAGCCACTGTATTAACATTCATTCGCCTTGGGAGCCACGGCAGAGTGAGGCAGCTTTGTCAAGGAAGCGGAATTCCCACAGCACGGACGTTATTCCTTTCTGACTGCTCAAAGGAACAGCACCCCACCCAGCACGGACAGAGGAGAAGTCCAGGCCTTGATGCTATTTTAAGGAAAAATGATTAGTCTCTTTCTTGCTCTGAAAACTTCAGCTTGTGCAGTTCCCATTGACACTAAGGACTTGGGACCAGTTTGAAGACTGGATTTGCATGTTGAGGCCTTCGGGAAACGCTTATGGTCAGAACCGACCAACATTAACTCACGTTTTAAATTCTGTTTGGTTTCGCTCAGTTCCATCCTGAGTTCTAATGTCTTTTCATCCTGGCCAGAAGCTGTAGCTATTTTTCTCCATGCTTGACCTAGCCATTTATCCCACTTTCTTTTGGCAGAAGAATAGAAAACAACATTTGCAGCATCCCTAAATTAATTATACTTTTCTCAAGCTAAAGAACTGTGACAGAGCCACAAAACAGCAGCTGAAAACTAATTCCTTAAAAGAATATGAAAAAAAGGAAGTTGTATAAGATAGGGTAATTAATCTTGCAATAAAAATAATTGTTTACAGTTAAAATTAATGTAACATGCATTCCTCAGCAGATAATAAATTATGGACTTTCTCATTAGCATTTGAATTGATTTCCTCTAATTTCTGAGGAGCACACGAGCATGTGACTAGATTAGGTTTAATTGGACTACAGCTGGTGCTGACTCTACGCACACGGGGTGGGGGCCCTGCTGACTGATTGGCTGTCTCCACATTTTGTTTCCATTGTCTTTCTCTTTCTCTACCGTTTTTTCCCCATCGATAGAAAGATTGAAAATATTAGAGTCTTAAAATAGAATTAACTAGAGCAAGGGCTGTGGTTTTGGATAATGTTAGGTAATGAGCTCCTACCAAGAATGATTATGATATAACACATGACTATCATATAATATAATTTTTATTACTATCTTATCATCATTATATACTTATTATTTTGTCAACAGCTAACTTATAGAGCCTACACCACATCCCAGTATTGTACCAAGTACTTCACATGACGTTTAATCTTCACAGCAGCTTTATTGTAGCTCTTACTATTCTTCCTATTTCATGGGTGAGTAAATTAAGGCTCAGAGGGGTAAATAACTAGTCTAAGGTAACACACATGGATATGGGAGAGTTGAGATTAGAAACCAGTTTTTAAAACAATTCTAGGGATCATGCTCTTGACCACTTTATTATTCTGATTATTTGAAAAATCTAGCAGTCTAATTACCTTATTGATGGGGAATGAAAAATGCGTAGTCTGTGCTCCTAGCTGAGCATCCGGGCAGGGAGCAGAGCATCTGCAGGAGATGGAAAACAGCTAGGAAGGGGTTAACTTACAGCTGAAGAAGGACTATATGGTCACCATGGAGACAGGCAGGGTTTCTAATAAGCCTGTAATTAGGAGAAAAGCATGAGTCCAGTTAATATTGGGATTGTTAACAAGTGGGAAGAAAGTGATATTTCAGAAAAAGCAAGGGGAAGAATTGGTAAAATTTAGGTGCAATTATACTAGGGTGTTTCTGATTAGAGCTGAGAAAATTAAGAACGAAAGAGTAATTATGAATTTCTAGTCTTACAATGAGATGTTTTCTCTTAGATTAAATTTCTCACTTAAATTAAGTAGAAGAACTTTTTAGAGCAATTTGAAAAATAAGGTCCTCCAGAGAATTCTATGGGACTTCGGTGGCGAAGCTTTTCTCTTTCTCACTTGAGCGGAGACTGAGGTTCTATCCCAACAGAAATGGCTCAGTCCTTATGCTTGATTGATGGACAGGAAAAGTTTGCAAGTAGAGTTCTTTCAGCAGAAGATGAAATGATTTTAGGTGTATTTAATGGCTTCTTCTTCTGGGTTGTCATTAGCATTTGTACTTAGCTTAGAGTCCAAATTTTCTTCTACCTCGTCATACAGTCAGTTTGTTCACATGGTAGCTCCCCACAGACTGTGCACTCCTTGAGGACGGGATCCACATTAAGTGTGATAAATAACTACACCAAACTGTAGATATTAGCTACCATTCTAAATAAAATTTTCCTAATTCTAAGTAAAGTTAGATCTAAATGGTTTTTCTGACCTCTCTTATTTGCCAAATATATCTTACTACATAATGTTATATTCAGTGGGTTATTCATAAATTCAAATGTTGATGGAGGTAATTACATGGAGAAATAGACGTGGATTATGGTGCCCAACATCAGTGTGGACAAAAAAAGAAAACTTTAGGAAATGTGATATGTGACGTTATACCTTTGAATATAGAATTTTTGATCAAAGTAAAAACGTGCCAGAGTATTCAAATGGGACTCATATTTTTAAAAAACACACATACACATAGTTTTAGGTCTGGTTTCTCTCCCTGCTTAAATATTAACCAGGGGAAAGAAACAAAAATTAGACACTTGGCTGGTGTGCTAATATTTTAGTTGAGTAAATGTGCCCAGGACAAATGCCCAGGGACCAGCCTGCCCGGAGCCTACTTTGATGCTTTGACTTTCTGCATTTTTTACTAAGTTCCTATATGGCTCCCCTCTTTCTCACTCTCCTCTTGTTTGGAGTTGTTAAAAATCTGTAATCCACATCCTTTGTTTCAGTTTTATCGTAAGTTGAAATAGAGCCCCACTTCAATTTTCCCAATAAACAAAGTGCCACGTTGCAGCAGCCTTGCCCTTCACCTCACTATGGCGGGGGCAGAGTGTGATGTCACACTTGATCCAATACCAGCCTGCCCATAAATGATGCAGCCTGTTCCCCCTTTGCTTCCTGGCTCGAGCACCGGGAAGGAGCTTAGTATGAAATTCATGCCGTGATGACAGATTTAAAAGTTGCTACAAACTCTAACAGACAGCAACTGCAGTTTGTAGACATCACAACATGTACCGTGCTCTTGTATTCTTAAGTGATGACATTCTTCGTTTAAAGAGTTACGTTTAAATAGCTCATTACTGTTGCCTGTCTCTGAAATGAGGGTGGTAGAGAGAAGGGAAAAGAAAGCTAAATTGGATATGAAGACATTTACCAGAAGAATTTTCCAAATGTTAATGAGCAGCTTAAAGGGCTGCACACATGTGTTGCAATGTAATTGGGTTTGATGCCTTCTGGGGACTTTGAAGCTTTTCCGCTCTTGCCCATTGTATTTTGAGAGGTGGAATGAGCCCCTCAGATTTCTAACACTTCGGCTCTGAAGATCCACATGGTGCTAAATTGTAAATCTGCAGACAGCCAACAAACACAGAGCCAAGCTCCAGTGACTCTTGTTTGGTTTGGGCTTTTCAAGCAATTAAATGAATGGCAGTCTCTAAATGTCTTTGGGGAGGTACAACGTGCTATGAGGAGAATTTACTGGAAGGGGGCAAGGAGTGGTTCCTTCACTGTTGCTGAGACTTTTCCTGGAAAAAAAAGAATAAGCAATTACATCCAAATGTGTTCTGAGAATTTGCCAACCTGTTCCTATTCCTTAGCCCCCATCATCTTCACAGTCTATCCAAGTTCTTTATTGGGAAAGGCTTGGATTTTTCTCCATGTGAAGCAATTACAGCTCAGAATGAGCTTATACCATAGTTAAATCAGTGTATATTTTAAAAGATTCCTTCTGGTCGTTTTTTAGTCTCTTGAAAAGTGGTTATGTCCATTCACCAGAGAAGGAGCAAGATTCTTCCAGAGTTTGATCCAAGTAGGCAGGTTGTTCCTGTTGTGGGTTGCCTCCAGATTTCTGGTGCTGCGGGAGAACCACGCTGTGGGGCTGTGAGGCTTTGGGCGGGGTACCTGGACACCAGAGCTGCAGCCTTCTTTGAAATAATGCATGGGGGCTACTGAGAGCTTCCGGTTGCATGTTGTCCAGTCTGGGTGAAGTCAGTTATGACTATTGTTACAATTCAGGAGAGAGTTTTATTGACCAGTGGAGCATCCTTGATTTCAGGAGGTCATGAACTACTCTTGCAGAAGGAGGGGGCTATTGGCCAGTGCAGTGATTCTGTAAAGTGGTCTGAAGCTTCTTGAAGAAGGTTCACAGAGGGTTTCTTGAAGTTGCATTTAGTTGGAAACATGAGCAAGTTTGGCCACGGCAATAGCCTAGAAAATGAATCCCTCAGCCTCAGCTATTTCTTTGAAGGCACAGGCTTTTGATTCTTGTTCTTGTGAGGGTGCTAGTCATTGTCTCAGAATGGTAGTTGAAGTGAAGGAGTGTAGATGTGTTGACTCTTCATTAACCTTTTAACTTTCTGTTTAAGTCCCTATTCTGATGGCCTGTTGCATTGCAAAAATACTTCTTTTGGTTTGATCTTTATAATTGTTTCATGGCCAATGAATATGGAAAGCAATGTGAAATTAAGTGTGTGGTATTTAAATATGAATATTTTCAGTCTCTGCGTTTGGATTTAAACTGAATAACAACAGAGATAAAAGAAGCAAGTCATTCTGAAGAGATTCTCCATTTGCATTATTATCTAAAGCTCAGAGGAACAATCTAAATGTTGGATGATTCTCTGAATTCAGCAGAATCTCAAACTAAACTGCTAATGCCAGCTATGAGGCATCAAGGATCATTAACCTCTCCTCTCCGCTTTCCCTTCAATATGACCAATTATGTGTCAGCCTCTATCTCAGGTATCAGGAAGCCATAAAGAAGTTTGTCACATTCTCTAAGTAGGGAGTGAAGATAGACACAAAGAGATGACTAACAATAAGAGGTACTCAAAAGGGCAGTGGTATAACCATGCTATGGGAATTTGGTAGAGAGCCCACTTTCGGCTGGGATGGTTAGAGAAAATCATCACAAAGCCTCTGGTGGATGCTTTCACATACATTATCTCATTCAATCCTTTCAATATCCCTGAAATGTAGATGTTATTTTTTTCATTTACCTGATGAGGGAATGAGGCTCCCAGAGATTATGTAATTTCTTCAAGATCCCATAGATAGAAAAATGTGGTCAAAATTTGAAGCCAGGTCAGACTACATCAAGTTGAGGAGTAGCATTATAAGAAGATGGTGAAAGACCAAGGGTCAGGGGACAAAAACAAACTCCAGGCATTCGAAGCTTAATACGCAACTCCATTGGTCTGATTTGGAGGTTTGGGTGGTGGGGGGAAGTAAACAGGAGATAAACCTGGGGGAGGATGGGGCTCTACCTTAGAGGTCTTGGAATGGCTGGCTGCTATCAAGGGATCCCTCCAACCGACTGACAAATAGAAATGGCAAACAATAGGATATATTGGAGTATATGAGGAAGCCATTTGGTGTAAACCTAATTCGGCCTGACTTTTTTTTCCCAAAACGGCCTGACTGTGGCCCTTGAGCATGCATTGTATATCTGCTTTAAACATTTCTTATGGCAAGAACAAATGGCTTTAAGATAAAGGTGCAACTTCCCCCTACATTGGCATTTCCTTAAGGATAAGCATCTTTCCTTAGGCTAGGAACTGATGCCTGTGCTCACCTTTGACCACCCAGCTCACCTGTGACCACCCAGCTCGAGACAACAGACCTGCTACCCTGCTGTGTTCACTGAGACAGCAGACATATCTGCTGTGTCCATCAATTGCGGTGCCGACAGAGCAGTCTTGCGACTATTGTTAAAGGGACATTTCATCATCCTCTTTAGGGGTATATAACCACTCCGTACATCCCACTTCTTTGGTGCCCTTTCTTCCTTAGGGAAGAAAGGCCCCGGGCCATGGTCCTCACATTTTAGCTCAGAATAAACTCTCCCAAATTTTCATTTATAGATCGGTCATGGATTATTTTCGTCGACATGACTATAAGACTATGTCTGTTGGGTTCACTGTGGGAGTCCCCACCACCTGGGACCATGCTTGGTATGTAACAGACACTCAATAGACAAGAAAGAGAGGGACGGAGGGAGGGAGAGTAGGTAGGAGAAAGAAGGAATCATTAAACTTTATTCCCTGAGGAGTGATTTGCTGAATGATGATTTAGGACATCTAACTTGATAGGGAAGTTTGGGATGGCATGTGATTGGTAGAGCCTCAAAGCAGAGTTAACTGGTAGAAAGAGCATCATGTTTAAGCTATATGTTCAAATTTGGATTTAGATAATTTTTGACTCATGATGTATATGTGACTGTTGTGCAAATTTTTTGCTATCTTAAAAATCTTAGCCAAATTCATGCTTCCTGAAAGAGCATTATATCCAGTTGGGACTCTGTCTCTCCTGGATAAATAATGTGGAATGACTAGAGATGAAGCACTTAATTGCTTGTTTAATGTTTCCAATATATACACAGTTGGGACTGTCTTGATGCTGTTCAGCCTTAAAATTCACTCTTTCAAACCTTTCTCCTAATAAATGCCAGGTTATTTTGGTAATCAGGGATGGGTATTGTGATAATGGCCAATTGCACACGAGTCATTAGGCTGTCAGGGTTCAGGGCTTTATGTGATCAGTCAGAAATTTGAGGAAAATAAATTTGAATTTCATTTTGGCCCCTGGAGCCAGAAGAGTGCCTGGTGCTCAATAGATATTTTCCATGTGAATGAATGAGTATGATCAGTCCCCTTAAACTTGACCTGGCTGATAGATGGGAATAGCAATGAGTTAAAATCACTTAATGACTCACTATAATTTTCTCATATTAATATCTGTGTTTGTATTCCTATTTCTGCCTCCTATATCTAGGTCCTTATTTTATAATTGATATTCTGCAGTAGTTTAATGGCTGGTTTTCCTTTCTCCCACCATTTTTTCTTCCCTTTCTCTGAAACCCCCAATAGTCCATGTCCAGATATAATAAGTTCCTGAAAAAAATATTTTCATCATGTTTTGTTCATTCGTTGATTCATTCTAAAGTTATTTTTGAGTGCCTCCTCTGTGTAAGGTAATCACCCAGATGTAATGGGGGTGGACGCACAACAAGGGAGGGATACACAATGTTGTAGCACACAGTCTTCTGTCCACCTCCAGACTCTATAAGCAACTTTTATATTAAAAAACCCAAGCTTTCTATTTTTGACTCTGGAAACTTGGGAGGTGGGGTGGGAACAGCCCACCCATCCCTGATGAAACTTCTCTTCCCGGTCCTCAAGCCTCTCTTTGCATCTCCCAGTCTTATTTTCTGTTCCTTCCCCTTATGGTATAACATTTGTCTTTCCTTTCTATAATACAGTATTCAACGTCTCCCCAAAGCAAATCATGTTTTGCTCACCGTTTCCCATCTGTGCCATGCTGATTTCTCCCTTTCTGCTCTTGTTGAAGCTGTCGACTTCTTCCCTCCTTGGACATTTCTCCCTCCTTTCTGCCAACTCATTCTTTAACATCCAGCTCAATTTGGGCTTTCTCTATTGAGCTGTCTTATGCCCTAGTTTATACTTACTCTCTCTTTCCGGAACCATAGGATTTTGCCTCTTTAGTTATATATTCTACCGTATAATTATTCCCCATTTAAGTCTCTCTACGCTTCCTTATGGATGACGAGTTCTTTGTAGACAATGACTCTATTTTTGGATTTTGTGGATGATCCGTCTCTCCTGGCCCAGCACTTCATTTCATTTAACAATCGCAGGCTAATACGAGAGGGTCGCAAGGGCGTTTGTTTCTTCCTTCTGTGAGGGTACAGTTGTGAAAGTAGAGAATATGAGACTATCTGTTATTAATTAACTTTTTTTTACAGCACTTAGTACTATACAAAGAATAAGAAGACAGCTATAATTTTTAAAATATTTTCAGGAGATCAAAATGAAGATTATCTTACACAGCTGTTTTTGTTACAGAGAACAGTTCCTTTGACTCACGCTGCTCAAATTATTTCATTATTGTTGTTATTGTTAACTTTATTGATTTAAAACAGAAAATTTTAAATTGTTGTTGGCTCTCATAAATCCGCTATTTTATGACTCATTGAGAAGATCATTTTGTTGGAGAATTTAAAGGGAGCTGAACAAGTATTATGAAATCAGAAGGAGTTTGGATATTTTAAAGCTGGCTGACTCTCTTGATCTCGGGTCTAGATTACCAACACGTCAAAGGAAAGCCTGTGGAGACCAAATGTGGGCTCACTGAGCAGGTCCTCATCAATGAATGGTGTGTGCATACGTGGAGGTCATCCAGCAGTCTATAGTATTATTGTCACTCCACCCTTCATGAACTTTGGGGTTCCTATGTAGCATCTCCAGGAAAGGAAAGAGAAACTTTTCTAGAACGCTTCACCTGCCCATGACAGTGAGTGGCTTTTAGTTGTTTTATTTCATGTGTGGTCGTTATTGAAACATTTCCAGCCAAGCTCTGGCTGGATGTCTCCTCACAGTTTGAAGCTGTAATATTTGCATCTATATTCTGCAACTGCTTGTAAAATTGTTTTCTGACCAAATTAGAGTTTCTTTTGGGATTATGTTATTTCAGCTATTAAATATGGAATATGCAAAGTATCACCAGCTAATTGGCACAGACAGGATTTTGAAAAGATCGATTTTTTTCTCTTTAAAAGTATTGACAAATATGTTAAATTTAGTCATCATTAAATTTTTTTCTAGTAGTGATAAGGACTATGGTTGTATAATAAATAGTCTAAAAAATATTTTCAAAATTTCTAATTTGATTTCCAGGCAACATCTTACTGCTGACAAGAAAAGTAATCCATCTTAAATCTCATAAGCTACATAAAAATACTAAAATTGCATGCCATCAAAGCCAAGGACAAAAAGGAAGACTGATAATTTGACTACATTAAAAACAAAACCATAGTACAACAAAAACACACATCATAAACAAAGATAAAGATAAAGACAAACTTGAAAAAGATATTTAAAACATATGACAAGAGGATACATCCCTAATATATAAAGAGCTCCTACCAGTTAATAAGAATGTGAACATGATAATAGGAAAACACAAATGGCAAAAAAAAAAAAAGCATAAAAGGACATTAAAGCCCATGAATAATCGAAGATCTACAAATTAAAACAGCAGTACATAAATATTTTTCCTTTGAAATGAATGGATATTGAAAATATTCAATGCTGATAGGAAAATAGGGAAAATACACATTCTTATAAACTTCTGATAGTGATAAAAATTGGTCTAACATATTCTGTTGGCAATTTAACAAAACTTCAGACTTAAAGATATGTATACCCCTTGGTTCAGAAATTCCACTTCTGGAAATTTATTTGAATGGAATACTTGAATAAACACATAAAAATGGTGCATGACAGTATTCATCACAGCATTGTTTATAACAGAAACTTAAAACAATCCAAATGACTGCCAGTAGTGATTGGTTCAATAACTAATGGTGCGACACCACAGATTACCCATAGGCATTAAAAATGATGATATAAATCTGTATTTATTAATATGGAAAAATAGACCCCATGTGTTGTTAAATGGAACAAAAAAGGCAGGCCAGAAAACTGTAAGTATTTATGCTCCAACTTTTCCAAAAAATTATAAAAATCTGTATTTGTACATATAGAAAAGGTGCAAATAGAGAAAAGTTTCAAAGGATATAAACAAAAAATGATAATGGACATTAGTGTTTGATTATTAGTAAGTTACTAATATAAAAAAAGAAAAAAGCAATGAATCTATTTTTACTTTGGGGAAAACATACTGAAATAAGTGTTTCATAATCACAGATATTAATACATTTTTTAAAGATGGTATTCCCACATCTGCCTCTTAAGGTCACCCCAAGGCCGTGGTCACAGCCAGGTGGCTAGAGGATGGAGATGTCTTCACATTGAAAAATGATGGTTAGACAGTGGGACAAGTGTGGATTTAGGTGTAGGACTTCTTGATAAATGTTACTTTGGATTTTAAAACAACACCAATATCTGAGAATGAGAATACAAGTCACCAAAAACAAGGCAATAAAGGAGAGTGTGTATGAACTAGTCAGGAGAGGTCTTTTCTCCCGAAAGCACGCTCTGTGCGCTTCCGGAGGCACTGACCACATCTACAGTGTTCTACAGGCATTTCCATCAACCAGCAAGCTGCTTCAGACTGGAAAACAGAACTCCTTCATCACTCATTCCATCACATAGAGCACTGAGCACGTTCTATGTACCAGGAATACAAAGCTCAATGCAGACAAACCCTGCCCTCCAGGAGCCCATGGGGAGGGTGGCAGGCAGATTAAATAGGCAATTTCAGTGCAGTTTAATAAGTGTTCGTGAAAGTTGAGCTTCCGCTGTCCTACACTGTTTAGTAGGGGATAGGAAAACCTTGCTGGAGCGTGTATCCAAAGAGAGACCTGTGAGATGCACAGAGTTAGCTGGAGATGCAGGAGGAGACTGGTGGAAGAAAGTGTCCAGGCAGAGGGACCATTCTGTGCAGAGGACTTGAGCTGAGAGCATCTTTGTGAGCTGCAGCTTCGAGTGTGAAAAGTCAGCGCAGCGGGCTAGGCTGGCAGGTGAGCCGTGATGGGAGATTTTCAATCCTGGCTGCATGATAGCATCAGCGACAGGTTAAAGAAATAAACAACAAGCCAGCAAATACAAAACAAAGCTGTACACAGGCCCCACCCCGAGTCTGATTTAATTGGCCTCTGTGTGGTGGGGCGTGGTCTTTGAACCTGGCCCCCCACCTAACACTGCAGGATACCCTCCCTGCTATCTGCCTGTCAGATTCCTCCAAACCGCAGCTCTCCTGTCATCTAAGAGGCCCCAAGGTGACAGCAGCACTCAGCCAGGATCAGAAACATGTGGAGAGTGTGCAGGGCCTGGTGAACCAGGCTAAGAAGTTCGAGTTTGCCTTCAGGGCGAGGGACTGCCTTGTTGAATACACATGAATGACACAAGCCACCATTAATAATAGCGTTTAAAGTGACTTCAGCATGTTTGCCAAAGCTCTGGGATTTTCATGGTAGCTCCCTGGGTATATCAATGTTTGGTATGAAGGGGTGGGGTATAAGGAAGCACGAAAATAGATATGCTATAGAATGGGTTGTAAATCAATACTCCAGTATGCTCTGAAGACACATTTCTGAATAAGTGCATGTAAATTGAAAATTTGTAGAGGAAAGTCATAAAGCCACCTGGGGAGGCAGTTATGAAAAGAATCAGTGAAGCAAAGCCTACTGAAATGTCAACGAGAACTCCTAATTTATTTGTTCGGCATTATTTGGATTTCCATGTACAGTACTGAGTTTTTCAAAGATGGTACACACATGGAATATTTGCATATTTTTGTAAACAATGAAGTAGGTTTACTTCATCAGAGGAGAACAGGAGGGGCATTTGGGAATAAACATGGACTCATTTTCAGACTTAAGTTTGAAGATGAAGGCTATGGAAGGCTTTATTTCTTCATCAGTAAAATGGGAATAACACACCTACCTTGCAAGTTTGTAGTGAAGGGGTATAGACTCTAAAAGCAAGGAAAGCATCAAGCGTAACCCCTGGCCCACAGGACGTGCTCAGTAAGTGGTAACTATGATTAACCTGCTTTCAAAAAGTTTTAGGGGCCTTAAAAACACTTCTTGGAACTTGAATTCCCCCAGCCTTTCCTAGATTCTGTTTCCAAAGCAGATTTTATGGGTGAAAATGGTTGGTTGTTGCTGGATGTTTCTTAATTACTTCATAACGTCTTGGTATCCAACCAGAGCCAGAAAGAATAATTCAGTGTTACACATACAAGATGAAATTGACTGTTTTTTTGGTAGGCAAGCTCCAACATTCAGGAAACCTGTTACACAATTCCAAGCAGTTAATCGGGAATGCGTTTTATAGCTCACGCGTGTGAGCCCCTTGGGAAGCGACAGAATTCCCATACTCTGGGTTAGATGAAGCTTGACAGTGTTTTTTGAAGCTTTTCTATGGTTAGGGTGGACGACTAGCAACACCTGCTTTGAAAATTTTCCAAGCCAAAAAGATTTCTGCTGTGCTGTATGTCATGGAACCCTGGGGATTGAGCAGAGCATTTTTCATGTACTGGAAGTGACCCCAAGCTGCCAAAGGAGGACAATTCTGGCTGGTCTTGCCACAGGAACTCCTTAACACCCCCTCTCCCCACCATGTGGTGGAGTGGTTTTCCAGTTTTCACAATAGATGCCCGCCTGTGCCATTTCCAGCCCTAATCTCCCCAATTGAGAATCAGTTCTGGGGCCCACTTACAGAGGATAATTTCAAACTTTCTGCAATCCAGCCAACAGTTTCCCATTGCATTTTAGGAGTAAAATCTTCACCTTTATGTAGGGTGAGCAGACATCTTGGTTGTCTGAGACAGTCCCCAGTTTATACCCATTGTCCCTACATTCTATGTCATTAATGAAGCATCCTCTTTCACTCTCAAGAGTATTCTGTTTTAGACACATCCTATGTAGTCACCCAAACTATCAGGCCTCATGCGACCTGGCCTCTGCCAGCCCCCCCAACTCATTTCCCACATCTGCTTTGCTCACGTGGTGTGAGCCATTCTGGCCTTTCTTTTCCTTCTTTGAAGACATTTGAAGACTTGTTACTCCCTCAAGGCATTTGTCCTGTTGGATGGTTCGGCCCCCAGATCTTTGCATGGTTTGCTACTTCTGGTCATTCAGGCCTCAAGTGTCACCTCCTCAAAGATACCTTAACTGATCACCTCCATCTAAAGTGGCCTGTGTGCCAAGTCCACAAGCTATGACTTCATCGAGTTTTCTTTCTTTCGTTTTATGTCATAATCTGAAATTATTCTCTTAATTTGTTTACTTGTTCATTGTCTTTCTCCCTCCTCTAGAATATAAGTTCCATAAGGACAGGACTCTTGTCTACTGTATTTGCTGTTAAATCACCAACTCCTAGAACAGAGCCTGCCAAGGAGAAGATGGTCAGTAAATTATTTGCTGAATCAGTGAATGAATACACAAATCCAGCTTTTGTCAAAAAGTGAGGGGGAGAGAAATGGTTAAAATTGGGGATTGTTTAGACATTCAACTCATGTACTTTCAAAGGACAACTTTTCTGAGATTTAATTCACATACTGTACAATTCACCCACTTAAAATGTACAATGGTTTGTAGTGTATTTATAGACTTGTGCATCCATCACTACAATCAACACTGGAACATTTTCATTACCCCAAAAAGTAACCCCACACCTCTTAGCCATCACTCCAAGTCACCCATACCCCCAGCCCTAGGCAACCACCAATCTTCTTTCTATCTCTATAGATTTGCCTATTCTGGACATTTTATGTAATTGGAATCATGCAATATGTGATCCTTTGTGAATAACTTCTTTCAGTTAGCACAATGTTTTCAAGGTTCATCCATGTTGTACTATGTCATTCACTTTTTCAGATTTCCAAATTCTATCCCTGGATCAAGTTAGACCACTAGAAGGCTGCACACTGGGATGGTGGTAGATTATCTCAGAGGGATTTAATCACGGTTGCACATCAGAATCTTTGCCCCAAACCCACACCCCCAGCTCATGGCACTTTTAGAAAAGTCAGAGTATCTGGCTCTACCCTAGAGTCTATGAGGTATAACCTGAGTTGAGAACCATTGGTCTAGCTAATCACCTTCATTGGATTGTTATTTAATGTTATGCATTTGCCTTTCATTTAATATTGCAAGTAATGGTCATATGGAAGATATTGTCCCCTGATCAGGTGGTTGGGGAATCAGATCTTGGACATTTGTACAAGCATGGGTGCTGTCTATAGAATAATGAAAAAACCCAGAGCTAAGAGTTCTGACATGATTTGATTCAACTTCAAGCCTTTTGCTTTGTGATGTTAGGCAGCCTATTTAACCTCTCTGCACCTCAGTTTCCTTATCTGTAAAGCAATCTATCTCCTAGGGTTGTTGGAAGCATTGAAAGAGATAGTATACAGAGACTGGCCCCATGGCCTAGTGGTTAAATTCAGAGTACTGTGCTTCAGTGGCCCGGGTTCACAGTTTCAGATCCCAGGCACGGACCTACACCACTTGTCAGCCATATTGTGGTGGTGACCCACAAGCAGAGTGGAGATTGGCACAGATATTAGCTCAGGGCTACTCTTCCTCAAAAAAAAAAAAAGAGGAAGATTGGCAATGGATGTTAGTTCAAGATGAATCTTCTTCAGCAAAAGAAAAAAAATGGGAATGTATGAAAAGTACACAAGAACTAAAAAATGTATAAAAGTGTAATTTGTCCTTATTGTTGCTAAAAGTTAGCATCATGGACTCAGATTTAGAATAGGCTGGAGTAGGAGAAGGGGTAGGCTAAAAGTCGAGAGAATTGGTTCTACTTCTGGTGGTCCACCTAATGAGCAACGCCCTCACTTATTTTGATTTCTCTTCCCTCTTTTGCAAAATGTTACGGTTGGACCAGGTGATGACTAAAGATCCTTCAAAGGAAAACATTATACTAATCAGCACTTCTCTGACCCATTACAGAGACTCCTTCTTTAATACCTCAAATGACTTTCATTGGCTTAGGCTGACTCTACGTTGATATTACTTACAATGTACTCATAACTACTTCAATTTAGTTATTACTCAGATCCAACCATCTTTTGTGACTATACCTCTTAATACTTCCACCTCCTACAACGGTACCTTAGTATCATAAAAAATTGCTAAACATACAGAAAAGCGAAGAGAATAGTTCTAATGAACAACCATAAACCCATCCGACATAAAAATTTGCTCTCTTTTTAAACTTTTTGGAACTGTTTTAAAGAAAATTATTGATGATATTTCACTTTAAATATTCCGGAGTGCCTATATAAAAGAATGCCATTTTCCTGCATACCCACAACAGCATCATCACGCCTAATGAAATTAACAATTCCCTAATCATTTAACATCCAGCTCATATTCAGATTTCCACTCTTTTCTCAAAATGTCTTTTACGGCTCCTTTATTCAAATCAGAATGTGTTGCGATGTACGGTTTACAGAGTCTCTTGATCAGGAATCCCCCTCTGGGCTTGTTTCGTCTCCATGAAATTGACATGTTGGAGAGACTTGACTAGTTTTTCTGTAAGATGTTCTACTTCCTGGATTCGTCTGTTTCCTTGTGGTGTCATTTGATTTCTTCCTCTATCCTCTGTATTTCCTGTATGCTGGGGGTTAGATCTAAAACTTGATTAGATTTAGGTTAAACAATTTTGGCAGGAGTGCTTCATGACACCACGTGTTTTATTTGCGTCCCATCAGGAGATGGTGTACAACCAGAGATGCACAGGGTCCCCACTGCTCACCATAATTTTCATCCACTGGTATTGGTTACAACAGTTAGCACTGGAGAGCTTACAAAGTAGAAAAAACTAAACATTTCATTTGTATTACTAGTAATACAAATTGTATTAATTTATGTGAACTGTTCGCTATTCTTTCCTAATTAGAGAACGGCATTATTATGATTATGTATCTCATTATATCATGTGCCAGAATCACTTTGTGATCAGTTTTATTTACTGAGACTGGAAGACACTATGCCTGCATCTTGATCTTCGTAGATCGTTGTTGGGAAACATTGTGGTCTCCTCAATCAGTGTAATTATCTGCCCCCTCCCCCTAACCTAGAGGAACACTGTAAAACATTTTCACTCATAGGAATACACACACACATACACACACACACACTTACACACATACATACTCATACTTTGTCCTTGTATTATAAATACCGGTGGAAACAATAAAGACCAACAGAATGGTAGAGAGGACATATTAAAACAAAACAAAATTTAATTATTTATGATACCCAAATTTCTCTCTTATGCCCTCTTTTCTTTGCCGCAAATCAAGATGAATAACATGAGTCTATTTATCTAGGATTTACTAAGAAATTAGTCTATTTGAAGGGAAAATGAATGCAGGTGGGAAATCTTTGCATCTTTTTGTCCAACTCTTATTATTCAATATAGTTACAGGAAGCCCCTTATCTCTTTTCTGATTGTTTCTTGCACTCGTGAGTGTTTCCCCTACATCTACTGTTCCTTATAATGCCTGTGAGAAAAATCCAGACATTTCCCCTGAGCTGCCATCTTGATTTTCTTCTGTAGTGATGTTGGCATTAGGCATTTCCTTCTTGTTTGGTTCTTATGTTACTTTTTTATTGTCCTAAGTTTCTTTCCTTGATCATCAGAAACTTGTAGCCCTATGTATTTTTACATCAAGTAATCTTGGTGTTTATGTGATTCATATATATTTTTGCAGGTTCCTCTCATCCATTCTTCCTTCCTACGTTTCTTCCTTCCTTCTTTCCCTGGCTGCTTCATATTCTCCATCCTTCTCACTTTTTGTACCTTTAATTTGCTTGCTATTGAAAAGGCAGAACATATTTTATTATTTGCTTTGTATTTTTAATTCTAATTTCTTTAATCTGGAGTAGATATGAATGTTTGGGGGGCAACTTTTCCTTCTGGTTCTAGACCCCTTGAGGGATTTGAATATAATAAAAAAAAATGGCTACTAACAAGTCAGTTCTCTGCACCATGGAGAAGAGTTTGAAGAATTTAAGCAGCCTGATGCTTTTATGTCATCTGTCCTTTAAGTCCTCTAAACTGATTTTATGACTTCAAAGTTTGGTATTTCAGGACTTTTCCAGTTTTTGTTATATTATCTTTGTAAAACGCTTACAAGATGAATAAATTTGCAGTCCTCTTAGCATGCAGAACTTGTCATTTATGAAAGTGTGTTATTAAATGATCGTGGGTCATTAGTACAGAAGGCAGTCACTTCAAGAAATATTCAGTTCAAGCTACTAAATTATTAAGTTTTGGATTTTATCATGTCACTAAGTCCAAGATTTCCTGTGAAATGAGCCAGCTTCAAAATATACAAGCTTCTAGAATTTTCTAGGACAGTTTTTAGAAAGGTAGAATTAATTTTTCACTGTTCCCTATCCACTCTCCCTCCATCTCACCTGGGGTGGGCAGATGGTTAACTTGACTTTGTAAATTTACTGCCAATAAAAACTAACAAGAATATCTGCATTGAAATAGTTGTCTCGTGATATCACTTCTTAAATATAATAAATGAAACAGATATGATGCATAGCTTATGCATCCTCTTTGCATAGACGTGAGCAAGAGATTTACCATTTGGTATAAGATATTTACATCCGTTCATCAAAATATGACTCCCTTTGTAGTCTTCTAAAGCCATGCCTATAATATACATTATTATGGTAATTTAAAAATGGAACATAGAGTAGAAAAAGAACATGATAAATGCATATCATCTTATTCTTTATAGCTCTAGTAAATTTTGTACCTTAGGCTAGACTGAATACATTTTGAGTTTCTCATGCAACAATCATTTTGGAAATGCGTCAGTCAACAGGCTTCGTTTACTCATTATTATTTAGCCTAAAGATCTGAGGAATCTGTTTTTATTCTGTTATCAATTTATTTCCAAGAAATGCTCCTGCCTTTACCTACTTGAATGAACATTTGCTTTCTTCCCGTTTATAACGATTGTAAAGCTAGACCCCTTTCCACCCTCATTTCATCAACTGTTTCCAAGGACTGCACATTTCTTTTTTCCACAGGATGCGTTCATCTACAAATTAGTATAACAGATATTTCAGAAATAGCAACTGAGCCTCTGAAAAAGTATTTTTCTCTCTCTCAAAGCAAAAGACAGAGAATATCTTTCAGGGTTCTTTTATTTTCTAAGATTAAGTCCTTCAGTCCAAATCTTGGAAGAAAATACCTGGGAAGGCATTTGTTGAATTACACAAAGGGCATGTGGTTTCGACCCTAGCAGGAACACAGGCTGCAGCCTAGCTGTCCAGGCGCTATCCTTTCCTGCAAAGGTGAAATGATTTAGAGGCCTAGAGAAACTTAATTTTTCTTGATCACCATGTGCAACCCGGAATTTTAATGGCAGGCATAATTAATTCTTCTGATGTTAATCATCAGGGCTGGGCTCCACAATTATCAGTCTGGTGCAGCTGGGGCATGGTGCAGACATGAAAAATTAGGAAAATGAATCAGTAATAGGGTGGCAGATTTAATCTGCATCATGAAAACAAAGTTAAAAAGAGGAAGATCGAGAGAATTTCAGCTGAAGCTTTTGTGCCAATGCGCAGTGACAGAACTGAAAAATGTTGCCGATGTCCAAAGTGATTGGTAATTACCAAGCCATTGAATTTTTTATTGTCAATTTATCATTGCGCCAGAGGTTAAATTTAACATCTTCTTCTAAAGCCATCACTCTAAGAAGGCTCACTGCGCATCACGTGGCTCAGAGTCAGCGAAAGGTTAATCAGGTATTTCTTTAGTTTGCATGTGTCTCCAAACTCTCCTTCCTTCTGGGCTGTGCGGGGCCATTGCTGAACGTCGGCCATAGGAGATTTTCCACTATTCCGTACCTGTGACTTTCAGATAAATATCAGATCGTATTACTCACACGCTTCTCTCTTTCTATTGGCATTTACTAAGAACGCTGGTGCAAAACAAGAATTATTTTTCAAGTAAGAAAAATGCCATCATTTCAAGCCCTGGGGATACTTCATTAAGGTGCAGCTGAGACAAGGGGCTCTCTCTGTTTTAAATGCTATTTCATGAGGGATATTGGAAGAAATGATATGACCTCTTCTTAAAACAAAAATAAAATTCCACAACAATTTTATCTGATTCAGTTTTAGCTCTCTTCTTCATTTCTTTTTTGCACAGGATGTCCCTTTATTAATAGCTGGAAAAAGCTTTGTTTAAAAGGAAGGAGATATTCATTCTTGTGGATATTGAATATTTTGAATAACTGCTTCTTTAAAGAGATTTCTGAAATATTTGAACAGATCCAGAGCAGATATTGAAATTCCACAGAAACAGCCTCTTATTGTGAAAAGTGACTCTGCTTAATTCAGTCACTGCCCTAATCTTTAACATCACCTGTTTCATCTTTTTTGTTGTTTGTGTGATTACACTTCTTCTGTATGCATTTTGAAATATAGAGCTGTCTCTTAGAGGGAACGGTATATATTTTCTATAAATTAAAAATGGAAATAGCCTTTAGGGAGACTTGAAACAAATCAATGTGTGCATTAATTACTGCGTTTCATTACTCAAATAAAAATGGGCTCAACCTTGCATTGGATACAAACTTAGGGACTGAGGATGTTTGCGACAGACAAAGCCTGTGTTCCTGATCATGCTAATCTGCAGATCAAAGACTCTGTGAATCCAGGCCTGGTGGAAGCTCCTCAGGGGATAGGCGAGCTGGGCTCCATCCCAGCGGCAGTGGGCAGTGAGTTATTACTGCTGAATACAAAAGCTGGTCACGTGACTGTCACCTACCAGCAGTGGCACGAGTCCTTCTCTTGCCTGGGCTTCCTGAGCCCTTGCTTTTCTATAATTAAATCTGAACCATAAAAGCCATACCTGTCAAATGACCTCCAGCTGCCCTCATAAACAACACTGGGAATTTTGCTGGTAGCAACTCTTTGCTTTTGGAAAGAACATAGGAAAATATTGTATTTAGCTTCTTAGAGACTTTCCTCCTCTATCTTTTTTCCAATTCTCCCTACACTGAGGTTCCTCTCTCTTTTTGGAATTTAAGTAGGGGACTGGAAAATACACAGCAAATAAAAAATATATTATAATTTATTGAAAAGATTCTGCGGTCTCCTTCTGAATTAGTAACCTGTCCTTTTAGGAAGAAGAGAGAGAAAGTGGAACGAAGGAATGTAATTTTTCTAACAGCATTTGGCTGCCTTTCTTTGATCATGTTTTATGACTAGAGGATAAATTACCATGTGAAGGTTTCTGTTTAAAACCTGAACATGTTTAGTACGATTTGAATCCTGCCATATTTTGCATAGCTGCCTTTTGCCTGAGCAAGTTTAACGCAAAGATCAGTAGCTCAGAGCATAGCACATATTAGCTGGTTCTTTTCTGCTATTGGAATCCCCCATTATTTTAATTGGATTCTTTCCAAAACTGCAACTAATTAAGAATCAATTCAGGACCATTAGCAAGTGGGACAAGCTAGCCAGTGTTGCATATTTCAAAAGAGTTAGTTTTAATGAGAGGAGTTACTGGATGGGGGGGGGGGGAAGAAAGAGATTAAAGATAGTATAGGGACCTTCTTCAGCTAAACTGAACACTAATGGTACATGGAAAGATGCTGAACTTGTAGTCCTTGGTAATTGATCTACTTACTGTTCTTAAAGAAACTTTAAAAACATGAATGCAGGTATTTAGAGGTACATTAGAGGTTCAATAACGATTTATAAATGTTACAAATTGTTGGCTTCTGTAGTGGAGTGCTCCTTTTATTGGAGAAACATATGCTGTCTGCTTCAGACCAGTTAACCTCAGCACTGCCAAGCCATTTTCTCTTCCCTGGGCTTTGTACTGCCGCACATCTGCTTATCCAGTCTGCAGAGCCTGCAGATGGTGCGTTTTAATTTGTTAAAGGGTTAGCAGTGCCATATTTTTGACAGCTGTTCTTGAGTTCCTTTACCACAAAAGAAAACTTTGCTAGAACCTGGTGTTTAGGGGGAGAAATTTGATGCTCGCATCCTCATCAGTCGCTTCTACTCTTTCTTGGATCTTAGTATCTAATCCTTCTTTGTTATTTTGAATTGTGTGCAGGCTGATGTGTTTCTCCAGAGGAGAATGGTGGACAGTTAGTATACAGTTAACCTGCTTTGAACATTATAGTATGAATATATGTGTGGTTTCAATGGGGCAGCTGGATATTTAATCATTAGAAAGGATGGGCAATAAATCAAATGTCTCAACTTAGAGGCATTATCTGATATGCTTGATTTCAGACTTAACCTTCCTCATGGACTTCTGTCGTGAGAAATTACCTGGACTAAGTTTCTTCATTTGAAGCAATCATAACCCAACCAAGCAGCTTTTATGATTGTAAGATAATAGCAATAAAAAAGAGATTGTTGGCTTCTAGGAGTGGACAAGGACAATAAAAATATATTACTCTATAGAAAAATAATTTTACTGAGTTTAAGTTTGATTACGTGTTTGAGATGGTATAGAGTAGACATTGAAAAGGCAATTACAAGACTATTGAAGACTTGTGAGTTTAAAGGATTCTTTAGAATGTGTAGGGCTAAGGAAAGTCATGCATGCTTATCAGGTAGGTTTTTCTCTAGTTACAATTGCTATCAAAACAATAGAATAGCTACTTTGAATCTGTGTACTGTTATTTACAATTGGACTTGCAATATGGGGAAACACTGTCCGCTCTGCATACCGTCTGCCCAGTCTCCTGGTAGTCATCCTTGATTCCTCCCTCACGCTTCCTTTCCATGTATAATCAATCACCAAGATCTGTTGATTTTCCCTCCTTCCTTTCTCAATTCTGGCACCTTCTTTCCACTCCCTTGCCTCTGTCTTAGTTTGGATCTCCATCATTTCTTGACTAGGACGAGGACTAGATCCTTCACCTCTATATCTCCAGCCCTGGCACAGTGCACACAAGAAAAAGAAATTGCTGAATGAGTTGCCTCCTGCTGTGTATTAGGCCCTATTCTAGGCTCTGAGGATCCAGCTGGGAATAGGACTCACAAAATCTGTGTTTGTGGATTCAGGCTCATGTAAATGAGCATACAACTGAACAATCAATCTCAAAATCTCACTTGCTTCGGTGATGTGTGAAATGTTTAGGTCTTGTTCTATCACACAGTTGACCATCTGAAGTACACACAAAAGAAACCAGGAATGGTAAGACATCTTCCAACCTCCAAATTAAACATTAGTAAATGTTTTAAAGAGGTTAAAGAATGAAGTCACTTTGGGTCAAGGTTGTGTGGTAGATTGGTGTAGTAATGGCCTCCGATTTGTTCATAGCTTCCTTATATCCATGTCCCTAGGCAGTCCTCTCTTACACTGACTCTCAGCTTGATCATGTGACTTGCTTTAGCCAGTGGTATAACAGCAATATGAGACAGTCAGAGATGTGAAAAGTCCTTGCCCACTGGGGCTTACCCTCTTCTGTTGCACATGGGGCTGCTTTGACCGCCGCCATGTGAAGAAGCTTGTTTAGCCTACTGGATGATGAGAGACATATGACTTGGTTGCCCTCATCACTCCAGACAATTGCAGATCATCTTCTAGACGTCTTAGTGAGGCCATTCTAGACCATCTGGCTCCCGGTGGACCAGCCAACTGACCACACACACATGAACAAGCCCAGCCAAGAGCAGGCAATCCTGGCCCAGATCAGCAGCAGCACCCAGCTGACCAAAGACTCATGAGCAATAATAAAAGGTTATTGTTTGAAGCCACCATGTTTTGGGTGATGTGTCATGCAACAAAAGTTAACCAGTGCAAGATGGCAACCATCTCCTCCATTCCAGCTAGTCACAACAGTGTTTGGCAGACTAGATATTTCATTAGAAGTGCCAACTAGAAAAATCCTAGGTATGGGGTGGGAAAAAAGGTTAAAAAGTAATTGATTTTCAATCTAGGGATGTTTGATACTTTGAGCCCTAAGGTGTAGCTCATTCACTTGCAGAGGAAAGTAGGAAATTGGATGATAATAAGCCATGGGTTTGTGTGATGGGGGGTGGGGGCTTGTGGAGTATGCTGGGATTGGGACTCAGGAAATCAGACTGGGCAAAAAGCTAAGGAGCATGGTGCCAGGATCGGGGGAGGACCTCAACTAGAGTCACCTCTCAAACCTAACCCTCTAAAGCTCTCTAAATTTTTAAGAGTTTAAAGACTCTTCTGAAGGCCATGGGTGCATGGTGGTTTGCAGGGTCAACTCTTGCAAAAACTAGTTAAGAATTTATTCTGACTAATCTTCTGAGGTTGTCAAGAAGTAATACATAAGAACCTATTATTTTTAGTTTCTGCTGTTTAGAGTCATGGCACAAGTTTTATTTCATTCATTTGTTTAACAAGCATTTACTTATTTCCTATAGGTGTCAAGTACTGTGATTTGTGCTACAGATACAAACTCTCTTTTCTCACAGTGCTTCCAGTCCAGGAGGGTTGACACAAGTGAGCAGAACAGATATTTACAGTAGGGTGAATGATATGATAAAGGCTATGATAGCCTGCTTGGGGGCACAGAAGAGTTCAGCTTACTGATGAGGGTGGAGGAAGGCTGATTTGCCAAGAAGACAAGCTCTGAGGCTTCTCATACTGTGGCAGTTTGGCTTAGCTGACTGTAGTATTCAATATAGAATGATGAACTGGAGAAACATTGAGGTACAAGTCTCTTCTTTACCTTCAACCTTATCTCTCACACTTGCTTTCTATTGAGTTCAAATGCATTCTTGATGAAGTCCAGGTGTCCCAAATCAAGGCGGCCAGACCCCAGCCTGAGGACCAGCCTGATGAGGTTACATCTTCACCTGCCTGACAGGCAGAAGGATGAGGCTTCCACAGCCTGGCTCTTTGGCCACCGGCTGAGTCCTGTGATCTTTTCTACTTCCCTCTTGTATACAGTATTTAGTTTCATGTTTGAATTTCAAGAAGATTTGCCATGTGTTTTACTGTCAGTGTGTGAAGAGTTTATCGTAGGTACACATCTTACCTTATAAACAGAGATATCACATTTCAGGAGGAAGTTTAGAGAAAGTCTTTTATTAAAGATGTTTGTCAGTTTGGGGGAGCTGCCCAGCTTTGGAATCCTCTTCCTACGGATGTGGAATTTGTCAATTTGTGATACTTGGCACAGCCTCTCCCATTTAGAGAAGCTGGAAAATACTAAATAACTTTTTCAATTTTGTCTGCTGGCACGTAGGATTGACCAATCAGATGTGTCCGTTAAGGATGTTGCCTGTGGAGCTACTGACGTAAAGAACCAGTGGCATGGAGAATTCCTTGCCCAGTGGCAGACTTTTTCTTTGCCTGGGCCAGCAGTGTGAGACAACATTCTTTGCTGCTGACCTTGGACCGTGCTTCTGCTGCCTGGCCCCACTTTGCTCCTGTTTGTTTTCCAGGCCGGGATCTCCAGCCCTCTAGGCAATTCTAGGAGCTGCCTAATATCCTTCAGTGATTTTTTTTCTTTAAAAGAGGTGGTTACTTGCAACTAAGGATGCTGACTGGTAGACTCCATTATTGTAGATTTAATCAAGAGATTGGGGTGAAGACAAAGCAGCCTGGTCAATCATATTGGTCGAGGTTCAGCTGCTGAAAACAGAATCTACTCTAGCCAGTTTTAGGAGGAAGGGATTTAAGACAAGGAATTAATTGACTCATAATCATTGGGAGGGTTGAAGTAGATCTAGGTTGAGCTTTATGAAAAACTCTCCCAATTCTTTCTTTCTTTACTGTTTACATTCCGTCTCCTCAATTAGAATGTAAGCCCCGTGAAGGCAGCAATCTTTTATTCCCATATATAATAGTGTCTGGTACATTGTAGGTACTCAATAATACTTTAATAATAACAACAATAATAATGATAATGATACTAATAAAAGGTACCTGAGGAGAACTTTTGAAAGAGAAAAACCAGAAAAAAATTCTTTTAGTCCATCCCCAAAGACACCATAAGGTATGGGTGACTTTTCTGAGTCGGGAGATGTTTGATCGTATGTCAGAATTTGCAGGAATACAGCCAGATTGGACCTTACTATCCACTAAAGGGAGCTATTTTTTCCAAGAGGTTGAATCAATACATCTATGTTTAATGTGTATATTTTAGGCCATTTCTCATGTAGAGGGAGACATGAGTAATGTATATTTATGATTTGTATTGCTTGAAAATTTGATTAGGGTTTTCACAAATAAACTCCTGAATTATGGAATTTGAGAAAAGGCTGGGCTGACTTAAAAATCTGGAAAAATTTGGAGCAGATAATCCTCAGTAATAATACCAAACTTTATCAATGACGATGAATTTCTGTAAAATTTTGGGGAGTTTGACAGGTTTTACAGGTAGAGAAACCAGGTTATATCTGGGCATCACATACAATCCCAATTTAAGCCAATTTAAAAGGCCTGACCTCTGACTCATTAGTGTCTGTGAATACATTCTAGCCTGCATGTAGCCTAGATGATTAAGCAACTCTCACTTTTACAAAATACATGATCTGCTAGTTCTATAACTCTTGTTTACGTATATCTCCCAGGTGTGATAAGACAACTTTGTCGTCTGAGTTCCCCAGGAACATGACCACCTCCAGAAAGAGAAATTCCACGTTGGTGCCCATCACGAATGACAGAAGAAAGAGATAATGAGGCGCCTTGAAGTTTCTCACACCGGATGGTCCACATCCCTAACCCCGCTCCTTCCCTGCCCATTTCCGCTAGATAACTGCCTCAAGATTCTGTATGATCTTAACATGGTTCTGGACGTTAGTCTGCCATCTTCCGATTATGCTAGCTAATCGTATACATATTCCTTTCTCAACTACCGGATTGTTTGCAATTGATTGGCACCAGATTGTGGTGAGCAGAACGAGCCCCTTTTTGCTTGGTTACAATATTAGCGTATACCAAGATATTCCCTGGGTTTCAGTTCAGATCCATCGATTCCAACAAAGTTGTTTCCAAGTTTGTAGATGATTTATTATTTCACTCTCTCAATCATTTCACTGCCTGTTTGCGAACTTTCTTGAGGTAGAGATTGAAACCATTGTACTTTTTACAGTTTGACAATTCTTGTAAAAACTTTTCTCCCAAGGGGAATTCTAACATTTGTTGTTTAAAGTGATATTTGGGTGTTACCAATGATCCATCAAATCCCAACCTCAGGATCATCTTCTCCAATAGCCTCTTTTCATTTTCGGGGAGAGAAATTTCCATTTAATCATGTATCTCTCAATTTCCTTTTTTAAAATTGAGGTATAATTGACATATAACATTATATTAGTTTCAGGTGTGCAATATAATGATTTGATATTTGTACATATTGTGAAATGATCACCACAAGAAGTCTTGTTAATATCTGTCAACACACAGTTACAAATTTTTTTGTATGTGATGAGAACTTTTAAGATCTACTCTCTTAGCAACTTTCAAACACACAGTACAGTATTATTGACTATAGTCACCATGCTGTACATTAGATCCCCAGGACTTATTTATTTTGTAACTGGAAGTCTCTACCTTTTGACCCCCTTCACCCATTTCGCTTACTCTCTACCCCTCCACCTCTGGCAACTATCAATCTGTTCTCTGTATCTGTGAGTGTAGTTTTCTTTTTTTTTTTCAGATTCAACATATAAATGAGATCATGCACTATTTGTCTTTCTCTGTCTGACTTATTTCACTGAGCATAATGCCTTCAGGGTCCATCCACGTTGTCTCAAATGGCAGGGTTTCCTTCTTTTTATGGCTGAATAATATTCCACTGTGTATATCACATTTTCTTTATCCATTCATCCACTGATGGACACTTAGGTTGTTCCTGTGTCTTGGCTACTGTAAATAATGCTGCAGTGAATGTGGGGCTGCAGGTATCTTTTCCAGTTAGTATTTTCATTTCCTTTGGATAAATACCCTTAATTTCCTTTTCACTTACGTCTTATTAATTACTCTGAAATACTCCCTCCTTTTTTTGCTTATTGATGTATTTCAAATACACAATAACATTGGGCTTGAGATCCATGTGCATAAATACTCATTTGAACCAAATAAGACTTTCAATGCACTTGGGGAGATTATTCTGAGAGGGACATTCAGCAGCCCTCACTCATGAGCATTTCCTCTGCACAAGGTACCCTATGGGATTCAACAAAGGGTAATTTTCTTAAAATTTTTGTTTGTTTTTTAATAATAGGACCAGCATCTGATTTGTCTTTTTGGAAGTTGGCTATTTTCACATACTTGGTTTTTTAAAACTTCTCCTAAACAAACTAGAGTGTGCAAGGAATGAAACTTTATTTCTATATGGTAAACCTAATTTCCATCTCAAGACTTCATTCTGTCTGTGGAGAAAATGTATTCATCAGTGCATGGTGAACTCTGTCAAGTCAGGATGACTCTCGGTTAACTCAAGGTTTCTCCTTTCTTTGCCTCTTGGATCTGAATTCCTGACTCTTACGTAGAGTCAAGGCAGCGGGAGCCCAGGACACTTGCTGCTAGGAAGTTATTTCTCTGTGCAGGCAGCTCCTGTGCTATCCTCGCTCCTGTATGGTCTCCAGCTGCATCCATTATTGTGTCCTTGTGGTCCGGCAAGGCCATCCTAGCAAGTCTGTTGTCTCTTGTCTACATTTATTGCTTGGTGAGGCTGCCTGAAGCCTATTCTCCTAGATGCCCCATGCAGGCCTTTCTACTCAACAGTTCCAGCCTCACCCTTAGGGCGGTGGGGAGCGGGGGTTGGGGGGCGGTGGGCAGGGGGCCAGAACTCTTGGCCCTGCTGCTCTCCTGGGCCCACAAGGTGTGAGGCACTGGTCATCTCTGCCTTTGTCTTCCCAGATTAATCGGGGGACACTCTGTTGCTTCATCCCCCACCCATAGAATCAGCCTAGGAGTGATGGAGCAGTAATTAGGACTCCTTCTCCGGCACACCCACTGGAGTCTATTTATCCTGCTTGCTCCCCATCTTTCTCCTTCCCCTAGCCTGGCTCTCTTCTTTCTTCAGGGTTTAGAAAAACTGGCCTTCTTATGATCATGTCCTCTCCAACTCTTTGCTGTTTTAAACCTGGGATGTGGCTTTAAAACTTTTGATTCTTTTATTCTCCAATTCCCTGAGGCAATGGCTAACCCCTGGTCTAATTGCAAGAAGAAAAGGTTGAAGACAAAGTTTCAGAAAGTCTGTCTGTTAGTCTAGCAAAATGTTAGCCTGCTCAACTGGGGTCCTTAAGGCCCACCAAACTACTCATTACTTTTAGATCTCCAATTTACTTTTTCAACATTTTCTTTCTTTCCTTTTTTTTTTTTTTTAAAGATCAGCCCTGAGCTAACATCTGTTGCCAATCTTTTTTTTTCTTCTTTTTCTCCCCAAAGCCCCCCAGTATGCAGTTGTATATTCTCGTTGGAGGTCCCTCTGGTTGTGCTATGTGGGACGCCGCCTCAGTATGGCTTGATGAGTGGTGCTAGGTCAGCACCCAGGATCCAAACCAGGGAAACCCTGGGCCACCAAAGTGGAGTGTGGGAACTTGACCACTTGGCCACGGGCCAGCCCCCTCAACATTTTCTTTCTCTATCTCTCTGTTTTATAAGGTCCAAATATCTGAAGTTCTAAAGTTCTGCCTGTAGCTCTGTTTTATGACACTTGCCACACTACGGTCATCCCCCCTTATCAGTGGGGTATATGTTCCAAGACCCCTAGTGAATGCCTGACACCATGGCTAGTACCGAACCCTATATGTACCATGTTTTTTCCTATACAGACGTTCCTATGATAAAGTTTAATTTATAAATTAGGCACAGTAAGAGATTAACAACAATAACTAACAATAAAATAGAACAATTACAACAATATACTGTAATGAAAGTTACCGTAGATTTTAGTAATCTCAGCATAGGAGTTTTTTTCTTTGCTTATTGTTGAGAACTTTCACCTTTTCACTTAAAGGAAGCACTTTACAGCTTCTCTTTGGCATATTCTAATTGCCAGCATCACTACTCTTGCGCTTTGGGGCCATTGTTAAGTCAAATAACAGTTACTTGAACACAAGTACTGCAATTCCACAACAATTGACCTGATAACTGAGGTGGCTACTAAGTGACTCCCAGGTGGGTAGTGTATACAGTGGGGATCCGCTGGACAAAGGGTGATTCATGTCCCAGGCAGGATGGAGTGCGACGGCATAGGATTTCATTGCAATACTCAGAATGACATGCAATTTAAAACCTACAAATTGTTTATTTCTGGAACTTTCCATTTAATAATTTTGGACCATGGTTGACCCTGGGTAACAAAACATTGAAAGCAAAACCTGGGATAAGGGGGGACTACTGAAAGTGTAGGGACCCATGATTACTGATTTCCTTTCTAAACAACCCAATAACCTGAGCTGATCCTACCACCCCATCCCTCCTCAAGCCCAGGAATCATTTCTGGAGAGCGAGATTGCTGTAAGTTCTAGCGGAAAGACATAGCCACTCACACAGTTTTCCCTGTTAACGTAAAATACCAGCCAGTATAATTCTAATGACAGAACTCAGTCTTGCTTGGTTATGCTTACAGGAAAGCAAATCTGAAGATGATTCACTCATGAACGAGATGAGGGCAGATTATAATACTCAGAGAGGGGGTGGGGCATGTAGAGGTTGGGTCAGGAGACAACGAGAAGCAGGGTGGAGCTTTATTTGTGTTGATTTTTAGAATGCTCAGCAAATTTTGTGCAGGGTTTTTACTTGGCTCTGAATTTTCTTTGATCATCATCATGAACCCTAGTGTTTGCCTCACTAAGCATACAACGGCATGTAACACTGTGATACACAGTACTCTACCTGGATCCCTTCCATTCACCTGGTAATTTATCATTTCATACCGAGGTGGATGTTCAGGTATAGGCCATGCAAATAACAAATCCAAAGCTACAAACTAAGGCAAACTAAGGTGGAGTGTTAAGTGACCCATAATGCTCAGGTTTTCTTCAGACAGACTCTGAATTAAGTGGCAAGGTTGTGGTAGGGTCAGAATTCAGTGGCTTGAACTTCATCAAGAGGGGCCCGCAGAATGATTCAGGGTTCAGCTACTTCAGAAATCAGTCCTAACAGAGTGGCTGATAGAGAGTCACACAATTGTAACTGGATGAGAATCTGGGTCTTAAGAAGCACCCCATGTTGGAGTCCTTCCTCCTCCCAAACTCCCATAGCCCACATTTGGATTTCATCGTCACTGACATTGGGACCCTCATGTAATTTTGTCTTTGAGCTAGTATCACCATCCCAAACTTGACACCATCAACAGATGGCATTGTGTGCTTCTCCTCCTGGGTCAGAAGCTGAGGAGTTGCACGTCAGTCTGGAGAGGAAAATGAAGTCACCAGCATAGTCACAAAATACTTCTCTGTCCAGCCCCCCTCCAATTTTGAGTCTCTTGAGGGATGTCTTACATGTTCTGCAAACCTGGCCACCAGGACACCCCTCTGTCTCTCCCTCGTGGCTGGGCTCACTCTGGGAGCATCTCTGGTTGCTGATGATGCCCAAACCCAGCAGCTGTGCTGCAGGGCTGCTGTCAGTGCTGAGGCTCCCAGAGCTGTTGCCCCACTGTGGCCATCCGCTCTACTTGCTTCTGAGCTGCATACCGGTGCTCTGGCCCTGGCGCTCCTGCTGGCATCCTGGAGAACTCAGTTGGCCACCCCTTTCTCCTTTCTGATTCTGAGGGTCATGTTTGTCTGTCTCACTGTCAGGCTGCATCTTTTCCCAGGAGGTTCTACACCCTCCAGCAAGTGTCTGAATGGTCCCCAGTGTAACCAGATTCTTAAGCTCAAGCTGGAACCTTTGAGTATCTGAACACTTGCAGTCTTGAAGTCTTGTCGCCATATTTTTTTATTCAATGGGTTCTCAGAGGCACTCTTCTGCTCGATGGTCTCCTTGGGCATGTCCCGAAGGGCTCATTCCTGCTTATTGCCTTAAGCCTACACTCCAAGCCTCTCCTTAGCCCTGAGGGGCTTGCTGGACTCAGAGAGTAGCCATATTACTCCAGGTTCACCAAGCTGCTACCTAAACTCTGATGATGATGGTTAGTTCCTATCTGTCTGCTTTCGTCTTCCTTATGTGTCAAAGGTGTTCATTTCACTGGCTATCCTACAGGTAAGATGTTCTTGGTGAGCTAGATTTTGGAATTAGACTGCCTGGGTTTGAATCTTGTCTCTACCAGTTATTAGCATTTTGGGTAGCTCACTCAAGCCCTCGAAGCCTCAATTTTCTCACCTGAAAAATGGGTCAATGAGAATGATAACCTCATGGGTTATTGTAAATATTCACTGAGGTAACATATGCAAAGCACATTGTGCAGTGCTGGGTATGTTGTAAATATCCGTAAATGTTATTTATTATAATTATAAACAAATGATTATGATACTGGATATGATTCAGGGCTGCTCTTCAGAAAATTCTGATCCTTGTGTTCTGCTGACTGCTAATATTTTATATTATTGCATTCTTAAATTATAGGGTGATTTAGGAGGAAAAAACATGGCCTTTCTGCAGAGGAGTGAAAGCTTACAAATCTAGAGTAAAAAAAACCCGTTTAATTTTTTTGAACCTCTTCAATAACTGTCTCTTGTGTGGGTAATGTAATTACCAGTGGAAAAATGAATAAAAACTCAAACTCAATAAATTACATTTTCATTGAATTTCTTTGCTTATTTTCTAAGAGGATAGGATTTTAAATTTTGAAACTGTTTTTTGCCACTTTATTTTTTACACGCTAAGGCATGACATAGTATGCATTTTAATCTATTCATTCATGTCCAGTTTCAACAAAACTGGGTGGGAATTAGTACCCCATAATTCATGTGCTAGGGTGTCTCATTATAATTATAAAATTTTATTATAAAATGTTTTTTTAATATTTATATTGTTAATTAAATGACGATGAGTCCTCATAAATTCTGAACAGAGAATTATGGTCCATTAGTCCCTGCTCAGACTTCTTATTAGCCAATCAGAATATTTGATTTCTCCTTTTAACATGTTGAGATGTTTGATGGGAAAGCTTGCTGATGATGCTGGTTTCTTTCTATACCTCTGAAGTCTCTGAAAGAAGAATGCTGTCAAAGCAGTTTACAACTATATTGAGGTTATTACAAGGTGGTCATTTTCTTGGGGGCATTTTTAGAGAGTTTTGTGATTACTGAAAAAAAAAAACCCAACCTCCTTTTCTGCTTTAGTTTCTAAGGTGGTTTCTATACTAGGGAAGGAAATATATGGTAACTATAAAAACAGCAGTCATATCCTGATATAAGGATTTCTGCTCCCTTACACACACGTACACTTGTAGTCACTAGAGCTGTTGTGATTGTACATTAAATGATGATGTAGTGACCACCCAAGCAGTAACCAAAAGGTAGGGAGCCGAGAAACCCCAAGAGAATGATCCAGACCTGCACCGTCCAATAATGTACCATCAACCACATATGGCTATTAAGCACTGGAAATGTGGGTATTGCAACTGAGAAAACAAATTTTAATTTTCTTTTTACTTTTAATTAATTAAGACAAGTTTAAACAGCTAGCGAATTAAAAAAAATCAGTTTCTCAGTTGTACCAGTTACATTTCAACTGCTCAATAGTCACGTTTGGCTGGTGGCCATCAGACTGAGCAGTGCAGATAGAGAACATTCTTGTCAACACAGAAAAGTCTCTTGGGCAGCACTAATCTTTGAAGTCAAGGGGGATGATAAGAAGAAGCAGGAGTCTCTTTTGCTTTTGTCCCACTTTATCCTGTGTCCAGGTGTTCTCAACACTAGAGAGATGGGAGATTCAGAAGGAGAGAGAGGGGACTGATAATATAAAACTTAGAAATGAGCTTCGCGATGGACAGAGCTGTGGCCAGGGCTCTGGGAGAGGAAGCTGAGGAGGGTTCTACCACAGGAGGGCTGCAGCATATTCTAGGAGCCTGGCCGTGCTGCCTGTCAGAGGCATGAATCTAGTGAAAGATGGCAACAGTAGCTGTGTGACAGGAGAGAAATGTCGAAAATAACAGCCGGAGGTCGCACCCTTTCATCGTTCTCTCTCACGCTGCTCTTTTGCTTGGGAAGCACAATCCTGGAACCCAAACATCATCCTATTTACATTTCCTCTCAAACGTTAATGTGCATGTGAATCACCTGGGAATCTTCTTAAAATTCAGACTTTTGTTCAGTAGGTGGGCAGTGCAGTCTGCATTTCTGACAAGCATCTAGATAATGCAAATGGTCCAGGACCACACTTTAGTTGCAAGGATCCAGAATGTCTAGAAAACAATTGCACTTCAGACCTTCTGTATAAACACTGTCCTAATTACTGGTTTAAACATAGAAGGTTACACCTCCACAGAAATCAATAGCCCTTAGTTTCAAATTCAGACTAGGAAAGTTTGTCTCGGAGTAGGCGGGGGAGGGGGTCTGTTGTTTTTGGAGAAATTAGGTTAGTTATCTGGAATCCCAAGACTGGTGTAAATATGTTCTGATGTTTTCATACAAAAGTATGGAAAATTTAAAAATTGAGGAGCACTGACCTACAGAAAAAAAATTCAAATTTCTTACATAAATAAAAAGTAAGTTACATGTTTTCTTTGAGTATTGTGACTATTTTTGTAACACTAAGCCTTCGAACAGAAAGCAGTTTCTATCTGATACTGTGATTTAGAGCTGGGTGAAGAAGGAACCGATTGTAGGAAGAGGCCAGCTATTGATCAGAAAGGGAATGGGAAACTGGAACATTTCTCAAATCGGGAAAAATTCAGAATTAGAAGCCAGACGGCAGGGAAATTGCTGTTTGGGAAAATACAATCAGGAGTTTTCATAATATCTAGATGCACTGTGGCGCTTTACTGCTTCTGATAAAGATGGAGAAGCTGGGAACAGCTAACCAGCAGAGGATCCGGAAGGACTGAAGTATCTCCGTCCTGTGGTTCAGTCCTGCAGGACGAGCAGGATTGGCAGAGCAGGTGGAGCTGCCTGACAGGACTGTTGAGCCGCCCCGAGTCTGAAGCATCGCTGGGAGTACACGCCAGGAGGATTTAGACCTGAAACTGAGACTCTGCTCTGTTTTGTTAAAAAACAAAATTCAACTGAAGAAATTTTATAGATCTCATTGGCTTTATTCAGCAATTTATGAATCAGGCAATATTCAGTCTAGTAGACAGAAAGGAGTTCCGAAGAGCTGCACAAGGCAAGAGATTTTGTAGGCGGAGGGAGCAGGAACGAGGAAGGTGTCCCGGCACACGTGCAGTACAAGTGAACAAAGTGCATTGGTTATTGCAAGGTTACTTTCCTCGTAGCGGGTGGCGTGGGTCTGTGAGGCAGATGATATAACTAATGTTGATCAGGTGATTACTGATTGTCTGGTTTAAGATTCCACTTCCGGGAGAGCCGAAACTAATTAAGTCTCAGTTTAAGGGACTTAGTTTAAGTGGCGTGGGGCTTAGCATAAGAAACTCTGTTTTGGGCCTGTTGTCTTGTCTTTAACAATTATTTCTGCTCATATCTAGAGGAGAACCAAGACCAGGTTGAGCAGAAATCTGATGTCCCAGACATCCACACAAGGTTCATGCTTTGCTTAGTTGCTTTTTAAACAAAGAGCTCAATATTTATGAAAAATCAAAATTGAGAGGAAAGCCATGCGGTCTGGATTTCCCATTTATTCACGTTCAAGGGAAGCTGAGATGCTCATTTGTTTTGTTGTTTCACAATTAAGTCCAGAAACCTTTATCCACCTGGTGGCAATTACCTGAAATTTCAGGGTATGTCAGGTAAGAAATAAAGTGTCTGATGAGTACTAATCTTAAAAACAAAAGCGAACAAAAAAGAAGCAAAGTTCTTTATATCTGAAAGGTAACAGCAAACAACTCAAAGAGGATAACATTGTAGTAAAGTAATTCACCATTAGGATAACACTTTGGTTTAACAGAGAGAGGACTCCGCTAGCAATTAGGAGACCTATTGCCAAGCATAAAAGAAAGTCAACTCAAGATTGAAGAGAGTTGATATATCATATAATGGATGAAACATGTGTCCTTGCATCTTTTCAGACTAGCTAACTACCTAACTACCCTCCTAACTAGTTAACTGCTAACTACCCTTTCATATGTGGGGCCCACTTGCTCAGAAGCTACCATTTGGGTCTACGTGGTGCTGAGGTAGCTGAACCCTGTCAAGAGGAGAGAGGGAGCGCCTATGCTTCTCTTGGGTTTGCATTCCCCTCAAGCCTTTTCCTCTTCTCCATCCTCTTTCTTCCTTAGGGAATGCCCACATTCTCTGTCCTCTCATATTAGTGAACCATTTTTCTTTTTCCCATTGCACTTATAATTTTTCCTATACTGTAAAATTTGCTTGTATTTCTTTTTCATTGTCTGCTTCTTTCTTGCTAGAATATAAGCTCCCTGGGGGCAAGGGTCTTTGTTCCCTGGTGGATCCCGAGCATGGAGAGCAGGACTGGGCACAGCATCTAATGAAGGATTGGCCTTGAGATCGGGCCTGGGTAGCTGTCATCACAGAGTGCAGGGGGCAATGTGGCCTTGTCTGATCACCCAGGTGATCTCTCCTTTATTTCTTTCTTGGCAAGCTGGTAGTCACCTTCACACTGCAGGTAAATGGACAAGTAGGAGATGCTGACTTTCGCTCGTCTGAGGGTCATCAGTCAGCTTCAGCTGTCTTTTTTTTTTTGAGCACACAAACACTCTACGACAGACTTGTAAGGTTTTGTTCTCACGGTGCTTTTGATTGTCTTGTGTGTGTGTATTTTAAAACACATCAGACACAATTACCTTCCAACAGAATCCTTTAAACAGAGAGCTGTACGAATGCTATCTTGCTTTGTCAGTAATCCACCATGCATCCTCAAGCATGTCAAATCACTTTTCTGGGCCTCAGTTTTCTTGTTTATAAAAGGAGAAACTGGAATCAGATGATCTGATGTAGCCAGTCTTTCTCAGTTCTGACATACTGCTTTTTGTTGTTATTGTTCTTATTTCATCTCTTCTTTTGACGTTTTTCTGTTTTCCATTCCCCCCAATTTCCATCTTCTCTGCAGCCTTCCAATTTCCACTATTTTCCCCTGTGGAAATTTCTTTATTTGCTTATTACATTTTTATTAAATGTAACAAAGCCAATTTTCTCACTAAAGCATTTGGCATGTCCCTATAGGTTCTCTTGATAACTTGGATGTATTAATATTGTAGAATTACTTGCCAGTCCACTTTGGACTGCTGGCCCATCACTCCATCAAAACTGTTCTTATCAAGGTTGCCGATTTCCTCCACATTGCTAAGTGCAGTGAACACTTTTTGGTCCTTATTTACTAGACCTCCTAGTGCATACAACATTGTTTACCTTTCCTGTTCTTTGGTTTCTGTGATGTGAGTTCCTCCTCTGGTTTTCCTCCCATCACCTTGACCTTTATTTCTCAGTCTTTCAAATACGTATCCCTGTCTAGACCTCTGTTCTGAGCTCTAGAGATGTATCCATGGCAACTTGACAATTTCACTTGGAATATTTTCTTATAAGAATCTTAAATCAATATGCCCCAAACCAAACTCCAGTCTTCCTATACTGTTCCATATTTCTCATAGTGTTACCACCATCCAACTAATTGCCTAAACTAGAAACTGAGTATCATTCTTGATTGTTCCTTCTCCATCACCTTCCACATCCAACCAACCACCGAGTCCTCTCAAGTTCTCTTGACTCTGATCACTTTTTTTTTTGTCTCCACTCTCAAGACTTTAGTTAAAGCCATTATCATCTCTTCGTTTGATGCCTGAGAAATCCCACTAACTGGTCCCCTTGTCTCCACTCTAGCCCTGTCCAATATGCAGTCACTTCTCATTATTCGTGGTAGTTAAGTTCTAGAAAGTCTCTGCGAACCCTGAATTAATGAATACAGAATCGCTGCTCCTGGAGGAAATACAGGGTTAGGTTCCTGCAAGCCTCTGGTCAACATTGTCATCAACTGATCAATACATACACTTGCTTTATGTGTGTTTCTGTTCAAAGACGCCTTATTTAATATGTATTGTTGATTCATTAACACTGAACTCACAGCCAACAGCACTATACCTCAGGCCTGAACAAAGCTTATCTAACACATGTATTTTCTCTGTAAGGCACATCAGAGACTTCTTGTGCTTAGGGACACTAGACAGCCCTTCAACACTACACTTGGGGACCATTTTAAAGGGTAAAATCACCAACTAAAAGCACAAAATGTAAAAAAAAAATGTGGCACTACGCAGACCATAAAAAGGACATTTTGTAGTACAAGAGCTGGCACACAAAGGCAGAACGTCACCTTGTTCAGCCTCAGCTTGGAATGCGTGCATTGCGTGACTCAAACTTTTTGCAACTCTGTGCATGTGCCTGTCTGCAAATGGCCTCGAAAGTGCCATGAGTATTGATTTGGGGATTACAAAGAAATGTTCGAGAGTAGGCAAACTTGCAACTATGGAATCTGATGCGGGCTCAGAGAGCCGAGGAGTTGAAAGAAAGATTTCTTGGAGTCTCAAGGTCTGGTGGTAGTGCTCTTTTATTCAGAGAATAGCATGAGGACAGGACACATGGGCAGTGAAGGGCTGTAAGCCTGGGGACGGGACCCGTGGGTAGTGAAGAGCTGCAATGTGTTGAGGGTTAAGGCTAAATTTATAAGGCATGGGTACGTGAATTATTTTTACCAGACAAAGAAAAGATCATGTAAAAAGTCATTAAAATGGTATCAGTGCAGGTGGGGTCTGCTTATTGTGTGGTCATATAACTTTGGACGTGAGTCGGGTGGTATAGATTGGCATGTAGGCCAGGATGCCTTGGGCTTCTCTCCCTCAGGCAGCCTTGATCCACATCAGAATCCACAAATAATGAAGATTGACTATGTTGTTAACATTGTGCCCTAATTGATTGTACTTAAACCCAAACCTCGGGTCAGTCATCTGCTTAAAACCATTCCATTAGGGTTAAGTCCAAACTCCTAAATATGCCCCCACCCCCTTCACTGTCATCCCATGTGACTCCTACCTTCATGCTTTCTCATTGTATTGACTTTTCTTATTCTTTATGGGTGACAAATTCTCAAACCTCTGTAGGTCTTTTTCCTTCTCTTTTTCTTTTCCCCTCCTCCTTTCTCAGTTTCTTGTTTTGCACTTTGAGGTCTCAACTTGAGCATTACTTTTTCCAAAATCTTTCTCTGACTTCACAGACTAAAACAGCATTCCTTCTCCAAGCTCTTACCACATGGTTATCCCAAGTCATAAATCTATCACACTCCTTTGTAACAATCTGACCCCTCACAAGACTCAACTTTGGGCAGGAACCTAACCTACCTTTATTATCCTTGTGCGCTCTGTTAAACAGCAAGCACTATGCCTAGGACATAACAGGCACTCAACACACATGTGTTGAATGAATGGAGGAATAATTATTCATTTTAGGGTCTGTTTCATAAAAGTATTATAAGCACTTTGGAAGCAAAGAGAGGAAATTTTCATCTCTGTATGTCTATCACCGGGCACTGTGCTTGCACATAATAGAAGCTTGATAAATATCTATTGAATGAAAGAAACATTTTAGTTTTAATATGTCAAATAGTCTACAACTTTAATTATAGGCAAAATAGTGGCTGACTGTGAATCATTGAGCACCAAGATTCTTACGAAAATTCTTTGCAAAATAAAAAATTTTCAAAACAGGGTCAAGGTACTTTTATAAAACAGATTGGAAATATTTCCACTACTTCAGGCTATGAGCAAAAAAGTGCCAGACATTCCCCAGGCTCCTAGGCAAGTGTTCACACACCTCAAGGGCAACCCTACCCTTCTTCAAAGCACAGCCACTGAGTTAGAATAACGTAGCAGTTAGCAGATGAAAACCATGCTTTATTAAAAAAAGAAGGATGTGAAAGGTAAAGCAGCCTGGCTAGTTCTTTATAATTGCTTACTATTTCCCTATTGCGTTTTAAAAATGTTAAGTTTCAAGGGGCAGCTTTTTAATTTGGTTTAATTTTTCCGAGGCAACACTGCAAATCAACATCACTCAGAGGACCCAGATTCCTGGCAACTCTTGCTGATGCTAAGGAGTCAAGTACAAGTGTCTGAGTTCAAATTTAACTTAAGACCATTGTGAAAAGGAAATCAGGCGGAGGTGAGTTGCACTGTGAGCAAAAGCTGTTCTGTTTTCCCAGTGGGGGATCACTGCATACCCAGCAAGTGAGACGAAATAATACCTGCCTTAGAGATTTGAGAGAGAAATTGATTGCACACGTTTAAATCGATGGGGCTAAGATTTTTCCCTGACAGTAAAACCCTAGAATTCTAAGATGGGGAGTTTAAGAACCAATGCTTTGAGATGGACACTGAGAAGAAATGTGAACTCTTTTTTATTCTTCCATATCAGTGCATCTTGGAGGCAAGCCAGGATGCTCTCCTAAACCTCTGGAATAACTAAGTTTGGGGCAGAGAGTGTGCTGAGTCCCTACTGTGTGGCTTGGGAACCCTGCTTGCTGTTTGCTGCAGATACTGCCTCTTCCAGAGGGAACTCAGCTGGAAGGCTGTGGAATCTTGGCTGTGGCCCCACTCATTTATTCATCGGAGGGAGGTGATGGAAAACATAACGTGGGAAAACACAGATGGGTATATGAACTGGCAACCCTGTGCTTAACCCCTGACGGTCTAATGGAGTGGATCTCTTGGTGTGGCCCTGAAACCAGCAGCATCAGCACCACCTAAGAATTTGTGAGAAATTCACATTCTTAGGCTTGGGCTGATGGCAGAAGGACTGAATCAGAAACTCTGGAGGTGGGGCCCAGCAATTTGTGTTTTAAGAAGCCCTCCAGGTAATTCTGGGTTCTCAAAGATTTGGGAATTTCTTGTCTAAAATGCTGAGAGAACATGAGGAAGATTGTTTACCAAAAAGAAGAAAATTATTAAAGACTTGGGATCAATCTATTGCTCATGCTAATAAAGATAGGAAAAGATCAGATAGCACCAAATATTTTGAGAAAGTGTGGCAATTTCAATATTATCATCAGTAACAGTTAATATTAGGGAAAGTCAATGTATTAGTTATTGCCATAAAAATGTTGCATAACAATCAAGGATGACATCTCAGGAGCATACAACAGGAGACACTTTTTTTCTCCCGCATCTTCAGGGTTCATTGATCTTGACTGGGCTCCCTCTTGTGTCAGAGGGCTGGTAGATCTATTTTGGGTTTGTTTGGAGTGACTTGGCTTTGCTCCATAGGTCTCCCATCCATCTCTTGAGACCCACAGATAATCCAGGCATGTGCTTATCATGGCAAAGGCAGAAGTAGGAACAGACAAGCAGAAATACACAAGGCTTCTCAAGGCTGGGGCGTGGTACTGACACACCTGTCAGTTCTATCTCATTCTATTGGCCAAAACAGGTTATGTGTCCAAAACCAGACTCAAGGTATGAGGAAATTGATTTCTCTCTTTAGTGAGAGGAACTGCAAAGTGACAGGGCAAAGGGCATGAATATAACTGGGGGTGAAGGATTGAGGCCATTCATGCAATGATCACGATCAACGGTGAATAACCTTCTCTTTGGTTTATTACCAACACTTGCACAATAAATCCCAAGTGGAAATTTGACTTAGGAAAAAAATATATCTTTCCTTTTTGCCACCAAAAGAATACGAATTTTACTGATTTCAGTTGGATCCACTGTATGATTCTCAATGAAGACTTGTTAAGTCAGATTAACCATGTGAAAAATCAGAGGAAGAATAAAAGGAAAAATAACTGATTTTTTAAACTCTGTAGTATATCGATAATATTTAAGCCACTTTGTTTCTCAGTAATATATCAAATCCAGTCCTTAAACACAAAACCAGGGGTAAGACCTTCTTATTTACCTTGGACTTTTATTCTTTAGTAAACTGCTGGCATTCTATATCTGCAAGGGGTCATCCCATGTACACCTCTGTTTCAAATAGAATTTCTAAACTGGATTCTGCCACAGCTTTTTGGGTTGGTTGATGACTGTGTTACTACTGCATTCCTAATTAGCTGTTGACACGGAAGTGTAGGGGGCAAGAGCAGCTTGCCCACATTTGCCAGGCGTGATCATGCCTTGAACAGAGACTCACATCAAGGAGAAATCATGTGCCGAAACATGCTGCAAGTGCCCAGAGACAGGGAAACCCCAGCCTTTTCCCCTGTTGATCTTTTTGAAGTGTGGCTCCAATAGAGGAAATAGCAGGTAACTACAGTTTCACTGTATTTATCTTCTGAAGATGAGCATTTCCCCATGTTGGTGGCCAAACATGCAATTTTCTTTTTCTTTCTCACATGTAATGGGGATGAAATGACTTTTCTCCCATTGCCCTGAATCTTGGAGTTGTTTATGATCTGAAAATAACTTCAGATCATTTTTGAAAATTGTCTTATTTTCCTGGTGAAGAGACAAGGCCTAAAGCAATGATATAATTTATGAAAAGTCACCAGTTGGTTAGGAAAGGCTAACCAGAGAATCTAGGTCTTTGCGTTACACAATGCTTTCCATTTAGGAAGGGCGTATTCGTGGCTTGACGAATCAAGCACAAAACAGGGAGCAAAGCATTACGGTCTGTGCACATGAATGGAATTCAACTTTCCTATTTGTGAATTGGAGAAAAATATGCTTGTTAGGAGCTTAGGATGTTTGAGTCAGGAACAAGTTCTTTTAGGAATTAATGATTGTCATTAAGTGACTTGGAAATAAGCAACATTGGCCAATCATTTTGAATAAGTTCATGTGGTCAATAGTGAACTCTAATATGGAGACGGCGTGTGTGGGGGATAGAGCAAGAGATGAAGTTCAATGTGTTTTTAAACACTTGGAGTTTTTTGCTTGACTAGAAATTTATAAAACAACAACAAAAAGGCCTTCAGAGGACAATGTGAGCAGAGAGTGGGGAGCCAGGACCACTCCAATACCCACCACTGGGTACTCCCAGGGCACCGCTCCAGGCCCCCTTGAAATAGGTCTGCCAGAAGCCTATGCCTGAAATTTGCTTGGAATTCATTTCTTCCCTTTCTTTTTTATGATGCTGAAGCAGAGGATAAAAAGATAAAGGATTGCATAGCCTGGCACACGAATGCTTTCCCACTGCGTCCTGCTTTTGTGGGGAGGAAATAGCAGCCGCCAACCGCTGTTTTATTAATAATGAGGCATTCACATAAATTCCATGCAAAATTGATTTTTGACTGTTATATAAGAATCAAATACCAGGCTTTAAAAAGTAATTGAGAAATCTATTTGTAATTTACTTTGCCTATAAGAACCTGCTGTCCTGCCATAAACAATTTTACAGTATTTTCCCCCGTTAAACAGCTATTTTTACACATCTGTTTGGCCTTTCTAGGATGACAGGCAGTCAGGAGGTGTAATGAACACAGACTTGAAACAACATGTGGCCACAATTTCTTTCAGTTTCATCTTCAAGGGGATCTCTCCCAAGTTGCAATATCATTTTCATCATAGTATAGGTGAAATATGTTAATGGCTAATTATCTGACACTGGGGGTTGACCGATGAATCATAAATAGGATTTGTGGCAATAGGAAAGCCAATCTCAATGAAATAGCCGAGTACTTCGGAAAACAACCCCGCCACACACCCCCATGCCAAAAAACTAGCAGACCAGAACAATCTATTTCTCACTTTTCTTTAAATGCCCTAAGTGGCTATGGTCCAATTAAAACAATCTCCTGTAACAAAGATTTTCTCTGGAAACCTATTTAATATCTAGTAGTTCTGTATATATGAAAATCAGCCAAAAGTATTTAAGGGGTAATTGATTTATTTCTAATTTTTCTTGGGATAGAGATCAGAGGGACAAAAAATTAAAGAAGACAGCATCAAGAAGTCAATCGTTTACATATTTTATGTAACTTTTGTATGTGTTTCCTTGGTATTATTTTGCTGAAGGGGACACACCTCTGTTCTTATGCTAGGACATTCTTTTCTTTCTTTTTAAGGGATTCTGAAACCCCAGTAATTAAAAAAAAATTCACTTCACCCCAGTTTTATTGAGATATACGTTACATAGGATAAACTTCCAAGTGACCAGTTAGACGAATTTTGTTAACTGTATATAGTTGTCTAACTATTTCCATGATCAAGACAACATTTCCATCTCCCTGAAAAGTTCTCTTGCGTCCCTTTTCGGTCAATCCACTTCTCCAACTTCTGGCCCCAAGGCAACTGCTGATTTATTTTCTATTGCTGTGGTTTTTCTTTTTCTAGAGTTTCATATAAATGGAATCATAATATTTGGTCCTTTGTGCATAACTTTTTTCCACTTAGCATAATGTTTTCAAGTTTCAACCACGTTGTTGAGTGTATTAATGTTTTATTTCTTACCGTGCTGAGTAGTAGGCAGTGGTATGCATATACTGCAATTTATCTATTCACCAATTGACACTTTAGATTGTTTCCAGTTTTTAACTATTATGAATAATGCTGGTATAAACATTCATGTAAAAGTTTTTGTGTGGGCACATGTTTTTAGTTCCCTTGGGTAAATGTCTAGGAGTGAGATTGCTGGGTTATATGGCATATACGAGTTTTTTCACCTTACATGTACCATTTGATACTTTCAGATAGGCAATGTATGAGAGCTCTGGTTGCCCCACCTCCTCACTAATACTTGGCATTGTCAAGTGTGTGATAAATAGCTCCTGTGGTTTTAATTGGCATTTTCCTCACAATTTGCTGATGTCGAGCATCTTTTCATGTGCGTATTGGCATTTATTTATCTTCTTTTGAGAAGTATTTACTCAAATTTTTTCTCCATTTTTATTGGATTGTTTCCTTCTTATTGAATTTTAAGAATTCTCTATATAGGCTGGATACAAGCCTCTTGTCAGCTATGTTTGGCATATATATTATCACAGTCTTTTGCTTGTCTTTTTTTCTCCCCCAGCCAGTTTTATTGAGATATAATTGACACAGCACTGTATAAGTTTCAGGTGTACAGCTTGATGACTTGACTTATGTAGATTGTGAAATGAGGCATTTTTGTCTTTTTTTTGAGGAAGATTAGCCCTGACCTAACATCTGCCACCAATCCTGCCCTTTTTGCTGAGGAAGATTGGCCCTGAGCTAATATCCATGCCCATCTTCCTCCACTTTATATGTGGGATGCCTGCCACAGCATGGCTTGATAAGTGGTGCATGGGTCCACACCCGGGTTCTGAACCGATGAACCCTGGGCCGCCGAAGCAGATCATGGAAACTTAACTGCTGTGCCACTGGGCTGGCCCCCTTTTTGTCTTTTTAACTATTTTTTTAAAAATTTTTTTTAATTTCATTTTTTCCTTTTTCTCCCCAAAGCCTCTCGGTGCATAGTTGTATATTCTTCGTTGTGGGTCCTTCTAGTTGTGGTATGTGGGACGCTGCCTCAGCGTGGCTTGATGAGCAGTGCCATGTCCATGCCCAGGATTCGAACTGACGAAACACGGGGCTGCCTGCAGCGGAGTGCGCAAACTCAACCACTCGGCCACGGGGCCAGCCCCAACTACGTTTTTTTTTATTTAAGAGCAAAAGCTTTCAAATTCAAAAAAGTCAATTTAATAAATTTCCTTTTATGATTTGTGCTTTTGTGCTTTTCCTAACTGGATGTCAAATTTTCTCCCAGAAATTAAATAGTGTTAGTTCTTGTGTTGAAATCGATGATCAATTTTGAGTTAATTTTGTGTATCTTGTAAGGTAAGGGTAGAAGTTAAATTTTTCCCCTACAGATATCCAGTCGTTTCAGCACCATTTTGCTAGTTTTTCATTTAATTATCTTGGCATCTTTGTCAAAAATCAGTTGACCATACAGGTTTGGTTCTACTTTTGGACTCTCTATTCTGTTCTATTAATCTGTAAGTCTGTCATTACTCCAATACCACACTCTCTTGATTATGGTAGCTTTCTTGTAAGTCTTAGAATCAGGTTGGGTAAATCCTCCAACCTTATTATGCTTTTTCAAAACTGTTTTGGCTAGGTTAGCTCCTTTGCATACAAATTTTAGCACCTGCTTGTCAATTTCTTCAAAGAAGACTGCTAGTATTTTAATTAGAATTGCATTGAATTTATAGACCAATTCACAAAGAATTCTTTCTAAAATATTAAATACACTTTAAACTATTACTAAAATTGCAATAAACGCAATGTGCACAGTAAATATGATATGTAACAAATTTTTAACACACTGGAGAAAATTGACATGTCAATTTGTGCAACCAAGTTAACAATTTTTTTTTTCAGAAAGAATAAAGTTTTTTGTCATGTCTGTTTAATCATGGTGTGACTTGAGATTACAAACCACTAATAAGAGACTATTGAAAACACTATTAAAAGACATTTGCACTTACTGAATTATGATTTTCTTAATTCTATGCAATCTAAACAAAATACAGCATGAAGAAAGAGGCAGAAGCTAGGGTGACTGTTGCAACTGCGTTTATCAAGGCAGCTTCATTATTTCATTAATTGACTTTATAATAAGTATATTATCAGTATATTTAGAAATATAAATGTTCACAAATTTATACTAATAAAAATTTCTTCAAAATATTTTATATACATCAACTGCAGGCAAGATTTCAATTGAAATCCTAATAGTTAGAATAGAGGCACTGCATTTTATTAGAAAGCAAGTCAATGTGGGACAACAGAGACCTGAGTTTAAATGACAGCTCTATCCTTAAGTAGTTTGGGCAAGTCATCCATGTTTCTGAACTCACTTTGCCCATCTGTAAAATGGGGATGATAATAATGTTTACCTCACAGGAATGATGCAATGAAATATTATATGCAAAACACTTGGCATGTACGTAGCCGATGTATATGAAGGAACTGTGTTAGTAAAAGTGAGGGCAAAATGTAGGTCTTGGAGTCTGGCAAAAATTTTGGGGGACGTGATGAGCATTGAAATGGACTGAAATGCTGAGAAAGGCAGCTTGCTTATTCTGCATATGGCTTACTCATGGTGGTGTGCGTTTCCTGCCTACAGGTCCCTAATAGCAACTTAACATCTGCTTGTAGAAGCTCAGAGTGAAGACCATCATGTCACCAAGCAATGTTTCAGTGGGAAGGTCTGGGAGTAGATGGGTAGTGCCAAGTTTAAGTGGCCTTCCACAGGCAGTTTGGAAATCCTCATTTTTCACAAGCTTTCAATAAGCAAGTGTTCTTCCTGTAGTGCGGGGGTATTTGCCTGAGTGCTCTTGGATATTTTTTCACTTGTTGCTCTGACTGTCACTTTACCCCTGTCTTCACCCTTTCCCACTCAGCACAGGCATTTCAGTGAGCCCTTGTGACCACTGTATCTGCCTACCAGTCATCAACACTTGCCCGCAGCTGCTCATTCTTCATACTCCAGGTGCCATTGGAGGTGCAGGGTTCAGTGAGACAAAGTGAAGAACACAGATTGGGAGACAGGAGCCTCAGGGCCCGTTGCTTGACCCTATGAACTTGGACCACTTCACAAATCTCAGTTTCTGCCTTGAGGCACTTATGGGCAATTGTATGAGAAATTGCATGGAGAATTGCTTTCTAAACTGTAGAGTGCTAAATAAACTTCTGGGATTGTTTTAATATGATGCCACCGTCCTTGTTCCATTTTATCCTGACTCTAGAGCCATAGAAAGTTTAGTCGCATCTAAATTCCCTGACTTGAATGGTGGCTGGTAGGGGTGGAGTGGGCTGGGATGGTGGTGGTGGTGGCAGTCGCTACACTCAAGGAATTAAGGAATTAAAGCAAGGAATTAAGGTATTAAAGCAAGGAATTAAGGTTTTCATGGCAGTGATGCAAATAAAAAGCCAAACAGTCTTAGATGGACTAAATGAGCTGAATTTTACTGATTTGTTTTTTTGGTTACTGGTCATTTTATTCAGTTTATTTTCCAGGATTACTGAATTTTACGGATTCATTTACTAGTTGTTTTAGTTGGTTAAACTGTCAAATTGCTATGTCCAGAAATCTATATAACAGATGAATGAATAAGGAAAACGTGGTATATCCATGCAATATTATTTAGCCATAAAAAGGAATGAACTACTGACACACGCTTCAACATGAATGAACATTGAAAACATCATACGAAGTGAAAGAAGCCAGATATAGAAGGCCACATAGTGCATGGTTCTATTTCTAGAAAATGTTCAGAATAGGCAAATTCATAGAAACAGAAGAGAGATTAGTGATTTCCAAGGGGTAAGGAGAGAAGAGAATGGGGAGTGACTGCAAAAGGATATTGGTTTTTTGGGGAGGATTATGAAAATTATGGGGTTCTGAAATTAGCAGTGATGGTTGCACAACCTTGTGAATATACTAAAAATCACTGAACTGTACATTTTAAAAAGGTGAAGTTTATGGTATGTGAATTATATCCCAACAACAACAAAAAGGAAATCTAGTATAATACATTTTTTTAAAAAAAATTCTATCACAACAAAAATTCACAGATGTTAGGAATAGCGTTTTCTTTCTTATCATCTATACCATGGATGATGGACAGTGATGGTGTGATTGAAAGGAACACTGATCTTCATAGATGGTGACATCTTGGGCAAGTCACTGCACTTCTCTTAGCCTCAGTCACCTAATCTATAAAATGAAGATAGTAATTCTTGTTCTATGTCATAGAGTAAAGGTGAAATAATAATAACAGCATGCATTTAATGAGCTCCCATTATCCACCAGGCACTATTGCTGGCATTTTATGTGTATTATTGCATTTTTCTTATGAAGTATTATTCTTATGCTGATTTTACAGGTAAAGAAAATATACGCATATGTATGTGGACAAATTATTTTTACGCTACAAATACAACATTGTATTCTGCTTTTAAAAATGATTTTAATAACTGGCTATGGCTATGCCCTCCTCTTAAGCTGTGTGCTCAGGCCAGCAGCTGGTTGGTTAATTAAAAATTTGGTTTAAAGTGGGTGAAGCAGACACTGTGGTCACCTACTACATGACAGTTCCGCTCTTTATCTTAACTAAAATGACCCTGATTTTGTTCAAATGTGCGGAAACAACTTATTCAGAGAAGGTGAACATTTTCCAGCCTGGGAGGATAAAATTGGACTGATCTAAGCCCCAAGATGGAGGTACCTGTGATTGTTCTAAGCGGGTCATGGTGCTCCCACTCTTCTTTGCCAGGGAATGGTTTGAGGGTTAGCATGTGACCCAGTTTTTTCCAGGGACACGTAAGGGGAAGTCTGTTAGGAGATTTTAGAAAAGATTTTCCTCTTGCTAGGGAGAGAGAAGCTTGAGGTGGAAACCTCTCTATCTCCAACCCCAGCCCTGCCTTCCCGCCATCGACTGACTCCCTAGAGCTGTGGTGACCATCTTGCAAACATAGGGGAAAGCCAAGACCATCTCAGAGACACCAACCCAGAGCCCTGATGTGTTCTAGCCACTGAATTAACCAGCTCTGGAACCACAGAGCTTCAGACTCCTATGTGAAATGAGTGCTTAAGTAACTGCAGGCCCAAGTGAAGTAACTAGTGGGAAATAAATAGTAAAATAAATGATGTGGAATTATTTTTAAAACACATACATTTCTTAAATTAAAAAAAAATACTTAAAGTATACATATATACATTCATTTGCCGTTTTTGAAAACGTAGGCCAACGTCTTGGTTTTAACTATGATGGGCAATCTATGCTATCTTACTTGCATAAACGGTGTCGATAATGTACTTCAAATTTCTGGGGTTTTTTGTTTGTTTTATTTTGAAGTGCATCAAGCACTTAGAGACAATTGCAGGCAGTCTGAGCACAGACCCCTGTTAAACCAGCAGTTCTCAATGTGTGGTCCATGGGCTCCTAGAGATTTCTAAGACCCTGTAGGGATGCTTGTGATGCCAAAATTATAATCATAATAAAATTACAGCCCTATTGCCTCTCTTGCTCTCATTTACTCAGGAGTATAGACCAGGCGTTCCAGGGGTTACACAGCTTGTGATACCACCGTAGACAGAACAGTGAAGCAGTGTGAGAATCCAGCTGCCTTTGATTAAGCTGGGCTTTAGAGATTTATAACAATATCACCACAGGGGCCTGCCTGCTCGCGTAGTGGTTAACTTCACGGGCTCTGCTTCTGTGGCCCTGGGTTTGCAGGCCCGGATCCCAGACACAGACCTAGCACCGCTTATCAAGCCACACTGTGGCGGCATCCCACATAAAATAGAGGAAGATTGGCACAGCTGTTAGCTCAGCAACAATCTTCCTCACACAAAAAAATAATAATAAAAATAAAAAATAAAGACATGGGAACAATATCACCACTCTAATTTTTTTTTTTTTGCTTCAGAAAATATATTTACTTGTCATAAAAATAGTTCTTTCTGTTAACATGTAATGAGTCTATTATTGTTATTTTTAAAATGAATCCAAAATTAATAGTTTATGAATTTCTCAGTTTTGAGTTCTAATATGGTAAATATCTGTAGATATTTCTTACATAAATAGAAGCATTTTAAGGTCTTCCATCATTTTTAAGAGTGTAAGAGGATGAAAAATCTCAAGAATCACTGCTCTAGATTTGACTGACTTCCTTGCTGTTGCAATTCTTGCAGTTGCCTAGTAACAGCTACTTTCTTCCCTTCCTTTCCTCCCTCCCTCTCTCTCTTCCTTCCATCTTACCTTCCTTTCTTCTTTTTCAGCAATTTGCTTTTAGCTAAATTTTGCAAAGCATTCATCCTAATTTTCATGGAAACAACTATTGTCTGTCTTTGTGCGTACATAAGGACAACAGCAGGTACTGAATTCATAAATAGACCTAGGCACAAACGTATCCCCCTCTTGGTAAGTGCCCACCTAACTGGGGGAGGGAAGGATGTCCAAATGAGGAATGTTCAGTGTTTCACAGAGGGAATAAAGACTACTGACTAATCAGGCCAGTTGGTTAAGTGGAAGTGCCTTAAGAAAGATTCTACTCTATGTACTTAACCATTTCCATATTGTCAAAGAAATTTTTGCTTATACTTTATAACTTTAAAAAACAAAGCTAAAATGAATATCCTCCTATGTAAATCTTTGCATGAATGATTATTAGGATAAATTCCTATGATAAAAATTAATATGTCAAAAGTAATGAGCATCTTGAAGGTTTTTGGTATATATACTCAAACTGCTTTCTAAAAAGATTGCATAAATTTGTGCTCCTACCATATCTCCACACCTTTACTGATTCAAAATATTATTGTTCATAAAGAAACATGCTAATTTTAATCCCAAATTATTGCTTTGATTTTCTAGAAAGAATTTACCTGCTGTAGTGAAATTGGACACTTTAAAATTACTTATTAACAATGTGTATTTCTTTTTCCGTGAATTTCCATCTTATATCCTTTGACCGTTTATCTATAGAGGTGTGCTGGTCAGGATTCTTGGGTGCAAATGATGGGAACTGACTCTGGTTAACTTAAGTAGAAAAAGGATCGGTTGCTAAGGGTGTTGAGCATCTCACAGGGCTGAGGGACAGGCTGAGAAGCAGGCTTGGGCGGGAGCCAAGGGAGACAAGGCACAGCTGACATCCTGTCACAGGAACAGTTAAGACCACAGCTCCCATCATAACTGCCAGACTATGGTTGGCACCATGACCACTGGCACCATGATGCCTCGACAATGACTCCCTGGCCTCTGAATTCCACCATGGCCTCTGTGAACAATCTTTAATGGATTCTATGCCTTTCCGTCTCACCCTCAAAGAGGAAAACCTCAGGTGGGAGCAAATGATTGACTGTGTTTAGGTCACTTGGCCTCATGCCATGGGCCAGCAAGCAAGGATGGCATCCCGCCCATCAGATGATTTCCTCCAAAGGGGAGGGGTGTTCGATGTGGGTAGCTAAACCACGGAGATCCACTCCATGGTGTTGTATCCAACTGTGTAAGCTCCTTAGACACAAAGTATGTTGACATATTGTCAGTTCCATTTTGAAAAAAATTATTTTTCCAGCTTGTTTGCTTTTAAGTCTTATTTGTATTTCTCTTTGGAATAGAGAAGTTCAATTTTTTATATAGTCAAACCTATTGACTTTTTACTTTTTTGATATTTTCCATTACATGTATGCTGAGAAAATCTCCCTCAATCCCTATATTACGTATTCATTTACTTTCAAAGGTTTTTATGATTTAATTTCTTGAATTTTACATCTTTAAACTGTGTGCAAGTGTGTGTGTGTGTGTGTGTGTGCGTGGTGTGAGGGGAGGATCTAATTCCTGTCCACCGCTCAATCCTGCATAGTTATCCTGCCGCATTGACTGTGTAATTCTTTCCCCACTGACTGTGTTGACACATTCACCACATAGTAATTCCTTTATATACCTTGTATGTATCTAGGCTATTTATTCTATTCCATTGGTCTGAGTTTTTGCAACAGTTTTTTATAGTTTAATTGCTAAAACTTTATAATATGTTTTAATCACCAAGATATCCCTTTGTTACTCAAGTGTTTTTTTTCCTTTTCCAAAAATATGATGGTCAGTCCTCTTTTTTTGTTTGTTAAACTTTAGAAACATTTGGCCAAATTCTGAAAATTATCCCCATGAAGAGTTAAATCCTCAAATTAATTTTCGAAGAATTTTTTTAACATTTTTATAAAATTGGGTCATCCTATTCAGGGACATCTCTTCAAGTCTCTCTGGATAAAGTTTTGCAGTTTGCTCATTTTGGTTCTATACCTGAGTTTTAAAGATTGTTCTCGTTGTTTGAATATCTTTAAAAAATTCACTGGGAAATCATTCTGACGGCTGTGCCTTTGATAACTTTCCATTTTTTCCACATTTGTCTATTCAGATGATCTATGTCTATTTCTTGACACAATTGGTAATTTATATTTTATTATGAAATAATCCAGTTCATCAATTTTACAAGTTTATTAACATAAAGAATTCTAATTTGAATGTATCTATTATATCCTTTCTTCTTATTTTTAATATTTTTTGTTCTTTCTGTTTATCTCTGTTTTCTATATTAGGTTTGCCAGATCTTTGTCTGGTTTTTCCAAAGATCCAGCTTCTGTTTGTATCTATCGTTTAGACTCGTTGTTGTTTTCCAGTGGGGCAAGGTCTTTGGAGTCAGACACACGTGGGTTAAATCCTGATTTTGTCATTTCCTAGCTGTATGATCTTGCATAACTTACTTAATATCACAAAATATTAATTTCTTTATTTATAAAATATAACTAATAAGACCCATCTCTCAGGAATTATGCGAGGATTCAACAAGATAATTATGTAAGGCATTTGGCTCAGTATGTGGCTCACGGCAAATGCTCAAACATCATCATAATCATTGTCATTATCATTTATCCTTAATTTCTTTTATTAATTATCAGACTTATCAACTTATCAATTTATTTATTTTCATACTTTTTAATAATTCATTAAAGAGTATGAATTCATTCTTTTATTCTTTTTGTGAGGAAGATTGGCCCTGAGCTAACACCTATTGTCAGTCTCCCTCTTTTTTTTTTATCCTCAGTACATAGTTGTATATCGTAGTTGTAAGTCATTTTAGTTGTCCTATGTGGGGTGCTGCCACACATAGCATGGCTTGATGAGCAGTGTTTGCACCCAGGATTTGAACTGGCAAACCCTGGGCTGCGGAAGTGGAGCATGCAAACTTAACCACTCAGCCTCAGGGCCAGTCCCTGAATTCATTCTTGATTGAGATTTTGGCTGCCTCCCACAATTTTTATTACTATGCTTAGTCATGTTATTTCTTAGTTATATTACATAAAACCTAGTCTGTAATTAAGGATTTGATTTCCTTTGTAACTTAGTTTAGGAGAGTGTTTTTTTTAAAAGTTAAGAGTTATTGGTTTTTCTTATTTATTAGTTAGTTTGTTTAAATATGTGATAATAGTTTTTGGTTTGATTTTATTGTGGTTGGAAGTATGTGGCCTTTAGAATTTCTGCTTTGGGGAATTAATTGTTGTTTTTATGGTCTCATATATGGGCGTTGCTTATTAAATCCCACTATGCTATTTGGTGTACAAAAATGGTTTATGACTATTTTCCCTGTTATGGGCTATAGCTGTCGTCAATATAAAATTACGTCTTTGGCCTGTTTATTGCTTTTTGGCTTGACTGCTGTTTGTAAATTGTTTTTTCTTTTCCTAGTGTTTATCAGATGCATATTTACCCATTCTGGTCCTTCTTATCTCTCTGGGTTACTTCGTTTTTGGTGAGTTTCTTGAAAGCAGCGTAGAGTTGAATTTTATTTCTGAAATCAATTTGAAATTATTGGTCCTTAAATGGACAGGTTTAACCCATTTACAATTTTTCTCATAATTTATATGTTTTATCCCTTTTCTCATATTTTGTTATTTCCTTATCTGTGTTTGCTCTATGAAGTATGTTTTATTGACTTACTTTTAAAATTTACTATTACTCTATTAAGGTAGTAAAAGGTAATCTGATTATCTTAAATTTTACTATTGATTGCCTTCAAATTGTTTAAAAAAGCATTCTTTATATTCCCCAAATTTTCAAAGTCAGGAATTAAACCATCGCTTTAAAATTCCCTTATATATGATGAGAAAGTACACATAGTTTTATTCTTTCCCCATCTTTGTTAATATAAACCTAGATTTAAGACACACATTGTTAATTTTTATATAGCTTTTTTATTTTATGGATACTTTTTGACATTTGCTTTCTTTTCTTAATAAATTTTGCAATAATTATTTAATATAATTAAAATGCACAAATTCTTTCATTGCTCATTGCTAATCCTTCAAAAGCACAATAGTTCCATTCTTATGTTATTTCAAATCATCTCAGTCAGAAGGAGTAAGTCTTTGAGTAATTTTTTTGAGAAGGGTTTTGGGGGAAGTACATTTTCTAAGCACTTTCACATGTCAAATTAGTTTTCTACTATTTTTGCACCGGAGAGACAACTTGTCTGAGCATAACATTCTGAGTAGAAATGTTGTTTGCAAAAATTCTGTAGATGTTCTTTTTGTCATTATGGAGTTTACTATGGCAAAGGAGAAACCTGAGAGTTGGTTTTATTTTTTTGAGAGTATAAGCTTTCCCCCTTTGTTCACATACTTATAGGCTATTTTTATTTATCTCTGACCTTCAAAACTTCTCATAGATGCATCTAGATATGTTTTAATGTATTCATTTTGCCTAGAATGTAGTAGATTCTTGATCTGCGTACTCTTTTTTTTTTTTTACATTTTTGCTCCTAGCAGGAGAAAGAGTGTCTCTCTCTCTCTCTTTTTTTCTCCCGGAAGCCCCAGTACATGGTTGTGTATCCTAGTTGTAAGCCCTTCTACTTCTTCTATGTGGGGTGCTGCCACAGCATGGCTTGATGAGTGGTCTGTGCCCAGGATCAGAACTGGTGAACACTGGGCCACTGAAGTTGAGCATGCGAACTTAACCACTTGGCCACGGGGCCGGCCCCATCTAACATTTTTTTAAGGTTAAAAAATATTAAATTTTTTTCCCTTGATTACAACAGCTGTTCCCTCTCTTCCATTTTTTTCCTAAAAACCATGTGTAGTTATTAGATTTTCTATACCTGTTATTTTCTCTTTCATCATTTTCATCTTTGAAAATCTTTTCTTCTAGTTTCTCAGGTTGGTCTCCCACTTTACTGTCTTGATTATCTGCAGCGTCATTTCTGTTCCACATGGCTTCAAATGCAGATTTTAAGTCTATCATTGCATTTTGGTTTTACTTTAAGCCTGTTTTATCTCACACGTGTTTCTTTTCATCTCATCTTGCTGTCTCTTTCTCATGACTCATTCTCGTGTTGAGGATTTTGGGTCCTGTTCCATAAAGGTCATTACTTTTTGAATTCTATTGAAGATGAAAAAAATTTTCTCTGAAAATTTCTTTCAATTCCTGCGATAAATCATTTTCAGAGGTCTGTGCTCCCTCTGAGTCTTTAGCATGATATTCTCTATTTCTATGTCATTTATCAAAATGCACTTCTTAGTTATTCTTCTTGTCACGTTTTTTTAACACAGGAGCTCTATCCATACCCAGTGTTTCCAGCAGGTCTACTTTCTGTCCTTTAAATTCGGGTTCGATTCCCTTTATAGGGCTACATCTGGAGGGCAAGTTGATGTCTGGAGCTACTAGCTTGATTTCTGGTGTTGGACTCGCTTTCATTTCATAGGCTTCGACCGAGTGTTAGCTCTTGTCCTGCCTTCATTGCCTTTCTTTCTGACGTGAAAGCTGTAGTATTCAGTACAAATGATTGTCAGGGATATTTTGTTCTCTCTTCTCTCCCTCATGGGACCACTTTCCTGATTGGAATGAGGCCGCCCAAAGCTTGCTTCCCATTCTCTCCTGCTGACCACTTCTTTCTTGGGTAGCTGCTCTGACCGTTTTTATGAAAAAAGCTTCTGCTGAGGGATTGGATGTGGAAGGAAAATAACCCTCCAGCTTAAAAAGGAGCACTTATATAGCAGAAGAATGGCTGTCTGATTTAATGAGCCAGGTGGCAGACAGTAGGGACGGTATAATGGACCTTTCTAACTTCAGACAGGTGGGCCTTCTCTAGGGCCAGTGGCAAGCACAGGTGGGCCACTAATTGCCTTTAAAAATCCAGCTTCATTGACCTTACAGTTAGTGGTAAGTAGCTGACTGTGAATCTTAATTTTTCGGGGGAATGTCAGTGTTTACCATTTAGCGTGTGTGTGTGTGTGCGCGGGTGTGTGTATTTTAGTGGAAGAGGCTATATCAGGGCTATTAGCCAGATGCCATTTTAAACTGAAACTCCTTAGAGCCTTTTTATTTTAAAAATTAATTACCAGGTTGCTTTTATCTACCAACTTATGTGGCATATGTGAGACATAAGTAAATGAAGTGCTAGAAGACGCCCAGTGGAATGAAGAGAGAAGACAGATTTGGGAATTGTGTGTTCTCTCTTACCTCTTTACCTCCCACTCTCCCGTATCCCCTGGTGCTTCTCTTTGTTCTCACTCCTGGCTTCCTCTTCTTCCCAAGCCCGGATTTAAACCTTATCTTACAGCCATTCTCTCATGTGTACTTAACACGGGCATTATGTTCATTCCTTTGCTGCTTCCCCAGCAACTCCGGTTTTACTCATCAAGATCTCAATAGGCCATGATGATCAGGGTCACTCCTTGCAGAAATGGTATATGCTGAGGTGGACTTACCTTTTCCTTCCATCTTTTCCAGAGGACCAGTGTATCAGCTTGCACTGCTGTTAAGAAGGCGGTTACGTGTAACAGATGGAGGAATGACTGTGTTGCTCCCTAACATCTTGCAGATTCAAGACTGACCCCACTTTGACGCACAGGTACAGCGTGTTTCCTGGGCAGACGATTTAGAACTGGGCATCCTGCCTGTCCCGCAGGTGTGATTGCTGCCACAGCAGTTTCCAGCCTGGTGGCGTGGCCTCAGCTCCCACTTTGTAGGAAGCTGAAAAGGGAGCCAAGGACCACTTTCCACTTGTTGCACCTCAGGTCAGGATGGGTAATCTAGCAGCACAAATTTCAAATGTTTTCATCTTATTGGTTAAACTGACAAGTTGCTGTAATTGTGCAAGTTGAGAAAGTATGTAAAAAGACCTTTGAAACAACTAAAATTCAAATCTTGGAAGTAAAGGACCAGGTCACCATTAAACTTTCCTTAATGATCCTGATGTTGAGGGTCTAGGTCATTGTCATATTTCAAATATGTTAAGGTTTAATGTACCGGGGCCCATAGATAAACCCCATATTTAGTCTCTCTTCTTTTACATTTCCATATTTTTATAGCTGTTGCTAGCATGAATATCAGCCTCTATAAAAGTGGAATAATTTCAAGAAATATCATAAAGGCTGTATACTTCAACCGTACTTTACCTTTTTATTGGGTTGTTTTGTTATACCAGGTAAAAATGTACTTGTACATTTCCTGTTTCACTGGAGCAGTGAGTATGAGCATATCAGAATATCAAATAATTTTTCCATGTAGTCTTTTACCTTTCATTGTTTTTAAAGAAAGGACAAGAACATTAAATTCTAAGTGTTTTAACCATGGGTTACTATTTGAATAATACTTTTTCTTTTCTTAAAGTATGATTAATGGAAACACTGTGAACTTTGCTTACATAACAGCAAATAAATAAATCTTCACAGATACTAAGATAAGTAATATCAAATAGTTAGAGTGTGTCATTCATTTTCGTATGCCGCAATGTCTTGCACGTAGACATGTTATATACTTTCTGGTGAATGAAGGAATATTTGGTGCATTGCTGATGTAACTTAGATGGCCTCTGGAGTCTAATGCTTGGTAACATGAGATTGAAAAAGTAAAAATGATCATATTTGTGGTTTACAGGTGGAGGAGTAAGTTTAGATCATAAAAAGTTAGGAAGTCAAATTGTGCAATTTAATTGGTGATGCATTCAGCTTTTCACTAAGGCGATGGCCTTCCCTTGCCAGAGGCAGGGAGCCTCATTCTGTGCATGTGCAGAGACTCCTCTATGCCTAGGCTGGAGGAGGTTTTTGCCCTCAAGGGAGGTACCCTGGGACATCCCTGGGGCATTTGTTGCTTTCTGGCTCTCTTATGATTCCTTCCTGCTCATGGGTATAACCAATCATGCCAGCATAGTTGATCAATTAACTTTTTTTTTTCTTTTTTTTTGGTGAGGAAGATTTGCCCTGAGCTAACACCTGCTGGCAATCTCCTTCTTTTTTTGTGTGTGTGAGGAAGACTAGCCCTGAGCTAACATCTATGCCAATCTTCCTCTACTTTGTGTGTGGGATGCCTCCACAGTGTGGCTGATGAGTGGAGTAGGTCCACACCCAGGATCGGAACGTGTGAACCCAGGTCATAGAAGCTGAGCACAGAGGGAACTTTAGACAGTTGGCCGTGGGGCTGGCCCCTGTCAGTTAACTATTTAAAACTACATTTTACTTGTCTTAAACAAAACAACTGGTTGGCTGGTAGACATTTTACATTTTTGGTTTGGTTGCTCTTGTGTTATAGAAATATCCCTTTAAAATAAACACCGAGAAGCCTGGAATCTGACAGTAGGAGGCCAGGATGCTATGAATCACCTGAACGTAAAACTAGTTGTTGGAAATCCAGAGGCTCCAGAGTACTCCATTGTCCTCCTCCAAGGCCACAGGATGCACGGCTGGTGCCCTGTCAGCCACAGGGGGCAGAAAATAAGCTGTTTGTGATAAAATGTGATCTTCACAGCAACAGAAAGTTGGCAGGGAGTGTTGCTTTTCTGATTTTTATGAATAAAGAATTTGAGGCTCAGAGAATTTAATTGACTCTCAAATTCACAAAGCTATTAACTGGTAGCTATGGAACCAGGTTTCTCATTTCTAGTACTACATTCTTTCCTTTGCACAAATATAAAGTTAATAATACTAATAAGCTCTGCTGTCTAACATTTATTGGCTCAGGCATAATTTACTCCTCACAATCTCATTTTCTCTGCACAATAGGTTATAAGGTAGGCATTATCATTGTCCCCATTCTACAGATGAAGGAACTAAGGTACAGAGTTTACTATGGAATCACCAGGGTGTTGTGGGGACACTCCAGGGGGAATGACCCAAAACTTTCTCTCAAGGAGTTTATAATCAAATGAGGGCAATAAATTGTGCATTTGTAAATGGCAGTAATCATAATATATTTGAATAGTACTTTGACAGCACAAAGGCAGTGTCACAGAGCAGTACTTGATTATGAAGTGGATTGCACTGGGAAATAACTACTCTGAGAGTCTAGAGAAGGGTGGGGCGATTACTTTGGGCTGAGGTGGTTATGAGCCCTGGGAAGTGCAGGCTGACTATGAGAGCAAATCAGCACGGCTATTCTGTCAATTCGGGAGGCAGTTTTGCTTGAGCAAGTGCAATTTGGAAGTCTTCTGCTGAACTCTTTCGCAGTGGATGGCCCTGGCGGTAAACAAAGACCTTTGTCTTTTGGTTAAGGGATTACAGGGGCCCCTGGTTAGGCAACGTGCCACCCAATCTCCCCCATAACTCCAAAGGCTCCTTGCCAAGCGTCACTCCTCTGGGAGACAGGGAAAGAAGATGTTTCAGAGCTCCCAAATCTCTGAGTTCCTGGTTTTCTTTTTCTGACCGAATTTGCCCTTGTTCTGCTAACTTGACTTCCAGTGGGAAGACAAAGGGGTCTACAGAGAGGATCTGAAGTTGGAGGTGTCCCCTATCGGGCTCTGATAAAGTTCTTTCCAGAAATGGTACAAACACAAAAATGAGCAATGTTTTCCGGTTTTGGACTGAAGTTCTACCGGCAAACGTTAATCCCCAGCCTCCTGCTTTCCTCCGTGGGACAAGCCCAAACCTCTTAGATTTGGAAGGGGCTGGAAAGCTAACCCACATCTCACTCGTTTTACACATGGAGGTGGGAGAGCCTGAGACAACAGAGAAAACCAACAACAGGCGCCATGGCACCTCGTCAGGGGATGTTGGTGTTCAGAGAACCCCAGTGTCTGACTCTTAGTTCAGAGTTCATGGCAAATAGTGTCTCTTCAGTTGTTGCTAGAATAGTTAAATTTCTATGAATAGAGCCTTGTAATTATTACTTTCTGTATGTGTGGGCTTAGCCTGGAGAGCCCCTGACCTGGCCAGTGGTAATGGTCGGGGCATAGGGGGCACACGTGTGGTCACTGACCACGCCCTGCAGTGTTCTGTCCTCAGTGAGCCTTCAGTCCCTGCTTGCTGAGCTCTTCATGTCAATGACTTTATGGACTGTGGCTATCTTCTGACTCTGCCTGCGCCTCTGTCTCCTGCTTCCCTATTCTTTGTCCTGTGTTCACTGACCACTGTGAGCTTTGGCTTCTCTCTCCCTCCCTCCCATGAAAGAAACAGGAAGGTTCTGATTTCAATTGTTTGCCTTCTCTGCCTGGTTCCAGCCAGTGACAAAATCTTGAATGTCTTAAGGGTGTCACGTAGAGGAACAAAGCAGGAGTGCCATTTTGTTAATGTCAGATATAAATATTTTTATGAACCTTATATGTCTGGATTCATTAGCCATTTAATGAATTTGATGCACAGATGTTCAGGAAATTAGGAGCAACTGACTTCACTGGGAAATTATAGTGAGCTTGGTGCCATCCAAGATATCAAAAACATGCTGTTCCCACAATCTGCCAAGAAACCAGGTATAGTAATGGTCTCTGTGTTATATATAAGCTCACTATTAACACTCAATAAATGTTAATTGTATAATAATAAAAAATATTGAGCATGACTCTCCCCAGTGGAGATCAGGTTGTGGACATAAAGGGATGCTCTCTGTGTTCAGAATATATCTTTCCTTTGGATTTACATTACATTCACCTGATGGAAAGTAAAAGAGTTGAGAAAGAGCTAATTGGTGCCTTAGGCTGAGGTTATTAATTTTGAGTCACCGGGACCGAATTTGCCTCAGAGAATTCTTCATCAAAACAACTATATCAGATGTCTCGATTTGCTCTGCCAGTCACCTTGTGGTTCACAGACAGTGTGAATGAAGTAAGTGGTTGGAGAGAAAGGGCAGGATCAGGCCAGCCCTGGCATTGAAGCTGACACTGTGTAGGGAAGTCCACACCCAGCCTAGAGGCTGGCACCGTTTTCCAGGGTATCAGTTCTGCTTTATTGCTAACTTTGTCACATTGTGCATTTTGGAGATAACAATATGGAGGGGAAGAAAGGGCAGCTAATTCTCTGATACCTGGAAATGTTCTTCCCTGACAGGGGCGCGCTGGTAAATGTTTAGAAACTGGTGTCTCTCTCTCTCTCTCACAAAAAAAGTCCTGATTTGTAGTGTTTGCCTATTTCCGTGGTGTAAATACTCTCACTGTGGCCAATTTCAAGCCACTAACATGACAACCACCAGCTCACAAACTTCCTGAAAATTGAACCATCAGCTCTTGCTAGCTGATACAAGCGGCTTTAGCAAACCACTTGTTTCATGGTGATAGACACGGGTAATGATTAAAGATTTAGCTCTGGAGTGAGTAAAACCCAAGGTTAAGTTCTGCTACTTACTAGCTCTGTGATCTCTGGCCAGCTATTTAACCTCTCTGATCCTCGATCTTCTCAGTGGCAAAGTGGAAATAATATCTATTGTAAAGTTGATACTTACATAAAGGAGATAATAAACGTAAAGTGTCCAGCAAGGTTCTTGACATATAAGTGCTTGAAAATGGTAATTGTTATTAATATTATTATATCTTGAAATTAAATGTGTCAGTCCCCAAATCTATGCAGAAATATTATGATTATTAGAGAAGATGGGATATTATAGATATCAATTGGTTCTGGCGTATGACTTGTGGGAAATTCGCATCTTAATATTCACCAGATATTTATGATAGTAGACTGTGTACATAGATGGGAAAGTGCCTCACAAATTGCCTTGAAAAGGAAAAATGTGTGCTTGATTTCTGAGAAATGCAGAGAACAGTCTACATGATATTGTTTTAAAGATGCTGCCTCCAGTGTGGATAATGTTTGTGGTGCCTGCTTTCATGGTGAGGTGTTAGCAGCTTTTATCTTTAAGAACCAAACAGTCTTTTGAAATAGGTGGGCATAAACAATAGTGGCAGGTGCAAAACTGTCCGAATGTCCTGCTCCTCACAGGCTTGACAGGTCCAAGTTTTCTTCCTCAGCTGAGAGAAACGCTGAGCGTCTGGTACGGGCCACTGCACACAGCTCCTCCCATCATGGCGCACCTCTCCTCCCCTTCAAGCAGAGAGCAACTAGACAAAGGGAAGTTCAGAGAAAACAGGTCTTCTTTCCCAAGGGAATCACCGAAACCTGGTCCTATTTCCTTATCTCTCTCTTTCTCAGCCACTTAAAATGATAACTGACCTAGCTTATGCACTTTCTGAATCAGTTCATCATGTTGAAGTGATTTGAATGACAATTGATGTGGAACACAAATGTGTAACACTTTGTAAACCAGGAAGTCTAGGTAAGGGAAAGAAATTTTGAGCATCACCATTAAGCATACCTTAATGTTGCCATCCATCATTAAGTGTCCCAAATAATTTCTTGGCTTTCCCTTTCCCACCATTATGTGGAAAAGCTTGTCTGCTGTCACCAAATTCTAACATAAACTGCTCAGGGCTCTATATTTTCCCATTGCTGTTTACCGTTACATCACTATTTCTAATTTGGTTCAGATTTAGCGAGCTCTTTCTCTTCATAGCGTGAAAGCATTTTGGCAGCCATTCGCTCCATGAGTAGGGGTCACGAACAGTCACACACACAAAGAAACTGCAAATTAGAGCTTATATTCCTTATATCTTCTCATGGCTGACTGAAGTAAGACCACTCCACAAACAATGCATTTTAAAGAACATTTGCAGGGTGAATATATTACAAATATGGCTAGGAAGTGGGCTGCAGTATATCTTCAAAAGTGACTGATTTAAACCCAAACTTAATGTATTTTGGAGGCCAGCGATAATTTGACTTGCTGAGTGGATGGGATTTATGGGTATAATGTAGTGCAAATAAAAACATCCTCTTTCAGTCATAAAGGTGTATGCTGTGTCCATGTCGGGAAATACAGCTTTCCCTACCCCTGACTTCTGGGGAGAACTCGGGGGAATTGCTAACTCAGACCTAATGCCTTTTCTTTGTGGCCTTATGGAAATATCAAGTTTTATTTTTGTGTTTAAGGGGGTTTATAGTGCCATCTCTGGATCTGGGCTTTTGCGTTTGAGAACCAAATAAATAAAAGAAACCCAGAAATGCACTGCTGAGCTGTAAGCTGTTTTCTTCATGAGGTGATCCAGAACAGGGACAAGGAGAAGCAGAGGGGAGGACTAGGGTTTAGGACATAGGATGTTCACATCCACCCCCCCAAAGGGGTGACCCAAGAGGAAGACTGAGGTTTGTAAGAAACTCACTGTCGAGGGACTTCTGACTTTGGGCATTTCCTACTTCTGACCTGTATGCTCCTGAAGCATAACCCTGAGGAAGAAACCTCCCATGGTACATGTGTGGCCAAAGGTCCTTGATGTGCTGAATTTAAGGTTGGAACATAGAAGTGACGAATTTCTGTGGATGAATTTTTATGAAGTGAAATAAAGGCTGCAGCCTCCCTCCTCCCCATCCTCAGCATGAGAGAATCCCCTGTTCTTCCCCTCAGCTCTCAGCCTGGTCTCCCACCCCTGTGCCCCACAGCTCCTCCTACCCCTCACCCCCCAGCACTTCAGCCCTTGCCCACCCAGCCCAGCAATTCCAGTTCTCTGTGGGAAGGCCCCAGGAGAAGGAACGAGATCATGTCTTTGAAGGTCGATGATAGGCACTAGAGATGATCTTTCCTGCCTCAGCCTCTCTTCATTCATGAAGGACCTGTAAGCTCCAGGAGGAGGCTCTACCCTCATACCTAGTAGACTGATGATGTGATGGAATGCAATATTGTGAGAGCCTAGGGAGAGTCATAGAACATAAACAATCCTTGGTTCACAGGCCTGCAACTAAAGCAGAAAAAAAAGTGCAGTGGTGTACTCTCAAGGAATTTGTATTTCCTGAGATACTTTCAGCATAAATTGCAGCCTTTGGAGAAGGCATATTCCTGGCTCCAATCCAATAACTTCATCAGTTTCTTGAGGAAAATCATAAAGATCTTTCAAGTCAGTATTTGTTTCAGAAGTCTGAAACAAAGAAATGTTGGAGTATATATGACCACTCTCTTCCTACTTCAAAGTTTAAGATTAGTCATGTTGGCCTTCCTAATGGGGACAGCTAGAGGGTGGGAAGAGATGTTGGGAAAATATGTAGGACAACTGTGAAATCATGACATATGGAAAAGCCACAAAATATTAGACGTCCTATTGAGACGTTCAAAGAGAGTCTATATTTCCATTGAAATGTCTTTGCTTAAAGCACTTTTCCGTTGTAAGTATATTATTCCTTTTTAAATCAGCCAGAATTATAGCACCTCCTTATTGTTTAAATTCATTGTGTATTTCTGGGCACACCTCAGCAATAGTTTTCCCAAAGAACAGCGGCGGCTATTAGAGTGTTGAGGAGCTATTGGAGAGCTGTGGAAATGCAGTTGGTTTCAGATAGTTCAAGCTTTGCCAGTGCTTAGAGCTGTGACTTTTTTCCAACTGTCAGGCTAGGGGAGTACATGACCCATGATGTGTGTTGTCAGCTCTTTGGGTCTATGCCCTGTATTCTTGAGTCCTAAACTGATTCTGGGATCCAGAAGATCAAACGTGGGAATGGAAATCCATATTGCAACAAGATCAAAGAGGTTTGATGCTGTGACATTTAGTTGAAATCTTTTGTCCTAAGCCACTAGTAATTCTTTTCCTATCCTCTCCCATATTCCTTCTCCTATGTACCCAAGCCTTGGATAATCCAAACCAGCAGAGTTCTTGGCCTTCAGAGATTCTTTAAGCCTTGTCTAGACATTAGATTTTGAGGGATGCTTAAGATAGCCCAGATTTTGTAACATATGGGCTAGGGGTGCTGGAAAACCTGGAGAGGATATGGTGACTACCCATCTTGTGGTGAGGCCTTCTTGCTTTCAGAATTGACACTAACATTTGGCATTTTTAAAATGATTTCTCTTGAGACCTGAGGAGGGCTATGCCCTGCTTAAGATTTCTCTAGATGATTTTGCCCGCTAAAACTTACTTCCCAAAGTTGATAGGTAGCACCTCTCTGGGCTTCCCTCTGGTCCTGGCATTTTGTTAGGATGCTATGCTTTAGGAGTGCTTGTCCTGGGGCTGCTTTGTAGGGTACTTGGCAGGGAGCTGTGGGGAAAACCAGAACTATGGTGATCAGAAGACACTGATTCCTCTCCCATTCTACTGTTCCACTAACTGATGTAACCACCTGATTTCCTCACCTGTAAGTTGGGAATGGCAGTATACCTCCTCTACTAACCACATCTCATTAAGGTAAGCCCTTGAGGGTAACTTTTGTCACTTTAGTAACTGAATCCGTCTGGATGGGTTCCGAGACTATACCACCTTATTCAAAATCTCCCTGTGAGTGAATAATATTCTGGACAGGATTTATATAGCTCTAGCCAGTTTATTGTTTCCTTTCTCTGTAAAATAGTAAGAGTTCCTGTTTATTGAGCACCTGCTGCGTGCCAGGTGCCCCCATATGCATTTATTACTAATTATCACAAGGATCCCTCAGATTGGGGATCATTAACCTGAGTTTACAAGCTCAGAGGGCTGTGTGCCCAGCCTGTTCTTTCATGGGGTTGGTGATGAAGCTGGAGCCCATCAGAAACATCAGACTCTAGGACCTGTGGTTTTCTTGCGGCGGGGCCTGGCTCCCACTTACCTACCTAAGCTGTTATGCTATGTATTAGTCTGTTTAGAGCATTTCTGCTCAAAATATATTCTAAGAGATCAGAAAACCCAAAATACTACCAAGTTGTTCTGAGATTTAGGCAGATCGTGAAAAAAATGCTTTGAATAAAATATCCTTTCAAATTTAAATAATGTTCTGTATTTTATGACACTTTTCATATAGTATCTCATTAAATCTTTAAAACCCATTGGAAAGGAGGATGTGTATTTATAATGTGTTTAATAGATGAGGAGACTTTGAAAGGCCACTTGCTACACTTTCCAGAGATCAGGTAACCTGTAGGAAGCAGAGGCTGGGCTTGAGCTCAGGTATTCCAGTTTGTTCTTTTATTGTATCACACAGCTCACATTCATGGAGAAAAGGGGGCAGGGAAAGAATGGAAGTTAAGAGAGTGATGTCCCCAAAATAGTGGAATAGGAGTTTTCTACCGTGTTACCCCCAAAGAATACCGATTTTGACAGTCTCCCACGGATGAGAGTGCCTTTGTGGAAATCCAGCAGTCTGTGGAGAATTTGCAGCCAAAAAAAATCTGAGATTGGATGCCATAAAGAGGGTAAAAGGGACAGTTTCATTTTACCCACATCACCTCTCCCCCAAGACAGCACAGCTCAGGGCCAAGAGAGAACTTCGTGGTTTACTATTTCTCCCATGAGGGAAAGTGAGTGAACGTGAATAAGTATGTGGGTTCCTTAGCTGTGTGGGATAGTGCTAAGGAGCCCACTTCTTTCTCATCCCATCAAGAATACTGAGGTGTGCTGCACAGGATAGCAGGAGAGGCTGGGAGGACAGCAGCCAGGACTCTCGGAAGGCATCAAAGGGACTCGGATCCTACTAACTGCTTTGCAGACTCCATCAGGAAGTTGGCCCAAGAGCTGGGGATGCTTTGCTTCTGGATCCTCCCAACTGGCTCCCGATACTCTGAGCACCTCACTCACATCTCCCACCCCCACCCTATGGCCAGCTCCCTGTGCATGCCCCCAAGGGCAACAAGTACGAGCCTTTGCAGATGGCTAATGAGCATGCACAGAAAGCCAGCCCCTGACTTTGAGGGATTGGGAGAAGGCACACAAACTTGAGCATTCAGCACCATCCTAGGGAAAGCAAAGAAGAGGCTATCAGCACCTGGCCTGGCTTTGCAGGATTGAAAGAAGGCATAGAAGCTTAAGAATTCCCCCAAAAGGGAACAAGAAGCGTGGAGCAGGTGTATTCGTAGAAAAGGTCTGAGATAATCTCAGAATCTCTAGCAGGGATGACAGAAGGTATTTCCCTTCCAAAGCCAGTTAGTATAGACAGGAAGAGATGACTGCTTCTTCAAACGCGTAGACAGCTACTCAGAACTTCAGGAATATGACACCATATTCCTCTCAGAACTTTAAATGAAACATGACACCACCAAAGGGACACAATAAGTTTGCAGTATCTGATCCCAAAGAAATGGAGATCTGTGATTTTCCTGATAAAGAACTCAAAATAGTTGTTTAAAGCAAGCTCAATGAGCTACACAAAAACACAGGTAGATAATTCAACGAAATCAAGAAAAAACAATACACAAACAATAGGAGAAGTTCAACAGGGAGATAGAAATAATAAAAAAGAACCAAACAGGAATTCTTGAGTTGACGAATACAATGAATAAAATGAAAAATGCAATAGAGAGCATCAGTAGTAGACCTGACTGAGCAGAATAAAGAATCAAAGACAAGTCATTTGGTATTATCCAGTTACAGAAGAACAAAGAAAAAAGAATGAAAAGGAGTGAAGAAAACCTCCATGAATTATGGGATACCATCAAGTGAAATAATCTATGCATTATTGGAGTCCCAGAAGGAGAAGAGACGGAGAAAGGAGCAGAAAGCTTACTTAAAGACACAATGGCTGAGAACTTCCCAAATCTGGGGAGACATTTGGACATCCAAGTTCATGAAGCTCATAGGCTCCCAAAAGGATTCAACCGAAAAAGATCTTCTCCAAGACACATTGCAATAAAACTGACTAAAATCAAAGACAAAGAGGATTTTAAAAGCAGCAAGAGAAAAAAATTCCTTACATAGAAGAAAACTCCCTTAAAGCTATCAGCAGATTTCTCAGCAGAAACCTTGCATGCCAGGATGATATATTAAAAGTGGTGAAAGAAAGAATACTTTATGCGGCAAAGCTGGTCTTTGGAAATGAAGGAGAGGTAAAGACTCTCCTAGACAAAAAGAGCTGAGGGAGTTAATGACCACTAGACCTGCCTTACAAGAAATGCTGAAAGGAGTTTTTCAAGCTGAAATGAAAGGATGCTAATTAGTTACATGAACATATATGAAAATATGAAACAGACTGGTGAGGATAACTAAATAGTAAAATTCATACTCTACATTACATTAATACTTTAACATGGTAGTATGTTAATTACTTAACTCTAGTATAAAGGTTAAATGACAGAAGTATTTAAAAAACTATAGCTACAATAATTTGTTAATGGATATACAACATAAAAAGATGTAAACCATGACACAAAAACATAAAATGTTGGGGGGCTTGTAAAAATAGAGTTTTGTATGTGATTAAAGTTAAGATGTTATCAGTTTAAAAGAGACTGTTATAAGTATAAGATGTTTTATGGACGCCTCATGGTAACCACAAAGCAAAAACCTACAGTAGATGCCCAAAAGATAAAGAGAAGGGAATCAAAGCATACCACTATAGAAAATCATTAATTCACAAAGGAAGGCAGCAAGAGAGGAAGAAAGGAGCTACAAAACAGCCAGAAAACAATAAATTGGCATTAGTAAGTCCTTACCTATCAATAATTACTTTAAATGTATGTGAATTAAACTCCCTAATCAAAAGGCATAGAATGACTGAGTGCAAAAAACGCCAGACTCAACTATATGCTGCCTTTAAGAGACTCACTTCAGCTTTAAGGACACATATAGGCTCAAAGTGAAGAGTTGGAAAAAGATATTCCATGCAAATGGAAACCAAAGGAGTAGCTATGCTTATATCATACAAAGTAGTCTTTAAGTAAAAAACTGTAACAAGAGATAAAGAAGGTAATTATATAATGTTGAAAGGATCAATTCACCAAGAAGATGTAACAATTATAAATATATATGTACCCTGCATCAGAGCACCTAAATATATTAAGCAGATACTAAGAGATCTGAGGGGAAAAACAATAATAGTAGGCAACTTCAATACACCACTTTCAAAAATGGATAGATCATCCAGACATAAAATCAACAAGGAGATGTTGGATTTGAACTATACTTTAGACAAAATGGACCTAACAGACATATACAGAACATTACATCCAACAGCATTAGCATACCCATCCTTCTCAAGTGCACATGGAACATTCTCTAGGACAGATCATTTTAGGTCACAAAACAAGTCTTAACAAACTTAAGAAGATTGAAATCATACCAAGTATCTTTTCTGACCACAAAGGTATGAAACTAGAAATCGATAAAAGAAAGAAAGCTGGGAAATTCACAAATATGTGGAAATTAGACAACACACTCCTGAACAACCCATGGGTCAAAGAAGAAATCAAAAAGGAAATAAAAAATTATCTTGAAATAAATGAAAATGGAAACACAATAGACCAAAATTTATGAAATGCAGTAAAAGCAGTTCTGAAACAGACATTTATAGCAATGAATTCCTACGTTAAGAAGAAAGATCTCAAATAAACAACCTAATTTTACTTGGCAAGGAAGTAGAAAAAGAAGAATAAACTAAGCCCAAAGTAAGCAGAAAGAAGGAAATAATAAAGATCAGAGTGGAAATAAATGAAACAGAGATTAGAAATAAAGTAGAAAAGATCAATAAAACTAAGAGCTGATTTTTTTAAAAGATAAATTGGCAAACTTTTAGGTGAAGTAACTAAGAATGAAAGAGAGAAGACTCAAATAAATAAAATCAGAAATGAAAGAGGAAACATTACAGCTGATAACACAAAAATACAAAGATCATAAGAGAATACTATGAATAGTTATATGCCAACAGATTGATTAACCTAGAAGAAATGGATAAATTCCTAGAATCATAAAATTCCTACCATGACTGATCATCAAGAAATAGAAAATATGAACAGACCAATGATAAGTAAGGAGATTGAATCAGTAATCAAAAACCTCCCCCAAAAGAAAAGCCCAGGGCCAGATGGTTTCACTGGTGAAATGTAAGAAACATTTAAATAAGAATTAACACCAATCCTTCTCAAACTCCTCCAAAAAATTGAAGAGGAGAGAAGACTTCTAAACTCATTTTATGAGGCCAGCGTTACCCTGACACCTAAGTCAGACAAGGACACCACAAGAAAAAAAATTACTCATCAATATCCCTGATGAATACAGATGCAAAAATTCTCAACAAAACAGTAGCAAACAGAGTTCAACAGCACATTAAAAGGATCACACACCATGATCAAACTGCATTTATCTCTGGGATGCAATGATGGTTCAACATATGCAAATGAAAAAATGTGATAGATCACATTAACAGGATGAAAGATAAAAACCTTATGATCTTCTCAATAGATGCAGGAAAGTATTTTGACAGAATACAACATCCTTTCATGATAAAAACTCAACAAATTAGGTATAGAAGGTATGTGACTCAACTTAATAAAGGTCACATATGACAAACTCACAGCTAACATCATACTCAATGGAGAAAAACTAAAAGCTGTTCCTATAAGATCAAGAACAAGACAAGGCTGCCCACTCTCACCACTTGTATTCAACATAGTACTGGAAGGTCCTAGCCAGGAAAATTAGACAAAAAAACAAAGAAAGGACATCCAAATCAGAAAGGAAAGAGTAAAATTGTCTCTGTTTTCAGATGACATGATCTTATATATATAAAACCTTAAAGACTCCACAAAAAATTGTTAGAACCAATAAATGAATTCAGTAAAGTTGCAGGATGAAAAAATCAATATACAAAAATCAGTTGCATTTCTATACAATAACAATGAACTATCAGAAAGAGAAATTAAAACAATCCCATTCACAAAAGCATCAAAACAATAAAATACCTAGGAATAAATTTAACCAAGGAGGTGAGAAACCAGTGCACTGAAAACTATAACACATCGATGAAAGAAATTGAGGAAGACACAAATAAGTGAAAAGATATTCCGTGTTCATGGATTGGAAGAATAATATTGTTAAAATGTCCATAATACCCAAAGCAATCTATAGATTCAATGCAGTTCTTATCAAAATTGGCATTGGCATTTTTCACAGAAATAAAACAAACAACCCTAAAATTTGTATGGAACCACAAAAGACCTCAAATAGCTAAAACAATGTTAGGAAAAAAGAGCCAAGCTGGAGGCATCATACTTTCTTGATTTTAAACTAGATTACAAAGCTATAGTATTCAGAAAAATATGGTACTGGCATGAAAACAGACACATAGACCAATGGAACAGAATAGAGTCCCCAGAAATAAACCCGAGTATTTGCAGTCAACTAATCTTTCACAAGGGCACCAAGAACACACAATGGGGAAAAGATAGTCTCTCTAATAAAGGGTGCTGGGAAAACTGGATATCCATATGCAAAATAATGAAACTGGACAGAGCCTATCTTACCTAACTCACCAAAATTAACTCAAAATGGATTACAGCCTTACACTGAGACGTGAGACTACAAAACTACCAGAAGAAAACAGAGGGAAAAACTCCTTGACATTAGTCTTGGCAATGATTTTTGGATATGACACCAAAAGCACAAGAAACAAAAGCAAAAAATAAAGAAGTGGAAAAAGATCAAACTAAAAAGCTTCTGCACAGAAAGGAAACATCAACAAAACGAAAATGAAACCTACAGAATGGGAGAAAATATTTGCAAGCCATATATCTGATAAAGGGCTAATATTCAAAATATATAAAGAACTCATGCAAATCAATAGCAAAAAGAAACAAGACCCAAATGGGCATAGGACCTGAATAGACACTTTCTCAAAGAAGACATACAAATGGACAATAGGTACATGAAAAGGTGCCTAACATCACTAATCATCAGAGAAATGCAAATCAAACCCACAATGAGATATCACCTCACCTGTTAGGATGGCTTTTATCAAAAAGACAGCAGATAGGGCCTGGCCCCGTGGCCGAGTGGTTAAGTTTGTGCAGTCCGCTGCAGGCGGCCCAGTGTTTCGTTGGTTCGAACCCTGGGCGCGGACATGACACTGCTCATCAAACCACGCTGAGGCAGCGTCCCACATACCACAACTAGAAGGACCCACAACGAAGAATATACAACTATGTACCGGGGGGGGCTTTGGGGAGAAAAAGGAAAAAATTAAAAAAAAAAATCTTTAAAAAAAAAAAAAAAGACAGCAGATAACAAGTATCAGCAAGGATGTGGAGAAAAGGGAACCCTTGTGCACTGTTGGTGGCAGTGTAAACTGGTGCAGCCACTACGGAAAACAGTATGGAGGGTCTTTTAAGAGTTAAAAATGGAACATATGATCCAGTAATTCCACTTTTGGATGTATATTCAAAGGAAACAAAAGTAGTATGTTGAAGAGATATCTGCAGTCCCATGTTCATTGCAGCATTATTCACAATAGTCAAGATATGGAAATAATCTAAGTATCTGCTGACAGATGAAAGGGTAAAGGAAATGTTGTACAGTTTGGGGAATAAGGTGAGTGAAGGCTAGTTTCTGGTGGCAACTCTTTCTGGAAGAAACTCACCCTTCCCTATTTAACTACCTTGAACTTTGTAACTCTCAAGCTGCTTTGACTGTGGATTCTTCCAGAATGTAGACTTGTAAATTTATAAGTAAAATGCAAGCCAGTTTCCTTTTTGGAAAATCACAAGGAGCGTGAGGAGGAAGTGGGCTTAAATGCCATTCTTCTGTGACCTCTGCTATGACCTTCACCACTCTGCAGAGTCATCTTGGGGAATAACATAGATTCATGGTGGGATTTTGTTGAGCCCTCCTCTTGCTTTGACTCTAGATATGGACTAAGCAACAAGAATTTAATTTAAGGCCTTTTGATGGCCCTGGTGGAAGTAAAGAGAGGTGTATCCTAGCCCCTTTCTACTTAACAAGCCTTTCAATAACTTGATGCCACCTTTGGATTAGCTAGAGCCAAGATTATCTCATCATATTCTTTTCCCTTCTCCTCCTCCTTACTTTTCCTCCTCCTTCCTCCTCCTTCTCCTCCTCCCCATCCTCCTTGTGCTCCTCCTCCTCTTCTTTTTCTTTAATACAGATGGCCTAGTTTGGATAAGCTAGGCATGGCCCAAACCAAAAAAGTTTGAGATCCAGATTAAAACCAGAATTAACATTTTGATGAAAGCTCTTCCATGTTATCTCACTTATAGACTAAAAATCACACACACACACACAGATATAGATATAGATAGACAGATTTGAGAATAAGCCAACTCATCTATTTATGTAGGTGTAAATCTTGGCACCTGAGTGATCTTCAAGGTAGATTAGGTATTGTAGGGTCGGTTTTCTAATAGTTTTATTTTTTATGGCTCGTCAATACCTATATGTTGACAGAAAGCAATATTTCAGGAAAGGCATTGTTTGGTTCTCCTGTAGAACTGTGTTTATTAAACTGCACTTTGGGGTGTGGTCATGGACTTTGTTTGAAAAACCTTATAGGTCTAGTGGTATTACACACAGAGGTGTATTTAAAGGCATCGTGTTGAGGAAGATGTTGTCTATCACATCATCAAGGCCTGCTTCTAAGATCCTGGGGAGAATTCTCCTGGTATCCATACCAGGAGTCATTGTGCTTCTTTTGCACACCTGCTTTTTGTTTTGCTTTATTTTAGTTTAATCTTCCAGACATTGAATCATGTGGCTGATTATGGTTCATTTTTTCTGCTGCTGGGAAGCTCAGAATACAATTTATAAATGGTCCACCTTAAATTATTTCTATAGAAAATCAGGGTATAAATATATAAACAAGCAAAAGTGGTGGTATAAATAGGGCAAAAGAGACAAGGGGAGAACAACAAGTATGAGACCAGAGAGCACTTCTTTCCTGAACTTGCTATTCCACGTGACAAAGGACCTTTCCCACCTACCACTCAGAGTTAGTCTTATTCAGCTCTGTGTCTCCATGTTCAGACCAGTATTTGGCATTCAGTTGGTTCTCAGTTAATACTTGCTATATAAACAAGGAAAGCTCACCTCCTAACACAGACAGTGATTATCACCAAAAGACTAACTTAAAGTCTTAGCTGATTTAGAAAAAGTGTGATGAGATCCACACTGATTTAAATACTATTTTAGACTTCACCTGGACTGATTTTTTACACTGATTTTTATTTTTAAGCTATCCAGTTAGGATTTTAAAAATCAACAGCTAAGCTAGGAGAATATCCTTTCTCCTTATATGAGGGGCTTCTTTCAAGCAGGTGGATGAATTTGTTATTACCTGACAAGAATCATTCCCCAAGCCATAATTTTTCAATTATGGTAATAAAAAGTTAGTGTTACTATCTATGTATTGAAACAGATTTCGTTCATAGATACCCACCCTTCTTTGGCATGTAGCCACGTTATTCAAGTGCTTTCTGAAGTTTTATAACTTCAGCTGTAAAAATTAATTTTCACTGTCTGTGCTGTGGTCAATGTCACTGCAGTAAACTGGTTGGCTATCTGCCTCAAATCCTGTTTTAGAATGAGGAGCGTAAGAATAAACAATTTTATAAAATTGGTTGACTGAGGGTCTTGACAAATCAACCTAAGAGTAGAGATAATTGGCATGTATTTTCATTCGAGTGAGTGACAAATGTGCAAATCATGAATCTTTTCAACATAACATTTTCACAAATATATTGGTGGGGAGAACATTTATTTTGTGAAAGACATCAGAGAGGCCATGTCACGTTGTTCCTCATCTGTAAAAGGAGAAGGTTGGATGAGACCAAAAAGAAGGTCATTTCCAAAGAAGGTTGACTAAAACATCCATGGATAATGGACATATTACACAGAATGAAAGGCTTACAGAAGGATTCTGCGTGGCATTGTTTTTATTTTTACTACTCCTTCAACTGAAGTTGGAGAATCCATTCTCTAAAAGAGTTGGGGGATTGAACCCTAACTATTTTTATGGAAATTAGGCTGATTTTATTCTTTTTGCATCTTCAGTTGTTTGGAGACAACCATCTTATCTGCTGGGCCAATAAGATCATTAATGGAAAACAGTGTTGTGCACCAGTAGATCTTTACTCCTTGATCAATAGTTATTTACTTCTGAGGGGTCACAGCTTGGTTAATATAGCTGAATAATTTTATTGATAGATAACATAACAATGAAAAATAAAGTTTAAAATAGAAGACGAATGAATATAGCACTTTCTTCAGGCATGAATATTATTATTTGAAAACTGTAATAGCTGCCGGAATGTTGGAAGGGCAGACAACAAAAGCATTGAATAATTGTCCTAGGACTATAATCAGACTTCCATTATTGACCTCTGTTAATATTCTACTGTAACTGTCTGCTAAATTGGTTCCTTGGGGCTTGAAATATACAGTGATGTTATGAGTTCCTATCGTAAATTGCCACACAGTAAAGTAGCGAGTCTCTGAAATAGTGTTGGCCCTAGTTTGATCAATACTCAATTCAAAGCAGTGCAATAGGCAACTGTTTCCATAGAAACATTGATGTCACAGAGGTTGAACAGCGGCTGTTACAACAAATCATTTCCTTTGAGCAGTTGTAATTGACTATATGTACAGTTCACTGTCACTTGAGACCATTTACATCAAGCAAGTAACAGAACCACATTAGTTATTCCAGGAGTAAGAGGGTTAGCTCTTCCTTTTGTGGCCTTACAAATACCTAGGAGGATATTGCCATAGCAACCAGCAATATAACAGGATGAACATTAAGGTAGCCAGCCTTAATGCAGTAGCATTCTTTTGGAAGCTGAAAAGTAGTTTTAATAAAGTTTACCTAGTTGTTACATTAACGCAAGTCCTTTGCACCCTACAGTAATGACTTGGTTCCTCTCTCACAGGCATCACCAATAACACAGACATTATGATTCCATTTGCACTTCATTTCCTGTTCCTCATCTTTGATTTTCCCTCAGCATCTAGCTGCTAAGGTAGCACACATGAACATTTGCTAAAGTCTTGTTTACTGAATACAGAATTTGGTCCTGGAGAAGTGCTGAAGTTTAAACTGCTTTAGACTTGAAAAGTAAGATAATGAGAGAAAGGAACCTTGGCAAAAAGTTAAATTTTCACTCTGGCTAAGTAATCATTAGATTTTAAGGACATGAAAGAAAACAATGCAAGGAAACATGAAAAAAAAAAGGTGCAAGCTTATCTTTACCTTTATTGTGTTTTCTTAGGCTAAAATAATCACCAGAATTGAGTTTCATATTCTAGAATTCTTTGCATTATCTCAATAGTTTATCACAGTTTTCCTGAGGTGGTGTGCCCAATGGCATATTTTGGAATATTCCATATACTTCTGGGGAAATTAAAAGGTTTGTGTGTCCTTTGATAAGTAAACAGGCACAATGGTATCAGTGTGTTGTCATACTCCATGCCAAATCAAAGGTCACAGGCTAATGGTAATATTTCTAGAACCATGAGAGTTAAATATGCCCAGACAGAATATCTAGTTTCCTGAAAATCTTGCCAGCATCTCATCTGAACTTTACACAGCAGGTCAAATTATCAAGAATGAGAAGCTGTGATGGCATTAATGTTGTGTTCATTATCATTTGCAATGGCATCAGGGATAGGGGGAGTTCATCGGCTGTGTCCGGGTCTAAACAAGTATTTGCAGCCACAACCTAGAGATCAGACTTTATGTGCGAGCAGCCTGGAAAGAACATCATTGCCCATCTCAGCCATAATTGCAGGTATGATTGGTAGCACTGTCGTCTTGACATCTCCAGGAAAGAAAAAATATATTTGCTCATCAATGAAGAGAGGAGGCAAAACCCTTATAGGAGGTGTTTACTTGGAAAAGATTTTCTAATACAGACTCACAAAGATCAGCCTATAGATTTTTGACCAGTCTGCCCTATTCCTCAGGGTGAATCCTCAAAGGTGATAAAATTGAATTGCAATCAGTATTCTTTGATACTTGCCTGCCACCGACTGTTATTCACCTTGAACTAGAGAGCAACTCTTTATAAGATTGTTTAGAGACACAAATCCAGTAAATTACTCTGTTTGGTCTTGAAAGAATGTTTGACTTAAAGCATAGAAATAGCTGTAAATCTTATAGGAATAATTTATAAGGCAACAGAGCGAGTGGTGATCCTCTGGTTACAATGGATAAAAAAAGACAGTTTGAAAGAAAAAGTATCCCTCCTCCTCCCCACTGCCCCCCTGCCTGAGGTCGGTGAACTTTTCCAGCGCCCGGCATACAGGAAATTTAGTAATGGCACCTGGACGTCCTGAGAGAGAAGGGAAACAGCTGCCCTTTGCACGTATGCCCTTTCCTGGAGCAATTCCTTTCTCATAGCTGGCCATCTTTCCTCTGACAACATGGCTTGGCCAGTGGAAAAGGAGAATGAGTCAGCTGTTACTGGGTACCCAGAGGGATCTGTCAGTCAACAGCCCAACACCCTTTCACAAAGGCGTCCTAGTCAGACCGGCTGGTTGGGGGTGTGTGTGCGTGTGTGTGTGTGTGTGTGTGTGTGTGTGTTTGAGAGAGAGAGAGAGAGAGAAGATAAGATGCACTATGCATTCTAGCTGAATATTGTAGTTCCTAATCATGTACAAAAACATTTGGGTCAGTCTTGATATATGCAAAATTTCATTGATTAATGTGATATTATATTAGAGTAACACATCTTAATTTTATCAGTAAAAGAGTCTATTATCAGTTCAGAGAATCTATGGATGGAAAAAAATACAGTAAAATAGAATAAAAAAGAAAGGAAATCAGGAGAAATGAGTTATAGTTTTGGCTTCTCGATTTACTAGTTTAATACCTTCTCCTACCTTCTACAGATTAAGCCCTAATTAATTTGTGCAGTAAAATACTGATGGGGTAGAGATATTTCAGTAGGAACCCTTCATTCAAGTTAGAGACTTAAAACTCTATTATATTTGCTATTTTTGAACCTAGGGGAATAAAAGAGAGCATCCCAAATTCATTGCTGCTTTTTTTCATTTTGTATCTCAATAATTTAAAAATAGTTACATAAAGGAATGGACTATTTCAATAAGTATCTTCTTGGACCACAGGAGACTAGTTTCCTCATAAGTGATTTAATTTTTGATTTCTGAAACTCATAGGAGAACCAAGACTATCTACAATATTGCCAAAATAAATTTGCTGTGAAACTATCTATAACCGAAGAATGTTCCATTTGAATTTGATTAACCCTAGTAAGGTAATATTTACCTCATTGGGTTGTTGACAAGATTAAGTAGAATAGAGCTGTTTAAAGCATAAAATTTTTGTTAAGTAAAGTATATGAGCACAAGTTTTCTTTGGCGCTTGCGATCTTTGATTTCAGGATTATCATCTGCCAAACACCAGTTCTTGTTCTGAACGGCTGGAAAGAGTGTGGGAGTCGAGTGGAATCTGTATCGATCCTCTATTTCTCTGTTGACTAAATCGCTAAAGCGTGTATGGTGTTTTTGTACAATTTTCCTCTCTGTTTTAGAAGTGCAGGACAGAGGAGTAAAACCTGGTTCACTAAAGATTCCAGGTAGCCGGGTTTCTGCTGGTCCATATGTTGTTGTCATTATTATGGCCAGGCACAGTAGGTGTGAAGTGCCTAAACCATGCCTTTTTGGTGCTGGTGAGAGGGGAGTGACAGTGATGAATCATCTTTTAAGTATTTTCTATATAATATTGACTTAATTTTTCTCAGTTTGCCAACTTCAGTATCTGTGACTCCTTGGGACTCGTTTTAGTCAGTTAGTCTCTGGCCTCCTGTTCTGTTGGGTTCTGGCCCCTCCCGGGCAGATTCTGACTGCCCCTTCCAGCCTGTTCTTGCCGCGTCCTCCAGTGCCTGCCCGGAGATGAGTAAGGCTGGAGCTCCAGTGTCTCTCAATTGCTGGCCTTACTGCCCATCGCCACTCTCTGCCACCTCTGGCACTATAGTTAATCCCCTATTTTTAACAGCTTTCTCCTCATCCTGGCTTCCCTGATATTTCTCTTGGTTATTCCTCTTTCTGATTCTTCCTCTCCCTCCACCATTCCTTACATCTTGCATTCCCCAGAAATCAGTCTTTGGCCTTATTCCCACACTACACTCTTTCTCTGTGGGCTCGCTTCTATTCCCATAGCTTCAGTTCCCAGGCAATGATTCCCAATCTCATGCCCTATTCTGACCGTCTCCCTGCATGTAGGATTCTGAGACATTTGAATAAAGTCAACAAGAGGTAATCCAAGGTGGAGGGCCACTGGGAGGGAGTTCATCAGGACTTTGAGAGCCCATGCGTGGGGTGTGGTGGGGTCTGTGTAGGAGAGAGTACTTGAGAGGAGTAGCAGAGCCCATAGGGGATGGCTGGGCCTGCGGCAGCTGAGGAGAAGCCTTCAAATTGCTGGCAGTTATTACCACTACTGTTAGTGGAGTACTAGTACCAGTATTGCTACTGCTATTGAAGGGGCAATTCCTATAGAAATGTAAATACCCTTAAAAGGAGTAACATTTTAAATTATTTACAGGTAATCTCTTAAAAGGGATGAACTCATCTATTTCTGTATCTAAATACATGCCTGGACAGTGTGAGGAGCTGACACTCAGAGAGGGCAGAAGGTGACACCTGGGAAGGAGCCAGGGAGGTGAACGAGCCATCTTGCGCACATCCCTACGCAATGACGTGATCTGCCCATGTGAACGGCTGCACCCTCCTCCTGTCCCACGGCCTAGCCTCGGTTTTCAGGTGCCTCACACTGACAGCTGACATCAGGGCCACTTTTCCGTGACAACACCAGGTCTCCAGTCACAGGCCATTGTTTCCTGCAGGAAGACTAGTGATTCTTTTAACAAGGCAAGGTTATTCTGGGTTCTGCTGACAACACGCAGTTCCCGTGACTGGGTTTTCCAGTCCCTTTTATGTTATTTGCAAACCTGTCAAGGAAAGATCAGAAAGGGAACTTCACACCTCCCCTACTCAGCTTCTCCAGGCCAGACCGAGGGGCTGAGTCAATCCCAAATTCTCGAGAAAGAAAATACGATTGGCCCAACTTGGGCCTGTGTCCTCCCTTTTGTTGAAGAGAGGTCATATAGTATAAACATAGCTGTTGAGGGTTTACCCTGGAGGGTGAGGCAGGCAGTTCCCAGACAAGGGTGGTCAGTGATGTCACGGCAGGTATTTCAAAGACCCCTTTTACATTTAAGCAAATTTAAAAAATAATATCATTTCTATGTCCTTAATTTAATAGCCCTGATGGGCAGTGCATTATCAATTGGATGTACCATTGTATCCAGTAGTGGTAGTGGATAATGTTGTTTAAAATGTTTCTGAGGGAGCAGATACACAAGTCTAATACTTAGATTATCTATGTGACTTTGGGCAAGTCTCCTGAATTCATACTTAGTCTGATGCTAATGGCTCTTGAACAAGGACCTGAATTTAACACCAGTTGCACTCAGTCAGTCTGGGGCCAGGAGTGCCCATCTGTAACCACGTAAAAGGACAAGGTAAATGATTCAAATAGAGGTGGAATTCTGAAGTTTGCTTAAGGCTGACGAGCATTACCTCCAGTTAATAAAAGTTAATCCAGGGCTTTGCTGGGGGTGAGTGGGGTGGTAGGGATAGAAGGGAGAATATTTTGGGGATTTTTCATTACACTTGCTTCTATTATACTGCGATAGATTTGTAATACTGATTCCTATATGACAACTCTTGTTTGTTTGTGATGGGAAACATGATTTTACAGACCAAAGTTTTTAATACCAATTTTGTTTTGTGTATGGATGTTTTTGAAGTGTAATTTGTAATTATGACCATATAATAATATATTTCATTGAAACTAACTGAAATTGAAGAATGACCTGACAATTTGATTTCGGTATAAAAAGTGTTTACAGCTTGGCCATAAGAATGAGATGTACTTCCCTTCCTTAAGACTTGTATGCATTGTCTCTTTGGAAATAGCCATATAATCTTCTGGGGGCAAAATGAACCTTCTCAGTCCACATGTCATCCTGCCATAAAAAAAAAAGAAACGTGGCAATGGAAATGCGTCATTTCAGCTGAAAGAAATTTTGGTTTTGGGTACTCAGGATAATGAAAAGAAAGACATTATAGGAAGGGAGGGGATGGGGAGACCCTAATTTTGTCTGAGGTTTGCTGAGCTGGTTGACACCTAGTTCTGTTATTTCTAATTTAGTGAGATGGCTTGGGGGTGACTTCTGTCTATGAGGCTTCAATTGCTGGTTTGGCTGTGATTTAAATCCAATACTCATGCAGAAGACTGGGAGCTAATCTATAATATTGGTGCCAGGACAATATTTATAGATACTTATGAATGATTAATATGTGATAGGCAGTATTCTAATATTTTGCATGTATTGATCATTTAATCCTCAAAACAACTTTATGTGGTTGGTATTGTTTTTATCCCCATCTTACCGATGAAGAAACCACAGAGAGGTTAAGGCAATTGCTTGAGGTTGCACTGGAGATAAGGGTTGGGGCCAGGATTCAAATCTCAACAGTCTGACTTCAGAGCTGATGCATTTTGCCACCGTGCTCCAGTCCCAGGAACTATTTTGGCTCTGAGAAAGTTGTTTAATCTTTGTGTCTAATTCCTTTGTCTTTAAAAGCCTGTAACAGTACTTCCTGCCTCCCCAGCTCAGAGGAGTGTTCTGAGATTGATAGCAGCGTGTGTCCATTTGAGCCTCTGTGGGTCTCTCCTTATGCACCAAGCTCCCTTTGAAGTCAATAAAAGCCGTACGTGTGTGTGAAGGGAAGCAGGGCCCTTGGCGGGTGAGGGGATGTGTAAATATTGAGGAAACATATATAAATCACTTTTATTTTCTTGGAAAATGATCTATGTAAACATCAAATAGCGTGAAATGCTTTGTATTGTGTGTTTGCAGGCAATATTCTTCCATATGTGAGATTCTCATTTTGAAGTCACAATCCATGGAAAGCACCCTTAGGGAATAATTTTATGTTTCTAGGATTTGATTCTCAGATAACCCATGAGCTTCTCAGGGGGTAGGAACCAGGTTGGATTCATCTTTATTTTAAAGGTTTTGTATCTTCCCTTCCCCACTCCCTTCTAGCATCTGCTTTGGTACTTGGTACAGAGTAGGTGCTCAGGGAAGCCTTGCTGACGGAGTGGCAGCTGGGAGAATTGAATTTTGTATAGTCATTTCTCAGTTAGCTTCATCCCTAGGGAGGGGGGCCACCTGGAAGGGCAAGAACTATTTGGGGGGAATATTTACAAGAACAATTTTAAAACACTAATTACTAGAGAAAGAGAGTATGGGGAATTGAGGCTAAATGTTAGGAAGGATTTCTTGACCAAGAGGACTGTGAAAAGCTAGAAATTGTCTTATGGGGCAAGGCTACCATCTTTCTTTGCAGATTTTGAATATTAGGTCATTCGGGTTAGACTCAGTCCTACATGGAAGTAGAAGGTTGGGGGAGGAAGAGGTGGTCCTCCTTCTGGGCTTAGATTCCACAGCTGGAGCATGAAAGCAGCGAGGGAACTGTTTACTGTGGATGGATTACAAAAGAGAGCGTATTAGCAGACACTGTCTGTGCCACAGGAAATTGTCACTGTTAAAGTTGTTATCCCAGTTAAACTTTCTCAGACAGAGTGCAATCTCCTAAGGGTTCCCACAGCATGTCTGCTTTTCAGATGTTAACCTATCCAATTCACTTTAACATTTATCAAGTCAAGGGACATAAAAATCTACTTAGAAGCCAGTAACGACCTTCTCCCAGGAAGTGAGACTTAATACCCAGGAGAATTTCATCCTTGGCATTCATCACTCCTGGAGCTCATTAATTTGGGTCCTTGTTTTGCTCATTATCCTAAGGAGGACAAAATAGTCATGGCAATTTCAATTCCTAGTGACAGAGAAGATCAGTGACTTTCATTTTCATTTTCCAATCAATTAATCAGTAAATCAGTCAATATTTTTTGTACCTGTTTTGTGAAAGTCATGATGCTGCAATTAAATTCAGTATTGAAAGAACAATTTAAGAGTAGGATGTACTTTAGGAATACAACAATAGGTCAACATTAGAAAATTTATTAACAAAATAAAGGGGAAAAGCCATATAAATCTTATAAGGCACAAGAACTTTTGATAATAATCAATATTTAATCTTAAATCTTTTAGTTATAAGGGATTACAATGACACTACTTTAAAATAATAAAAAGTATTAATTTGAAGACAAAAGCTAGGGGAATTTTCATAAAAAGAAGAATCAAGACAAGGACGTCAACTTTTACCATTAATGCTCAATATTGTTTGGCAGTCTTAGCCAGTGCAATCAGACAAGGAAAGGAAATAAGAGGTATAAATATTTGAGACAAAGTAAAAACATTTTTATTTGCAGATAATAATCAAATAAAAAACTATTAGAATCAATAAGAAAGCCAGAAAAGTGGGCAGTTATAAGTATACAAACAAGACAAAACAATACCCTTTTAAGTTGACCCTTTTGTATGTTTTTTTTTTTTTTTTGAGGAATATTAGCGCTGAGCTGACATCTGCTGCCAATCTGAGGAAGACTGGCCCTGAGCTAACATCTGTGCCCATCTTCCTCTGCTTTAGATGTGGGATGCCACCACAGCATGGCTTACCAAGCAGTGCTAGCTCTGCACCCAGGATCTGAACTGGTGATCCTTGGGCTGCGGAAGTGGAATGCTCAAACTTAACCACTGTGCCACTGGGCAAGCCTTTTTGTATTTTTTTTTTTAAGATTTTATTTTTTCCTTTTTCTCCCCAAAGCCCCCTGGTACATAGTTGTATATTCTTCGTTGTGGGTCCTTCTAGTTCTGGCATGTGGGATGCCGCCTCAGCGTGCCTTGATGATCGGTGCCATGTCGGCGCCCAGGATTTGAACTGATGAAACACTGGGCTGCCTGCAGTGGAGCGTGCGAACTTAGCCACTCAGCCACAGAGCCAGCCCCGCCTTTTTGTATTTTTAACTAAAAATTTTTAATTGAATAGAATGAGAAATCTCATTGATGATAGTAACAAAATAGAAAATTTGTAGAAATAAACAGAAAAGTGTAAGACCTAAATTAAAAAAATATATATATACAAAACTTAACTGCAAGACATAAAAGAGGACTTGAATAAATAGGGATATAATTATAGGCATATAGATACAGTTATAAAATACCATGTTCTTGGAAGGATTCATTATTGTGAGGAAATAAAAAATTTATGCAAATGCAATAAAAATCCAAACAGTGTTTTTTTGAAACCTGACAAAAATGATTATGTAATTCATTTGGAATAATAGTACACAAAAATAGCCTGGAAAAAATTTAAAAGAGTAATGAGAGAGTTGCTCTAAAGAAGATAAAAATGTATTTTAAAGATGTACTAATTAGAACAGTGTGATACTGGCCATAACAATAAAGATAAATCAACAGATCAGAATAGAAATCTGCAGAACAGATCCAAGTATTCATCAGAATTGAGTGTATCCTAAGGGTACAGGAGAAGGACGGCTTATTTAAATAAAAGGTATTATGACAGCAGGCTAACATTTGGGGGAATAGTGGAGGTCTTTACGTCATACTCTACATGCCAAGAAATTTCAGATAAATTAAAGATTTTTTGGTCTTCTTTTGTATTTTATTTTACTGTGGAAAGAGGAAAGTGCTGGAGGAAAATATGAATATTTTTATAATCTTCTAATAGGAGGAGACCTTCCTAATATGATACCAAAGGCTGAAACCACAAAGTTTTGATAGATCTAACTCTATAAAAATTTAAAACTTTACTATAAAGAAAACCTCAGCTAAGTAAGGTTACTACACTCCAGGTGTGTGCTTATACCATCCAACTAGTACCAGACCCCATGGTTAAATTATCAGCAATTTTGCAAGCTGATGCTGACTGTTAAACAGCTATCATAAAAATTAAATTATATACACTTTCAATTAAATAAATTGTATTACGAACAAAGGTAATAAATATACAAAACAACTTATCTCTTAGAGTTTATGTCTATTATATCTGCATGATGAGAATAAAATATAATCAGATTACCAGAAGGAAGACAAGCAGAACCAAGGACTAGGATGTCCCCAGCACCTTTCATCTCGTTCCTTGTCCTGTTCTACTTCTTTCTGTATGTCAATATCATCTTCTCTTACTGAAGACTAGTTTCTTTACATAGTTGGGACATGTCAGCCAGCAGCTATTAGACTTCCATCCTTAATTTCGCTGCCAGAGGGGCACTAAAAGTTGCTCTCTTATCTCAAGATAAAAATAGCCCAGAAGGGACTCTGATTGACCTGTTTGGGTCAAGTGCCATCTCTTGGACCAGTCATAATGATAGCTGGTCAGGCTTTGCTTGGTAATTGGCCCAGATTGGGTGAGGTGGCTGGTCCTAGACCAATGTTAAGTGGGAGGTAAGATCTACTGGAATATGTCACTGCTTTTTGACACATGCATTAGAAGGAACATTTCCTAGAGAAGCATTTTGTTCTGGGAAGACAAAATAATGGATGTCCATGACTCTGAGCTTTTACTTAAGTTTTATGCAATTTTGGAGAGATTGTTCCTTGAATTACAGAAACTTATGAACCACATGAAATTGGGTCATGCTTAAACCCAAAGGCTTATTATAAAAATAACTTTTTATAAAAGTGATCATGGAGATTTTGGGGTACAGCGATGCTTTTGTCTTCTACTCTAAACCAATGCTCCTCTATCAAGCCTCACTGTCATGGTCAGTTGGATTCATAACCTCTGAAATCCTTTTCTCTTTTTGCTGAGGAAGACTCTCCCCGAGCCAACATCCATGCCTGTCTTCCTCCACCCATATGCAGGATTCCTGCCATAGTGTGGCCCAACAAGCACCATGTAGGTCTGCACCCGGGATCTGAACCGACAAACCCCGGGCTGCCGAAGTGGAACGTGAGAACTTAACCACTGTGCCACTGGGCCGGGCCCCTTTTCTTTTCTTTCTCTTTTTTTTTTAAACATACTAACCTAAATAATAATTTGGAAACGAGGGAGAAAATAAAAACTATCACCATCCTCCTCTTTAGTCTCTCAAAAATCTATCATAGACTTGAATTTAGTAAACATTTATTGGGCGCTTACCATGTGCCTTAGGGTGATACCAAAAAAAAGAAACTAACCTCTTCCCTGAGAGCCTGCACCTACTGGGAGACGATGTGTATTATCCTAGGTCTGTTTTGGGCTGAGATAGGGTGTTCGTCATGGTGAGAAGAGAGAGAGGCAGCCTCCTTGCTTTAGGATCCCCACGAATCTGAGGCTCTGGAGGAGTTTTTGAAACTGTTTCCCTGTCCCCAAGTACAGAGGCATGAATCCAGCCACAAAATTAAGCCCTGGCTCACAGATCATGGACCTAAATGAAGCCTTACAGCACCTAAAGAAAACTAAGCAGTGGGTCTAAGAGGAAATTAACGTATCTGTGCTGTCGATCTGCATTGGTGCTGTGGTGATTTCTTAACCTACTATGTTCAACAAAAGGACAATTTTTGCTTTCTCCTGTTTTTATTTATACTCTATTTACAAATTTAAAAATCTCTATACAAGACAACATTCTGAGGTTGTCCCTTAACGCTGACAAAATGACCATTCACTTCAGGATATGGCCGGATGTTTGCAGGACTCTCTTAAAGTCAGTAGTTGGAGATTATGGAGATCCGGGAGCATCTTGAATGATGATGTTTATTATGTTTTATCTGGATGTCTAGTCAAAAAGTAGCTGCTTATAATAATATTTTATCCAGCTATGGAAAGAGTTAAAGGAACGTGGGTAGGGGCGGGTAGGGAGGTGGAAAATTCTAATTTTATGCACGTGGTGGGAGTCTCATGGGCCTGGCAATTTTGGCATGCCCATTCAAGGCTGACACATTCAAGCTAATTTTCATGAGCCACTGTAGCAAGGCAGGATTTGGGCCTCTTCCTCTGACTTTGAAAACAGAGACTGCTCCAGGCCAGAGATGTCAGTGTGTATAGTTAACTGTTATGGATCTTACAATAAAAATTTGTTGAAGGTCATTAAACACTCATCTCTCTATGTTTATTACTTTAGTCTTTTATTTGTTGGTAGACATGGATCGTTTGATGTCAATTACCACCACACTTGGCATTTTATGCAGTAAAGGTCCTTATGGTTCTTGATGGGTAAATAAACAAGCTAGTGAAAAGCTACAGTGACAGTGGTTCTTGCATTTCTGCTCACTTAACAGCCTGAAGTGAGAGTGGGAGAAGGTCTCTCTGCAGTGTGTCTTCTGTGAGTGATGCTTTGGGCCTGAATCCATAGCTCTGCCCTGCTCGCCTCTGCAGCCCACATGCTTTCCTCCCCAGATGCTGCAATGACCTTGGCAACTGTAGGGGCTGAGCGTTTCCTTTTTTTTTTTTTAACTCATCACAAAGCACTTGTTTATATGGAATGCTGCTTTTCTTAGCGTTGTATAAGGAGACAAATCTATCCTCTTACTCAGAGTAACTACTCTTTATTACTTGTTTTAGGGTGAGGTCGGGCATTTCTTGTCTTTCTTCTTTTTTTAAATGGAGTGTTTAATTCAGAGAGACCCTCTTGTGTTGAGCCCATTTGGGAATATTTTTGCTCAGCTTCTCCCTAACTACATGCATGATTAGTTGTTTTCTCATCTTCTCATAATAGTCAGTAAGCCTAAAATAATCTATTAGTTACTCTCTTGGAGTGTGTTTCTTGTGCCCATCCTTGTGCTAAATGTTCTGCCTACATGATCTGACACCCTCATGGCAACCCTATAGGGCAGGTACCAATGTAATCCCAGTTTAAAGATGAGGAAACCAAGACAATCATCTGCTCAAGATCGCACAACTGAAAAGAAGCAGAACCAGAATTCCAAATCAAGTCTATCACACTGGTCGATATGACCACTTGCCACATAGGACTTCGCTGAACAGCTCAAGTGTTTTTATTTGCATGCCTGACGCATCAATTGTTCTGAAAAATAACATTAATATGTATACCATACTCACATAGTTTTCAAATTATGATAAAATATGCTTAGCTCTAAGAAGATACTTACCATAATTTATTCTTGATTTAATGTTTTATAAGATTCTGCAGAATCTTACTCCCCTGTAGGGTCATTGTTATGAAACACCAATTATCCTTGTCTCGTGGATATAAAAGGATGCAGGGTAACAGAAATTTTTGTTTTAAAAAAATCCAGGTAAATCCTAGTAAACATTGTATATGATAGAGAAATTTTGTTTTAGTTTTTGTTTTTTTTTAAAGATTGGCCCCTGAGCTAACAACTGTTGCCAATCCTTTTTTTTTTTGCTTTTTCTCCCCAAATCGCCCCAGTACATAGTTGTTTATTTAGTTGTGGGTCCTTCTAGTTGTGGCATGTGGGATGCCGCCTCAGTGTGGCCTGACGAGCGGTGCCCTGTCCGTGCCCAGGGTCTGAACTGGTGAAACCCTGGGGTGCCGGAGCTGAGCGCACAAACTTAACCACTCGGCCACGGGGCCGGCCCCAAAATTATGTTTTTTTAATTCACTGCTGTGAAGCTGAAGAGGGAAAAGATGGGTTGTCCCTGAATTCCAGTTGAATAACTTTGAAAGAAAATGTGATAAGCTTAATGTTGAGAAATAGGTAGCCTGCTCATATTAAAACAATCATTCATTTCCTTTCTTCTTATTTTTTTGTATTCCATTTCACAGTGACATTCGTTCATTGTATACTTGGTCATGTAATGCTCATAACATGGTGTAGAGAATCGTCAGTATTTGTTTTAAAAAGAAAAATGGTCCAGGAACCAATTTTATAGATTTATTCATTAGATTTATTAAACATCCACTAGCTAAAAACTAATAATAATCTATGCTCTCAAATATATAGATCATTTTGAAATTATACCTAATAGGCAAAACATAAACTTTCTCTTAAAAGGAAAAATGCTTCTGACTAAAGAAACCCTTTATCCTGGCCTGTGAGAAAGCCCGGGAATGGTAGGTCTCTACCCAGGAACACTCAAACACACGTTTTGTGACTTTCTCTTGAAAACTAATTGCAGCTTCATGAAAGCAACACAGATGAGGCAAACCATGCAGGTGCCTTTGTGTTCAGACCTGAGCCATCTCCCCTTGAAGTCAGCTGTAGCTCTCTCTTCCGTCACCATGTTCTTATTACCCTTCTCTTTAGCGCTCGCACCACTGAGAGTAGATTGAATTTGGAGTTTATAAGGTGCTGACTAACACTATCGCCTTTTATTTACAGGCACATTTGGCATATTTATTAGAACTGGCCATTTCATGAAAAATATTTTTCCTCTAACATTAAGTCTAAAATGTTATTTGTCAACAGGTGATGGATTAATCGTCGTATTTAAATTCCTTTTGTGCATTTAAGCATATTAACGTGTCTAATGCATTTCTATTTGGAATGTGTAAATCTTTAAGTGCAATATTCCATCACCCAACATAATTCTCTTAACCTCTTTATGTACATAAAAAGGTCATGTTCATATGAAACAGTTCTTTCCTTTCCCAAAATAGGAAACGAGGGCCTGATATAGCATGTGCTATACATTTCTCTCCAAAATAGTTCATGATTGACTAAAACCAAAGCTTTTAAAAAATGCTATATACCTGATGTTGTAAAAGAGAAATGGTCATCTTTAATCATTCCAATACTCAGCCAAGGAAATTCTTTAAAATGTCAATGGCCATATAACAAAGTATGCATCTGTGTCCTAATCTGAAATCTATCACTAATTTTTACCATTCCATGAACAGGTCACCTTTTGTACCAAACTTTCCTGAGTTATAAAATAATCATAATACTGTAATGCTATAAATGTGTAATGATAACAAGGATACTATTTAATATCTTAACCAGTAAATGGATAACATCAAATTCCAACTGAAATGCATGTTTTATAGCACAAAGCATTTCTAGTAGTGATGTATGTTTTATAGTACAAAACATCTCCAGTTTCTACTTAAATTAACATTCCTAGAAATACTACTTCTGCTTATTCTTTTAGAAACCTGGACCTTGGTTCAGAAGAGTCAGGTTCCAGTTCTGACTCACCACCTAAGAGTTATGTGAACGTGGCAATCATTATGTTTAAAGTTGAATTTCTTCCTCTAGAAGAGATTGTAGAATACGGACCAAACTCTACTCCTCATCAGTTGCAAAAGTATTTTAAATATTGTAAAGGGATATTTAAATGGAAAGTGTTGATTCAGTTTACCTAAATACGTCACCCTCTAGGAACACTTTAGATGAACTGTCTTCAATCCTTAAATATCAGGGGTCAGATTCTTTGCCTTTTGTGCTTTGTGTCACGAAGATTTCATTGAGACAAATGTTAGAAACATTTTAGGAAAAGAAAAATCAGGTTCAAGCTGAAAGCTCCTTTGTTTAACTCAACAAAAGTCAAGCGCAACAAGAGAATTTGGAAAGATCCCTGGAGTTGTAACAGATTTTGATCTGCACTGTACCAAAAAGAACTGACTTTGGTCCTTAATTGTTGATAAAAATAAGAGGATCTATTATAACCAATGCCTCAAAGGTCTAGAATGTTCACTTTTGATTAGTGAGACTCAACCAGCAAGGGGTAAGGAAATGAGGAATCTCCAGGCGGGGTGGTGGGGAAGAGTGTGGGTTTTAGAGTCAGTGGGAGCTGGGTTTGAATTCCTGCTTTTCCACGTGTTAATTGCACGAATGTGGGTAACTTATTTAAAGGCTCTAAGTATCAGGTTCGTCTCTTGTAAAATGGCCCCCAATATAGAGGGGTCAGGAGGATTATTTGAGATAATGTTAGCTAAGTGCTGAGCAGAGTCCTGACATGCGGTAAGTGCTCACCCTGTGCTCAGTAGCTATTTTTATAGTCTTCATTCTTAAGGGTCACAGATGTGAGGAGCTTGGCACTTTACAAAGTGAGGTCGAGATGTGGCACAATGGAAGCTCCCACCAGCCAGCAGTCCCAAGCCCGCTGCAGTTCTCCATGGGGTCAGGTGCAGGGGACAGAGGCGGCTGTTAGTTAAGTTTAGTCCACATGACAGGCATTTATGAAAGGTGCAAGGCTCCCTGTTTTTAGTGAATTCCACTTATCACAATTATTTTCTGAACACTGAGCTGCCCCCGTTAAAGAAGCATTAAAGAGATCTTTAGCAGTATGGACGTTCCTGCTTTTCAAGGAGATGTTCTGTTGGAAAGTGAATTTTAGGGTATGCACACAGGGTACATATATTACATATGTTGGTTTTATTCATCAAAGAAGCCCTTTGTGCTAAGCATTGTTAACTTCCTTTTACAGATGGGGAAACTGGGGTTCAGAGAGCTGAGGTAATTTACCCAAGTTCAAATACGTAAAAAGCGGAGGAGCAGAATTTGAATCCAACTGTATCTGAATAAAATATTGTCATTCATTCTACCGTAAAGTGCCCACAGCTAAAGAATTTACTGAAACTCAGCTGATGGGCACATGTGGGAAAATGTCACCCTCCTTTGCTTCCATGGTCTTGAGTGGAATATATAGGCTGACAATATGGCAAAGAGCCTCAGTAAAGAGAGCCACACTGTATGTCAAAGTTACATTCCAGGAAAACCCAACTTACATCCAAAAGACATAAAAAGGGCAATTCTTTCCTTTAGAATGAATGAAGTGGAAGATTTAGATTCATTTCCATAACACTACCACCTGCCATTTATAATCTATTAGCACTGCCCTATAAGGTATTAAATAACACTTAAAAGACATTATATAAATAGCAAAGAAATATTTATTATTCTTACCTTAAAAATGTTGGCTCTGGGCTTGATTGATGAATTTTGCACCGAAGGTAATGACCATGTAAACCTATCTTATAGATGGAGTGAATTAGGCAGAAAGAGAGGGTATAAAAAGTTTTCCACCTTACACTCATCTCCATCAACTCCATATCTACATCCAGGAGGTGACACCCAGGGCTGCCTTTCTCCTCTTTATCTTTCTTCAAGATAGTAAGGAAGGAATAAAGTGTCCTTCTATGTACTTTAGTGCGGAGAATCACACAATAACACATTGTTCCCACCTACAACTAAAGTTGCTGCATGACATACTGCTGTTACGTAGCTTCAAAATTTCATGACTTAAAGCAAAATGTATCCTGTATAAATGAGCTATTCTAAGTGTAAAATATATAATGTGGACTCTATTTCTTTTTCTTCTTTTTTTCTTTTGAGGAAGATTAGCCCTGAGCTAACATCTGCTGCCAATCCTCCTCTTTTGCTGAGGAAGCCTGGCCCTGAGCTAACATCCGTGCCCAACTTCCTCTACTTTATACGTGGGACGCCTACCACAACATGGCTTGCCAAGCGGTGCTATGTCCGTACCCGGGATCCGAATTGGGGAACCCCCGGCTGCCAAAATGGAAAGTGAGAATTTAACTGCTGCGCCACTGGGCTGGCCCCAACTCCATTTCTTTTGACATTTGTGGATGGTACTACCTTTCTCTTGCCTCTTTCTACTGTTCTCCTAAGTCCCTTCTCGGCTCTGCTGCAGCAGAAGCAGCAGCAACAACAACAACAACTAATAAAAATAATTACATCAGCTAACATTTGTTGGATACATTATAATGTTCTAAGAATTAAGTATTTTATATATATCTCCTTTGCTCTCCATAAACTCTAGTCATAAAAATTATTGTCATTCCTACTTTACGGATGAAGAGACTGAGGCTTGAGAATTATGCAGTTGCTAAGTATCTAGTAAATTCTGGTTCTCATTAAGAATTAAGTAAGCATGCACCACCCTGTGTCTCCTACTAAGCACGGTTATAAAACCTCAATAGAATGTGTGGAGCATTTGAGGACTCTGAAAAATGAGTAGTAGTGTGTAGATTGAGACAGAAGACTAGAATTTGAAGTTCCCCTAAACAGGCAATTTTTTTCCTCCAGCTTGAACTCAGTGCAGCCCAAAACTCAGAAGAGGGTGCCCCTAGTGCAGAGAGAGCTTCAGGAGAAATCCTTTATGTCTGGATTGATCAGCAAGAAAGGGAATTCCTAACATTCACAGAGTTTGGGGAAAATCATTCATTTTTCTTTTAAATTTTCCTCTTGTACCCTAGTTTTTAAGTAATCCTATAGTAGTAGTGTGGGAATGAGAGCCAAAACTTTGAGAGAGGAGAACCTTCTTCTCCGGTCAACAGAGCTGCCATCCTGGAGAGTTTGCCTAACAGGGCAAACCCCTAATGCTGTGCCATAGATTGGAGTAACTAAAGCCCCAGTTTTCTGATCTGAGGACTGAAAGTACTGGAAATTACTTTCCCAGGAGTTCTCAGTACCAGAAACTCCTTGAAAGATCATGGAGAAGAAGAAGATGGCTCCCATAAAATTGCTTATGAACTCCATGGCCCACCCTGAGCTGTCGTGCATAGATCTGGTCTCCATCTGTATACAGAATACTTTGAGAAATAAAGTAACAGATAGACTGTTGCCTAGGTCCCAGATCGGTCATTGGTGGGTGCACATGCAGGATGGATCTGGATAGCATTGTTAAGGCTTTGCAAACTGAACTGACGTCAAAACCTCAACCCACAGGAAATGGGTTGTAACTTGCAGCCTGAACTTAACTGGGTTGATTGCTAGCTAAACCAAAAATATCAACAAGACCCAGAATTTCATAGCATAATACTAAAAATATCCAGGTACATTCAAAATTACTTGGCATTAGAAGAACTGGGAAAAATTTCAGCTCACTTCAGCAAACAACAGATGCAGACTCTAAGACTACGCTGATGTTAGTAATCTGTCAAAGACATCAAAGCAGCTGTTGTAAAAACCCTCCAACAAGTGATTGCAAACACTTTTGAAATGAATAGAAAGTCAAAGCAAAGAAATAGAAGTCATAAAGAAGTAGCAAAAGGAAATTTTAGAACTGAAAAACATAGTAACTGAAATTTAAAAACTCACTGGATAGGCTGAATAGCAGAATGGAGACTACAGAGTAAAAAGTCAGTGAACTTAAAGATAGATCAATATAAATCGTCCAAGCTAAACAACAGAAAGAAAAAGAAATGAAAAAAAAATAAAGAGTTTTCCAATTTCAGCTGCAACAGACAAAGAGCTTGGAAGTCGCCACTCCCATTCTTACAAGAAAAAGCTGGAGCAATTGAAACTTAATGCCTTGTCTGGGACACATTAGAGAACTGAGGTCACAGGGATAAACACTACCCTGAAATCTGGAGTGACAAGTGTATCCAGAGAGACACAGTTGAGAACTGCTTGCCTGAATCAGAAATCACTGGAGCCATAAACTGGCAGTATCATTTAAGTGGTAATTTTGACAAGCTGCTGGAGGTTAAATGTGAATGAGTGTGACAGTGAGAAATTCCTGGGGGCTGCAGTCTTTCACGGGCTTTGCCTCCAGGAGCCCCACCAAGTTCTCAGAACAAAGATCTGAGAAAGATCACCTTGTGGCGTTGGCAGGGGAGAGGAAGAATAATCATTATGAAATACGCCCAGAGCCTTCTCCATAAAACATGCCCACTCTACAGGAAAAAAAGATTTAGCCAGAACCTTATTCCAGCTGGAGGAAAGGAATTCCTCCCACTCCAGCCCCCTCCAGCCTTCCTGTCTCACCTAAGGGAGAAGAATCACGAAGAGTCAGGGCTTCAAGGAATACTGCCGCCAGGGAAGGGCATGGGGGCAGGCGGGAAAAAAGGCAATTACACTGGAGAAACACTTGTGAAGATCACAGCCATGAGACACAGGTCCACTAAATGATGAAGATTTAGTCAGAAGATTAGAGAATGCCTTTCCTCCACTACAGCTTACCACCACACCACAGGACTCCAGTAATAAGTACACTACAGCTGGAAGAACTGTAAGACACAGACTCTCACTTAGCAGAGGAACTAAGGAAAGTCCAAAGACAAAACAATGATGCTAAAGGAATTTGAAGGCTCTAGTACCTAAAACTACAGCAAACATTCAACACAGCTCAGTTCCTACCCGGATTAATGTAAATTCTCACACCAAAGGCCTGTTTACCTCAATTCCCACTGCTCTACACAACGTCTGCTTTTAACAAAAAATCACAAGACATGGCAAAAGGTAGCAAAAAACAATCTGAAAAGACAAAGCGATCATCAGAACAAGACTCAGATATAATATAGATTTTGGGAGTATCAGACCGGAAATTTAAAATAAGTGTATTTAACATATTAAAGACTTTAATGAAAAATAGACAATATGCAAGAACAGATGGGTCACATAAGCAGAGAGATGGAAACTCTGAGAAAGAATCAAAAAGAAATACAAGAAATCGAAAGCACTAACAGAACAAGATGTAGTCTATACAGAAGTCTAAACATAATCCTGAAGACTTGAAATTTATATAATGTTATAAACCGATGTTACCTCAATAAAACAAACAAAAAAAACTGAAAAAAAAAATTACTAACAGAAATGAAGAAACTTTAGATGGGCTCATCAGTAGCCTGGACACAGGTAAGGAAAGAATCAGTGAATTTGAAGATAGACCAGTAGAAACTTTCCAGACTGAAATGCAAGGAGGAAAAAGAATGAAACAAACAAATTAGAACAGAACAGAACATCTAAGAACTGTGGGATGATATCAAAAGGTATAACATACACATAATTAATATATCAGAATGACAGCAAAAGAATGGAGCAAAAGAAATATTTGAAGAAATAATGGCCAAGAAGTTTCAAAAACTAATGACAGATACCAAACCACAAATCCAGGAAGCATAGAGTAAACACCAGGCAGGATAAATACCAAAAAGAGCATAACAAGGCATATCATATTCAAACTGCAGAAAGCCAAAGGCAAGAGAAAATCTTGAAAGAATTCAGAGGAAAAGAAGACCTGCCTATAGAGAAACAAGGATAAAAATTACAATATACTTTCTATTGGAAATCAGGTGAGCAAGAGGAGAGAGGAGTGAAATATTTAAAGAGTTGAAAGAAAAACACCACCAACCTAGAATTATATATCCAGTAAAATTATCCTTCACTTTCTCAGACAACCAAAAACTGACCAACAGACTTGGTCAGCAAAGAATGTTATAAGAATTTCTTCAGGTACAAGGAAGATGACATAGGTCAGAAACTCATATCCAAGTAAAGAAAGGAAGAGTGTCAGAGAAGGAATAAATGAAAATAAATAAAATCTTTCATTTTTCTTATTCTTAATTGATCTAGAAGATGACTGTTTACATAGATAATATTAATAACACATTGGGTTAGTACAGCACATGAATAAGTGAAATGAGTGACAGCAATGTCACTGGGGTGGAAAGGGGGAATTGGGAATTACAAGGTGTCTGCACTATGCAAGAAGTGCTATACTGTATTTGAAGGTGGACTTAGATTAGTTAAAAATGCACATTGTAAACTCTAGGTAAACATTTTAAAACCATAATTATGCTGAGATATGCTGAGAGGAGATAAAATGGAATCATATAAAATGCTCAGTTAAAACCAGAGAAGGCAGAAAGATAGGGGGAGAAAAGAAACAAAGGACAAATGCAATGAATAGAAAACAGGTGCAAAGACAGCAGATATTAATAAACTATATAAACAATAACTTTGAAAATGAACAGAGAGTCAGGCACCTGTGGGATAATAACCAAAGATTTACACACTTGTGTTATCAGAGTTGCAGACAGAGGTCTTTTACAATCTGGTTTCTGCCTTCTTCTCCAGCAGCCTCTCTCCAGTTTGTCCCATGTATGTCCCAGCCATACAGAACAACTTCAACCCTTTCTGCACCCCTTTTCACTCTCCTTTGCTTGGTTAACTTCAGCTCATGTTTTGAGATCCGACTCTCTGGAGCCTTCCCTGATGACCTAGTATATGCACCCCTTCTCTGAGGTTCCAGAGTAGCCTGTGTTTGCCTCTGTCCTGGCCCTTACAGCCATGTGTTATAACCACTTGCTCTCTCATCTGTTCTCATTAGACCCTGAGGCCCTTGAGCAGAGACTATGATTTCATTTCATATCCCCAGCCCCTAGCACGTAGTAGGAACTCAATAAATATTTATTTATTTAATGAAATCGACCTAAAGCCACTCAAAATCCTATATGGAAATAGACTGAGTATAAATGAACAAAGAAATACAAATAAAAGACTGCACTATCAATGCTGTGTATGAACTGGTAATGATTTATTAGGAATAACTGTGAATATCAGTATGACCAAAATAAATATTTCCTCCTGTGTAGAAAAGTGTGGAAACCTGCTGGCTTCACCATCTCTGGGGCTTGGGAAAACAAGGACCTGGGAGATGTGGCAGCTGGAACGAGGGCACAGGAGTGTCAGGGTCTCTGACACCGTCAATGAAGAGCAGAAGTGAGGAGTCACAGGAGGAAGGGTGTGCCTGCCCACTGAGGTTTCAAATAGAAGTTTACCTTCTCCAAGTGTGGGAGTCAGGATGGGTGCTCTCAGCCCAGCACAGAGACCCCATACCTGTGGAAAGGGATAAACCTTGACTTCCTCAGAGGGATTCATATTAGGAGGAAGCCCTGAAGATAGAAAACGAACTCTGTTTCTTTAATCATGATTTTTTTTTTCACCTGAAAATGCCTGAGTCCAGTTTGGGTATATTGAAGGGAGGAGGTAAAAAGAGCATTGGGGGTCATGCATGAAGACGGGCAACCACACATCTATTGCTCACCTATTTTCTCTACAAGTGTGCCTTTTTTTAAATTGACAGACTGTTAAATCAAAACCAATTCTTTTTCTGATTTAGAACTCATGTTTTTAAAATTAATTTTTGATTTACATGCAGGAATATTCATTATTTGGTCTACCGTTCTGTAAGTTTTCACAAATGAGTAGGGTCATGTAAACATTGCCACAATCAAGTTACCAAATGGTTTCACTACCCTCCCCTTCTAATTATCTCGTGCTCCTCCTTAGTAGTCAAACTCTTCCCCACCTTCAACTTCTTGCAATCTCTGATCTGTGCTTGTCCTTGTAGTTTTACTTTTCCAGAATATCATGTAAGTGGAATTATTCAGTGTGCAGTCTATTGAGACTGGCTTCTTTCACGCTGCACAGTGCGCTTGAGATCACCTATATTGCTGCATGTAACAATGGTGTTACGAGCTGAATTGTGTCCCCCCCCTTCAAATTCATATATTGAAACCCAACCCCCAGCACCTGAGAATGTGACACAGGATGGGATTCCTTCCTTGACTCCTACCAAAAGAAAAGCAATCTAAAACATGTGTTCAATACACTTTACTTGAGACTTTGGGGACATGGGATGGATTTACATCACAGCAAAGTGAATAAACTCAAGTTAAATTTATTTATTTCCTTCTTGTGTCCTTCCATACTTTGCACCCCACCACAGGGGATTTTTTTCACCAGTGACTTCATCTCTATCTTCATCTCATGCCATCTTCCTGGCTTCTGTGTCCTTTTGTTTCCCTTTCCTCTGTTCTTACTTCCTCCCTTTGAAGAGCGGTTTTAATTCCCTCTTGTTACATTGGCTCCTGCTGCTTCTGGGTCCTCTGCATTTCAGCATCTCATCAAAGTTTATCAAGATATTTTCCTAAACAAAGATAATTTACTCCCAAAGAGGAATTTTGGTGCTAGCTGTTAAGGTCTTTTTTTACTCTCCTTTTCAAAGTGTTATAATTACAAAATGCTTTGAGATCCTTGCAAGTCTCCTTATCCTTGATAAGACATTTTGTTATTTTGACTGATCACATATATACCACATAAGATGCAAATTTGTTTAAACTACCAAGCAGAGTTCTGCATTATTTTAAATGCTTTATAAAGATTTCGCTGGCCAGATCATCTCTGGCAGAGTGAAGTGGGAAAACACGAAAATTTAATCCAGTATCTAGAAAATTAGAAAGAAAATGTATCTTTTATATCAGAAAATAATTGGTCTTTCTTTCTGTTCCCTATGCCTTGTGAAGAATGGCATGTAACATGCTGAGGAGTCTCCCCGTTTTATGGTGTGTGAGGAAAAGGCAGGGTGTTAGAACCTGACCTTCACATTGGCCTCGTGACGATGATCAGGCTCTTTTTGGAAGTCGAGGCCTTTCTGGGTGTTCATAGAGGTCCCTCTGGGCACCGTTAATTGGCTATTTCTTCCTGGTGCCCTGGGTATTTTGCTCCTCTCCTTTCCCCATGCCTTCTAAGTGTTCCCCATTTGAAAACAAGCCAAGATCAAAGAGAAACAGAAATATGGGTGGAGACATGAAACAGCTGTTTCTAAGTTGTGAGCTCCCAAGAAGGACAAGTTGACATAGGAAAGGAGAGGTCATGCATGTTCAAGGGGCAGAAGGAGGAAGAGTGAATAATGTCTGGAAGATGATTTGGCTCAGGCTGACCTCCTTTACTGCCTCAGGAAGGGGGTTCTTGAATTTGTGATGATGACACCCTTTGGAAATAAGGAGACAAAGAATGCTGGATCAGGAGGATTCTGTTTCCTTTGTCCAAACAACTCTAACTTTGAAGTTTCTCTCTCCTCTCTCCCCTTATTACTCTCTGGGGTTATTTATACGGTGTTTTCATTTAAATGCAGGGCCTGGCAACTCGAAAGACAACTGGGCTTTTGCTCATGGCCCTTGGAAAATCATCTGGTTGGGGAGGAGAGGGAGTGGTGGGCAGGGCAGACCTGACCCCCGTGGGGCCTGCCTTGTGGGTGGCCCAAGACATTTCTCAGTCTCCCTTAGGAAGGGCCTCACCCTGCTCCCTGGGGCAGCTCACAGACATGTCATGTCCCAGCATATAGAGAGGCTGTTTTTGCCTTAGTACATGCAATGTACTTCTCTCCACGTTAGAAACTTATCTGGGCGATCAACTGTTTGAATAAAAGCCGAATAGCTATGTTCTATGGGTCAGCATGTGAAGTTTTGCACAAGAAAATGTCATTTTGTATCTACTTCATTTTAGGTCACTAGACCATATGGATTTGAAGCCATGAAGCCATATACTAAGTGGCAAGCCTTCCCTATACTATCTAAGTGTTTTTGTTGAATATCAAACCAATTACCAACCCTGGCCAACCCTGACTAGCCCCAGAGTTGTGAGAGCGCAGAATGAGAGAAGGAAAGACCCCTCTGCTGCCACACTGCCACCGTGTCTTCTTGTAGGCTTGTATGTCCTGTGCTCAATTTTACCATCTTCCCTATGAACTGTTTTCATATCTTTCCAAGAGCAGTCTTTTCCTTATTGTCTTTAGCGTTCTACTACTGCTAAAGAGGGCCTTTTAGGTCACCCCTTCAATTTACAACTCAGGAAATGGATACCTCTACGTTTACGTTTCAAAAATTCAAACCTACCATTTAAGACTCCAAGTGGTTAATTTTATTTCCTGCTTCTCCCTGGCTGCCTTGATTTCCCCTTCAAATTCCACTACTGTCATATCAGAGCAAACGCCCAGAGAGCTCTAACTATTTTGAATAATCCGTGGTATATGCTTTCATTTCATTCTATCAGATGAGTTTGAAGGGTTGGTTCCAGCTATCCGAGGCTGTCTGTCCATCCACAAATTCAACAGATTTTTTTCAGCTTCTTCAATTTCCTTTCCCTTTATTTTTCAACAAGGACATGGGTCATGTTGTTTTTAGCAGCCCTACCAAAGTCTGTGACACACAGGCAGGAGAAACCTTAAGGACAAAGAAAGAATATAACAAGACTGTCCAGTGTGGAGGCCATAGTAACAACTCATTTCCAACATCAGGTTAAACAAACAGAATTTGTAATGTTGTCATAATAACAATCTAGCCAACTTCAACTAACTCAGTAACTTTGTAGGTTGTTATGGACTCACAAAAGATCTGTTACTACTCAGGTCATCAAGATATTCAAGTGGCTCTTCCCAGCAATGGAGGAAAGTGCTCATCTCCTCCTTTTTCTTCTTTTATGGCTATTCATATAGCTCAGTTAAGTACTGCATCATCGGAGGAAGGCTGGAGCCCACAGACTAAAAGGAAACCTGGTGTAGTATTTGCTGAGGGATCTCAAATTTCTAGAAGTATGCCAACCACAGAAGGCAATGATGTTAAACTATACAATTACAACAAGATTTTGAGCTCTGGGTTTCCTTGGACCAGAGAGAGCTATTCATTTAGAAACAAGATTATCAAATAGTCCCTTATTATAAAACCTAGAACTGAAAGAGGCCTGAGTGACCATTTATTCCACTAGTTTTTGTCCTTATCTGGATTATGATCTTCTTTGAGAATCTCATAAAAGCTATAAAGTGGAACCCAGAAAAATATGTATATGTGCAAACACACAACATTTGGTCCATGATTTCAGGGATTCATGGGTACCATCAAAGCCATCAGTGGATTCTCTAGGGAATCCAGGGGACCCAGATTAAGAACCTCTGATCTGGCAACTGAAGCCCACTGCATAAGTGACCCGCCCTGGGTTGTCCAGTTTCATCATTTTTTTCTGGTCTCCTCTCCCTTTCTTTTTGTTACTTGAACATATATTTTTTCTTTGATGCTAAATTGATATGTGTGCAGAAAATTTATTCTTTTACTGCAAATCTCTTCCCAAATGAGAGGTAATAGGAAGTCTGCTCACTGTCTCTCTCTGCCTCATTTAATTGATGTGGCACTATAAACTCCATCAAAGGGCCAATATAATAGATCTGTTGTATTACAGTGGAAGTCTGCCATAGTGTTAAAAATTACCAACATGTCTGCAGATGTTATAGTCAAGAAAAACCACAAAAGGTCCTGCGGGTTGTGTGGGGCAAAGGTCAAGCCAAGCTCTACTGTAGTCCCTCATTGGGTAGCTAGAATCTAAGAATACTTATGCCAAGTTCACTCTGAAGTGGTTTGGCCCTTGATTTGGAAACTTCTGGCACACCTAACACCTTATTACTGTAACACTCTTTTATAAACATTTAATGTTGGGAAATTACACATCTCACTCAAAAAAGCTTTCTTGTCCTTCTCCTGCCCAGTAGTGAGTAGCAATATAAATAGCCCTTTAGCAATCCCCTGATGATAATGCCAGACAACGTGGGAAACACAAGGTATATGTGAACAGTCGATGCTGCTCAAGGAACGTCTGCAGCCCAAGGAAGAAACTTTCAATATTCTGCGCTTTATTCCTTTTGCTCTTTAGAAATTCAGAATAATAGTATAGCCTTATAATCTTGATCTGTAAAAACTGTGCACTTTCTAAACAATTGTTTTGTAATTCACATCAGATTCTTTACAGCCACCTGAGACATAGCTTTCCTTTCTTTGTCATTTCATTCCAGGTCCTCTGAAAAATCTTCCTACAAAAATAAACAGCATGTTCTCTGTGTCTTCTAAGTAAATGATGATTTTTCTGACTCAGATCCTTTTTTTGGCCCTAAATTGATGTCTGAAAAAAAAGGGAGAGGTTAGATTAAGGCCTCATGAGATGTGCATGTTTATAGCCTGAAGAAGTCATTCTAACTTAAGGATGGCATAATGGTTGTGCTTTGACAGGAAAACACCCATCTTCAAAGGTTTCTGTTTTAAAACATAATAAAAATCAAAAGCAATCACTTAAGGAGGTTGAGTAAATAATTTGCCATTTGTGAGCAATATCTGCGAAATGATAGGGCTGTGAGGACTGCCTCCCCTGGAAAAGCTTCTAACCATTTAAATCACCATCCTGGTGTTATTACCTGAATCACCTCCGGGAGTCAGATACACACCTGTGATCTGCTGGTAATTCAGCGAAGAAAGCAGCCCTGCCAGGTCCTGCTTGTTGCTTTTGAGCGGTTCTGCCGTAGTAAACAGTGTGCACAATTTTGGACATGCAGAGAAGGTATGGTGATAAGCTAAGGTTACTACTCCACGCTTAATGCCCAGCCGACAAAGCTAATAGCAGGAAGATGCTTTAGCACCTCAATATGGTGCACTTAAAGATGCAAGGCTGGGCTCACAGACAATAGATACCAGTACTACTTGGAAGGCGATTCAGCAATTTGGTTTAAAGATGAGAGTAAATGATGCATGTTTGGAAGAGCAAAAAATGGTAGCTGTCTTGTTTAAACTAAATGTTTAAGCCACGACATGGCCATTGGAATAATAATCTCCTGGAAAGCAATATTTAAATGTATCCATCATCATTTAGATTTTAGACACACAGTTAAATATTATTGATCATTTGTGTGCATCCATGTGTACATATATTAAGCTGAAAAGTAACAGTAGCATGGAAAGTGTAGAAGACGAAGTGTAAAAATACTACTTGAGTTTCTAATTACCAGTTTTTAATTAAGAAAGCCACGAGCAAATTATAAACATCCAGTTTATAGCATTGCAATCTTAGAGGCTTACACTCATGAATATGGTAATTTTTTATTTTATGCCCTCTTGAGATGTCTTGTTAAAAACATTTTATTGGTGATCCTAAAATTCAGTAAATTTGAAGCCCTTGGCACCTTGTAGATAGTTAAAGTTCTTCAAAAAAATGTCAGCAATAAATATTTGGCAAATATAAAGAATATGCACATTTTTCCCAAGTGGATGCTTGTTTTTTTTCAGTTCTTATATTCAAGTGATGACACTGCAGTTCAGAATGTGAATGCATATTGATATTTTCTTCCAGAAACTGCATGGGTTGCTGGGAGAATACTGCTCCCACAGAGTTATTTTTATGCAGGCACCTGGAAGTGGTGGCAACTTGCTCCTGCTTGCAGAGTTGTTTTGGACAATCAGGTGTACATATGAGCAAGTGGTCTTTATTTAGAGCAATTAAAATTCTCACATTCTCCTCTCTTGACATGCAATTACTAGGGCTCTGCTGTTCCCACTAATTGCTCTTGCTGGGGACATTGGTGAGAAGCCAATGATTTTGATGGGTAGTGGATTATCATTTTTACTTTGCTACCTGAGAAAAAAATCATTTGCAAAATCCCATGTGTAATTAGCAAGACTCATGATTAATTGTCCTGCAAAATTAGCTTCACTGTTGCTTTTATTTTACTGCTTCAAATATTAATTAATGTTAACTCCTTGCCTTCAGTTCCAGCTTTTGAATATTCAACGTGGCTTTGAAAAATTATCAAGGTTTCTACTCGCATTAGCATGCTAGAGCTTTGATTTCAGGAAGAAGTATTCTGATTTAAAAGATCACACTTGGGTCATAAATAATTTTTATAGGAGGACAAACAAAGCATCAGAGCATCATGGGAAGGCATTCATGCACTAACTGAAAGTAAATTGTTTCAATAATGATTCATTCCCGTGTGCTTTTGGGGGGAAACATCAGCAAATATGCAAACCACTGCATTGTGTGGGGGTAACAGCCATTCTCCAGTGACAAGCAATCCACACTGACATTTTCCTACCCGTAAATATGTGGTGGGTGAGGCTCAAAGCGTTGGCAAGAAACCATAGACTCTGGTTTAAAGGAGTCACAGAGGTTATCCTGGCCAAAGATTCCCAATCCTTCGTGGCACTAGAATAGCTGTGACTTTTACGAAATTACAGATTCCCCAAGTCTCACTCCAGACCTAATGAATCTGACCATATGGCATTGAGCCTGGCAACGTGTATTTTTTCAGAGTTCTCCAGGAGATCATGGTGAACGTCTAGGCAGAAACCATTGATCTAGTGGAACCACCTACATGTCTGAATTCCCTCTATAATGTCTGGCCTAGGTGACGCTTGAATACTTCCAGTGTTGATGAACTCATTCTGTTACCCTTGAAGTAGCTTTAAATTCCTTCTGTTCTGTTAACTGCAGTGCTTAATTTCGTGGTGCAAGATTGCAAATGCCTATCGCCTATGTTGCAAGGGCACTTCTCCGTCAAATACTTGGAATTAGACTGATGGTATCTAACACACTGACATGGTCAAGGTTCCACATATCTAAATTTCTGGGAAAGAAACCAGTGCTTGCCCTTTCCTCGCCAAAAATTCACCAGTCCCAGGGGCTTGCCCAGTGGCGCAGTGGTTAAATGTGCATGTTCCGCTTCGGTCGCCTGGAGTTCACCGGTTCGGATCCCAGGTGTGGACATAGCACCGCTTGGTAAGCCATGCTGTGGTAGGCATCCCACATATCAAGTAGAGGAAGATGGGCATGGATGTTAGCTCAGGGCCAGTCTTCCTCAGTAAAAAGAGAAGGATTGGCAGCAGATGTTAGCTCAGGGCTAATCTTCCTCAGGGAAAAAAAAAAATTCACCACTCTGTGCCATCTGGTGCAGGGAGGGCACTGTGGTCCAAAGGGCGTTTGACTGCAGATGGATGTGAGGTCAGCTGCCCCTTCTACCTCCCGCCTGCTCTGTCTGTGCAATCACCCGGCCCTGGAGAAAAGCCTCCTGCAGATTTTGTGTGGAAGGTTCTTCCTGGCTTCTCTTAAAGTTTTCACGATGAGACCTTGTTTTTCCCTGAGATCTCCCCTGGCACAAGATTCTCCTCCCTCGAGTCTAGGGTCAAGGAGCCACAGGGGCGGATTCTGCTTTGTCTCTTCCTTTCTTGGCTTCAGGGGCCGTGGGTGTTGGCGTCGACCATCTCCTGCTTTTCCTGGCATTGAGCAGATTTTGCTCACACGGGGTCCAAGTGGGAGCACTTCCAGCAGGCAGCAGAGAAGGGGGAGCCTTGGGGAAGAGGATGGGCTGTCCAGAATGCTATTCTCAGAGAGCCTCCCAGACAAGAAGATGTCCAGACAGCTTAGAAAGGATCATGTGCAAGTTGCTACTCCCACCTGCTGTGTGACCCTGTGGAAGTTACTGAACCTCTCAATGCTTAGTTTCCTCATCTGTCATTGGGGATAATAAAAGCACCTCTCTCATAGGGTTCCAATGAGGCTTTAATGGGTTAAAATTAGTAGTGCTTAGTACCTAGTACACAGTGAGGCTGAAATAAGTGATTTTTGAACAAATAAAACTAAATGCCACTACAACATCTGTTCAATGGGTAAATACATTCTAAATCTCAAGATACTACTTCCCAATGAATCTTAGGAATGTGACAGAAAGCGATTGGTAACTGGATGCAGGGCTTAACATAATCCAGTCTTTGCTTGTATTCTAGGGTGACAAAGGTTCACACTGAGATTTATTTTTTAACCCGGGAAACTTCCAAGGCTAGGCAGAAATCGTCTCTAGGCCTGGAAGACTACACTTGCTATTTAGGCAAAGTCGTTCGAAAGTCCTCCCCAGCCCCTTTAAAGCTGGCCTCAAGGAGGGAAGGTAGCCTCTGTGTGGCTGGCCTGAGAAACACCATTGTCACCATTAATAGAGTTTTGTCCTCATTTCCTACACACTCACCCCACTTCAGAGTAATTAATTGTCCCTTGACTTAGAAGCTGAGGGAGAGCAAGGTAAGGTCAGAATTGCTCATGGCCTGTTCCTAGCACCTGGCACGTAGGGGTCAGGACAGTTGTGTTGGACGGCTGAGAGAGAGTAAAGGTGAGTCAGAGGAAGGCCCTGCCTGGATAATGCCCGCTGACAGACCCCTGGTGCCACTGCTTAGGAATCACCTGTCAAAATGGCAGGAGACACTATGAGAGATTTTCTGCTGTAGAAACTTCCTCATTAGGAATTGTCTACTATTGTAGGGGACTGGCTAATTTTTTTCTTTGAGCATCATTAGCCAATGCTTCAAAGAGGTAAAGAGTAAGTACACAGCTTTATTCAAAAGTGACTCAATTTCTGAGAAGTGGCATTTGTATATAATGCCTCAAAGAAATGGATTTGGCCCGGTTTTGGGGGTGGTGGTGCCTGTGCGGGTGAGATCTGAGGGGTCAGCACATTTGTAGTTAAGGTGCATGTGGCCCCACAGCTGCTTTGACTTAGCCAGCCTGGTCTCCTAGTAATTGCCATAAGACATAAAACAGAGCTCCCGACCATCCGGGGTCATTAAGGAGCCGATGCCCCGCTCTCGCTGCACCAGAGAGAGTGTTGGTCCGGGTGTTCTGCTTGAGTTGCGATGGAATGAGCTGCCTCCTGCCTGTCAGCATACCCTCCTCCCATCCAGCTTTCCACCAGGCTTCTTGTGCGTCCTCTGGGCCACTTCCTGGTCTCACCTGCAGTCCTAGAAGGAGGGATGGAAGTTGACATTGGATCAACAGACGTTTAGTTTACAGAGTGAGAAAATGTCTTCTGTAGTCATCTCGGGTTGATCTTGATTTTTAAAAGTTTGGCTTAATTTTATTTCTTTATTTCTACATTGTTGATAAAGCCAGCAGAGCCACTGACTGTTGACAAATGTTTGAACTGCCAGGATATAAAAGACAGGGTTCAAGGAAAATGTGATAACTCCTCTTTCTGCCTAGTTACCCTTGGGAGACGACTTGAATACGCCATCGTATGATTGCATTTGTATTGCAGGTGATAAGGTGGGGAGAGAAGTAAGAGAGCGAGTATCTTCTGATTGCTTTCGTTCCATTGGTTTTTCAATTCTAAGAAACCTGAGGCTAACAAAAAATAATTTTAAAAAATCTGGACAATGAGTCCAAAGCCTATTTTGGCTCTTCTGTAGAGTTTTCTATCTTTTTGAAGCCAACTTGCACCGTAGAAACATTTACTATTGGTATTTCTAGTGAAGAATAATCACTTACACACGTCAATCGTCAACAGTAACTTAGTGACATAGTGGCAGCATCAGTTTCTACCCCATGAGCCAGAGTGGGGTCAAGGTCACCTCTGGTTTGGAATATCTGGCATATGACATATTTGCAGGTAAGCTGTTTAGTTTTAAAATGGCTTTGACATCATATTTACTGCTAGGTTAAAGTACTATAGACCAGTTGTTAATATGAGAAATATAGCTGGAAGCCTGCTCTAACACAACACTAACGGGGAGTTAAGGCTTGCAGCAACACTACATAAATAGTGTTCCTTCTGTATTATGTTAATTCTTAGAATAACCTCGCAGCAACATTTCATCATGACATTCACAGCTACATCCCCTCGTGAAGTCTTAGGTTGCTTCTTCAGGCACAGAAATATGTTCTTCTTGCCTGTGGCTGCCAAAGTAAATAGAAATCAATGGAAGGCAGCAAAAGTGCTGAAGTCATTCCAATAAAGGAAGTGCTTGTTAATTTAAATTTTGCACTTGACATTGGTAAGGACTAATAGCAGAAAATAATGTCCTACACTGACTTCTAAAGTCATTTTGGTCATCACTTATCCCATGTTTTTTTGTTGTTGCAAAAATAGTGTTATAAATAAGAAACATATCTAATTGTGATAGATCATTCAAATGAGGGGAAAAAGTAGAAGTTTTGTACATCCGAGTGATATTAAGTCCTTGGAAAACTTTTGCACAAAGGGGATCTTCTCATGTTGCCTGTGGATTGAGTGACCTCTGTGTGTGTGCATGCACACATAGGCATGTATGCATGGGTATGCATTTCAAAAACTTCAAAAAGCACCTCCTGCTGTTTTCAAAACCAGGCAAATATGTTTGAGGCCTGGGGGTAATTTAAACTAGGAAGATATACACAGAGCTTAAGGTGGCTACACAGGAAATTAGAAAAGGCTTGACTCCTCTGAGCAAAATGAATGTGCCATTGTATCACTAAATAATTGGAGGGGTGGGTCCGTGTTGTTGATGCTAAGCAGGTGTCCATAAATCAGAATAAATGTAATTAATTGTTATTAGTGTTAATAATGAAGAGTTTTAAATAAGCTAACTTGCTTTTCCCTCAGTTAAATCTTTTAGAGTTTGCAGCTTGTCATTTCAATCCAAAATGGCTTGAGAGGCTAAAGTGTTCTTGGGGATTTCATGCTAGATCAGTAGAATCTTATAACCTGGAATCTGTGATCTCCTCTTTTCCCTCAATGGAGCTCCTAACTTCAGACACAAATTAGATTCCTGGTCTGAGTTGTAGAGTCCCACATGCTATTGGAACACCCACTTCAAAGCAAAAGTTTTTAGGAAAAGAAACACCCAGTTTGTCAATACTTGGGGTGACAGTTTTAGATGGCGTTGTTCTGTCGTGTCTGCCTACTCCGCTGTGGGTCCATCTGGCTCCACACCTGACTCCGAGATCGGACTTTGTTAGGTGGACCCAGAACCTCTGCTCTCTCTCCGTCTTTTTCCCTTCAAAGACAGCTGTTTAAGAATAACAGAACTCTCTAGATGCGTTTCTCAGATTTGTGGGAAAGCCTGAATCAGGCAGTTTGAGTCCCACTGCACCTCCCCAAGCCTGATGGTGGGGAATCCATATACATTCTTATAAAGGAACAATCCTAGAGGGAAAGACAGGCTATGCATTTGCCAAGTGGCTGGGAAAAGAGACCACAGAAAGAAAGTCTAGTGTTTAAAATCTGTTCTGTGTTCATTCTAGGCCTGTAAGCTGGAGCAGGGAGACAAGGGGAATGAGGAGTCTTGAGTCACGAGAGGGTGAGATCAAGATATGGAATATGTGGTGAGATTGTTTCATTAGTGGACATGAAAGAGAATGCTAAAGCTAATTGCCACAGATGGAATTCGAAGGCCTAGCAAATGCAAGGAGGTGTTTATTCTACACTCAGCAAAGTAATAGCAAAACATCTTCGAGAATAGGGTAGCAGTCAGAAAAAATTTCATAGCTAATCTGGATCTAGGACTGTGGGGTGGGCCTGATGGGTTGAAGGGAAGCAGATTACTCACTCTATTTCTACTGTACTCTGGTTTTTGATGCTCTCTCACACGCCATAGTCATCAGTAATTTGGAGGAAGATGCTATACAGATCATACCACCATTAGATGGGTGTTCAACGAGCTGACAGGATACAGCCAGAGTGGTTACCCAACACCAGGTCAGCATGAGCCAGAAGGCGGAGGAGGGCGAGGTTTATGAGTATTGGGCTGAGCCCACTCGTGCTTAAATGTTTCAAGAATGATCTTAATGATGGAAAAGAGAGATAGTGGGGGAAACTCATTAAACTTGCCAAAGATGAGATGTAGCTGGGCCGGCTTTGCGCAAGCACAGCAGAAAAACATTTAGAGGTCATAATACACTTTTTCTCCCATGACCTAGCAGCATAGCACTGAAGTGAAGAAACCAAGTGTTCTGTGAAAAATTTTAAAATGCTTTCTCTGTGAAAGATAGTAAGGTGCAAGCTGGTAGCTTTCTTAGCAATGCTAATTGCTTTTGATGAGCATGCCCCTGGATTCTAAGGCTTAACAGGACACAGAGCAGGGAGAGAGGACCCTGTCTCTCCACTCCTGATCTGAATTCACTGAGTCCACGTCAGAATGTGCAGAAGCTCCCTTAGCAGAGCCCTCTGATGGACCAGTTAGGCACTGGCTGCCTCCTTCAGCCTGGGCCAGGGTGAGGGGCTACACCATGGCTTAGTTTTGCTTTGCACTGAAGATTTCCCTGCAGTAAAAGTTACTTTTCTGGAAACATTTGGAAGGGTGAAATGCCACATCTCCAATTTCTAGCAATATATTTGTGTGCCGTCATTTGGCCTGGAAGCTTAAGCAGGAAGACCCCTTGGAGCCAGATTTCAAAGTGATCTGTCTCTAAGGAATAACTTTCATATTGTATTGTTCAGTTTTGCAATTCTTCTTAAGCTACTGTAAATTCTCAGCATAAATCTGCAGACAGACTTCACCCTCCACATCAAACCCTTATAAGGCTCCATTTCTGCTCTCATTTCAGAATCTCCTAACAGCCAAAGGCAGACAGAGGCAAACCAAGAAATCCAGACACTGTACCAACGGGTTAAATCATATGTCAAAGGTACAACGATAATGTATTACAAGCTTTTCATCACACAATACATCACTTGGGGAAAAAAAATATTTGGGGTGGCTTTTCTAATTCATCTTCTTGGTATTAAATGAGCATATCTCTGGTGTTCGTGTCTTTCTGCTTCAATTAAAGCAATCATGCCTACTCTTTTAGGAAACTATTAAGGGTTTATTACCTCTATGTTTCACTGCTAATATTCAATTTCTCCTCTTGTTCTCCCTTTCCCAGTACATCTTTTTAATTTTTAAAATTCTCTATGTGGTTTTGCATCTCAGTGCAAAATGCAGTTTGGGCAAGTGTTTGATGAGATGGCTGCTGATAAGACATAACTTGTTTAATGAACGTTATCAAGTGTTTACTGTCTCCTGTGTACTTGATACATTGGGTGGATGGGAGTGGGCAAAAGACATATGAGGTGGCTCATGTTCCTGAAATGGAGAGCAGATGTCAGTACTCAAAACAGCTAAAAAACAATTCACTATCGATATAGAGTCAGACATTGTCTTTCTGAACCTAAGTAATCAAGAAATTTGCAATAAAAAGAGCACCCTCTTAGTTAAGAAACGCTTCCTGGAAGGGAGTATAAAACGTTTCTCAGCAGGGAAAAGAGGGAAAGACATTCCAGGTTGAGAGAATGGCCTGAGCATACAGGAAGAAGGATCAGGAAACACAGGCGGAGATGCAGATGGAACTCATCTGACCAAAGGGGACGAGCTCTTCAGCTGGGAAAGCCAAATGTGGGCTCTACTGATGGAGACCTGGAACTGCAGGGCCATCGGGCAAGTATTTGAGGCAGGGATACTGGAGGTTCCCTAAAAGAGACAAAAAAAAATGCAATGGAAGGAGAAGTATGTAGTTTTATGGAGCAATGGTGTGCAGGGCTCCTTAGAAGAAGAGATGGCAAGGGAACAGAATCATAGGTGTTTGGACCAGATGTTGATTAACATTCCTTCCAATCCACCCTGGAGAAAAACAATGACATGATTCTACACTAAGGGAGATAGAAAGAAAGACCTAACTGGAAGTGTCTGCAAAGGTGTCATGGAAGAGGTGACATTTAAATTGGTTTCATACAGATGGTTTCATACATTTCAAGCAGCAAGAACAGCATAAACAAAAGGCACAGAAGGATTGGAAAGTGTGGATAGAATAGAATAGAATAGAATAGAATAGAATAGAACAGCTAGAAGTTCAGGGTGTTTGGAGGGGAGATGTGAAAAGGAACCCTGGGGTAGGTTAGCACAGGGAGGACCCTGGGTGTTGGTCCTGAGAATTGTGAGGAATATGAGGTTGTTTCAACCAGTTCCCCTCCCTTCTCCATGATAAGAGCCCTCTTTCCGATATTTCTTGTATGTCTAACCCATTGTTGAACACTGAGTCTCACAGGAGGCTCACCATCTCCCAAGAGAACCCATGCCATTGGAGAATAATTTTAATAATTAGAAAACTTCTTCATATTAATGTGAAATTTGTCTTCCAATATCTTGCTTCTATTGATTCCTTTTCTGTTCTCTGAGGCTAACAGAAAAGGTATTGGCTTGTGAAAACTTCAGTGCAAGATGCCAGGCTGAGGAGTTTGAGCTTAAATCTAGGAGCAGAGTATCTAGGAACAGTGAGTAGATTTCTCAGTTTAACAGAAGCGTTAGAAGCCCTTGAGGTTTTTTGAGTAGTTGGGATCATTTCCTTCCTGAGGAAGATCGACAGGACAGCTGTGTAGGAAAGGAAGCCAAGTTGGGGAGAACATTTTGGAGACAAAGAAGAAGACAGTGTAGAAGGAGAGGTGGAAAGATTCTCAAGTGAGCCCTTAACTCAAGTCTTGAGCAAACCGTGGGATTGTCTTTGGGATTCAGTTTTCTCAACTCAAAAAATGAGGAAGTTGGATAGGTTGCCTAAAGGACACTTGCAATTCTACTATCTTATGATTCTGAATTTTTGAAACAGAAAGAGACATTTACAAAGTAGGAAGAGTCTGTGTTATTGTAGATAAAAACAGAGAGGGCTTGGAATGGGAATGGAAAAAGTGTTGAATCCAAGAAATGTTACAGAAAAGACACAGAAGCCTGAGATGACAGCTTGGCTGTGTAGGCCAAAGGGAAAGCAAGAATTAGCCATAACTCAAGTCCTTGGGTTATGGGGCAGGGAATTTCTAAGAGAAGGAGAAGAATGAAAAGTTAAACCATGAAGGATGTTCTAAGTGTGAGAATGGGAGAGGGAAAGAGCAGTCAGTTGGGCAGCGAGAGAGAGATATAGCAAAAGGAAAGAAGGCAAACTCTAGAAGGAGAAGGGGGTATCCAACATGCAGCAGAGGTGGGAAGTGGGGGAAGTCCACAATTAGAACTAAAAAGTCATTTCTGGAGGCAACTGAAAGAGTACTTTCAGTGAAGTAAAAGGCTGGAAATCAATTTGCAAGGGATTAAAGAAGATGTTCATTCATTCAACAGAAATTTATTAACCACCTTTTAGCATCCGGCCACTGTTCTAGGTATGGGGAATATAGCCGTAAACAAGACAGATGAAGAAATAAACAAGAAAAAGGCCAGGTAGAGATAAGTGCCAGGTAACTTCCAACAGAGTCATGTGACAGACTGGGTGGTGGTTTTAAATTGGGTGGTGAGGGATAGCCATGTAGGAAGGGCATTGTCAACAAAGATCCGAGTCAGTGAAGGCCCTGAAATGGGAAAGGATTGGTGTGTGGGAGAAACAGAAGAAAGGCCAGTGAGTTGGAGAGTAGAGACAGTTTCTGAGGTTATGAGGTTATGTCAAAGAGCTTTTTAGGAGGCAGAAAAGGCCTGGGTAAGGAATTTGAACTGTATCTCAGGTGTGTTTCTAGGTGTGTTGGGGAGTGATGGTAGGTTTTAAGCAGGGGTTTGACGTGATCTGATTTACTTAAAAGGTTCTCTTACCTGCCTCATGGAAAATGACTGTAGGGGGCCACAGCTGGAGGTAGGACCCACTTGGGAGGCTATCATAATAGTCCAGGTAAGACCTGTTGGTGGTTTGGACCAGGGTGGTGGTAGTGGAGATGAAGGGTTGGGAAAAGATTTGGGATGTGTTTTGGAGGTAGAGTTGATGAGATTTACTGATGGATTGGGTGGAGGAAGGAAGAATATATTATGTCTAAATCTTAAAGTCTCATAAGGTGTTTTGATCGAAATTGACAGAACAAATTGAAATCCTCATCTCCAGCTCAGTTTGATTCAATGCCTGTCAGTGGAGCTCCTACCATGTGTAAGACACAGTTCCAGATTCATTCATTTGACAAACATTTATGAAGCCCCTACTCTGCCCCGGGTATTGTGCGGGGTACTACTGATAAATTTTGGGGCAAGACAGACACGTCCTTCCTTCAGAGGTCTTAGAGTTGGGTGAGAGAGATAGCTATTTATCAAATAATCGTACAGCAAATGCATGACTTTACATAAGAAGATCTAAGAGGGAAAAGCACACGATGTTTTTGAGCTTAAAAACAGATGGATATAATCTAGCTTGAGTGGTCAGGAAGGCTCCCCTGAGAAGGTGATATTTGAGCTATCTGAAAGATGATGACAGAGAGAACATCACATTCAAAGGTCCAAATTGTGATTCAAAGAACAGAGAGAAGGCCAGTGTGGTTGAAGCCCAGGGAACAGCAGAAGAGGGATGAGAATAGAGGAGGAGTCAGCCCGTAGTCAGATACGCAAGGCCTCATAGACCTTTGTACAAGATTTTGGTCTTTATTCCAAGGGCAAGGAGAAGAAGATGAAGTGATTAGATTTTTAAAAATCTCTTTGGCTACAGAGTTGAAAACAGATTTGGAGAGGATCTTCATATTTAGAGTCTCTAGGGGAATGCATGAATTGGCTAAACCCTGAGTCACATGGGCTACTTTGGGGAGGGGGTGGAGAGCCGAACAAAACTGGGGTTCTATTAGACAGCAAGGAGAGGGAAGTGCATGCTGGGCAGGCAGCAATACAATATGTCATGGTTTCCTTTGCATGTCAGCACATCTTAGAAAGACTTCGTTTTTTTCCAGTGGCTACCTGACATTCAACTGCTCGGGTATCACACTTTAATATTTACTATCTCCTTATGCATGGATATTTAAGTTGTTCCAATTTTTTACTATCACAAAAATTCTGCAAATTAGAACGTTCTTGAACATTTATCATAGCTCTTATGGGATGCATAGAAATAAAAATGCCAGGTCAGAGTTCATGAACATTTAAAATTTTAATAGATGACGGTAAATTTTCCTGAAAAACGTGATGCCAATTTTGAGCAGTATTTCAAGGAATAATATTGAGCTAGTGTATAACACCAGGGCTGGGCTAGGCAGTCCGGAATTATGGCAGCCAGTGAGGAGCTGGTACAGGGATGCAGGGATGAGGTGCTGAGTTCCCGATCTCCTGTGATTGGCTCTATGAGAGTTCGCCTCAAATCTGGTAACTTCCAGATGGGCAGCAATAGTGTTTTGGCCGACAAATCTCCTTGAACAATAAGTCCCTGAACTTGTGACATAGTGCACAGGTCACAAGGAGGAGCAGGAGCCTTCTGAGAAACTGGCTGCTAGGAGCTAGAATCCCAGGCATGTTCTTTCTTAGTCCTTTCGGTCTTGCTCTCCAAGGATCCTGACAGCTTTCTCTTGAAGAGAACCGAGCTCTCCATCCTTGGTGAAATGCTCCCCACTTGATTTCCTTAACAACACACTCTCTTTACTGTTTTTCCTCCTCCGTTGTGTGAGCTCCTTGCCTTTTGTCCTCATGTCGAATGTTGAGGCTTCCAAGACTTTGAGTTTTGTTCATCTTCATGTCCTTCTCCAAACTCTCTCCTCAGATGATTTCATTCCTTCCCATGTTCAGTATCTTTTATATACTGACAATGCCCAATTTTTATCTCCGGTCTAAACCTCTCCTCTGAATTTCAGAATCATATACCCACAAATTCAACTTGTCCGAATGGAACATTTAGTTTCCACTTCCAGTTTACACTCTCCCTCACCAGTCTTTCCCGTATTGGCAAAAGGCACTTTCACCCACCTGGTGGCTCAAGTGAAGAACTTATGCATCGCCTTAGATTTTGCCCTTTTCCTTACTGTCTTGATACAGTCTGCCCACAAGCCTAGTAGAATCCACTTCCAAACTGAATCCACCAGTTTTTCTGCCTCTTCACTTCCCCACCCTAGTCCAAACCACCATCTCTTCCCACTTAAACATCCGCCCTTTCATTCTATTCTCCACACAGCAGATAGAAAAATTTTTGCAAAACATGAATCAGATTGTTACTCTCCTGCGTAAGAACTGCCCAAGACTTTCCCCTGCTCTTAAGATAAAAATGTGAATGGATTACCTTGGCCTACAAGGCCCTGCGTAACCCAGCCAGGGTTTATATCCTATCACCGCCTTCTATCTCTGCACTTTCCATTGGCTTCACTCTCCTTCTCGCTGCTTTCCCTTCAGCTCCTCTACCTGCCAAGCTTCTGCTCATTTCAGGGCCTATGCACCTGCCAGGAACTTTCTTCTGCCTAGTCTTTGCTTAGACAGCTCCCTTTGCTTCCCTCATGTCTCAATTTAAGTGTCACTTCTCAGGCAAGCTTTCCCTGACCACCCTACATAACATGAGTTCCCTGTGTTGGGCCTCTAGCTCAGACCTTCGTTTCTTTCGCGCCAGTCATTGCAGCTGGCCATTTGTTTTTTACTTGTCATTTGCCTTTTCAACTCTGGAAAGAAAATTCCATGAAAAATGACACATGTATATCTTGTCCAATATGGATCCTCAGTAGTAGTAGGGAGCAGTAAATATTTGTTGGATGAGTAAATAAGAGTCCTATGCATTGGTCCTATTCTGCCAAACAAAAGCGTCATTTCCCCATGGTAGTGAACCCCCGGCAGCATCACTCTTTGCTATATACCATTTAGGAAATATAGCATTAGTGAGTTTTTTTACTTTTGCTCTTTTTTTCAGGTCTCCAAAGAGACAACATCCTCTTTACCCATCTTGGCTGTGAAATTGCCTATTGTCTTTTGGGCTTTACCAAATCAGAGACTAGAAAACTCAGGCAGGTCTTTTTCTCTGTACAACGTATAAAAGCCACACTTCAAATGCTTTGCTGTATCCTGAATTAATTATTATCAAGTGTAATTTTTTTTTTATTCTGGGCCTATATATGCTTTACCATCAAAACACGATTTAGTTAGCCTTATGAGGATGTGCAAAGGTCTTTGATGCCTTGGAGGAAAGAAAACTGTGTTCGCTTTTGTGGAGTAACGCTCACACCGAGGCAGGGTAGAATTTGTTCCCCGGATCAGCCTTGAGGACAGGAGGCAGGTCTCTGTTTCTGGGGCTCTGCATGTTCTTTCCTGCGGCAAGAACACTCCTTTCTCATCTGAGAGCTGATCAGCACATTCACTGCTGCCATCTCTCCCACGCTTTCCAGACTGGTCAAGCAGTAGGGATCTGATGAATTAATCAAAACCTGTCAGCTATTGGCTCTTTGAGACATCGAAATCTACGAAATTTGGTAGTTGGCAGAACAGCAAATAGTGAGAGTCCTATGACTTGGAGCTTGACCTTCTGACTCTTCTGGGGCCTCTTATTCATAATCTGTAAACCAAAGATTTGCGTGTTCACCCTCACTTACCTCCTGGATTCACGGGCTTTCCCTCTCGCTTTCTCTTTGCCCACACACCTGGATGCGGATGGAGGAGGAGACAACGGGAGGAAAGGTGAAACCCTCTGTGATCTGAGAAGACATTGTGAAAGTACTGTCCTTGTAGAAGAACTATGGGAAACCTTCCCAAACAAAGGAAATCCAGCCTGTCAGTGTTATGTTAGCACAACATGGACTCCTACCTCAGTTCCAACAGCCTGTAAAATGGCGTTTTCCTCCTAAACCAAAGTCCATCATTGTTTGAACACAGAAGGGCTCTGATTAGCCTGATTTTATTGCACATTAAAAAATTTGAAAACAAATTTGTCCTGACAATGGCCTGACATATGACAAAGCTATAGTCAATAAAGCAGGGTGGCATTGGAGTAGGATTGGATAAACAAATCAATCGAACAGGAGAGGGAGCCTGTAAACAGAGCCACGCATATGCTACAATTTAGTTTGTGTCAGATAACATTGCAAATCAATGAAGAAAGGGTCAAGAATGGACCCGCCCCATGAAAAAAATTAAAATGAGATTCCTACTTTATACTGTGCACAAATATAAATTCCAGATGGATTAAAGGCCTAAAATGTAAATCACATAACTCTAAACCTATGGGGGAAAACTACATATCCTTGGAGTGGGGAAGGCTTTCTTTAACAAAATATGAATAACACACACTAGAGAGTACAGGTACTCGACTCTAGCAAAATTTAACTCTTTTATATGGGAACAAAGAAACAAACAAAACCTATTATAAACAAAGTTAAAATACAATTGAACAGAACAAATGACACTTTTCTTCTTATTAAGCTATAATTGACATATAACATCCTATTAGTTCAGGTGTACGACATAATGACTGAATATGTGTATATATTGTGACACGATCACCATAGTAAGTCTGATGAACATCTGTCACCTCACTTAGTTACAAATTTGTTTTCTTGTGATGAGAACTTTCAAGATCTACTCTCTTAGCAACTTTCAAATGCACAACGCAATATTGTTAAGTGTCGTCATGACCCTGTAATTACATCCCTCAGACTTATTTGTTTTATAACTAGAGGTTTGTAGCTTTTGACTACCTTGACACTTTTTTCTTTAATAAATAAATAGTGAGAAAACAAGAGGAATGAGGGCTGTTAGGGACTAAAAGAGATTTAAAGAGACATAGCAACCAAATGAAACGTGTGGACTTCGTTTGGATTCTAATTCAAAGGAACCAACTGTCAAAAGGTGCTTGTGGGTCAGTTGGGGAAATCTGTATACTGACTGGTATTAAGTGATCATAAAAAATTATTGTTAATGTTTATGACATTATAATGACACTGTGGTTACTTTTAAAATATTCTTAGAGATACTACTGAAATATTTATGAATGAAATGGTACAATGCCTGGCATTTGCTTTAAAATAATCTGGCAGGTGTGTGGAAAGGAGAATGGGTGTATAGATAAAAGAAGATTTGCCGTATGTTCTTAATTACTGAAGCTGGGTGAAGTGTATATAGAAGTTCATTATATTCTTTTCTTTTATTCACATTTGACATTTTCCATAATGATTTCTTAAAAAGACAAGTAATGGATTTAGAACTATGGCCTATAATAGCACTCAATAAATGTTATTTGTTATTATTATATTAATCTTTAGGAAAGACAAGTGACGTACATTGTGGTGGGAGTGTGAATTGGTATAGCCTCTGCAGAGAATAATTTGGTAATACCTATTAAAATAGAAAAAGCACCTAGCTTCAACTAGTTCTTCCACTTTTGACGATTTATCCTACATGTATTTATTCATGTGTGAAGTAATATATGTATAAGAGTAGTCACTGAGGCACAGTTTTTAATAATAAAAAATCAAAAGCAACATAAATGCTAATCAGTAGGAAATTGGTTAAATAAATTCTGGCCCATCAATATGAAAGAAGACTGCGGCCAAAAATAAATAACTGCAATGAAATAAAATAAACTAGAGAGAAAAGAAATGTACACTGATATAGAATGATTTTTAAGATTATTTAAGTGAAAAAAGAAAGATGCAGAACGAATGTATAGTCTGCTATCTTATGGATTTATATAAAGTAATTGTAGAGGACATAGAAACTGTTTTTGTGTATATGCCTAAAAGTATCCAGAAGAGTACACCAGAGGATTGGGTTTCTCCAAGAAGGTGGATGGAATGAGGGAGAGAGTAAGAGATGTGAGAAAGAGACTTTTTACTAGGTAGTCTTGTAGCTCTTTAGGTTTTTACCATATGAATATATTACCAATTCAAAAATACGAAAAGAAAATTTCTTTGCAATGTATATAATATGCAAGAGATTACTATCCAGGATACATATAGAGCCTTTTCAAATTGGTAATAAAAATACAAATAATCTAATAGAAAAATAAGCAAGGAATATGATAAAAGAAAACTGTTATTGCCAATAAACCCGTGAAAAGATAGTTAAACTTACTAATAATCATGGAAATGAGAAATAAAACCAACGCTTACCCATTATTTTTTAACCATTCAATTGGGAAAAAATTAAACATCCAATAATATATGTCGTCCAGTATGTGGGGGAAAGGGTCCCATCACTTTCTGCTGGTGGGAAGGTAAATTAATATAGTCACTTTCAGAGTCTTTTTCAGCAACACCTAAGTAAAATAGAGCTTGAGCATAAGCTAAGCCCATAGATTCCACTACTGCATATATTTCCTACAAAAGTCCTTGTATGTGTGTACAAAGGGACGTGCGCACTGTAGACAATAGTGAAAAGTTGGAAAGAACCTAAATATCCATCAGTAGTGAATTGGAAATGTGATACATACGCAATGAAAAGGGGTGAACTAGATCTGTATGTCTCAACATGGATGGATCATCAGAAACCTAACATTAAATAGGGGAAAAAAAAGCAAGTTGCAGAAACTGTAAAGAATAATGTCGTTTATTTAAATAACAAAATACATATAGTAAGTAATGCTGTATATTACTTGTGGTGTGCACAAGTGTATAAAACATATATATTTTTAATAGACTGAAAGGGTCCATACCCAACTCATGAAAGTGCTTTCCCTTGGGTGTTGGGGAGTAGACTGGTTGAAGGGGACGGAGTTTGGAATCTGAGGTATATTATTTTTAAAAAAAAAAAAATCCAAAACTGGAGGAAAATATGACCAGATATTAACAGTTGTTAACTCTGGGAAGTATGAATGTGAGAGTTTAACTTTTCTGTATCTTTTAAATTTCTCAGGAAAAGGGGATGGGATGGGAGAAAGCTTTGTCAGGGGAAAAGAATTGTGTAGATTTTCCTTTGAGCTTTGGAGGACCCAAGCAATGTGCACTTCCCTTTGTGAAAGAAATCTAAGTGAATGCTTGGCTCCCTCTAGAAGAAATTTTGGCTGATGACAGCTCGTTTCCCTCCTCTTGGCTTCTTACCCTCCCTTATACCTCAGACAACTCCAGGAGCACTCCTAGGAAAGGCAGTTACTTTTAACACTGGGAGGGTAAGGCTCAATCTGCCCATGTGGGAGAATGTTTGAGGAGAATAAATAATTTCCATGAACATGATTTGTAGGTTTTAAATTCTACACTGTATGTGCGTATTATTGCTATTACATATTACCGGAAAACTTGCTGTATCATGGGGAATAAATAATAGAAAGCAGCTTAATATGTGGAACCAAAATTCCAAAGGTTATATGCGTTTTAAACGATGTCCCGAGGGAATGAGCAATCCTCCCAAATTTTTCCAGAAGAAAAAATTGCTGAAATTCTTCAGAAAAGAAAACATTTCAGACAATATGACAACTTGATCAGTACACATATTTGGTAGTAAAAGGCCTTTGACTTACATGGGCTCCCTCTGTTGTCCCTATGAATAAGGCTGATCTTGAACAGTGGGAAAATGACACCCCTAACTCATGAGGTACAATGTGGGTGGGGAGTGGGAGCAACATGAATGTTAAGTTGAAAGAGTCACTGCCTGGGCCCGTCGTTGATACTGCAATTGAGCCCAGGGTTGGACAAGAAGAGCACAAAATCTTCTTAGAAGAGGAGATTTTGGAGTCAGTGGGCATCAAATAGTACGTTTTTTACAGTTTGATAAAATAGTAGTAGCTTATTGCACCAGTTGGCTGCCACTAAACTCTGCTGTCATCTCCTCAGTGACGATGACAGAACTGTATATCTGTTCAGTGTTCGGAAATGAGACTTGCTTATTTTAACACCATTATTTCTGTGAAAGAGAAAGGAACCACATTGGAGAGGATAGTCATCAACTGGCAGAATCAGTTAAGAATAACAGCACCAGTGTGCGTCATTTGGGAGAGGTAAAGCCTTGACGCACTGGAATTCATTGGGGGTGTTCACCCAGCTCTTCCTCCCTTAGCTTGGACAACATATGGATCATTTCCATGACTTCTGTGTACCCAGTTGAAAGGAAGCTCACCCCCACCTGCCAATCACTTAACCTCTTACAATGCCTGATACTATAAAAATAGTATGTTAGCAACCATAGGGATTCCTATTTGTGGAGATAAGTCTTTGCTCCTTACTTAAGCCTTGATTTATTGTCTTTGGTTGTTTTGGGTAGGGGATGGCTGATTTTTAACAAGAAGATAAACTTACAGATGGAAATTCTTTTAAGCCATAAATACCACTAACTTGCCTGGTCCAGGGAAGTTCAAATAAAGACTCTGGGATTGAGCAGCTGCTGAAGTGTTTTCCTTCTTTTCCTATTGGCCGAGAAAAAGATGTGCCCCACCTTCAGCAGTGTAGGCGCCAGGGCCTGACCTGGGCCTGGATATGTAAACCATTCAGAGCTCCTCTTTCGGAGAAAGGAGGCAGAAGATGACAAATTGGTCTACGCCAGTTGACCTCTGAAGGGGAAGCGTAACTTTACACAGCAATCTCTGATGGTTTCCTTATCTGCTTTATTTAGTATAAACACTGTCCTTCTTGAGTCCTCCCGGATTCTCCTAGCAAGCCCGAAGGATTAATTCCAGGTCATTGACTGAATTCACCACCTCTGCTCTGCTCCCCAATATTGTTTCTATCTTCTTTCTTAGTCTTATGCAGATCCTGGAAGATAACGACTCCAAGGGCTGGTGCAGCGTCTTGTTCACCCTCGGATTCTGCCACTGCATGGAGCACAGCACCAACTACCTAGTAGGTCAGCAACAAATGCTTGTCAGTTGGGTAATTCAGTAGTCTCAGTGCTGTCTACACATTAAACACCTGTAGGAGCTTTAAACAACAAACTACAAACGCTGTCCTGACCTCACCCCAGAGCAACTGAATCCTGATCTCTGGGCCTGGGGCCCCAGCAGTGGAGTGCTAGTAAAGCTCCACAGGGGATTCTGGTGTGTGAAGAAGGTTGGGAACCGCTGGATCAATCAACCTGCTGCTTTACTTGGCTATGTTCTATTTTCTTCCCAGTTTGGGAGAAATCTATTTAAATTCTTTCAAAGAACAAATCTCCCAGTCACTGAGAAGATGCCAGTACTATTTCATGGCGAGAGTAGAATAGTTTTCTCATCTGTAAAATGAGAAGAACAATAGTCATAACCTCTTAAGATTGTTATAAAAATTAAATGAACTGATCTATGTAAAGCTCTTAGCATAGTATCTGGCATATAAGTATTTGATAAATAAAATCTAAAAGAAGAGGGTCATGTGTCTGTTGTTATTATTGTTGTCTCCTTTGGTTAATGACTCCAGTTTCCTCCCGGAGTAAGCTCCAAGAACAGTTTTTGGCTCTAGCCTCTCCTTTGCTCCTTCCTTCTCAGCCTTGACAAGTCCTGCTGTTGGGACCCTGTAGTATCTGGAATCTGCCCCTTCCTTTCCATTCCCACTGCCCCTGTTCTAATCCTTCCTCTCTCCTGGGTTACGGCCATCAGACTGGTCTGCTTGCCAATGACCCGTTTGTGTGTCAACCATGCCTGTGTGGCTCCCAAATTGCCCTAAAATAAAGCTGTGATCTTGGTGCTGCCAAGCTTAAAACTCAACCTACACCCTCACTGCTGTGAAAATTCAAACCCAAGTTGTGTGACTTGGGCAGTTTAGTTATTTTCTTCAAGCCTCCATTTCCTCGTGTTTAAATTGGCGTCATTGACTCAATAGGGTCTTTGTGAGAATAGAATGAGAGAATTACTGTAAAGAAAGCATCTAGAAATCTTCACGGCACGTAATAAGGGCTCAATAAATCTTAACTGTTATTATTATTGTTATTGTTATTATTTGGAAACTGACTGCCAACTCTCCAGCCATCCTAGGTGCTGGCCCTATGGCAGTCCTTGCTGTTACCAGACCACCCCTGGATCAGGCCTCTGCTCCCACTGTCCTCACCTTTGGAATGCCTGCAACCCCTCTCCGGGTGTCTGAATCCAATTAGTCCTAAACAGCTACCTCCTGGAAGTAAATTACTCCTTCTTCTGGCTTTGCACAAAAATCTCTTCTTTTAAGGCAGAGGTTCTCAAACTTTAGCAGACACCAGATTTATCTGGAGGGCTTGTTAAAATGGTGGTTCCTGGGCCCATCCCTGGAGATCCTAATTCGGTAGGTCTAGGCTGGGGCCTAAGAATTCACATTTCTAACATGTTTCCCATGTCCTGCTGAGCCTCCTGGTCAGAGGTGCACACTTTAAGCAGCACTGTTTTAGGGCCCTAAACACCTTACAGCTTCTCTTATGGTCATTTGAATATAAATCCCCTCTCCAAGGAAACTGTAAGTTCTCAACAGAAGGGCCGAAGTCTACCTTCCCTTCTATCTGGAGGAGGTAGGCTTGGGACTGGGATGAAGGATAGGCAGGTCCAGAGCCCTGTAACGAGGAGCCCAGACCCAAGAACAGAAAGTGGCTTGGTTGTGGGAGGGTGAGTGGATGGGATATGAAAGCACAATGAGAAATAAGCCTAGAGAGATGTCGGGCTGGATTTCGAGAGGTGGGTGTGAGGGAGAACCTCGAAAGGCAGGCAGAAGCGTATACATTTGAGCTCCTAAGCTGCAAAACCCAATGGGTGAACTGCATGGTGTCATGAGGACGGTCCCTTCCCGTTGACCATAAACCGCTGCAGAATTTGGACTCTCCCTTGGCGTTCCCAGAGTGCGCACGTCCCAGATGCGCAATAGATGTTTGCTCTTCCAGCTTCCAAAGTCTGTCATCCTGCGAATGACTCTTATCCATGAAGACATGGACTGCGGCTCGGGGTATGCCAATGAATCCCTCATACATAGGCCAAACCAGAGCCTTGGGGTGGTTGTGCCTCATACTGCCTCCCACGATTCTGGCCCGTTCCTTCTCCAAAAACCACTTGTGCTGATTTGGAAGTTGCTTGACCAGGGAGCCAGATACATCATTGCCTCTAGAAATTGAATTCTTTTCTCATTTTCATCGTAAGCTTGGTTTAGGAGAAAACCGTGGGAGAGAAAGAAGGAAGTGGCCGCCTGGAGGCAACAGCTCTGGGCTCAGTGAGAAGCCCTTGGTGTTGATTCTCCGGGTTTTCTGCTGCGCCTGCTTCACAGAGTACTGATGAGGTTAAATAATTAATGTATGTGAATGTACCTTGTAAGCTCTAAAGCACTGCAGGAATATAATTAATTACATTTATAATTACAGGTAATGTAATTATAATTGTAATTACTTTGTGGGTGGAAGCAGAATATATATATCCTATGCCCGTTCTCCAGTAGGATATCCTTGGTGAGATCATCAATTTGTGTATTTGAGTTTGACTCACTCTCTCTGACTTTGTGTTCAGTGTGGGAATATGTGTGAGACTTTGGCTCAAGGACTTCCGGTTGTGTTTTAGAAAATGGGGAAAAATGCACAGAGTGAAGCTGAGAGACCCAACACCTCAGTAGTAATATTCTTTGGCATTTGTCTATCAGGTAGATAAAGTTAAGGCAATTTACTTATTGATTTACCTATATATAGCAATAATACAGGAGAGATCCTATAGTTAAACATAAAAAAAGCCATACACACATAATTTACATAACTGATGTTTGTTTATATATTATACAAAGTGGCAGATATTTCCAGAAATCTGCTAGAATCCAATACAATCTAAAGTGACCATGCTATTGCTAAATTGTGTCTGTTCTATATATCAGGCATTGCTTATTAATACTAAGCTAAAATGTAAGATGTACTATTTTGCACTCAGCAAAATGAATAAGCTTGATAGAAATGCCAGGTAATTTACTTCCTTCCATGAACATGCTTAATCTTAAAAAACTGTGGTGTTAGGGCCCGCGTTGTGGAGCAACAGTTGAGTTTCTTCCCAAGAGAGGCATTCCAGGGCTAGGAATTCTGAGTCCATCAGATAAATCTGTACTAGTCAGATGCTAGACTGCTAGAACCATTATCTGTGTTTTTCCTCATTTGAAAAATCAGTACAGCGTTAAGATATTTAATAAGAAAAATGCTCCCAGTGTCTCCCTCCTTGAAATGGCAAAATTCCACCTGAGAAGCTAACCATCATATTTCTTTGGAGTCTCTGACCTCTTGCCCTCATTCCTATGCACTGTTAATTGTTGTTAATTTCTAACACTTCATTAGTTATTTCCATTAAAGATGTGGGAGAGGGAAATGCCCTTCACTCATGGGTGATCACATGAATAAACCATTAATAACTACAAAAAGTATATTACTTTAAAAGTGAAAAGCAAATTTGAGCCTTTTGCTTGAAAGTCACTGTGTTTCTGATGGCCGGGCTGTGACACTCTGAAATCCTGCCGCTGGCAGCCTGGGTGGGGACACTGGGAACGATGCAGTCATGGCTGAGAAAGCTGAGTCTCCTTTTGCTTCCATAATGACTGTAACATTTGGCCTCAAGAGTGTGGTGTACTTTTCAGAGAGCTTTTTCTCTTTACAAATTTTTCTTCTTTTGCAGAAGTCTAGAGGTAGAACAGTTTCCTCCAATGTCACAGCCCAAGTCAGTCACACAATTAGTACTTAACTTGGAGTTCCTGACTCCCACTCCCATTCAGCCCACCGGAGCGTGCCGGAAGGTCAGCGCCAGTGCTGTGGCGATCTCCACTCCCACCTCAGGCTTCCATAGAGCTGGAGCCAACGCCATTTCATTGGCATTGGGCTCCCAATCTTTAAAAAAAATGCCTGGATTGCCATTTAGTGTTGAGATTTTTATTTAGGGCCTATCTTGACAGCTCAGGCAGAAGATTTTTCCCACAAGTTTATAGGAGTGTTGAGAATTAAATATATTGGAAAAGAAGCATCAGATACGGTCTCTAGGTTTGACCAACCAGTGGGAAATCTTGGGGTATAAAAAAGCGATTTGGGAAAAGGAGGGGATGAAAAATTATTTTACAAGTGTAGATCTCAACAGTGAAATCCAGATAGCTTAGATTCTGTAGCTAAAAGTAGATTGGTTGCAAGGATAATATTTTGAACTTAAAGGGTCCATATAATTCCTTCTAATGGAACACCTTGTTTTGCTAATAAGGAAATGGAGATCCAGAGAGGATGAGGAGACCTTTTAGCTGTGAATGTGGGAAATATGAGAACTGTTTTACTTAGGGGGCTTCTATGGTTTCCTTTTTTTTTCTTGAGGAAGATTAGCCCTGAGCTAATCTCTGCCATCAATCCTCCTCTTTTTGCTAAAGAAGACTGGCCCTGTGCTAACATCTGTGCCCATCTTCCTCCATTTTATATGTGGGGCACCTGCCACAGCATGGCTTGATGAGTGGTGTGTAGGTCTGTGCCTGGGATTCCAACCGGGGAACCCCGGGCCACCAAAGCAGAGCCCATGAACTTTACTGCCACACCAACAGGCTGGCCCCTTACAGCTTCCTATTTTGATTCTGCTTTTCATCTGGACTGTGATCTCAAGAGCAAGGCAAGATCTTCTCTTTTTCCTCTTCTTCTTCCCTTTTCCCCTCCTTTTCTTGTTCTTCTGTGCTAGCATACTGGGCAGATAAGAGGGGACAACTTTCTCCTTCCTGGAACATACTGAAAACTACACCATGTCTCTTGGGGTGTCAGATGACATCATGGACAAAAGGCCAGGTTGGAAGTCTACACAGCAGCCTGATTTTAAGAAACTGTTTAACCTCAGGCCCCCATTCCTTCTCATCTGTGAAATGAGGAACTTTTATTTTAACTCCTAAGGCTTTGTAGACAGTTGGATTCTGAGGTCTAAATTCTTCTGTCATTTATTCCTATTATTTCAGCCATTTCTTTTCACTGCTATTCAATAGTCTATGGTTGACATAATTCCACATTTTATTTACTCCCTCTTCCATGAATGGACAGTTAGGTTCTTGGAGGGGTTTTTTTTTCCCCAATAGAAGTCACACTGCAGTTAACATTCTTGTACAAAGCTCTTCACGCATACGTGTAAAAATTTCTCCAGAGTTTCAATTTTACCAAATCCTGCCAAATTAACCTCCAAAGTAACTAAACTAATTTACCAATCTTTACTCCATCCACCTCTACTTCCATTAACAACCACAGGAGTTTTGCCATCTTGTCGTCTAAAGCCAGCTCACAGGACCCAAGTCCTTATTCTCATGGATGTAGGTCCCCAACATCTCTGTTCCCGTTGCTCCCCTCCAATTCTGCCCTCTCCATCAACTGTGGGGGGCTTTTCTTTGGTAAGAAGTGAAGAGGTGGAGCCTAGCTTCTATTCTTGTTTGCTCTCAGCTCTTTCGTTTCTCCCCTAATAATAATGCTTTTATTCCCCCAAGAGGCTGTGCTTTCGAAATATGCAAGTGAGAAACAGAATTTGCCTTCTGTTTAGTGGTGTCTCATCCCTTCCTTGACTTAAAGAGCAGAGACATGTCCAGCCACTTGAATGGGGAGAAGGAAGGTCTAAAGGGGAAAACGAAATGCTAGAAGAAAAAATCCATTAATATTTAAAAAATTTTATCTTTTGACATAGGCATTTAACAAGTTGCCTCTACTGAAAATAATAATATTACATGAAATCTGAGCTGTCTGGGGAATCTAGCACTTACAGTCATTGTTACTATAGCACCCACCCTTTCTGCTTGGGTTCTAGGATAGTATTTCATTATTTGCAGTGGGTCTTATCTTTCCTATAGGAAGGCAACAATCTAGAATCAAGTAGACTAGCTAGATGTATGCCAGGAAGGGGGAAGAAAAGACTGAATCCAAGAAACATTTTGAAGAGGAACAGATTGAAGGGAGGGAAAAGTGAGGAGGAGAAGCCCATGATTTTGAGCCAAGGAAACAGGAAGAATGCTTGCCCCTTTGATAAGAAATGGGAAGAGGTGGAAGTTGTTGGGTTTGAATTTGGATGTAGAGAGCGTGTCCATCCCCTAGAGAAGTTCATCCCAAGAGATCTCCCTTTTATTTAAAACTGCAACCAGGACAAACAACACTTGGGCGGTGTTTCCATGTGATCCACAAGGATACCCTCCTGCCCACTCAGCTTGCAGTCATCCTCCTTCAGCCTGCCACGCAACAGCTTCCTGCTTATTTAGTGCTTTCCATTCTCATCTCAAGTGCTAGATATCTGAACTTTGCATCAGTGTGCGTGAGCATGTGGCACATACAGGCACACACAAATAAACCCACAGACTAGAGACCTTGGATGCATACGTTTCCCCAGAGGAAAGACTAACTTCCTTCTTTATCCTTAGAACTGGCTTCTATTGACACTACCTGAGAGCATTTTTGAATGGGAGGCAACCCTACCACAGCCCTTTTGCACATCTTGGGAGAGTGAACTACCCCACAATCAGGTGGATACTCTACTGGAGGCTCCCATTTGGCATCAACATGACAAAAAGCTCCTCCTTCCTTTTAACTCTCTGATGTATTGTTATTCCTTGCCCCATTCGAAGTTCTTCAAAAATAAATTATTCAGCAAATTTTATTCAGTTCCCCTACTTTCACCTCCCACAATGTCAAGGCCATAGATACCTCAATGCTGACTGCAGCCTCACTTAAGCCCAGCCAGAGGCAAACAAAACAAGGACATTTCTACCTAGTTTATTTGAAACACTGTCTTAGACTGCTCTGAGTCATCTGTGATGTCCTGTTTCTAGGACAAAGAATAATTGCTCTGACCTCATAGTTGCTCTTTTCAAGGACTCAGGTTTAAAGGTTATGAAGAGCTATTCAAACTCAATTATTTCTAGTTCCCCTCTCACTCTTTGTACTGTCTTTCAGTGTATGGTGGGACGCCCATTCATAGTCATAGACCAGTTCAAGTACTATTTGCTTCTGAGATTATAAAATGAAGATTCATTCCTTTATTTATCCTTTCAACCAACATTTTTTGAGCACTCTGGCATGCGAGGCACGTGTACTAGGCACTGGGGGTCAAAGAGATCCTTTCTGGAGTGGAACCCAACTGCAAGCATTTGGTTCTAGCTAACTCGAAATAAATTGCCCATTTTTATATTGTTTTCTTTTCCCTACTTTTCTTCCTTTGTTTTTTTTATATTCCTTTATTTTTTCATTCTTTTTCTCTTTTTTATTTTTCTCTATTTTTTCTTTCCTTTTCATTATCACAGTATACTGTGTTATTTTCATATGACCAACCCCGCCTTCTCTGTCTCCCCTGCTTATTTCACAGCACCAATATTTATCAGTGGATGAAGGCCAAACCACGACTCTCCCCAATTCTGGGTCATTCGACAATTTTAGGCATCTGAGAATATACCAAAAGGACCAAAAAATATGTGTGAACCACTGAATGAGTGAATAAAGCTATTGGAAAAAGGATAAGCATTTTATGAGTTGGAAAGAGGATCATATTTTCTGAACAAAACGTCAGCTCCTGGATTAGTTAGGACTGGCTGGGCTTTGTTGCAGTAATAAACAACCTCCAAATGTCAGTGGCTTAATCCAAGAAAAGTTTATTTCTTACTGAAGTGTCTCCACCAAGTCATTCAGGAATCCAGAATGTTGGGCTCTCTGTCACCTTTACACGTGCTTCCAAGCTCATTTCTATGGGAAAGGAGAGAGCTGGAGCGTCTTCCACTGACAATCAAATGCTTTGGCCTGTAAGTGATGCACAGTACCTCTGCTCACAACAACAGGCAAATCACATGGCCTATCCAACTGCAAAGGAGCCTTGCCTTGCAGTCTCCATGTGCCAGAGAGGAGAGGGTGCCTGACTCTTTCCTTTTTTTTTTTTTTTTAATTGGCAGCCCCCTTTTGCAGGTTTTTTTTTTGGTCTGACTCTTTGTGACACTAATAGTGTCCACCAGAGAGCTCAAGGTCAGCAAGTTTGAAATGAAGACCATGGAAGATCCCAAATGTCTGGCTGCTGTGCCTGAAGGACAAGTGCAGAACAAATAGCCAAGCTGTGTTCTGCAGCAAGAGACTTCACTCCTAGCGCCTCTGGTTGCTGCTCTGTAGGTGCGTCTCTCTGGCTACGCAAACCCCTCACCACTTCAGGCAACCTCTTCCACAGGTCCTTATGCACGAAGGCAGCATTTTCAATAAGCCCATGCATGTCCTTCTATCCAAGAAAATGTCAATCCTAAATTACTAAGATAATTCACCCCTTAGGTTGAAATATTCCTTTTAATTTACTTCTTTAATTAAAGGAGGTGTGGTGTTTGCGAGACTTAGGCCATTAGGAAGCATAACTGTTCTGAGCCAAGACTGGAAGGCCATCCCTTGCCTGTGACAGCGTGATGGAGCGAGGCTGCCAGTAAGCCAGGCTGTCAAGGATGATGGGGCAGCTCCATCTATTGTGGCCACCAACCTGAAACATAACCGAGTGTGTCACCATCCTCAGACTCATTCTTTCAAAGTGAAATTAACTTGATGGGGTGCGCAAACGTACAGTGTTTTTGGATGGTTTTGTGTAATGCCCTGGGAGTTTTTTGACTTTTGGGCAGCTGTAAACTAGAGTTGGCATACCCTTCTGGACTTCCTGGAATGCCAAAGTTCAAGGTCCTAAGAGTCATCCATCTAAGAGTGGGTACTTGCTTGTGACTGATCCCTTGATGGAGCCCAACATAAAAGAGGAGAAAGCGGACAAAATCGGCTTGACACAGTGGCAATTGAGAGCTGAGACTCCAAATCTAGGCCAATTCTGGGATTGCATCTCGGCTGCCCACTTCTGAGCTTGTATGACCTTGAGCAAGTTATGCAACGTCTTTAAACTTTAGTTTCCCACAAAATGAGGATGAAAGCAGTACTTATCTTACAGGCTTGTGGTAAGAATTAAATGAGGTGGGGCTGGCCCCGTGGCCGAGTGGTTAAGTTCGCGCGCTCCGCTGCAGGCGGCCCAGTGTTTCGTTGGTTCGAATCCTGGGCGCGGACATGACACTGCTCATCAAACCACGCTGAGGACAGCGTCCCACATGCCACAACTAGAAGAACCCACAACGAATAATATACAACTATGTACCAGGGGGCTTTGGGGAGAAAAAGGAAATAATAAAATCTTTAAAAAAAAAAAAAAAAGAATTAAATGAGGTGATGACACTTAGCATAGTGCCTGGCTCATACTAAGTGGTCAGAAAATACTAAGTGTTACTCTTAATATTGTTCAGGGTTGCAAGGATGTAGCTTAAGCAAAACCCTGGGAGACACTGTAAGGTACACCTGAGTGAACAGGTCAGAGCCTCTGCCTTCAGGGATCCGCGTACGTGTGTACGTGTGTGTGTGTGTGTGTGTGTATGTGTGTGAGTGAGAGAGAGGGAGAAAGGGAGGGAGGGAGAGAGAGGGAGAGAAAATTGGGAGATGTAAGGGCAGAATGAAGAGAGAAGAAGCAGGAGAGAAAAAATACAAGATAACAGAAATAAAAATAGATAACATTTATTGTGGGCTCACTCTGTAATAAGTACCCTACATAGATAGATCTTTATATAGCTGATCTCATTTAACGTTCACACACCTATGGGTACATATTATTAGTATCCTCATCTTACATTTGAAGAAAAGAAGCCTTAGAGAGATGAAGTTAGTTGCAGTGGGTGACACATGAGGTTGGGGAAGCAGAGGAGTGCTGTGTGGTCCCGCTTGACAGGAGCACAGGAGAAGACTGGCCGAGTGGAAAACGATGTACCAGGTGCCCCGGGGAAGTCTTGCTCACGAGCACAGGTGGTCATTGCTCATGTGGAGGCCCAGGCTATCTCTAATTTTGTCTGCACAGTCATTGGTGGTGTGCCATATGACAGAGAAACAGAAGACTGCCTTGAGACGGTCACCACGTCTTTGAGAGGCTGGAAGACGATAACACATTTTCAGGACATGCTTAAGAGCAGCTCCAAATCTTGTGGCAAATCCAGGACATGCTGGAAATGTCAGCCAAAGGCAAACCAGCCCCACTTGCGGGCCCCTGGAGGTGAAAACTTCATGGTGATCAAAGGTTGACCACTAGATGGAGCCTGCTGGGCATGGTGACAAACTTAAGGACAGTGGTTAGAACCCTAACCAACCTCCCTGCCCCTCCACCTCCCATCACCAGCACTACAAGGCCAAGATCACCGTCAATACCACAGTTTTTAACACCTGCCCCCCACTAATATGTTTTATCATGAGTTCAGAGACAAAATAAAAGTATAAGGAAACGTAGAAACTTACAGCTTCTTCTAGACTTTTGTCCCGTTGTACGCTTTGGGAAGAAAGGTAATCTCCATGTAAAATCTCCATTAAAATAACCTTGTGGACTTATCTGAAATTAGCACCTCCAGAATTCTTGTTCTGACTCTTGGTTTAGTTGACCTACTTGTGTCTTGATCTTATACTTGATAAGCTCTTCTAATCAGAGAAGAAAAGAGTTGAAGCATTTCTGGACTGTAGGCCAACCTTAATGTTATTTGAAAATAAGATTTGGGCTTGGGGTTTAGGTTTTTCCCATTTTATTTGTGTTTGATTTAGTGCTCATCCCACACTAGACACTAAAATGCATTGTTTAATTATCTGAGCTCAACACACCATTTTATAATTCATTAGTCAGTTGCTCTTTGCAAAAGCTTTTTTCTTATGAAACAAAAGTGGGAATCATGCAACTGGACTATTTATCTCTCTTTAGGGGTTGGGGGTTAATATCTGATAGCTCATAACATCTTTATTATAATGCATTTATAATGATTTACTGGAATCATTCTATGGCTAAGTATCTAATGTCAAAGCTGGGATCTGGCATGAAGTAAAATGCTGTATCCTTGGGTAGCTCTGGGGAAAAAAGGGCCTTAGCTAATATTTTCTGTGTAATTCTACAAACTGTAATAAGGGTAGGGGTAATTGCCTTAATGTCAATTAAGCTATTAATAATGCCCATCTTGTCATTCCTAAATATAGCAGCGTCTCAATCATACATTATTGTTCCCTGTTAAGACTACACAGAAATGAGATCACAGCTTATGTGGATCTGGAAGTCTGGGTAGCAGCCAGTCTTACCTCCTTTACATAAAAGAAGGTTTGGAAGTTGATTTACTTGTTTTCTAATGAAAAAATTCTACTTGGACACACGTACGTATTTGTAAGGGCAAGTGTTGCCCATAGTTGTGAGCAGGGACAATCCAGCCTTAAAAACTGTTTAATGTTCCTATTCTGCTTCTAGATGACCGGAGTAAGGTGCTCCTAGTTAGGACTAGTGTTCCAGGGTCTGGGCCCCTGACGGATGCTCTAGGCTGTCCCGTAAAAACTGTCCAGGCATCTTAGAGTTGGGAGCATTCACTCTAGCTACATGGGGTGCTGTGCTCTGTGCATGCTCCCAAGCACTGCGGAAGCACACTAGTTCCTCAGAGACAGAAAGACGACAGAGTAAAGCTAATGAGGCTGAGACACTGTCACAGAGTAAAGGGGCCAGTGGTCCATCAGCGAATTTCAGCAGCCAAGGTCAAGGGTAAAGGCATATTTGGAAGAGAGACTAAGAGGTGAACTGTGGGATTTTGGTGAGTGGTAGAATGTCGCCAGCACTCCCAGGTCAGCTCTAAATCAGAACCACTTATCTTCCAGCGAAGAAACAGGACAAGATCTCTTTCTTTAGTTGGCACTTATATTTCTCCTGGGCTAAGACGTCTGAGCAGCCACTTCCTTTTGCCCCCCTTGTTGGCTGTCTTGGTAAAGTGAACTTCTACTTGATGATATTTAGAGCTCATTAATTTGTCCCAAGGAAGCTTATTGCATGGCAGTTTAATGACAGAAACCTGTTTTAATGCAAATGGACATGTAATCCCACTAAACCACTCTGAGGGTGTAAATTTAAAACAATTGCTGGGAACTGACATGAGAGTTTAATAAGATGGAGGACCAGTTCCTAGATCCCGGTACGCCCAGGGGACCCTGCTTGGCCACCCAGCCCAGGCAGTTTTAGCACAGCTTGTGGTTACCATGGCAATTAAAAAGGGGGAGGGGCTTCGGGGAGCCCCTCTCTGGTGGTGGGGATCTGAGCTCTGGAGGAGTGGGTGGGAGTGCGGGGAGAAGGAAGGCTTCAGGCTGGGAGGAAACGAAGGGTCGGTGGGTATCTTCTGCTCTTTATTCCTCAGGGCACAGGTTAGGGAAGATGTGACTGAGCCCCAGGAGGCAACTTTCCGTCCTGGCTTATTATAAATGCCTGATTCAGGCAAATCCCCACAGATAGAGCACAAACCCTTGCCTGGGACCCCACTTCTCCCAGCAGGTAAAGGTGGAGGTGGGGGGAGGTGGAAATGAGACTGAGGCGGGAATTGTTGGTGAATATTTGCTAGATTATAAGGCTGTTGGTACTACATCATTCTCCAGAGATCCCTGAGTAAGGTTATTATGGGTGAAGTCATTTTTGTAATAAAGTTGGCTGTAACTCTGGGTCATAAATCACGGGTTCTGGGACTAAAAAAATTACTAAACATGCCTCCGTTACCACACACTGTCCTTCTTTTAAATACTTTGATTTTACTACAAATCCGCCATTGACTGAGATGGGGAAATACACACAATGAGCAAATGATTCCTTCCGTCCTCGGCGGCTGCCCTGCCGGCATCTGGGCCTCCAGGAATGATTTCCTGAGGTGTGATGTTATTTATGGCGTGCTTTCTCTATCAAAAAGGCAAACAGCATCCCGAGTGACCCCGGAGCATTTGCATCATTGCTTCTCTTGCTAATTGATTCATCCCCTGGCAGGGCCTGAGATACGGGGTGTTAGCTGGACACTCTCTCCCAGCTGCAGATCCTGTGGATTAAGGTGCATAATAAGCAAAGACGTTAATAAAATTGTTAAATGTCAAAACTGCAAACCCCACACCCGTTCGGAGTCCATCAGCTCTTGTGGAATGATTCCGTAAAATACCGTCTCCTCCCCTTGTCCTTTTCTCAGTCTAAACTTCCTAACCTTTGTTAAGTAAGGAGATTAAGAACTGTTATTAAACATGGATTGTTTAAGTTCTTTCATAACTTCTTCCTTTCACATAAGAGTCCGGCACAGGATGAAAGGGAATGTTATCACATGAAGTGCATTTCAGACGTAATAAAGCAGAAAGGAGAGGGTGGCCCCAGTGGCAGTTGTAAGAGGGACAAAGTGTGGATCTCTATAGCTCAGTGGCTGCAAAGCAGAAAATGAAGATTGTAAAAACGTCACATAAAGAAAAAATGCACAGTGGATTCGTTTTGCGATGCCCATAATTCAGTAATGCCTTTAAGTAGCTAGAAGAAATATAATAAATGTTTTTCCACAACATTGATCATACTGTATCAGAGGAAATATTAGTGTGCAGGGAGCCATGATTATACTGGTAGTAATTCTCTGTGCAGAAAACTAGTAGAAGATGGGACCCTTTATAGGCAGAACTTTTATTGGCTGCAGTTATTTACTTTTAAGAATACGCCTAATACATTGTCCTATAGCTAAATATTTTTGTGAAAATTCAAACGAGCACTATCCGTAAATCAGAAATCCTGCCACCATTTTATAGAATTTATATATATTTTTTTCCTGTAGATGCTCTGATGTGTTCCAGAATACAAAACCAGCCAATTGACCATGTGAAAATTCTAGAATGTCTGTAAAACAGATTCTTCTTCCGTATTCAGAGCCCAGTGAGGGGCAGACAGGTTTATGGCATGTGATTCCATCCAAATGCCACCTGTATATATATAACATCTTTCTAAAGAAATTAAATGGATTATTAGATTATATACTGCAGTAAAACTATAGCCAGAGGCGTGAGCCAGGAGAGGATATGCATGTTGTGCAGCTGCTTTTTTTGTCCTGAAACACCGAAGAAAGCTTTGCAAGGCAGCTTCTTTCTTAGGGAGAAAAGAAGGCCCTAATTCTGCATGCCAGCCTCTTGCTCCTCGGACTGGCAGGAGCTGGGAATGCAGTGGCCGTGGCAATCTTGGTGCAGGAGGCTCCGGCATGGCAAGGAAAGGTTCTGCCTTCACTTTCGAGGGACCCAGGGCACTACTCCAGAAATGGCCACATGAGGATTCCAGGGTGCACAAGATAAGAACTAGTCCAGCCAGACTCCTGCAGAACTAAAAGGAGAGGTGAGATCTGGGCATGTAATTCTCCACATATTCCCCACAAAACCCTGCTGTGAAAATTACTAAGAGAAGCAAGAAGCCAGAGGAATCTCCAAGTGAAGATGCTGTGAGACTGTGACAGGGGCATGGCATCTTGTACTTCAGAACCTGGATAACCCAGCTCACACTTCAAAGGCCTTGTAAAAGCAAACGAACCTGGCTCAAGGCTGCAGATTTACCTGCTCTGCCTCAATGCCCATCTCCCCTAATTCTCACTGACACCAATGGGAATAATTGCCCAGACTTCCCTTGCAGAGACCATCCCTTCTCTTTGTCCTAGAGCTCTTTCCTGAATGCAAATCACAGGTTTCACGCACACACATGCCTTCAATGCAACAGTTTCTGTGATGTTCTTCACCATTTGGTCACAACAGGGTAGATTAGCCAAAGGGCATTTGGAGTTCTTTATGGAGTTATGTCTTGATTTTAGTACTTTCTGATTAAAGTTGGGTAGACGTTTGATTGCTTTGTTTGATTTTCCTCCTTCCTTTAGGAGGAAGTGAAAGAGGACACCTTTAAGTTCTCCCCATCTTGAGAACTTTAAACAGGCAGGCAGTTGAAGGGAAAAACCCCAACATGAGAGAATCGAACAGTGAGAAACAGCTTGTCACAAGATGCTGGTCTCCCTGAAGGAGGGCCGCTTGGGAGGTTAGTAAGCGTCACCTGGTGTGCCCAGCACTGATGTGAACCTAACTTACAGCCTGAGGTCACCTAACAGGCTTCTGTCGAGAGAGTTCCTCCTCGACATGGGTGAAGGGTCGCTTTTTAAGCATCCTTTTACCAGGGCTGCTCTTCTAGGTGCTTCAGCTAGCAGCTGTTCTCGGATTTTTTTTAATGAAAATGATTATTATTTTTTTTATCTTACTCAGTTAATTGCCTGTAGTTGAAGGAGTGCAATATAAAACAAAATTTGGGGGGAGGATAATATCTTTTTGAATTTCCTCTTTAGGTATATTATCACATTAAATGGACCTACTGCCAAAACTCAACTAAAGATCTATGAGTGGTCTTGTTCTTTCTTCTCTCTTCTTCCTTCCTTCTTTCTCTGCTTCCTCCCTTTCTTCCTCCTCTCCTTTATTTTCCTTTCCTTTTCTTCTCTTTCTCCTTCTTCTTTATGTTCTTCTTCAACGACTTGGAAAAAATCTTACTGAACTCCTTCGAGAAATTCTACAGCAATGAAAATGTTCAGAGTCACAGACGCCCCCCTTGGAGTATTTAACTGTAGGGTCTAGCACAGCTTTCATTCTTGCTGTGTACGCGGTATGCACACAGTCTCATTTTTGCTTATGAAAATATCTAAGTGTGGTTAGGAGGGTCAGAGATTCCCTTGGAGAGGAGGCCCATTATAATTTTAGTAAAATTAAAAGACAACAAAATAACAGCAGAACGGCAGACTTTGAAAACTCCTTAAATAAACAGATAAATAAACAGAGCGCATTTTGCTTTACTTGGCACCCAGCCTGAATTATTGACTTACATTGTGCCCACATAAAGAATGTAGACAGGATTTGACAATACAGAATATTTGATTATAATATAAAACACTTTATATTTTGAAATGAGATACTCTTGTAATTATCTCTACAACCGCTGGATGTCACTGTTGCATACCTCTGGCAGTAAAAACTTTCCGCTTAGAGAGGCAATCTGAAAATGGTGTTGTAAGGGCTGTGGTGTTACCTCCTTGGAGCTCTACCTTTTGATTGAACACATGCTATCATGCTAAGACGACTCTCTTCTCCATTCAGAGCCGTCAGCCCAATTCTCGATGATGGCACTCTGCTGGGAATTCTAATTTACACAGGATGAGGTTCCCCAAACACAATTATCTTTTTCACTATATTTAAAACGAGTATGGTACTTTTATAACGGTTCTCAATATTGTATATTAATTATAACCAGCACATTCTGGATACCAAATGGAGTAAAGTGAAAGCATAACCATAAAATATCCTGGATTTATGAAGTGCCCTTTTTCTCTTACAACAGTTACATATCTATTTGCTCATCTGTCTTCCCAACATCCCTAAAGGGTTACCTGCTTTAATGCTTTTATGAGTCAAAGTTGACCTGTGAAATAAATTGAATGAAGTAATTATTTGCACTGGCATCCCAAGAGTAAAACGAAGGCAAACAGTGAAAATGTGTTCCAGGCTGCTAACTCTAGTTTGCAAAAGTAACTCATCGAAATTTTGATAGTTCTGGGTGTTTTTCAATTACTCTTAGAATTCCTTAATTCATCGACCCTTTAACTCTGCTTTTAAAAATTCATTTAAAAAAAATCTGGGCCATCTTGTGAGACTGACGTTATACAGAAATTAGATCTGGAGACTTTTCCAAACCTGAGGAAAGCCTGGACCAGTAGAAGTGCTAGACTAGAGCATGACCAGTGAGAAGAAACCGGCGAACCAGTGGGAACAGTGGTTGGCTTTCTCTGTAGTTAAAAATGACCATGAGCTTCCATTTCACTGTCCAGCTTAGTCTCTATCTTTTTCCAAAAACCTTGGAGCTGTTTTCTTTAACTTCCTCCAGGGCCTGTGCAAGGGGGAAGCCAGAGCTGCTCTTGACGGACTATTGGCCTAGATTTGAGGGGGGAGGGGAGTGCTCTCTGTTCTAGAGAATTTTCAGAGAGCTGCATTTTGCCTGCCATCTACGGGATGCTTTGATCCAAAATTTCAGTCATTGTTTCCACATTTAGGGGCTGGAATGAACATCAAAGGAGTGGGTGTATGGAGTTTACTGAATGCCTAAGAAGTACAATAACATACAGAGGATATAGGCAAATCCCAGCGGCAAAATTTGCTGCCAATTCTTGCACATAATAGAGGCCCTAAAGTGACAGTCTATCTTTGACAAATGTATAATGATATCAATGCCAAGGGAAGGAACTAGCATGCTGAAAGGCGAATAAAAGAGTTGGGAACAATTCAGTGGACTTACACATTTCCTCAGTGTGTTTTCACACAACAAGGAAAGCAGATGACACAAATGCATTAGGTAATCATTGGACAGGGCTGTAAACTCGCCAGTAGTTTTAAACTGACCTGGCTTTTTCAGGATACAGCTCTAAAAATGAAAATAAAATGTGGTTAGAAATCATTTGTCTTCTAGAGGAAAACAAAAGGAACAAGTAAAGTGAAAATAGCTTTCTTGTTCTGTCTTGGATAGTTCCAGATTTTAAAGCCCATATGCTGTTTGCTTTAACTTCTTCTCCTCCCAGGGCCAGTGCCTTCCAAACGCTTCAGCTAGTGCACTGCACCACGGAGTCTAGGAAATTAGGGCTCATTTGTATCCACAGTCTTTGGTCGAATATGGGTTAATTTTGGTTAATTTCTGCGGGTGCACACAAAGTAAAATGCACAGAACTGAAGCCACTGAACTCAGGCCGTTGTGCGATCATCTAAAAACCTACTTTTCAAGCTCCTTTAAGTTTTATTTTTGAAATAAAAACAATAAAATGACTGTAAAAAAGTTTCCAAAAGCGTTGACATTATGAGCAATTGCTAACCAAGGCTACTCCCAGAATGATCGAGCAAATTTGGATATAATTCTTGAAAAGCTAACTGCCCTACAGTGCCAGCTATAAATATTTCATGCAGAAGGTGATTTGAGAAGGGATCTGTGGTACCTGGCTCTTGCCTCCAGGCCAGGTATCTTTGTAGATGCATACCATGCTGCTGTCACCAGGCGGAGCCTTGGAGGGCAAAGGCAGATTCTTGCTCTTAATCCTTTTACTATGGAGATGAGTGTGTAAAGCCTTCTGGAGCCTGCTTTAAAAAACCAGACTGGGAGTGGGTGTTTAGAGGAAGAAGTCTCAAAAATGCCACAGTACATGGAAACAGCCTCCAGGGTTCATGAGCTCAGTCTGGTAATGAATCTAGTAAAAGCAAGACCAAGACATGTGTGTTTCCTTGAAACTCTCCTCGGTTGAACAAGAAATTGTGCCGGCTGCAAATAGAGCCAGCATTTCTGTCCTTTGCATTAAGCAATCAGAGCAGAATCGCTTATATACACCAAAACCATTTCCAACACAGCCCACACAGTTCTTCAGTGCTTCTGACAAAATTTCTTCTATGGCCTTGCACTGCATAATAAAAGAGCTCATGGAAGAATCCTGCTCTGTTTATTGTGCATATTAAGTAAATGCAATGATTTTCATTATTTCCAGCACTATAATGAAATGACTGAGTGCCCAGCAACATTAGAAAGTGGACAAACAAGTATTCAACTGGCTGGATGAACCATGGCTTTCTGGCATTAAAAGTGTAATATTTATGAGTTAATTTAATCATAGAAGAAAATATTGAGTAGGTGACTGAGTAAAATGATGACTGTGTATTATGTTTTTGCCATGCAGCTGGATAAACATATTCAATGACAGACCTTGGCAAGAACTGCAAAGATGCTCTTGACAATGGCATGAATAAATATTAGGTGCTGCCTAGAATTCACTGCATTTGAGGTCTTGAGCAAAGCCAGATGAGTTTTAGCAGGAAAATATAGAAGAAGCTATGTATGCACATTGGGATTATGTAAACATTGGAGTCTTTCTCTGCTGCCCAGAAATTGCTTGAACATTCATTTTCACCTACATCACTGAAGATTCCTTTTACTCGTTATCTTTGCACTCCTGCAAGTACACTTTAGCATTAAGAGCCAGCTTTTGGGAAGCTCATGGTAAATTTTTCAACAACATGAACTTGGAGAGAAAAGAAATACTTGGCTTAGCCTACAGAGAGCTGACAAAAAAGATTGTATTCTGTAGTGACCCAATTCAATCTGTGTACAACCGTAAATTTTAGATTTACTGTTTAGATGGCTTCAGATTGCTTCTTGAATTTCTTTAGAATATACAGTTTCTGATTCCAAGAAGGACTGTAAGAGAGAATAATAGTTGGGTAGATATTTTGAAGTGATGAGATTTGGCAATATTAACTATTATTTAGTGAGGGATTTGTATTCAGGGCAAAAAGAACCAATGCGCAAGAGAGTATCACAGAAATAAGTCATTGTGGGTTTTCTCCTCAGGATTTTCATTTTACCAATAATGAAAATTTCTTTTTTTTCCAGCTTTCTTGAGATATATTTGACATATAACATTGTGTAAGTTGAAAGTATACAATGTGTTGATTTGATACACTTCTATATTGGGACATTGTGACCACCATAGCGTTAACTAAGACCTCTATCACTTCACATTATTGCAATTTCTTTTTTGCAAAATGAATATTTAAGATCTACTCTCTTTAGCAACTTTCAAGTATATCATACGGTATTGTTAACTATACTCACCATGCTGCACATTAGATCCCCTGAACTTATTCATCTTATAACTGAAAGTTTGTACCCCGTGACTAAGATCTCCCCATTTCCCCCAACCCCCAGCCCCTGGTAAGCACCATTCTACTCTTTTTTAGGAGTTTGACTTTTTTATATTCCACATATAAGTGATATCATGCAGTATTTGTCTTTCTCTGTCTGACTTATCTTACTTGACATAACGCCCTCAAGTTCCGTCCATACTGTTGCAAATGGCAAGATTTCCTTACCTCTCCTGGCTGAATAATATTCCATTATATCTATACAGCTATACATGTATCTCACATATTCTTTATCCATTCATCTTTTGACAGATACTTAGGTTGTTTCCATGTCTTGGCTATTGTGAATAATGCTGTACTGAACATTATTTAACCCAATGCTTTGTTCTAGGAGTTTTATGGTTTCAGGTCTTGTGTTTAAGGCTTTAACCCATTTTGAGTTAATTTTTGTATATGGTATAAGATAGGGGCTCAATTTCACTCTTCTGGGTGTGATTATCCAGTTTTCCCAACACCATTTTTTAAAGAGACAGGCCTTTCCCCACTGAGTATTCTTTGCTCCCCTGTCAAGTATTAGTTGGTCGTATGTGCATGGGTTTATTTCTGGACACTCTATTCTATTCTATTGGCTTATGTGTCTGTTTTTATGCCAGTACCATACTGTTTTGGTTATTATAGCTTTGTTACATAGTTTGAAATCAGGAAGTGTGATGCCTCTAGCTTTGCTCTTTCTCAACATTGCTTTGGCTATTTGGGATCTGCTGTGGTTCTACATGAATTTTAGGATTGTTTTTACTAATTCTTAAAAAGTTCCAATGGAATTTTGATAGAGATGACATTAAATCTATAGATACCTTTGGGTAGTATGGAGATTGTCTCTTGTAGGCAGCATATAATTGGGTCTTGTTTTATTATCTATCCAGCTACTCTATGCCTTTTGACTGGAAAATTTAACTCATTTATATCAGTGAAATTATTGGTAGGTAAGGACTTAATAATGCCATCTTATTGTTTTCTGGCTGCTTTGTAGTCTCCTTGTTCTTTTCCTCCTCTCTTGCTGCCTTCCTTTGTGAACTGATAATTTTCCATAGTGCAATGCTTTGATTGCCTTCTCTTTATTTTTTCTCTTCTATAGGTTTTTGCTTTGTGGTTACCATGAGGCTTATATCAAACATCTTATAGATATAACAGGCTGTTTTACACTGATAACTTCTATTGCATACAAAAAGTCTACTCTTTTATTCTCTCCCTTTATGTTTATAATGTCTCAACTTCCTTCTTTTTATATACTCATTAACAAATTATTGTGGCTATAGTTATTTTTAATATTCTTGTCCTTTAAGAAAATTTCTTACTCAAGTCTTTGCTTTTGATATCCTGGAGCACACACACTGTCTCTAGAACCACCACAACAGAAGAAGAACATGGTCTCTGGACTATGTCTATGTGCCACAGGTTTCTGCTAAATTGGTGAACTTCCTAGATTGCTTTTTATCGTTTAGGTTCTCTTAGCATTAAAATATGAGGACAGAATGCATCAGACAGATGAGCAGAGTCTACAGGGAAAAAACACCAACATGGGCATGGGTATTCCAGATTCTAGTCTCAGTTGTGTTACCCTGGGCAAGTCATTTTACCTCTCTGTACCTTAGTTTCCAATCTGTAAAATTATGGGAACATTCATTTGCCTGTCTTTAACAGTCTGATTGTGAGAGAAAAACTAAATAATCAATTTACAACACTAGTTTCTTTTGTTGTTAAACCACAATGCATTTAACTTAAACTCTGCTTTGTTCAAGTAAGGATTTCATTTGCACATAGAGAAGTGGAAAGTGCATATTTAAGATATTACTGTGTCTACAACTAACACTACCCAATATATCCAAACAAATATGGTGATCCACAAGCTTAATTTATCCTTATTTTCTTTTGAAGAAACCTCTCAAAATCTTACTTTTAAAAGGAAATCTAGCTTGCCTCCCAACTCCTCTGTCTTCCTGGTGTCACATTCCACTTCAACACGCATTTAACAAATCCATGTCTGGAGTGCTTCAACCAGGCAGTGGAGCTGGAAGTAACAAGAGCTGTGTTTCGGAGGTAAAGTAGCCGTGACTTGGTAACAAGTTGGATCTGGGAAAGTGAGAGGGAGCAACGTGTCAAAGATGACTCCCAGACTTCTCATACAGAAGTTAGGAGGAAGAAAAGATTTGGAGGAATAATCAGGAATTCACTTTTGGCTATATTAAGGCTAAGTTGGGCTTTCTCTTCTGGAAAAAGTAACTAAACCCACTAAGTATCAGATGTCCTTCTCGTCGTGTCACTAACTCACCTTGCGTCTTTGGCTGAGTTGCCTTGGCCTCCCTGTCCTTCTCTGGTCCTCCACCTTCAGGAGGAGGTCTACAGCCATGACCTCATCTCAAAGTGCATGCGGAGTTAATGTGGCGAAGACTCTCTGGAGATTCCTGGTTAATTAAGGGCAGGAATCATGGCTCTGGAATTCTACGGGCTTCCAACGAATATTAATTGTTGGGCGTCAGCACCGCTATTTTACTACTGGGTTTTAAATTGTTGCAAAGGAGAAGAGATTTTGGTCAGTTGGGAGAAAACATCTCCCTGCCTGCTCACTTGGGTTTGGGACCACCTATTAACTGCCAGAGTCAAGCCCCAGCTTGTCTCCAGAACCTGAGGAGGGACAAAGGCCTCAGAAGGATGAGGGAGGAGCTAATTTTTCCCTCTATTTATATTTCCCCAGAGTGAACTCCTTAATCCCTCCCTACAATGATGAACTGAAAATCTATGCGTGATTAACTTTTTTCGACCACTCCAAAGCCAAGTAGAGAATCTGGCTGTCACCAACAGTGGGGTAGCTCCGCTTACGGCAGAGATCACGGGTGGGGGCAGAAAGCAGCTGCCCTTACACATAGTCAGAGAAGGCTCATTTTAGAGGGCAAATAGATTCTGTCTGTTAAATACAGACTTCATAAAATTCAAACATTTATTAAACTTCAACGTCTGGACAAGGAGTACAGAATACCTGAAATGCTCCTCAGTCTTATAACATATTTAGGGGAAGAAAATTAGTAGATGAAAGATTTGGTCTTGGATAATGTCTCTATGCTGTAACGTAAGTTTTCTTAAGTTGTGTTTGCCTCTTAACATGCATTTTTAAAAATCTCTGTTATATGCCTGAGAACTTCCAAAAGCAATAGCAAAAAAAGAAAACATAGTTCAAACTATCCCTGTATTTTCCAAAATTGAATGCTCTTTCTGTTTGAAAAATTTTCCAAGCTATACTCGATGGCCAATATCTGAATACAAAACTCACCCTGGGTATTATATTTCTATTCTTTAATTATTATCTCTAGTATATTTGGCATGGTGTCTTTAAATACCTGAGTAAGCTGTCAGTCATTAGCAAAGTTTCGTGGCTATGTAAGGAGTCACTGTAAACAGGCTTGATGCTACACTTCCTTGGGTACATGTACAAGTGTGAATATATATCACTCCAAAGAGAGAGGAACCATCTGTTACTTGGTATGTGTAAAGCATTTAGGACAGTATCTGCATTGTAATAAGTCCTATGGAAGTCTTAGCTGCTGCTACTACTATTGCAAAGCTTAAGGGTTGTGCTATGAGCAGGGGTCCGCTGGGGTGGTTTCATGAGATCTTCCAACCTCTGGCATGGACCCATGTGCGGTAGATTAGATATCTGCTTCTTCCTATGAGCGACCCTTTGGGAAGACCATCTTTCTACGTCCACATTTTTGCCATGGGCTGCCCCTTGGGAGCTGTCAGAGTGTGTCAAGGATGTAGCATGCATAGGGCCATCACTCTATGTGTGGTGAAGGGTCAGTTTTTTTTATTTCTAATCTGTCACAGCCTGATATTCTGTGAAGTGTAATAAAAATAACTTAAAGTGGAGTAAAAGCCCAATACGCACAAAATTCAAGTCCCATTTTTGTTTAGACATAAACTTATGCTGCCAAGTGGCTCTCGACAGTTCTAAATGGTTCTTCTCAATTCCGTGCTTGTCTCATCTCTGAACAGTAATCAACAGATTACAGATGGTGGGCCTTACTTAGAGTAGCAATGTCACAAAGGATGTTGAGGAACCCCAAAGGCTGGTCATTTCCATACTGTTTTTCTTCCATAGAGTTCAAAGGGCTCTTATCAAAGCAGGGGACACTACAGGTCAGCAGGCTTCAGGCTCCAGTTTGAGGTGGTCAAGCCACTGGTATGACTCTGGTGCATAGGAGGTGACTGAGAGGTCACCAGGGAAAGCTACTTTCTGCTGGGTACTGGCCATTTGCTCAGGGAATTTATGCACAGCTAAGCGGTAGACTGTTTAGTGCAGATACACAGGTGTGGAAACAGTCTGTGATAGGCAGGTTTATGGCAAATAAACACATTGTATGATATACTGTAATCAACTATATAAACAACTTTAAAATTGTCTATACTTCATATTTCCAGCATTTGGTTTTGTTAATCATATGTCTTTCTGACAGCAATTAAATAACCTTGCAAGAAAAATGTACACCTGCTGTCTCCCCTGGGGAAACTACGTCTCTTTTGTGAATGACATAAGTTCTCCATAAAACATAACTGAAGAGAGGAGAACTGAATTGGGAGATATGTCTCCTTTCTCTCTCGTCTTATCTCTAGTTGAATTGGAGTGCACAGTTTCATATAGCTAATCTTTTTTCTGGATCCCTATATTTTGAGATTCCATTCAAACCAAAATATTTCCCTGAAGGGCAAACTGGAGATGATAGATAAATGAGGTTGTGAGCGCGTCACCTAGTGGGAAGGTCACACATCTGCCTCACCTGGCCTGCCTTTTCGTCCTCCCCAGATTCTCCACCCCAAGGCTCTCACTTCTTTCTGATTTGCACAGCAGCTCTCATCTGCTGTCATGAACACCATACTAATCCTGTTTTCCCTAAAACAAAACAAAACATAACAAAGTGTTTGCTTTGCATGAGTCAGGTTCCAAACAAAATCCATTTGGTGGATTGGTGAATTTTAATTGGCGGATGTTGGGGCTCTAGAGATGAGGTCGAGGGTGGGATGCTGGTGCTGGACGCTGCATAGTGGGCAACCCCGGGCTCAGAGCCGGCAGCTGGGCGCTGAGGCAAAGTTTGAGGTGTTAGTGCACTGGGCTGTGCTCTGGGTGCTGGCCTGGGGCAGTGAGTGGTTCTGGTGGGACTAGAAGGGCAAGCAGCTGCACGGGTGCCGGTGCTTCATGCGCAACAACTACCTACCAGGCTTCAGCTATGCCGACTTTGGGCTGCAGCTCACCCTCGCCTTTTGCACCTAGTTGGTGAAGTTGGCAGAGGTCTTCCAGACCACTGGGCCAGTATGTAGTCCTGACAATGAAGCATCAGAAGGCTTCACAAACTGGCTGAGTCTTGTGTCTTGGAACTGGAACCTGGAGCCCCTTCGTGATTTGATGAGTTGATGAGTTGGGAACAGCTGTTCAGAAGAGGAACATATGCTATGGACTCTATCATTCATTCTTAGAATGGTTCCATCCACTCTACCTACTTGATAAGAAAAATGGCTTTGAAACATAGCATTTTGTCAGTGTGAACACAATGCCAGAGTTATATGACATTGTTAACAGGTACAAATCTGACCTGATTTGGTCTAATGGAGAGTGGAAATGTCCTGATACTTAGCAGAAGTCTACAAATTTTCTTTCTTGGCTTTACAATGATAGCTCTGTCAAGGATGAGGTGGTAGTAAATGACTAATGGGACCAGAAATGTTCCTGCTACCCTGGAGGATACTACAACTGTCAAGATAAATGCAAGCCAGAGAGGTTGCTAGATCACAAGTTGGAGACATGTACCACTGTTGACAAGTCATCCTGGGGCTATCATGGGGACATGGCCATGTCTGACATTGCAAATGAATCTGAAATCATTTCAGAACTTGTTCAGACAGTAAGTTTGGGAGGTAACTATCTTCTTAACATTGAACCAACTAAAGATGGACTGATTGTTCCCATCTTCCAAGAAAGGCTTTTTGCTGTTGGGAAATGGCTGAACGTCACTGGGGAGGTTATTTATGCATCTAAACCATCAAGGGTACAATCAGAGAAGAATGTGATATCTATATGGTATATCTCAAAAGGATCAGGAGTCTTAACCTTCAGTCTCCCATGACTACCTCAACAACAAAGGTAAGAATTCTGGGAATCCAGGAAGAGCTGAAGTGGTCCACAGATCTGGATAAAGTCTTCCTCATTTCCCTGCCCAGCTTACCACCTCCTGCTGACCCAGTTAAGTTTGCTTTGACTGTAAAGCTGATAGGAATGGAGTGATTATTGGAGTTCATGAAGAATGGGACACTGCCTGATGTTTGCTTCTTTGATTTTCTTTGTATAGTACCATCATTGTAATAAACTAACTTCTCTTCCCCACCGAGAGGATGGCTTTTCCAACACATTTTAATCAAAGGGACCGAGTACATTACACTGATGTCTCAATGGACCCAGTATCTGAGCTCCCTTGCTAGCATACCTCTCTCTGGTCAGCAAAAGAAGGTACTGAATAATTAAGCTCTGAGTTCATTCATTCCTACCTTTGGAAATTATGTACAATGGAAACTTCCCTTCATTCTCTGTGTTTGATAAGCCTACTTGCTTACTTAATGACTTTAGTTAAAGAATAAGCCAAGTCACCCTGTTGCCTATGGGAGGAGATGGAAAGAGTTTGGCAAGCTCAACCACATGCTATTTATTTAGCATCAATTGTCACCAACCCTCTCCTGACTCCAGACACCCCCCCCCCCCCCACCACGTCCCAGTGCAGGAGAGCCTGGAGGGGAATGAAAAGGCTTGCTAAGCTGTTAATGGTCAACTCTTCAGAAGTTTCCAAAGCAAACCAAGAGCTCTAAAATTCAGTCAGTTTACAGCGATACTATTAAGAAAATGGATGTGATTCTACTTTGCCACTTAAAATATGATTAAATACATAAGTGTGCTTGTCAAAAAAAATTTATAGGTCTCCCTACCATTTCTCTTTTTTGTCTTGCAATTTGTTTTTAGTTATTGTTGAAGAAACTGGCTGCTTGTCCTAGGGTTTCCAACAATTTGGATTTTGCTGATTGTATCTCTGTGATGTTGTTTAATGTGTTCCTCTGTCATTGTAAGCTGTAAATTGGTATTTAGATCTAGACTCTTGATAAGATTCAGGTTCCATTATTTCATCAAGTATGTTTCATGCAGGTGGCAGTCCTATGGTGAAGTGGTTAAACTCAGTGTGCTCCATTTTGGTGGCCCGGGTTTGCAGGTTTGGTTCCTGGGTGCAGACCTACACCACTCATCAGCCATGCTGTGGCAGCAACCCACATACAAAATAGAGCAAGATACAATGGAAGAAAAGACCACATGTCTGATAAAAACAAAACAAAATACCTCAATGTAAATTTAACAAGAAATGTTCAAAATGTCTATGAAGAAAATTACAAACACTCATGAAGACATAAAATTAGACTTAAACAGTTAATAGAGTGTTAGTTCAGGAATAATCTTCCTCAAGCAAAAAAAAGAGGAAGATTGGCAATAGATGTTAGCTCAGGGTGAATCTTCCTCTGCAAAAGAAAGGAATATTTCATACATAGTGTTTGCACTTCTTTTAGGAGGTACATAATGTTTGATTGTCTCCCTTTGGTGATGTGAGCAGCCATGGTGGTCACTGCTCAGATCCATTAATTCACTAGGAGTTTGCAAAAATGATGATATCCCATTTCTATCGTTCTTTATTCATTTATTAGCTAGAAAAATTCTATAAAGGGAAGCTTCCCCTTGACAATTGGGTTACTCTGAAACCAGTTTTTTAACACAATGAATTGGTTCCCTAGCATCTTCTAAAGGTGGTTAATGAGTTTAGTTTTTTGGTATCATACTGAACTTACAGATTTAAATATATACTTGGTATGTTTCAATCCATTGCATTTATCATCCTACCAATGCACAAACGATCCCATCTTTGGCCAGCTGGATCTTCTTTAAACTGGTACCCAAATCCTTTGGACAGAGCCCTAATAGTTTTTCATATCTTCATTGCTACCTCATATGAAAAGATATTCCAGACTCATTTAATAAACCTCCTGCCTCAGACATGGAATAAGCCATCTTTCCAAGAGGCTTGGTTCCTTTTGGTGGGAAATAGTATTTACAGATATAGTCAGGGTTACAGGGGTTCTCATTGCTATTGGTTTAGCCACTGTTTCCACGTCTTTTCAGTGGATAGAACTAGAAAATGCATACTTTTTTGTTGTTGTTGTTAGCTGAGAAGGATTCACCCTAAGCTAACATCTGTTGCCAATCTTCTTCTTTTTTTCTTTTCTCACCAAAGCCCAGGTGCATGGTTCTATAGTCTAGTTGTAAGTCCTTCTGGTTCTTCTATGTGAGCTGCTGCCACAGCATGGCAACTGACAGACTGATAGACGGGTGGTGTGGTTCCATGACCGGGAAATGAACCCAGGCCACCGAAGCAATGAGGGCACTGAACTTTAACCCCTAGACCACCAGGGCTGGCAAGAAAATGCGTACTTTTTAAACATAAAACGAATTATGAATTAGTATTGCTACCCCAGATTTATTTTCAGAACTGTGAGATTCTTACTTAATTTCATTGATCTTACATTTGTGTCTGCTTTCACCCCAGCTGAAAATCCAAGTTCTCGGTGACACCAATATACATATATTTGCTTTATCCCACTCTACCTACACAGCAGTTTCAGAACACTAATACCAATACTACCACAATACAATTACTGAATCAATAGATAAAAACAAAAATCAGTTCTACAGAAGATACAATGGAAGAAAAGACCATGTGTCTGATAAAAACAAAACAAAATACCTCAATGTAAATTTAACAAGAAATGTTCAAAATCTCTGTGAGGAAAATTATAAACATGAATGAAGACATAAAATTAGACTTAAACAGTTGGAAAGATAAACTATGTTCATAGGAAAACTCAACATTATAAAGATCTTAGTTCTTCTTATGTTTATTTAAACATTCAACACAATTCTAGTAAAACTGTCATCAGGTTTTTTCCTAGAGCTAGATAAATTGACCATATAGTTTGTTTGAAAGAATAAACATGCAAGAATAGCCAGGAAATCCCTCAAAAAGAAGAGAAATAGTATAATATTAAAACATCTAATAAACCCCTAAATTTAAAACAGTTTGGTATTAATGCATGAATAGACAGACGAATGGAAACAGAAGAAAATTCAGAAATAGACTCAATTGCATATAAAAACTTAGTATATGATAAAAGTGACATCCCTAATTAGTTAAGAAAAGACGTATTTTTTAATAACTGGATAGCCGTATGTGAAGAGATAAAATTGAAGCCATTCCTTGTACTGTATACCAGGACAAATTTTAAGTGGATGGCAAATTTACATGTAAAATATAACATATAAAATATTAGGGAAAAAAATCTGGGTGAATTACTCTATAAGCTGGCATGGGAACGACTCTCTAAAGTATAAATTAAAATCCAAAAATAATAAGTAAAAGGATTGACGCGTACAATCACATGAAAACAAGTGCTTTCCGTTTAAGCCACATGAGTTACATCAGGCCCATTTTGCAGATAAGAAAACTGAGGCTCAGAGAAATTATGTGTCTTGTGAAGCTTACACAGTTAGTAAATGGCAGAGCTGGGATTTGAACATAAGGAAACTGTAACTCATTGCACACTGAGCCACCCAGAATTCTGGTTGCTCTAAGTACAGCGAGAAAATCAGAAAATAAACATTTTCCAGATCCTACTCACAACTGGGGAATAAATCTTATTAATACTGCTAGGCCAGTCCCATTGGTTCGATACAGACTTCATGTTGAGTTGCAGAGCATCTTTCAAAGGCACAGAGTCTAGGGAGAAAGAGACACTTTGGTGTATTTTGAGGATAAAACTGAAATATAGTATGACATTTAACATAGAAATTTCTACCTCTTAGTCTTTATCTTCAGTCTGAAACTCTTTGTTACATTCCTGCGTCACTCTCCTCTCATTCTTCCTCACATCTCCATACAGTGAAACTCCGTGTCAACCCTAAGAATCCTGTTTTAAATGCAAGAAAGTTGAAAGAAGCGTCTCATCGTTTAGTTTATTATCAGCAAAGATAGTGGCTTGGCTAAGTTATTTTAATGGGAACAGTTCAGACTGGTTGTTGGGTTTGCAAAGACAGAAGGCGCCAACTGATTGAAAGTTTCACTTCTCAGCTGGTATTTGGTGTTTGTGCAAACTAAGCAATTAATTACAACCTTTATTCCTGCCCTTCCTGGTGTTTAATTTGTTTACATTTTAATTATTCATTTCCTTCCAATGCAGCTCATGTCTAGCCAACAAATACTAAATTTCTCTTTCTTTTTCTTCAAGAAAACTTGTAAAGCGAATTATGCTTTCCGTCCATCAGGAGCATGATTATTTATACGGGCTTGTGAGAGCAATGAAATTCATTCATTTGTTTCACAAAGATTTATTAAGCACCAACTAACCTGCCAGGCATTGTTTGAGGTGTTGGAGGTACAGGCAGGAGAAGGCAGACAAGTTTTTGTTCTCAAGGATCTTGTCTTCTCCGGGAGGAGGTGGAGGAAAAGCAGTGAATCAACACAAAGGCAGATAATATCTGCGAATAAAACATTAAATACAGTGGTGGGACAGGGACTGGGGCAAGGAACTTCCTAAGCTCGGATGGTCAGAGAAGTCTCTGGGATTTGAGTCACATGAAAAGCCAGGCAGAGAGATATCTAGGCAGAAGGAGCCAGTGCAAAGTCCCCGAGGCAGGAAAGCACTTGGTGTGTGTGAAGAAGAAGAGAACATTAGCTGGAGGGGACTGAGGTACACTGCGCTACAACTGACTTCCACATATTTAAAGATTCGCTTGTTTTTTCATTTATTCATTTACGCTCTATCTTGTTCCCAAAAGGATTTAAAACAGCTCTCTGAATGTTGCTGTTCCTTTCAGTGACTCCTCCAGCAGGTAAAGTCCAACAGAGAGATGTGAGACAGTGCTTGAAGACCATAGATGCAGGATATTCGCTTTTTTGCTTTTTTAAAGGTTCGCACACCTTGAAATGTCATTTAAGAAATTATTTTTAAAGAGGATTGTTGTGCTGAATTTAATTTCAAATCAACAGACCCATTATATTCTCTAATTAATCATGGCGCATGCTATTTACTAAACTCCTGTTAAAATAAATTTCTTTTGTACACATTACAAAGAAATGTTACATAAAATTAAGCACCACGTAATGACTTTAATTTGCGGTTAGTTAATAATACACAGATGATCACACGGCTGTAAAGGAAGTCACTTGGGACATTAACAGATATGCTGGCACAGAGGAAGTGGAAACAGACAGACTGTGAGCTCTGGGTGGGGCATAAAGAAGACTCAAGAGTTGATGGACATTAGATGTTGTGACTTCCAGTAACAGGTAGAAACTTGCTGAGGGCCTCTGCCCGGGGAAGCCTGTCCAAAAGACTTTTAGGTTTCTTCACTGGTTTCTAAATTATTTTTTACTTCTTACCCAGCAAAAAGATTTTACAAAACTTAATGGAATTTTCATTTAACATGAGCTTTGCTGTATGGCCTTGACTCAAAATTTCCTCTTTTCAGCTTTGTAAGAGCTATAATTGTCCCAAGTTCTATGAGCCACTTTACTCAGTTTAATTTCTTGGAACTTACTGATCCCGAGCTGAGAGGCTCAGACTTTACAATTTGGAAATGAAAATAAAATACAGTCATGCACTGCACAATGACATTTTAGTCAATGGCAGATGGAATACGTGGTGATGGCCCCAGAAGATTACTATCATATAGCCTAGGTATGTAGCGGGCTATACTGTCTATGTTTGTGTAAGTACACACTATCATGTTTGCACAGTGATGAAATCTCCTAATGATGCATTTCTCAAAATGGATAGCCCCATTGTTAAGTGATGCATGACTGTAGGGAAAAGCCCTAATATTTGAAGGAAACCAATGTTACATTTCTCTGATTAATATTACATTAGTCTGCAGGCTACATAAGCAATCGTATAAACAGACACAAAAATGAAAATTCTCTATCCCACGTTGTAGTGGATGGGTTGGGAAAGCAATGGCCTAGAGGATTTGCGATTAAAATTTCTTTAAACCTCTAGCAAGGAGGAATGGAAAGTTGTTAGGAGACTGAAAGTGCCTTACCTTTCTCTTATAGAACAACTTTTTTGATATTCTCTCAATTCCACTTCTTGCTCCCATCTAAAGGTCATCTGAAGTGGGCTTTGCAAAATGAAAGATTCATGGGGCCAAGTCTCAAGAGAGAGTTTCACAGCCCTGAGAAGCAGAGATTCCGAAAGCTCATTCAGGGCTCCTATCAGTTCACAGCGTGACTCCTATTTGTCATTTCGTCTGTCCATGAGCCTCCTTTGCTTTGCATGTGACATGGGTATCAAAGAACTATTTACTTCATGGTGACGTTTTAACTTTCTGAACAGGTGACAAGCATCCCTGTCGTCTAGGTTGGAGATTACATCAGTGCCACCATTACCTCTCCCCAGCGTCTGTGGCTGGTCTCTGTTTCCCAAGGATGCTGAGATAAGTCATTCTTACTGATTATGGAGTAGGATGGAAAGGAGGAGGTGTATATGACGGAATCCAGAATAAAGGTTCACCACACTCCTTACCAGGCTTCGGGCCAGCAAGATAATGCGCTCACAGGAACAGGCACATACCCCATTATGGGACTAATGATGAGCTGAAAATAAAGAGGAAACGTACAGAAGGGAAGCCTCAGAGAGGGATTAATCAACAACTCCAAGGCAATATCATGCTGTGCTTATGTTTTCTGCAAATATTGACTTTGAAGAATTAAACATGAGACTAAACACCATGTCAGTGTCCCTGTGAAAGAAAGTGTCTATGTGACTATTTCAGACCAAAGGCAATGCAGAACACTAGAGACACCAGGGGTCCCAACCAGAGAGGGGTCCTTCAGGGAAGGGCAAGCGCTGTGCGTGTGAGTGCTGTTTGTGTGTGTTTAACATCTGCTCTATCACCAGTGATAAGAACAGGGTGTATCACAAACACACCATATATACACACACACACGTAATTTGAGGTGGAAGAAGGAGAAGGGGGTTGAGAAAGGACCTCTGTTTCTTCTGCCTTTGAGTTTTCAAAGCCATCACGGTCTTCTCCAGAAGTAGTCTGGGATGAGGAGAGAAGTCTGAACACAGGAGAGTTGGAAATGGGGGTGAGGTAGGGAGAGAGCAAATAAACGGAAGGTTCTGGGGCTCAGGCAATTCAAAGAGCACAGAATACAAGTCAGAGAAAGAAGGAGAGATTTCTTGAGAACGGAGGCTGAACTGATTCTGGAAACCAAGGCCCCTCATTGGGCAAGTCATGACTGTTTAACACAAGAATCAGCTGGGAGCTGACCAAGAAGCCAAGTGGTAATGCTTTGATGTGAAATATTTGTACAGTAGGAGCCATGGATGTATTCTTTCACATAAACTGCTTAGAGCAGACTGTCTCAGGCAAAATCTTGACTACATCCTAATGGCATATTTACTGACCCTGTAAATTTGGATTTGGATGTGTGGTAGATTAGATAATTGTTCAGCAAATATTCACTCCCACCCCTGACTCCCTCCCCTCCCTAACTTCATGGACGAATGTACTTTCCTGTTCCACTGGTGTTGGGCTTGGCCATGGGACTTACTTTGCCTAGTGGGATATTAGCAGATGTGACAGAAACAGAGACTGGAAATGTCCTTGTGCTGTTGGCTGGTCCTTCTTGTGCTTCTGCCATGAGAGGAGAATTTCGAGGCTAGCCTGTGGTCTAAAGAGGATGAAAAAAACATGCAGAGCAAATCTTGGCCCAATTTGTAGCTTGAACTCAAGACCAGCTGAACTGAGGCTGGGTCTGTCAAACCCAAATGTATGAGTGAGAATAAGTGATTATTCTTCTAAGCCGCTGAAATTGGAGGTGGTTTGTTGTATGACATTATTGTGGCTGTAGTTATCTGATACAAGCAGAACTGCTGACTGAGCAAGTAAAGCAGGCAAAGAATGTGTGTTGTATAGTGTTTACACGGCACGGTGAGTGAGCAGAACGGTGGAGCCCTCAAAGGACTCTGTATTGCCTGCTGTATCTACACCTCAGATTCCCAACGGGGTTCTCACATATTTAAGAGAGTATGGATGTGTCACTCCCTAGCACTACAACCTTGGGAGAGTATTTAACTTCTTCCTGTTGGTTTTATCCATTCATTCATTCACTCATTCATTCATTCATCCATCTAACAATTACTGAAATCATACATGTGTCCCCCATCTCTGCTAGGCAGTGAAACGAAAGATACACAACCTCTAGCCTGATGAAATACAACATACCAGTGAGGGAGATGACCAAAAAAATCCAATAAATAAAAAAGTATGATAAGTCTTATGAAGAAAACAAGGTGCTGAGATGGAGAAAAAGATACTTTCATTAGATAGGGTAGTTAGGAAGAAACTTTTCATCAAGGTGTCATAATCTTGGGAATAATAATAAGCTTATGAATAAAACTGGGATAATAATAACATCTTCATTGGATCATGGTAAGGCTTAGTAGGATAATGCATGTAACACATTTGATTTAGTACCCAGCATATAAGAAATGTTCAGCAAATATTTATTATTATTTCTTCTATCCTGGACTTAGCACATGGACTTAGTACATAGTAGTTGGTACATAGATTTAGCAGATAGTACTTAACACATAGCTTTGTACACAATAAGGACTCAATAAATGTGTCCTGCTAATGCATTATGACAAGAGTATGGTGGCATGGTGCCACCCCTCCACTTTATCACTGACTACTGTCTCTGGCAGTATCAGAGGGGTTAAAATAGCTCTCTTGGGCACATACATATAACAGCAGGAAATACATCACCTTCTGGACCCCCAGAGTGGGTCCCTGCAGGATAATATTGTTCTGGGCAGAAATCAAGAGAAACTTGGTACTGATTTGTGCTGCAGTTGCTCACAGTGTAAACAGAAGCCACCAGGGCTGTCCAGTCAGCACTTCTCACCGGGCACAGAAAAAGATGTTTTTCTTTTTTAAAAGAAAGATGGGAGAAGGGCATTTTTAGTGCAGGCTGCAGCTCTTTACAACATAAACTGCTCAGCCCAGGGGAATTGAAATGGATGAAGCATATGCAAAGCCAGATAATGAAAGGTGTTTGTGTGAAAAAATGATCAAAGAAATTGCTCGATTTCATTTTTCTATCCATAGTGACTTTTGTTTTTAAAGTGGTCAGTGGTGCAGGTCTCATTGACATTAAGCCTTTGGGGAAAGAGAGCAGTAATACCTGTGTGGTTTCACCGTGGGTATAATAGGATTTAGTATTATTAATTTATTTGTAAAATAAAATTCCAACTGGATACTAATGGCATTAATTTCTAGGACTACCATTCGTTAGAGCAGTGTAATGTAGTTAGAAGTAACACTATCACATTTGCTGGTCCACTGATAGAACTGAGGAGACGTTACCTCTATCCTCCAGGACGGTCTGTTGGCCAGATTATGAATGGAGATGCACCTTGGAAAGGGGAGAGAACACAGATTGAGTGATGGACAATCTCATTCATTCTAGTCCAGCCTGTCACTTTCAGACCTGGACCAGTCATTTGTACCTCTCTGGGCTTCCTGATTGCCGCGCCATGAAGCGGGTGTAAGAGCACTGTGAGCGAGTGAACCCTCAGCATCTGAGGCCTGGGGTAACTGAGGTCCCACGCTGGTCCTCAGTCCAGGACTCATCACGAGCAGCCTGAGAGGCTCTGATGGCACGCCTCATGTCCCTGCAGATGGCCAAGGCCACAAGCTTGTGTACAATGCACTGAGCACTGCCAAGAAAGCGCTCTTCACTCTCTATCTCAAATGTCCGCTGCAGAGCACGCTGCTGCCCACTGTGGGAAAAGGAGCTGCAGAGATTCTAGAGACTCCCTTGTTCCAGGGGCCCGAGGAGTGTGATGTGTGGTCCAAGCCTGGGTTGAGAGTGAGAGATGGAGAAGTGGGGACACCAGGTGGACCTCCTCTAAGGCACAGCTCAGAAGGTAGCCCTGGGCCTCTTTCTTCATATTCACTGGATACCTCTGCCCACTTGCATACGTGTGCCCTTTAAATGGGGTCCCCGGAAGTGGCAGGCCAAGGGCTCTAGCACTGTGTGCACATTCTGCTGGTTCAACCACCTTCTTCTGAAATACTGGAATAGAAAAGTTTGACTGGATTTGAAATCCATTTCCATTATCAAAAGAAATTTCAACATTTACATCAGTCAAAGAAAATAAAAAGGAAGAGCTCTTAGATTCTTTAAAGATAATTTCAACTGTTGTAAATGTTTGAATGGCTGTAAAAAACTGGCTTTAAATTTTTTATCACCTACTTGTGCGAACAAAGTTTCTCGTCAATGGTGACTATCAAGAATTTGAAGAGATCGTTAAAAAGACTTGATCAAGACTTGCTTGTAGCCATTTCAAACATAAAAGTTGGTATAAAACAGTTACATGTGTGGAAGCAAGCTCAACTTTCTCATTAAAAACTTTGGAAAAGATTTTATTTTGAGTTTCTACAAATTCAATATTTAATATCCATCTCTAACGCTCTGTATTTTATTTTTATTATCACAGTAATAAAATATAAAGAAAACGTAATAAATGTTTGCACCTAGCCCAAATAGATGTCTTCCAGTCCCCTCCAGTTTCCTCCAGTGTGTGTACACATATTACCATATCATGTCTTGACTTCAAACAGACATCAGAACATCTGGATGTCAAAGCTGGTTTGTGCTAACTTTCTTTTTTTCTTTTTTTTTCCATCATCAATTCTATTTCTTTTTTTTATTATTATTTTTTTATTGAGTTATTGATAGGTTACAATCTTGTGAAATTTCAGTTGTACATTAATGTTTGTCAGTCATGTTGTAGGTGCACCACTTCACCCTTTGTGCCCACCCCCCACCCCACCTTTCCCCTGGTATCCACTAAACTGTTCTTAGCCCATAATTTTAAATTCCTCATATGAGTGGAGTCATACACAGATTATCTTTCTCTCGCTGGCTTATTTCACTTAACATAATTCTCTCAAGGTCCATCCATGTTATTGCAAATGGAATGATTTTGTTCTGTTTAGCAGCTGAGTAGTATTCCATTGTATATATGTACCACATCTTCTTTATCCATTCGTCTGTTGATGGGCACTTAGGTTGCTTCCACGTCTTGGCTATTGTAAATAGTGCTGCAATAAACATTGGGGTGCACAGGACTTTTGGGATTGCTGACTTCAGGCTCTTTGGATAAATACCCAGTAGTGGGATGGCTGGATCGTATGGTAGTTCTATTTTTAGTTTTTTGAGGAATCTCCATACTGTTTTCCATAGTGACTGCATCAGTTTGCATTCCCACCAGCAGTGTATGAGGGTTCCTTTTTCTCCGCAACCTCTCCAACATTTGTTGCTATTAGTTTTAGATATTTTTGTCATTCTAACGGGTGTAAGGTGATATCTTAGTGTAGTTTTGATTTGCATTTCCCTGATGATCAGCGATGATGAGCATCTTTTCATGTGCCTATTGGCCATCAGTATATCTTCTTTGGAGAAATGTCTGTTCATGTCTCCAGCCCATTTTTTGATTGGGTTGTTTGATGTTTTGTGGTTGAGTTGCGTGAGTTCTTTATATATTAAGGATATTAAGCCTTTGTCAGATATATGATTTGCAAATATTTTTTCCCAGTTAGTGGGTTGTTTTTTTGTTTCAATCCTGTTTTCATTTGCCTTGAAGAAGCTCTTTAGTCTGATGAAGTCCCATTTGTTTATTCTTTCTATTGTTTCCCTTCTCTGAGAAGGCATGGCGTCCGAAAACATCCTTTTAAGACTGATGTCAAAGAGTGTACTGCCTATGTTTTATTCCAGAAGCCTTATGGTTTCAGGTCTCACCTTTAGGTCTTTAATCCATTTTGAGTTTATTTTGGTGAATGGTGAAAAAGAATGGTCAATTTTCATTCTTTTACATGTGGCTTTCCAGTTTTCCCAGCACCATTTGTTGAAAAGACTTTCTTTTCTCCATTGTATGCCCTCAGCTCCTTTGTCAAAGATAAGCTGTCCATAGATGTGTGGTTTTAATTCTGGGCTTTCAATTCTGTTCCATTGATCTGTGCACCTGTTTTTGTACCAGTACCATGCTGTTTTGATTACTGTAGCTTTGTAGTATGTTTCGAAGTCAGGGATTGTGATGCCTCCCGTTTTGTTCTTTTTTCTCAGGATTGCTTTAAAAATTCGGGGTCTTTTGTTGCCCCATATGAATTTTAGGATTCTTTGTTCTAATTCTGTAAAGAATGTCATTGGGATTCTGATTGGGATGGCGTAGAATCTGTAGATTGCTTTAGGTAGAATGGACATTTTAACTATGTTTATTCTTCCAATCCATGTACATGGAACGTCTTTCCATCTCCTTATGTCGTCATCCAATTCTCTCAGAAAGGCCTTGTAATTTTCATTATATAGGTCCTTCACTTCCTTAGTTAAATTTACCCCAAGGTATTTTATTCTTTTTGTTGCGATTGTGAATGGTATTGTATTCTTGAGTTCTTTTTCTGTTGGTTCATTACTGGAGTATAGAAATGCTACTGATTTATGCAAATTGATTTTATACCCTGCAACTTTGCTGTAGTTGTTGATTACTTCTAACAGTTTTCCAATGGATTCTTTGGGGTTTTCTATATATAAGATCATGTCGTCTGCAAACAGCGAGAGTGTGCTAACTTCTTTCAGCAAATCACATGAGCCACTTGGGTCTAAGTTTTCCCACCTGTAAAATGACTAGATTAGATTATTTCCAAGGTTTCCTTCAATTGCCAAGTTATTTTGAGTAGTCTATTTACTTCTATGGTCACGACAGGGATTTATTTCTTAGGAGGATACATCTTAGTAATTGATCAGTGATTTTTTAATAACTTTAGTACAAATGGTCTTGCTACAAACCAAAGAAGCTTGTATGCATTGCACAGATAACGAAATTGGGTACAACTTTGTGACCAAAACATTTATCAGCAAGGAAAGTTTAGCCAGTGCCTTGACTCTAAAGACCTCAGGGTGGTATCTAATGCCACAAGCCTATTTGTTCAAGTTGGAATCCTTGTGAGCATTTTCCTTGTTCCTTTAAGTTTAGGAGCACAGATCAATTTGAAGGAAGCCAGGATGTGGTACTCTTTCCCTTTGCATTCAGAAGGCACTGCTGATACAGACTGTGCCCACATTGATCACTTTTACATCCCAACAGGCCTGCCCATTGATTCCTGGCCGTCTCCTTTCACCTTGAAAACAACTATCTCAGGTTGAGAGTGAGGCCAAGGATCCGAAAAAAAATCACCACTTTTTAATCAACTTGTTTTGAGCCAGAATCCTACCTTACCTTTCTTCTTCTCCCCAGCAAACTGCCCCCTCTATGAGCAGACATAGAATTTAAAAAATAATAATAGTAAATGAGCCAGAAACATTTAACAGCCAAGAGCAGATAAAAACTCTACTGCAGACCCTAAAATCGACCTACTTCAGGAAGAGGTTTGGAAAAGTACATTGCTGAATATCAGAAAACTTTGAAGCATTACAGCATCCATTTCAAAGGAAAGGATTCAGAAAAACAGAGCACGTGGTATCTGATCAGACACGGGCAGCTTTGGCACAGACCACTCAATATGCAAGTGCATGACTCCTAACTGCTGGCAGGCACTCCTAAAAGTAGAAATATGTGCAGCCTGACAAAGTCTGAGTAGGAGAAGAAGTGGTCAGTTTGTATCATGATGCCTCATCCTCCCCTCGAGATGTGCAGCCAGTCCTTTCAGGAAGACCGAACATCAAAGCTACATGAAGAAGTGATATAACATTGTCAGCGCATTTCTTCTAAGGATTAGTGTCAACATCACACAAAACAGGTACTATATGGTGGAAGCAAGAGTTCAGGGTTTGGTCTTGGGGTGAAGAAGATAAAGCAAAAGTCAGGAATTACTAAGGTCTTAAGAACAATGGGGTCTCTAGGGTTTCAGCAGGAACTCAAGTTGCATAAATGGAGCATTTAGTAAAGATGAAAGACACCATAGAAAGCTGTCTGCAAAATTCAAGAGCCTATATTGTAAAGCCATAGGAAGGAAGTAACATTTATTAAGCACCATATGTAGGGCACTGTGATAGATGCTTTCACATCCTTTCAGCTAACTATAACCATAGCATCATTGCCTTTCTAATCGGTGAGGAAACTAGGACTAATAAAAAGGTTATGAAATTTGTTACAGGTCATACAGTTGGTAGATGATCGAAACCTGCTAAGCTCAGACTTGATGTTGATTTTAGACATACGTGTGATAGGTGTATCTATTTCTTGACTTAATTGAGGGAAATCCTCCAACATCACAATATCTTCCCTACTGGTTCCATGGAATCCCACAGTGGCAGCTACGTTCCTTAAAATCTTGAGGATTTTTGTTTTAAAGATTTCTGATCTAAATTCAGTCACTCAAGGTATGGGGCACCTTAAGTGGTACTCAGGCACTTTATTTGAAAGGTAAGCATTTCTTAATCAGCTCCACTAGGAAGCCTAGAGCAAGTCCCCATAGGATTTGGGGTATCTCAGGGATAGGGGTATCTCCTCTGGGTTCTGGGGTTGCTGAGGGGGTCACACTGTTACAATACCTTTTTTCTATACTTTTTTTTTTGGCTGCATTCTCTTTGATGGACTCTTTATATGGCAATTTTGTAATTACTTACTATAGAGAGAATAGAAAGATAATTCAGTCTGTCCTCTAAGAGGATTGATCAAAATCTGGGAGTTATTGATTGGTTAGAAAAGTTCTTTTGAGCTTCAAAACTTATTATCGTAAATGCCCCATCTGTGAATTTCCACTGCAGTTACATTCCCAGAACAGGAAATGCTCCAAGGAGAAAGTGAGGTCCCGGAAATAAGCCTTTTATTTCGTAATGTGGCCAGGGCCAACTAAAAGTGGAGTCACGGCATAGCTGGAGAAGCTGAAAATTCAAGGTCTTTTGCAAGGTTCATGTGTTACCTGCAGGAGAAAGCAGTCACCAGAGCAAAGAGACAAAGATGCCTCAGCTCAGGGGCATCACTGCCCTTGCCTGTGGTAGTCCTGGGGCCACTGGCTGGGCGAGCCGGCTGGGCATAACTTCTCCATCCACATGGCCCCTAAGGACAGCTTCTTCTGGTAGGCCACCTTAAGCATCCTGATCCATCTTTGCCTTCAGCATCAAGTATCTGAACCAGGCTCTGCTCATTACCACTGGTGGTGGCCACTTGGTGTCCTGACCCCCTTTCCCCAGGTCAGGCCTGGTGAGGAAGGGGGAGGTGAGGACCCAGGGCTGGGTGGTAGGGTACGAGCAGGGAGTCCCCAGCTCAATCAGAGGCCTACCATCTCCAAAAGCTGGGGCCTCAGGTAAGAAACACCTCTCAGGCAAGAAACTTCTGAGGAATTTACAGATTTGGCATTGCCAATAAAGGAGTGAAGCAAAAAGTCACTTTTTGAAACTGTCAGTAATAAACACATTTTGATCAACCATGCTAGAGGAAAGACTGAATTCCTTGTCTATCTTCTTTCTAGGAAATATTACAAAATTGTTATTGTAGAAAGAGGCAATCAAAGAGTACGAAGGGAAAAAATGTAGGGAAACTAGCATTATAGAACTCTATCAGGTACTTAATTAATGAAAATAAAGTCTTATTTTTCTGGATTTTTTTAAATTTGCAGTATTTGTTTTATAAGATTTCTGATTTGATGCCATTTCTTTACTCATTCAAATTAATTTTCCTGTTCATACCTAACTTTGCATTCATCTTTTTAAATTCTTTTTCTTAAAGAGTGTCCCGTAAGTTTAAGCTTCAGGTGCCACTAACTGAGATCTGTCCCTGGAACTTCTCCTGGGACACAGAGGGCCATGCCCAGCATCCCCGTGTTCTCAGGGCTAGTGTCTGCCAATAGGAATGTTGGGAATCTGCACCTGGTTCAGTTTCATGGAAAGAGCAATGGACTGGAGTGAGATTTCAATTCTTCACTGTTAGTACCTTCCGGTTGATTCAAACTCCTAGCTACTCTGCGGACAGCAGAGCAGAACCTTGCTCTATCTTTTTACGCCATCCTCTCACCTTCCAGCACTGTATCAGACAATGCTCCACTGCTATTCATAGAGTTTTCATGGCCAAATTCTTTGGACCACACTGACCTGGGTGGTCAGGTCCTTCTTCCTGCTCTGTCTTAGTCTGGAAACTCCACTGAAACCTGTCCACCATAGATGATCCTGCTGGTATTTGAAATACTGGTGGCATAGCTTTCAGCAACACTCAGCTGCCACAGTATGATAATCAACAGATGGGAGGTGTGATTCCCTGACCGGGAAACAAACCTGGGTCAAGGCAGCAAGAGCACGGAATCTTAACCACTAGGCCACCAACTTCAATTCTATTTCTGGATTAAATTTATTCTCATTATGTGCCCCCGGGCAGGAGACTGTATGCTCTGTAACCATATTTTCCTATTAGTAAAACAGGATTCTACGTAAGAGCCTCTCATCATCTCACAGGATTTCCTGCATGTGGTCTTACAATATAGTTGTTAAAACCTTTGTAGCAAAAGGCAGCCAACAAAAATGAAAAAGCTATCATTACCATTCCTTGCATTTCCCTCTGGCTAGCAGCAAATTGAGGTTACTGGTAGCAAGGTGGTAACGTTTTACCACCTTAATATGCTGTTCCAATACCACCTTTGAAACCAATTTAAAACTGACACATGTCCCTTTCTAAGTTTCCCCAAAGTGTTATTGGTTGTGGTGGTGATGGTGGTCGGTTTCCTGTTTTACTTTTTCTTTTTTTATATATGAAAGAAGTAAAAACATTCATTTCCCTCCTGTTCCCATTTCTCTCTCTTTTTACCTTACTCAGCCCCTCCACCTCCATATCCTCATTAGCCTCCCACCTCGTCAACAGCTGAATGCCATTTCCCTGTACTTTCTGACCTGCCCATTACCCTCTTCCAGCTCTTCCTGAGGCTTGTGAAACATCCTAGATATTCCACTCCCCTAGACTGAGAAAGAGATGATGGAAGGCTAACAGATGGTCCACCTGGTTCAGATTTGGGAAGGGTCTCCTAGTGATGGAGCCACAGTGTTTTGTGTTCTTCACTGGCTAGCCAATTGGGTCCCTCAGGCTCCTCTGGTGCCTAACAAAGAAACCCCTGACCTCTATCCCCTTCCTTGCACACTCTTACCCCACCCAAGCTAATTTTGGCTTCTGAAATGTACAGAAAATGAGCAAATGAAAACGGGGGAAATAATCCATAAAGCCAATGGCTAATCAGTCACAATTAAATATCTAAGAAAGGAGAATAACACCCTCAAAGGCATCATCATCCAATGAGAAGAGCAATGAGTTGGTCCCATTTGGAAATTTTCTGTGTCTCTATAAATTTGTTTCTCAAGGTAAATCACCAGTCTGTCTAGCCACATTTGTTAACAATGCATGTAACTCTTAACAGCATCTCAAAAGCACACTTACTCTCAATTTCGCTTCTCATTCGTTTTTATGATGCTAGAGAAATTCAGATTATATAGGCTTTCTTTGTGCTGAGATGGTAATTTTATATCACTATAGATTAATAGCATTTTTAGTGATATTTGGTATCACTCATTTGTCTCCTATGGTTGTAAAGATATATATATTTTCTAATTTGGCTTTGCCAACAAATAAAAAATAAGAGTCTCTTTCTGTTGAATGAGCGAAAAAGTCATTCTGATCATGAAGAATTATTCCCTTCTAACATACCCGCAATCCACCATCTAATTGTTTTTGTTATGGCAGCATTACAGTTTCTACAAGAATGTGTGTTCGTGCCTGTATGCATGTGTACAGTTTGGCCTGCAGAAGAATCTCTCCTCGATGCCACTTGATCTTCACTTTGAGTTCTGATTACTGAGCCTCCGGCTTATCTGCTTAGAGCCTGTTCATCCAGGCGTCCCTGCTTAGGAAGACTAAAACCTCCTGTATCTCCCCCTTCCTCTCCCTTGGTCCTAGAGTTTTGCAGGTATCTTTGCTTTGTGAGCATGTTGATATGTCTGGAATTCTATTCTGAGAACTGGTCCTGCAGTGCTCACTTGGAGCAAGTACCCATTCTAGGGTGGTTTCATAGAAGAGAAAGGCAGTCAGACTCAGTTTAGCTATCAGCTTTTAAGAGCTTCCTCCATCTGCTAAAATGTGCACGGCAGAGTTGCACATAAAAAGCTGATTAGTACCTCCGTGCAGATTCCTATAATGATCCACTCTCTCTTAGTTTACAGCACACTCTCCTAACTACCTATTCACCTGTTCTATTGGAAGATTTTAATCATCTCTCTGACATTACCTTGGCAATTTCAGCGACCACTTCACAATCTTTCAAAGTCTTTCTGCTCCATTTCATTCCTATTTCTTTTCTGCTTGTGTTAATTATTTTTGCAGCCAGCATACGTGTTTGTCAATAATGCATTACATTTTCCATGTGTCAGTTCCTCAGCCCATCAAAGAACCCTATTTTTTACATTCTGAATCTATTTTTCCCTTTCCTGAATCAGCTCAGTTTGCTCCGTGCCTGCCTCTACTCCTCACTGGAAGTTGCACGAAACTTGGTACTTGCAAAGCAGTCCGTAGTTTAATTGGGTCTAGTTCTCTGCAGAGCGTGAAGTTTGGGCCTGCAATGGGCTGCAAGCTGTCTGAAAGCCCCAAGACTTCTGTGATACCTGAGATGCCTTATATATCTTCACTTTCTGGGATGCCCACTTCTGGAATGTGCACAAGACAGTTCTCCTGTCTCGAATCAAGGACCAGGACATAAGTTCCCCATTAAGTTTGAGAATCATGAAAACCACTCCTGACCCTACTAGCTCCATTCCCAAATGTGGTGCCTTTGCTTAATGAAAAAAGCCCTTCTCTTAACGGCCGCTCAGAGAAACACCCAGCATAGTGCTGGGCACATCCCAAAGCTCTGTGCAAACTGACACAGTCAAATGTGATGTAGAGGCCTAAGACCCACAGGCTCCACCGCTTGCATTTTGGGAGGTGCAGAGGGGAGGTGTGTTACTCACTTAAAAAATATCAGTACCATGGGGCCGACCCCGTGACTGAGTGGTTAAGTTCGCGCGCCCCGCTGCAGGCGGTCGAGTGTTTTGATGGTCGAATCCTGGGCGCGGACATGGCGCTGCTCATCAAGCCATGCTGAGGCAGCGTCCCACGTGCCACAACTAGAAGATCCCACAACGAAGAATATACAACTATGTATTGGGGGGCTTTGGGGAGAAAAAGGAAAAAATATAATCTTTAAAAAAAAAATCAGTACCATCTCCCCTTTGTCCCAATATAACCCATCCTTGGGAATTTTCTAGTGGTTACCATTTCTTTTTTCATGATTCATATCAAAGGTACCTACACGTTGTCATAATCCCAAGACTCTTTGTCACTGCTTCTGAGAATTCACTGACTAGTTCCCTCTTACAGGCCAAGGAAACCCCATTTAAGAGAACTCTCTCTGCTTCTCAGAATGAATGCCCTTTTGGTGACGGGCAACTGAAGGGAAGTTTCTTTTCTTGTTTTGCCTTTGTTTCACATTCCCTTGGGGGTTACATACATCCCGTTCTAATTCCCTGGTTCCTTGGGGAAACACTCAGCCTGTGATGGGAAGAGAAGGGGTAAAGGCCCTGAGCCCCATGGACTGGGAGGAGATGCACTGTGGCTCCTCGACGTCTGGGCTGGCCACTTTGTTTTCATTCCTGCCCACGTAGGTCACTCGCGTGCACCAGAATCACCCCAGTACCATACACTGACCCTTGGTAATTTTCCATTTCTTACTTCCCTTTGCTATGACCTACCTTTGCCAGCTCCTTCTGATATTTTTAACTGTCTTCTGTGGCCAGGGAGCCCTCCATCTCCATACTGCAAGAGAATGTTGGAGATGGCTGGGGCCAGAAAACAGAAGTATAAGAGTGGGGAGGGGGGCCGGCTCCTTGGCCCAGTGGTTAAGTTCGCGTGCTCTGCTGCGGCGGCCCAGGGTTCGGATCCTTGGCACGGACATGGCACCGCTTATCAGGCCACGTTGAGGCGGCGTCCCACATCCCACAACTAGAAGGACCTGCAACTGAGATATACAACTATGTACAGGGGGGGTTGGGGGAAATAAAGCAGAAAAAAAAAAAGAGTGGGGAGGGTGAGGAGGGGTAGGAATACAAACTGAACTGGGAAACAATAGGCTTCTGCACACCTCAGGATTGTAGGTTAACGGAAATTTCTTCCATCATTAGTCCTTTTCGAATCATCACAACAAATGATCATTTTCTGCTAATTGTTTCACAAAGAACATTGCTTTTCAACTGTTCTTCGTATACTTTCTGGCAGTCAGGCTAACAAGCAAAGATATTGACAGAGGTTGACTGAGAGAGAAGGAGACAGGGACAATAAGGCCATGTTTCATTCATCAACCGGATATCCATTTGCCTACAGAGAGACAGAGGCCTTCTCCTCCACAGTAGGGGACCTTTGTCTTTATTCCTAGATCTTCCTGGAAATACCTTTCTTGAACTTGAAGACCCACTCTAGATATTTTCCAGGATAAAAGACTTCTGGTGGAGTCTTTAATTCACAGTAACAAGAAGATGAAACATTATGGTGCTACTTCTAGACTCAATGACCTTGTATTTGAAGTTGGGACGGAGTTGACATTGTACGGCTCACCTTTTCCACTTCATGTTTACTTTAACATCTAAGTCAGGCTAAGAAACTGCCTTCCCTAGCCATTCCCTGCTTTGTCCCATTAAATAAAAGTGAATTGTACGTTTTATCCAATTTACTAACTCCATGGGCCAGGATAAGATAAAGAAAAGTAAATGTGTGAGAGGAAATATGGACAAATTCTCTGAATTTATTTATAGGCAATATCTACAATTAACCACGCTTTGAGAAAATATTTCCTTGGAATGGTCACAGCGAAGGATTTTGTTAAGAACAGTTGAGAATAGGGGACTTCTACATCACACCTTCTGCTGAACTAAAGAAAAAAAATTAAGGCTTCCATAAAATTCAGATAATTTGAGCCAGTGATAATCTCACCCAGTTTCCACACGTGCAAAATGGGGATTATAAAATTACTGTCTCATGGGCTTCCTGGGACTACTTCATGTAACTTTTAGAAGAGTGGCCAGTACATAGTAAGTATTTTATAAACGTTAGCAATTATTATTATTAGCAACTAATAAAATTTCCGGTTGCTCTTACACCATATGATTCCTTAGGGAGAGACTGCAAACTAATAGCCCGTGAGCAGGATGCAGTCTGCATGAACAGAGTTTTAGAAATTTTTGGTTTTGTTGCTACATTTTAAAATTGAGAGATGTATCATTTAAAAAAATGCTATTTCCAATTTTGCTTTAAAATGGGAGGAGCCGGGGCCAGCCCGGTGGCGTGGTGGTTAAGTTTGCACGCTCTGCTTCAGAAGCCCAGGATTTGCAGGTTCAGATCCTGGGTGTGAACCTACACACTGCTCATCAAGTCATGCCGTGGTGGGGTCCCAAATACAAAACAGAGGAAGATGGACACCGATGTTAGCTCAGGGACAATCTTCCTCACACACACAAAAAAGGGAAGGATACACCGGGCCTGCATTCTTGCAAGGCGGCACTGGGAGAGAGCCATAGGGCCCTTTCAGAGGGCAGGTCTTGCCAGTCTGCAGAATTCCCACTGTGCCCTCCTGCCCTCCATGCATGCCAGTTGGCTCATTGAGCCATTTGCATTTCCCTCCCCTGTTTTATCTTCTACAAACACTTTAAAATAGGCTCTTCTATTTTGCTTTACACAAACCATAAGACAGGAGGTTTAGCAATATTATCCACATTTGATAGTCGAGGAAACTCATAAAAGGGTAGGTTAAGTGACTTGAAAAATGTTGCACAGTGAGTCTCTTGGGACTAGGACTAAAATCCAAACCACCCTCTTCTCCGACATCATGCTGTTTCCTGAACCCTACCAAGAAACTTCCTCCTCCACTTTCATCAGAAGCTGTTTGTCCTCCGTCAGTGTCACAGAGCGTTCTTTGCTATGATTTTAAGCAGCAGGCCAACTTGATGTGCCAGCTTCAAATGGTAAGTTAAAATGTGTCCTAAGGTGTCTGAGGAGCGTCCTCTCCACTCTGCTAATAAACAGGACAGTCTCTAATTATTTGCATGGAGTTTGGCTCCCAAGATAATTCAGTGTCCGTGTGGCTCCGTTTCACCTCTACTTGTTTCCATTACCTCGCATATTAGCTATGTCAAGTTGATGGGCCTGCTGTTCCCCAGGGTGGCTATTATAAATACTGGTGCTACAGTGAAATGCTTCCAGTCTTCTGGAACCTCATTTGAACTAAGCAAGTTCTCCATAATGATCATTAATGATGTATTGCTTGCATACAAATGTTGGATATTAATCTTTTGTTTACTTTCTCTATGCCATCAGACTTTTTAGAGGTTCTTTGTAGTGTGCTCTTAACTAATGACCAGGAGTACCTTCTTCATTTGGGACTGTGTGATTTTTTTTAACTGACAATTCACTGTGGCAGGTACAGGCTTGATCTTGGAGCCCTGGCTGATGGACCCACTGCCCTTGGCAGACATGACTGCCCCATGTTCTGGGAAATTGCATATCATCAGTGCTCAGATACAAAACCTCACCTGAGCCTTTTTATAATTCTGCCAAGACTGTCTACTGGCTCATAAGTTTTATGAATGGGGGACAGGAAACTGTCTATGCCAAGAAGTCCCTGCAAGGTGACTGGGATGAGTCCAGTTACCAACCTCGGAAGAAGGGACATCTGGGTGCTGAGTACATTCTGTGCCTTTCTCACGGGATCTGGCTGGGCCCACGCTGTGGTGAGTGAGGGTTCATCTGGTCTGGATCCTTTGATCTACCGCCTTCTGCCAAGATCCAGATCCCCAGTGCTGTATTAAACCTAACAGAGTCTTTCATGACTTGGGACAGGCTCTTCTTCCTCTATTGAATTAGACTGGAAGAAGGGCCTGCAGTTTGGTTTAGTCTGACTTTACGCCATGGGGCTGGACCAGAAATAGATTAGCGTCTGTGCAGGTAATGACTAGGAGCCAATGTTCTTCACGGCACAAAGTCGCTGAGCTTGAGCTCTGGAGTAAGACAGACCTGGATTTGAACCCCTGCTCTGCCGCCTACTACCTGTAGAACTTTAAGTAGCTTTCTTTTTTTGTATGTGTAGTAGACTGTGTGTTTCTCTCCCAGTATCATTGAGTTATAATTGACATATAATACTGTATAAGTTTAAGACGTATTTAAGAAGGTTTCTTGAACTTTACTTAAACCTTGGTTTTCTCTTTGCTTAATAGAAATACTAACAATACCCATTCCTAGGGTTGTTGTGAGAATTAAATGACAAAAAATACATAAAACACAGCCGAGAGTCTGGTACAAAGCAAGTGCTCAGTACAAAGCACAAAGCTGTAATCATTTTATAATTATTGTGTGAGTCCCCACTGATCTTGGCTGTAGGATCTCCTCCTCTTACTCGTCCTGAATGAGAGAGGCTGTTTGTTGGGCTGTCACTATGAGTCTGGGCCTGCACCACCTGCCTTTGTGATGAGAAGTTAAATGTGATAGAGGTAAAGAAGATCTTCTGGGTTTAGTTATGAGCAGGATGAGGAAATGGCCCTGTGCCAAAACTGTAAATTCACCACAAGTCTCTTATGGGAAGGAATGCACATTAAAATCTATTAGAGGCAGACGTGCTTATGACACGTAGACTCATGTCTGAGGAAGGTGTGGAGAATCTCATGGGAGAACTTAGGCATAGACACCGAGGTCACTAAGGTGGGTGTGACATAGTCTGGGGTCATATGGAGGTTTGTTAGTCCCATGGTTGCTCTTGGTAGCAGTAACTGTAGTCATGGGTGGGCCAAGGTAATTGACACTGTCTTCCTTCAAATTCTCATTGTCTGTCACTTGAAGCATGACTATGGTTCCTGCCATCATCCTCTTCCTGCTCTAATACATTCCTCTGCACTGCAGCCAGAATGATCTTTCTAGAACACAGCTCTAGTCATGCCCCTTCTCTGCTCAATGGTCTTTGCTGGTGCCCATTCCTTCCCCAAGTAACTCTAGTGGCCAGAACCAAAAGATAACCCCTTAGACCTATGCACACCATTGCCAATCCCTTGAGCCCTGAATCCAGGCGGAGTTGGTGGTCCCACGCTGGAGGACAGTATTAGTAAGAGGCTGGAAAACTCAAGGAGGGCTTTTACCACTCCCTCTAAGCATTCACCTAGACATCTGGATTGGAGAAAGCTTAAGGGAAGGTACGCATGAGTTTCCCTTTTTGCCTGGAGATTAAATGTTTTCACAAGTGAGGAAATGTTTATGGCTTCATATGCCTGAAAAGCTGTTCAATCCCTACAGGAGATTCTAGACTCTTCCTGAAGCATCACTATAGAGCACTCAGGACTTAGCTTTTTCAATTGATTCCCTTTTCCCTTTGGAACCAAGTCTTCATCTCTGCTGCCCCATACCAACATACCAACTTTCTACTTTTCTTTAAATGCATGCTTGTATTATCTAGAATTCTGACTGAAATGGAATTCCGTACGATTCCTAGGGGATCCTCCATTACATATGGCTTTTTAATGTTCTCTGACTAGTCACTTAAATCATGTGCAAACAGAAGCTGAGGCTTCTCATATTTAGATTCTTTAGAAAAACTGAATCTTTCCTTGATAAGTAAAGCAACGACTCCTTCTTGAAACCCAGGAGGGCTTGACTGGAAGGCAGGACGGGTCACTTTGGCAGAAGTGGAAGGTACAGCCCTCTTGTTCTTCCCCCACTTATTTCAATCTCTTAGTCCCCACATCTAGTTCCCAGCAAGCTGTAGAACTCTGCCTTTCTCCCGGGGATTTAGGAGATTGCCTGGAAGGCTATAGCAGGGGTGATGGTTGCAGCCATCTTCCTCAGGCTCTCTGACTTTGCTCCAAACGTGGCCGCCATTACAGGACAAAACCAAGAAAGAAATATTGTATGTTCAGCTTTTCCTCAATATCAATCTCACAAAAAGTATAGATTGGAAAAGCTTTTTTTTTTTCCCTAAAGAAATGATCCCTGTGGCCCTAGATTTACCTGTCTGACACAAATCAGAAAACCTTTGGTGTCTGGTTTTGAGTGAGCCAAAGCGCTTTGGCTTCTGGCACATGGAAGACATGAGGAGCCTGAATGTCCTCGGGTAGAGGTGGATGTTCCAGTACCAGCTACTTGTCAAAAAGCTTTATTTACCACAAGTTATTTATAAAACACTTTCTTTCAAACATTGAATGAAGAGGGGTACTTTAATTCCATATCATGACAAGTATTTCATGAAGATACAGAGGAAAAAAACACTAATTTTTCCCCTTATCAAAGAAGAGAGTTTGTGAGATAGCAAAAAAAATTCTTCAACTGCTTCCTAGGAATGAGAGAACTCAATGGTTCTACAGGCGACATTTCATTTATACAATCATTAGCTTATAAGTCCTATCAATTAAGAATCTAGCAAAATGTTTGGTTCTTAAGACTGTTGGCCTATGTCCCAAATCAGTTTTTTAAATACAAGACTATTTTGCTCCCATCACCCCTGTTTGTCACTGAGAAATGCCTGTTGTAAAAACTTGTACTCAGCAGCATATTTCTTATTAAGTTAGCACTGTGCAAAACAAAAATAGAAGTTAGTGATTTCCTACAGCTCCCAAACTGCTTTGTTCTTCCAACAGAAATGTTGCAGCATATTACTCCAAAATGTAGACTAGGACCCTTGGGTATTTTACAACACGTGAACAATAGCTGAGTCATTTAATTTAAGAAATGCAGCTAGCTAAGCACTCATTTATTTGGGCAAAAAATTCAGAGAGCTTTTATCATGCTTGCACAAGATCCAGATATCTGAAGATTCTCTAAATCCATAAATAGCCTCTGACACGATGGGCCATTATAGCTCTTAAAGACTCATTGCCGTCTGTTGGATCAAACTCATGCTTCAAGTTGAAGCCTGGGAAGAAGATTTATATGTTGACCATTCCAAATCATATCTTTATTTAAAACTCACTATCTTGGGAATGACTTTAAACTCCTTTTGCCTGCTGGTACGAAGCATTAAGTTCTCCAGCCGACAGTCTTAGAAACATTTCAACTCTCCAAACTCACATCTGTACACACCTGCAACCAAATCTCTTCCTCTTTCGACTCCCTGGGGGATGGAACTCAGCTTGGTAAATAAGTTTCATGGTCTCGATCTCAAACTTGACTTGAGTCACATAAATCACTTAATCTTTTAGAGAGATGGGTGTTGGAATGAAGAGCCAAATTTCTTACCAAAGATCATTTGTTAAGTTTTTGCTTCTGACCAGAAGGAGAAGCAGCACAGTGCTGCCTCTTTAAAAGAAAAGAAGAAAGCTTTAAAAAGCCGGGAGTAGTAAGCAATGTCATATGGGAGGGAAATTAAAGAGAATGAGAACTCCGAAAAGAATCTTGGTTCCAACCCTGCCCTCACTCCCCACACCCAACAGGTCATTCTGTCTCATTGATTCTACCTCCACAGTGGCTCTCAAACACAGCCCCTCCTTTCCATTCCCTCTGCTACAGCCTCAGTTCAGGGCATCGTCATCTCACTCCAGGACTATTTTTCTCTCTGTTTGCCCCACAATGCCAAGAGAAATATCTTCGTAGTATGTAGACCTGATCAGATGGTATACCAGGATTTCCACAATTGGAAGGTGCTTCTTCCACTTCCCTGACCTTTCCACTTCCTGTCATTTCCTCAATACATCTTGGCTCATTCCTGTCCCTCTGCTGAGAACATCCTCTCACATTCCTGTTTTCATTGTTGAAATCCCAAAGGCCCATGAAGCCCTTTAGTGAAAATTCACAGCTCCTGCCTCATATTCCATACCCTCAAAGCACTGTCTTTATAGTACTCATAATATTGATCTTCTGTCTTGTTATATATTTATTAATCTTGTACAGCTGCCTTTTCCCCAGATTGTAAACTCTCTGAGGGCAGGGATTATATCACTGAAGATCTGGTACAGGGCCCTATATGTAGCCAATGTGTTAGTAAATATGCATTGAATAAATGAGTGTATGTACACAGGTAAGTGGATTTGGCAATTGATCTTTGAAAGAAGCGAGTTGGTGGAGTCAAAAAGACAGAACTCAGAATTCAAGACAGTAAGATGAGAAAGGGTGGTGAGAAATAGATAATTGCAAGATAATATTATGAAATATAGTATGCACGTATGGAGTTTTTATTTATGGAGGTTGTTTTCATATAGTTAGCTTCTCTCTTCCTATTTCTCTTCTGTCTATAGTCTCAAGAAATTCCATTTCTTATCATTCTCCTATCCAGGACTGAAAAGTTAGCTATATATAACAAGGTCTTCACTGATTTCAAAGCCTTACAAATCTCAGATTTGTTTAGTTAATGGAATTGGCATCAACGTATTTCTACAGTCTGGTTTCATTTCTGCTTCATCCAACGTTACTGCTGGTGCATTCTGACACATCAGCTAGTTTTTCAAACCTTTCTATCTTCAGAACATTTTGGAATTATCTCTAGGTCAAATCAAGTCATATATTTTCACTACATTTCTTGTTTTCCCTGCAAGTTAAAATCCATGTTACTCTGTCACCTTTAAAAAATTGAATACCAGCATCTAGTGCCATTTATATTCATTGAGGCCCTTTGAAGAGATTCTTCCTGCTCCTCAATGTTACCAATTTCCAACAACCCCGAAACCTTTCCATTTGCCCCACTTTCATCCACATGTTGAGACTCTGCAGATCCTGTGGTCTCTAAGGACCTTTAAATGGCATTGGCAACATCCCTGTGATGACAATCTGGAGTTGTTCTCGCTTTGCTTTCCTTCCTAATGGCTATTAGGAATTAGGAACAATTACCCTCTGGACCCATCTCCCCACTTCCCCCGTCTTTATACCCACATGTACCATGATATCTGTGAACCAACTCTCACCACATCCAACAACTACTGAGTAAGTTGCCCTACAATGCTCATTACTTATTGTCACCCAGCCAGCTTGTAGAATGGTTTCTGACTTACTCTCCCACACCCAACACTTGTCCCTGTCTATCCCAAAGGATCCCCATTCCTTGGATGAGCCTCCTCAATGATTGAGAACTTTGTAACATCAGGTGGAGAGTGGGTCCAATCTAAGTCTATTTCTTACCACCTGCGCGTCCTCCACCCCACGCTGGCATCTTTCAAGTCTCTTTTCTCTTATATGCCTTCTGTTGCTTTTCTATAATGCCCCAAAGAAAGCCTCATTTCCCTCCTTCTCTCTATACCTCTAATCCATTTATCCTTGTCTACAGAGTTATTATTTGTAAGAATAGCTAAAAATTGTTGAGCTCTTACTATGAGCCAGTCAAGGTACTTTGCACTCTATTCATATTATCTCATTTATTCCTCATTATAGTTTTATGAGGAAAATATTACTATTTTCATGTTCACATCATAGAGTGGAGAACTGAGGCTTAAAGAGACAGAATAACTTGCCCAAGTTTACACAGCTAGATAACAGCAGCAGGAGGCATTAGACTCATCCACTCTGGCTTTATCCATCATGCTGGAACGCCTTGCTCTGTGAAGCCGGGCGCGACTCACTGATTGCTGGTGCAGCAGTGCAGGACAGAGATGCTGACATCTTGCATCCAGTCCACTAAGTCCCAGACAGCCTCCCTGGCAGAGCGCCTAGCGATGGCTGCCACAGAGATGACCTTTCTCCACATCTGCTCAGGCTACTTCCATCTGGACTGTGTGTGGGGGATGTTCCTTGGCTAATTCTGGTCTGACCCTTTCTTCAGCTAACCCTGCCCTCAGAGCAGGTGACATACCAATGGGCATTGGGCAGCAAGCAGCCACCTGTGGCCCAACCCGCCTTTGGAGAAATGACATTGAAACAACCTTATACACTTCATAACAGAACTCCTGCCTCCCCACACTTGTCTCATAGCTTCCTAGAAACGTGTAACCATCCACGTCATCCCCTACCCTTACCTGAAACTTAACTGTACTCTTTATCAAGAGCTGATGAGAAATCTGAATAGGGTAAAAATTGAATCCAGACACAAAAGAGATTCCCTACAAATGCCTCCCTGTCATCTTTTCCTGCCCTTTGCTGAAATAGATTATTTTCTTACACGCATTACTTGTATTTCCCCAAATGAGATCTTTGAAATATTTTGAGAGTGAATAAAACATGAAGTACTATTGCCATCATCTTGATCACTTCTGCATATGATATAATGAACCAAAGACCAGATTGGTTTTCACTCTGGCTCAGCTGTTGAATTTCAAAATTTATATGTTTCCTCTTTGACAACCTCAATTGCCACCACCAACCCCCTACCTATCAGAAAGTTATCTGAAGAGCAAAGGTGACTAGATTCTGATTTTTTTTCAGGTATCATAATCCTGAATTTTTAAAACAACTTCCCTGTTGTCCTCAGAAATTCTTGAAATTCAGATAAAGCTTTAGAAGCCAAAGTTTCTCTAAATATCTCACAATTTTTTCACCAACTTCATATTATCATTGGCATCGTCTTCCTTAATAGAATTCAGCACCTAAAACCATGCTACCTGGAGACTTCACACCTGCTTTTGTGTTTTCAAGTCACTGCTCTCTCACGACCTTTCATCTGAAGGACAACTCCCTGGGCATCCAGGGCCACCAGGTGCTTCTCTGGGAATGGGACAGCGATGGCTAAGTGTTGCTGGTGGAAAAGGCGGTAGTGACGAGGGAAGAGCACGTCTGGGCATTTGGGGGCAGCATGATAGTAGTGGCTGGCCTAGGAGGAGGAGGTGGAGTGGAAGAAAGGAAGGAGCAGATCTGAGGAAAGTTCTGGTGGTGGGAAGAAGAGGTGGACATCTGGACAACGCCCTCAGGGTTGCCTCTTCCCAGAGTCCACAGGCCATCATCTCCTCTCCGCCAGTTGGGCCTGCTGAGTTTCCCCTTTGGTTCTCTTTCTTCCCCGGGAAATCCATTCCCTGTCTGTCTCCTGCTCTTTTCCCTTCTCCCAGACTTCAGCTTCCATGTGCCAGCGGTGACCTTCTGTCCTTGCTGTTGGCTCCAGGGCCCCAGGCGATCTGTGTTGCCAAAAGCTACTGGCTTTGGGGGCTGTGATTGAATTCCTATTTTGTTACGGAAGGCACAAGAGGTTTGTGCGTCTCTAGTGGGCTGGAGATTGACGTGTGAACCTGAACTGTCTTCAGGGTGCTGCTCTGCATGTATTACACGTCCAAACGATGTGGCTAGTGCCCTGTGTCACGTAGCTGCCCTTCGGCATTGAGAGAATATGCTTTTGCGCGACAGAGGGCTTAACTTGTAATAAAGCCCTGGAAGATGGATCCTGACGCACTGGTTTGGAGCAAGTGGGAGGGAGTGGAAGGTAAGCTCTGCGCGAGCAGCCACCTTGTCGATCCTGGGCGCCCGTCCATACCCAGGCTCAACTCCACGCATTCGCCTCATCGCTCCATTAGAAGTTACTGAAGGGAGTGAATGAATGAATGAATGAACGAAAGAGGGTATGAATGAATGAATAGCTGAATAATACTGTCTGGAAACAAAGGACTGGAACGTGGAAATGAAGGATTGCTTCTCCGAAAACCACACCGGCAGTGAAGGGCGCTAGCTATCCCCTGTTCCCCTGCTCCAACCTGGCGCCCAGGGAAGCCACACTGCCCGCGGCAGGGGCGAGGAGCCAGGACGCTGCGCAGAACGCACGGAAGCATGTGACCAGGCGGCAATGCTCTACGGCTTAAGATAACTATTCATACTTAAGACCGGGTCTAGGGTGTGAATTTTTAGACTATAATTCTTTAAAATTTATTATAGTTTTAAACTTAATTGGGTGAAAATATTTATTGGTGGGGGAGGGGATGCAATTACCCAATTATCAAAGCTAGAATGAATCCTAGGAGGGACACTAAAACTATCTTTAAGTACTGAGAGGATTTTATTACAGCAACTCTTAAAACAATAATGAACCTTACGTGTTCCTCAGTCTCTTTTACAATAGGAAAGCAACACACAATTTTCAAACAGAAAGCAGATTTGCATTTGTGGAGAAAGAAACAAGAAAGGGCTCCACGCCAACAAATTCTCCTGGCAAACCCCCACCTCCTAAAATCTCTTTTTTCTTTGAACATTAAGAAAAAGGGGTGCGGGTGTCGAGGGAAACTCTCCTGAGGTTACAGACAATGAAATGGAGATGTGGGAACCGGCATCAAAAATATGTTGGCATTTTCCCAAACAGGGAGTGCTGACAAGTATAATCCTATTACTAAAATCACATCAGTGATGAGATAAATGAAATAAAAACATGATCTTGTGCGGCCAGCGGTGGCTATTTGTCCACAAAATCTTGTGGTGTTGGATCAGTCTGTGGCTCCAAAAACGGTACGGAGTAGAATACGATGTTAAGGAGGCTGTTAAAACACATCATTGAGATTACACCACCTTTTAAAATAAACAGCACTGAATATCAACACAGGTAGAATGTCATTGTGAGACGGGGATCTGATATTCCACGGCGTGCTTTATGGCTTTCCAGTGTGTGATAAAATCTGTTCACCAGATGTACTATTTGTCTCCTGTGTAGCATACTTGAGCATCCTGTAGGCCTGAGGCCCATTTATTTCATGTAATTGCCTTTCCTGTGCACACCTTAGGGCACCCTAATTCTCCATTTTATTTCAGGCACTGTACAGGGTACCATCTGGTAGTTTAAAACTCATCCCGTTTTATTGCACTACCGCAGTGACTGTATTCAGCCGTACTGCAGCCTTTCGGTGGAGACAGACTTCTTACTACCAGCTATTCATTTTTGCCTGAAATAAAGTAGACTTGAACTATCAACATGCAGGATTCACACGTCGATCATCACTGGTCCATACGAGCTTGACAGAGGTTCCTGGGCAACCTGCAGACTCCAAGCAGTTTCGAATTGCTTTGTGCACAGCTGTGAACTTACAGAATTGGGATTCTAAATTCTTTGCCTACTTCTGCACGTAATGATATCTTTTTAGTATCTCATTTGTATTATTTCAGTTCAGATGAGCACAAAAATAAATGTATTCCATCACATCTGGAAAAGTACCGCAGAGAAATCGCTTAATATACAAAGCTGCACACCTCATTGCGAGGTTTGTCACTCATTTCAAAGCCAACCTTACCTCTGTCCCCCATCAACGTGGCTTTTGTTTCACTGTTGTTTTCATTAAATTGTGAAATCATTTTTCAAGGGAATTTGCAAGATCTTGAAAAGGGGAGTTTGGAAATAATACACTTGGCAGGAGGAGAATAAATCTCAGAACCACGCAGCTTTTCTGCAGCAGGTTCCCAATGAGAGCGCCTTCCCTCAACTTGTACACAAATTAGATAGGAAGGAACCCTGCTCTCTGTGAGAATTCATCTCCTGCCTTAGACCGGCCCCCGACCGATGCGCGCTCACACAGCTGGGCAAGCCACTTTAACAAAGGGTCCCTGATATGCAAATAACACACACCCAGCTGCAGGTTTCCAAATGAGTCATTGTTCACCTGCTGGTTCCTGCCTCACCACATCCCTCTTGCTGCATGTGTTATGCATTCCCCCTTCTCCTCTCCCTTCCCTCCCAGTCCAACAGCCAAGGTCTGTCAGCTTCTGGAATAGCAATGAAAGGGCTGCAACAATAGGGGGCCAGGAGGGCGGTGGGACGAGGTGAGTGATGAGTTGGCTTACCAGCCACTGCTGCCTCTTGACATGTGTTATCTCAGCATTGCCCGGGGAGATTACCAGCCTTTGGCCTGCGATACAGAAAGACTTCCAGCGTGCAGTCTGCTGTCTGGCACCAATGACCTGTGTAAATAAACAAACCAATCAGGAGATGCTGCCATTACTACTGGCACCTCGGCCCTCCCTTATGGTGTTGGGTGACAATGGTTCAACCACAACTGGGGATGGAAGAATATTTAAGGTGGAAAAAAGCTGGATAGAGACCGGTGTGCAGCAGATTCTTTACGTGTTTTGCATCCGTGGCAATGACAAATGTAGCTAAATGCACCTGGTTGTAGCTGTCTGCTGTGATCTAAAGCCTGTTTGAAGGAAAAGAATAACTCCCTCTGTTATTTATTGTTGGAAGCAGAGTTTACTTTGCTGTCTTTAACCTCAGCAGAAATCAGAAATGCCAGTTTGAGAGCAAACTGATGAGTTCTAGGCAACAGAGCAAAGAGTCGTTGGTTGGTGTCGTGTAAATCAGTAAAAGAAGACCAGTGACCAAATAGATTCATATTTATTTTCCTGGAGTTTCCCCTTCTTTGACTCTCAGGCAATCTCATTCTATAAAAATGTTAATGCTGGTCTGAATATGAAGGGTAATTTTTTTCCCCCACAGCTCTGTCAAACATATCCTCCCAATAATTAAATGTGCATCCTTGGGCTCTAAGAGCAGGCTTGTTGAACAAAGCAACCACAAATCCAACTAACCTTTGAAGAATGAGGGTGTCAAAGTATAAGCAGATGTTTTAATTTGCACAATGCTGGAATTTTTTGGATGCCAAATGTTCCTAAAATAGTTACTGTATCTAGACGGAAGAAGAAAGATACACTCAGAAATAACCTACAAGCCTGTCAGTTACAGTGACATTGTCTCCTTTAGCAGTTGATATCAGAAGTGGTGTTAAGAAAGCGATGCTAATCAGCAACCTAATAAGAAAGTATCATAATTCTATGATCATAACACATGATAAGAATAAAACAAGAAAGCATGGCAAAAATTTAAAGTATACACACACAGTCTCCATGAAGTCCATAGCTAAGTCAAATATGGGGTAAAATGAAAACACTCATGCTATCCCTTGGGTATGCATTAAAGGTTTCCAAAATGATTTAGGGGATGTATGCTATTAAAAAAAAAGAAGGGTACATACTTTAGCCATGAAATTATAGCATCATGTTGTCTAGCTAGTTGAACTTGCATTGCTTTGGGGAAATGTTAGCACACGTTTTTCGCAAGTGGATGTGTGCAGGAAAGATTTATATTAGACATAAGGAAAAATGTCCTGACTTTCAGAAGAGTTGTGAGAAGTCCAAATAGTTTACCCAAGAAGGCTGTGGAATTTACCTCCTGGAGATTTTTAGCAGCAGACAGGAGAGCCATATGTTTGAGTTTATTTCAGAGTAGTTTGAAATGAGGAGAATGGGCTCGTCAAGAGTTTCCCAGTCTTTCTCATTTTGTCCCATGCCTGGGAACAGGCTAGCAGTCCAGCTGCCATCCATGAGGGCTCTATCCAGCACTCGTCTGAATCTGTCTTCTCTCACGTCCTACTCACTCCTTACCATGAACCCCTGACCAAAAGGGTTCAACGACGTCACTCCCTCTGTATCGCTGGTGGTGGCTTGGAGGAGGAGGAGTATAAATTGGTGCAATCTCTATGGTGGAAAGTTTTTCAAAATCTACCAAAATTAAAAGCTCACAAACCCTGAGTCCCTGCAGTAACATTCACAGGACTTTATCTTACAGATCTATTCACATTTCAAAATAACCTATGAATTCGTGATTTATTGTAGCAATGTTTGTAACGGCCAATAATTGGAAAAAGCATAAATATCTGTTAAAAGAAGACTAATTAAATGAGTCAAGGCACAGATGTGTTCAAAGAAAGAGACAGCTCTATATGTCCTTGTAAAAGGAATCTCTAAGACACTAACAAATGAAAATAATCAAGTCAGAATATCATGTATAATATGCTACTGTTTGTTTGAAGAAGTAGAAAAGACACTTACTTTCCACAGTAAAAAAAGGAACTTTTGAACTATTATACCTTTTGAATTTACATGTAATATCCATAAAATAAAATAAAATAAAATAAAATAAATGACTAGGAAAATAAGAAAACTTTTTTCCAGACCAAATCCCCTAAATAAAGTAGAGGATTTGTTTTGTCTTATTTCTGATTCTCTCTCGGTCCTTGGTAGAAAATCACTAGCATAAGGTGCCCATCCAGCGAGGACAGGCCTGTTTGACTCTGGTTTTCTCTTCTCCTTCTTGCAATTGTAAACTTTTTCAGAAGAGAGAAAGAGGAAGAAGGAGGTAGAGCTTGGTGAGACGGCACCAGAGAACACATCCTTGCTTCACAATTTGGTCACGTTGTAGATGTGAATTGAGTAGAACCCCCTGAGGTTGCACAGAGGGTAAACTTCTGCCTAGGACCGTGGGAAAAGGCAAGAGGGGCCCATTGCCAAGAGATGACCATTTCCATAGAGGAAATCCAGAACCATCCTCTGGGCCCCACTGAGCACAAGGTGAAAGCTCAGCCCAACCATTGGGATTCCCCTTACTAAGATCTGTGTGGATACGACCTGATAGAAATGTAACTAAGTGATGTTAACTCTGGAAGGCCTCATTTAGAACTTTGAAAATTACTTGAAAACACAGTTGTGGAATCATTTGAAGAGTCAAGCTTCTGTATTTAACACTATTGTTGGAGGCAGCACTTGGAAGATGGGAGTTAACAGGTATGAGAGGTGAGAGACCCTGGCAAGTGTTTAACCTCTCTAGACTGTTTCATCATAAAGGATATATATATATATATATATACATCCCTGAATTATTATGAGAGTTCTTTGAGCACAGAGCGCAGAGATGGCACTCAAGAAACAGGGACCAGTGGTATTCTCGGCTAAAATATTTGCCACCTCAGACATTTTGATTCTTTTCCAGAAGGCTTCTTCACTGACTGGGAAGAGACCCTCAGTGGCGTCATGAAAGAGACACTCACCTGTTGCTGATACAAGGCGGCTAAATTAGAGATACTTCTCAACCTAATCTAGAAAGTCAAGACGTCCACAAAAGGCCAGAATCACTGTAAAGGCAACTGTTCAACACTTTAGATATTATATTCCTCCACCTAAAAAGATTCTACTCGAAAGAGGGAAGAGCTAAGTTCCAGGCTCCTACTCCTGAGATTTTTATTTAAAGAATACCCCATCTTTACTTGCAGCTGAGAGGCTGAAGATTAAAAATTAGCCACTGTATAGTAGCTGAGCAGTAACAATTTTTCATAAAGATTTTTACTACACATTTGGGATTATAATTTCAATATTATGCAAATGCATTTTATGGATCTGTAATACAGAATGTGTACTGGCGTTAATGTGCATTAGCGCGCAAACACAAAAAGGCTCCAAATGAGCCATTTTGGTGTCTGCTTTCAACATGTATTATGAATAATAAGCAAAATGCTCTGGTTTAGAACAAATAATATAAAATCTGAATTCCTCTTGACATACATCAGTGACACAGCCTTACTCAATTCCCAAGGAATTCTTCCACTGGACACAATTAAAAATTGCCTCTTAACCAATATATTTCTGCTTACAGTTTCTCTTCTTGAATGAGATGTGAAAGCAAAATAAATATGTTTAATATGAAAAGGGGGTAGTTTCCTCCTGTTGATCAAAATCAGGTGCTAACCAGGTAAGTGTGTTAGAAAGGGCGTGATCTCTTACATGTTAAGACAGTGGCCAAGATAGTTCTATTTTTAGAGGCTCTAAGTATTAAAAAGTGAAGAAGCATCTAAACAGAGTTACAAAACTTATGGCATATTTTCAGTTACTAAAATTAACAAATTTAATGTCTTTAACACAAAATATTTCAGATGAGATAATTGTGTTTTTCCAAAGATATTTAAATGATGTGTAAGTAACATTTCTTAATAGTGTGCTGCAAGCCTTGTGACCCAATATGGGGACCCAGGTTGAAATTTGTCTGATATGTGTGTTCTTTAAACCCTGTCAGTGTGTCTTCATGGTTACAGAATAGAAAAAATGCTCAAAAACTGGTTTGAGGCTCTTCTGGAATTCAGAGGCCTGAGCCAAACTGCTCTCCTGGCTTCTCTGAGGTAGAGCCTAAGAAATTTTTCTTTCCTTTTTTTAAAAAAAAATTTCTGCATTCCAGTTTTGCTTGATAACTAAGAAAGCAAGACTAAGCAATGTCACAGGCACTGAAGGTGGTAGCTCATTATTTATAAGTAATGTGAAACTTATAAGTAAGCTGATTATTTATAAGTAAATTGATTTAGTTAGAACTTTGGGGTCCACTGCTCTTGTTTCTTGCCTGTGTGTTTAACACCTGACCCATTCTTTGGCAGTGAGGAGGAAGGCAAGATCGCGCTATCCCATGATTATGGGCTGGGCATTCAGTTAAGTAAGAATAATGTAAAAATCTTCTCTATCAAACAAGTTTCTTTAACTTAATGTATTTTGAAATGCCACAGATGTCATGACTTATCTTCAAAATGATAATAAAAAAACCCCATGCATTGAGGTCTTACTGTGTTACTGTTTCGTATGCATTATCTCAATTGACCCACAAAGTAATCCACCAAAGTAGGTTTTATAATCCCCATGAAATGGCTGAAGAATCTGGAGTTTAAAAAGACTAAGTAATTTGTACAAAATCACACAGCTGTATAGATCTGTCTAATTTTGCAACCCAAATTCTTGACTACTGTATACCCCTGGGTCCACTATTAATATGGTAGACAATAGTCTTGGCTCCAATTATCGTATAAGTTACAGTAATGGGGTTTGGTCCTTCAATCTGACATGGGCCGTACAATTAGTACTAAAGTCTGATCCAATTTCAACCAGTCATTACATCACTGTCGTCTACAATTGCTGTAGTTGTTTACTGCTTCCCATTTCCCGTCGACATTTCTCCAGTCTAGATAGAGGTCTGTGGAAGACAAGATGGATGCAGCAAGAAGGTCTATACAAGAACTCAATAAATATGTGCCGAACAAATAAATCAGATTTTTTAAGTTCTCCGATTCAAATTCAACAAGTCTTTGACTCTCTGCAGAGAGTAAGCTATGGTTTATGTCCTCGAGTCTTTAAAATTTCAAAAAGACCCAAATTAAAGCCTGTTAGTAGCAGGACAGCCCTTCCAAGTATTAATTTACAATTTATATTGGAAGGAACTGAGTATATTGCATCCTAATTTGAAAACAAGCTATTGGTGACATGAAGATAAGGCTCCTACTCTAAGATACCCTCCTCATAGCTGAAATATGAGGTGCTGAATAATAAAACCTGAAGGACAGGGGAACAGGCTTGAGAGAACATCCTCTTGAAATACTATTCCCGGCACCATTTGCTGGGCCTGTTCTGTGCACTTGGCCCTTTGCACAATCTCGCTTAATCCTCACAGCCCCCAGTAAGGTAAATATTATTATCTTCATTTTGCAGATGAGGAAATTGAAGCTTAGGTAAGGTAAACTGTCCAAGGCCACATCGTTAGTAAGTAGCTGAATGAGGATTTAATTCCCGGTCTGCCTGATTTCAGAGTGAGAGAGAAACAAAGACAAGATAATGATTTTTCAAGGAAGAATCTTAATTTTCTAAAACCCTATAGCAAGTCTTGCCTTTCCTGTGGCCCTTATCATATTCTACTTTGTTATTTCTAGGATTCTTATATCACCCTTACTTAATCATAAACTGTTCTATTTGAGAGAAGACACCATGTGCAAATCAATTTTTTGCATTCTTCCCAGGGCTTTGTTCAGCACCTGGGACAAAGGAGATATTCAGTAGGTATTTCACTTATTTCTCAAATGTTTACTGAGTGTTTACTCTGTGGCCAAGTCCAGTAAGGAAGACAGCTGATGCCCTGCAGGAGCTTCCAGCCCAGTGGAGAAGGTGGTTGAAAGAAGCAGGGCTCTCAGCTGGGTGTGGAAGAGCTGTGATGGGAGAAGCAGGGGCAGCCGACAGCTCAGGGGCTCAGCAAAGGCTTCCCAGAGATGTTATCTGAACCTACTCCTGAAGCATCAGGAAGAGCTAAGCAAAGAGAGTGGGAGGACATCACAAGCAGAGGGAATGGGATGTGCCAGGATCCCCTGTTAGAGATAAGCACACGTCCTGTTCCAAGGATTGCAAGTCGTCTGGAGCATATGGTTCATGTGTAGGGTGAGTGGGCTGCTGTGGGAGGGGAGGACAGAGGCAGAGGGAGACCAGTAGGAAAGGAAGTGGAGAGGTATCGGGTATGAGGGTCACAAGGGCCGAGTGCGCCATACTAAAGTGCCTGTGCTTTATCCTGACCATTCTGGAGACTGTTTTCAGCCAGGGAGAAGCACGACAAGAACACAGTCTAGAAAGATCATAAGCTAAATTGTGGAGAACAGACTGGAAGGAAATAAGACTAGTGCAGGGAGCAAGATAAAAACCCAAGATAGTGATTGCTAAAGCCAGTGAGGGGAAGGGTCTTGCCTTCTGGAGAAGAAAAGGCCATTTTGTATATAATTTGGAGAGACATACAAATATTTTATTATTATTCTTAGAGTACCTCGCAAATCCATTTTCTCTCATCATTAATTTGTGGGAGCCACCTGGACTGAAACACAGACGGACTCTTCACTTTGAATGTCCTTGTGTCCAGGCATCCCAGTATAGTTCTCAAAGATTTAATTAGAGCCTTGTTGAGGCACTTTTTATCTTAACAATCTCTCTGCGGGCAGAGGTAACAGAATAACAGGAATCGATATAAACAACCCAAGAGGAATACCTAGGAAAGAAAGAAATATTATTTTTGCTGATGCACATTTTTTATTTTGAAAAATCATGAAGACCTCCATTAGGAAATCATTCTTCCTTGACATTGTGTTGCATGCTCAACAAATAGAAGGTAAATATGCTAAAATTGGTGTCTTTTTATGAAATCCACAAGACTATTAAACTCTTTGTTTTCACCCAACTGCTGAAAACATTTGTGTAGGCAATTTCAGTAAACATTTGGAGAATTGGAAGTGCTCTCTCCTACACATATGGTTCTTTATGAAGAGGTAATTTTTATCTATGTTCTACTCAATTGAATATTTATAAGTCTGTTTGGCCTCAAAGCTACCTGATCTTATCCCCCAAATACAATTGCCCTGTAAAGCTAAACTGAGATTTATTCAGTTACCCTTTAAGAACTTTGTGAGTTATTTTCGTTTTCTCCCTAAGAATTTATTCCCAGTACAATCCTAAATTTGTCTAATTTGCTGTGTTATTGCAATTAGTCAATTCTCCCTTAGTTACACAAATAATAGCCTTATAAGTTTGAGGCTGTAAATCATTCATCCATTAAAAATGCCATTTCCTTGTACTGCAAATTCGATTCATTTAGAAGAGAAAAACCGTGGCATGGAACAGAATTATGCAATGTCATGGACACATTAACATTTGGATCAAAATTTTACATTGTGTCAGCCAGTAAACAGTATAAATGGTTCCGATTTGCAATAAATAATTGTCTATTAATAGTCTGGCACGCTGTAGCAAATTACAGTCTCACTTGAGTAAGCACAGCTGTAGGTAGGCTCCAGGGCCGAGGGAAGCAAGTGCCACAATTGGTTTGAGTGGAAAGAGCCCTCAGGCAGAGATGCAGGGCAGCCCCCTTCTCCAGCAATGGGAAGCACACCTGCAGATTAAATGCCTGTGTTTGTAAACGCAGGAGGAGGACCCAGTGAGCCCTTATTGTATGTGGAACATTAGACGCTGCAGCTCTTTGCTATAAAGCCGGGAGGAAGCGTAGAAGCTGAATCCAACAAGGGCATCCTTCACGTTTGCTGAATGTGAAAGGGATGGCAGCATATTTTATTAACCAGAAAAGAACTCCTGGTGCATAGGACTGACCTCAGTAGGGAAACTGGCTTACGGCTGGAGCAGCTACAACGTTGGTGTTGATTATGGAGCCAGTAAGAGACCGCCAGGAATTCAGGCTCCCCCACAGCCTCCCTTATGTGTAGGTGTGATTTAGGCCCTCTTTCCATCTTGCCCCTCCAGAATCTTCCTCTCTGGCCCACTGAAGAACCTAAAACTAATGCCGTCTTCACTGTATGGCTCATGGCTTTTAAGCCCTGTTAAAATGCAAACAAGTTGTCTAGAAAGGCTGGTAAATAGGTATATTAACATCCATTAACATCTTGGTGTGCAACAGGTTATCAACATGGCCAAAATTAGGGCACTGAGTAGGATGAGGTGGAACTCAGGACAGGTAACCTGTAATATGGGCAAGGGGAGTGTGAAGAGTTGCCCAGAAGACATCATGAGGGTGCTGGGCACTGTAGAGTGCAGGGGGCACACAGAGGGGACTAGGGAATGAACCACAAGAGTGACGGACCTTTGTACAGTTTATGTGTGAGGGCAAGCACTACTTCTATCATCCTCATTTCCCAGATGAGGAAACGGGCCCAGAGATGTTAGGGAACGTGCTCACCAAGTTTACCCAGCCAGGGTGACAGTTGATACTGCAGTGTCAGGTACCTCTGAAAGCTCATTTATCTTCGTTCATAATTTAGCCCAAGGCTCTCTAGGAATAACAGTGTTCGCTTATCTTAAGGCCATGTGGTTCAATTAATTGAAATTGTGACCCTTAGCAAATACCGATGTTTTATGGAAGTTCTATATCAAAGATTCTAGACTCAATTCGAAATACTGAATTTGTTCCTTTATTCTTACTACTATCCTATTCAGTGTCACTCAGCTCATAAAGAAAAAAATCCTTTATTTGCCTCCAAATTGAGCATTTATTTAATCTACACCCGTACATTTAAAATACACAGAAAAGAGAAATAAAATAAAACATACATAGGAGAGTTAAAGCAGCCTTAGAAATCATATTTTAACAAAAGTAATGACATCTGAAACAGCTGAACATCTAGAGGAATATGATTTTTTAATTGAATTGGATAATATTTTCATCACAATTATAAGAAAAGTTTATTGAGCACCTATTAAGTATAGGGCATTGCCCTGGATTTTAGATGATCGCCTAATTTTGCTTTTCATGTCTGCTGAAAGCCAAGTTTAATTTAGAGCTATTTCTCAAGAAGGGGGAGCAGCTGTGACTAATTTATGTCAATACTTCAGAACGTTTGAAAAATCGTTTTTCTAATCACCAGAGAATTATTAATCCTTGTGGTTGTACACGCTCTTGAGCAGTGTTAGTTTCTTCCGCATACTTGGACAATTCTGTGGTGTCATAACTGTGTCTTTGCCAACAATAGCTACTTTTTCTTGCACACCATTAGACTAATCCTCATACTCCTACTCAAAGTTTTTTTTTTTTTTTTTTATGGCATCGTTCTCCTACTCAAAGTTTTCAGTGATTATTTGCTTTCTTTCAAACAAACTCTTGAGCTTGCGTTCAAGGCCTCTACCATCTGAGCACTGCCTACCATTCAGTGCATATTTCCCAGTGCTACCTTCTGCAAACCCTCTGTGCCTG